>NC_140536.1:28231953-28900703 GCF_057382185.1 Mchenga conophoros | reverse complement strand
AGAGAGACCTTCTGATGTTTTGATGAGAACGCTCAGTCATAACAACGATAAACTCTGAGTTTTAGTTGGTTTTTTTTTTCATGCCGTTACAAATCCATATGCTACTGCAGGTGGCCTTGTCTGTGTATGTGTGTGTGCGTCACTGACTGTTTGTGCCTGAGCGTTGGTCTCTGTGTGTGTGATTTTTTTTTTTCCATGTCTGTTAAACAGACCACAGGATTAAAGCGTACATGTTGCTGGAAGCTATGAGCTCAGTTGTTAACCTGTAAATCAAGACTGATAAGGCCTGAATGTAAACCACTCAGTCTGTCCTCAGTACTGACTCGCGTTTGCCACGCCACTCACAAGATAAGGTGACGGCAGCTGCACATAGATGCATTCCTCTGGTAAAGTTCCTTTGTTGACTTTGCCTCAATACCTTGACCTTGAGTTTTAGTCTCATACTTTCAGCGATTGCGTGCTTCACTAAATTACATCTGTCGTTAGCTGTGGCTGCTGTGTACAGTGTTTCAGATCCATACAAACAGAGATAATTCAAGTTTCAGCTAATTCCTGTGTGGCTTGAGCCCTAATACTGCAATGCAAAACATAGCTGGCTAACTGCATTAACTAATGAGGCACCCGGAAGACACAGAGCAACATTCATTTGGGGTGTTTTTCAGACAGCCAGGAAGACGTTAAGTCCACTTTATCATACTTTTTAGCTTTTTTTTTGTAACCACTTCCTGAAGAGTATATCTGGCGCTTGCTAATCTCTGCATCACCAGCTAGTTGCTGAGATGCTTGTCTGCTGTTTGGTGCTGGACGAGTACAAGCTAACTGAAATCAGCTGCCAGTAAGAGTGTAGAGAGTATGTTGCAGGCCACAACTGCACAATATTAAACTGAACGATGCTGAACAGCTCTGTGGCTCTCTTATTATTGCAGTGAGCTTGCTTTCATTACAGAATCTATGGCCTTAGATCTATAGTATGTATGTAGTTCACAGCAGCACATGGTTCTTTGGGTTTTTCTGTTAAAAACCTTAAAGGCGGTGTGCCTTTCTTAAGCCCATACATGTATTTCAGAGCACTGCTGTTCCGATTAAAACAGCAAACTTTACTTTCTGACAGTAGATTAGTGGACATGTTATTTCTTTCCTAAAGAAATATCCTACAATTCATACTCAGGAACAATATATGTCTGTGTGCATGTGAGCAGCCAGTGTATGCTGTGTGTGTGAGTGTGTGTACGGCCTGAAACAATGTTGTTTGTCCACAGTCATGTGTACATGTGTGTTTTGACAGCAGCACTTTGATGAAGCGTCCGAATGGAGTGTGGTGGCGGTGTCCCTCCTACTCAGCTACTATGAGATATTATGAGAATAACTGACTGTTTTTCATCGCATCGCATGTCCTAAAGGTTTATCACTGAGAGAGAGAGAGAAAGCATTATATAGCGGAGCAGGGAATGTAAACACACATTGGGTAAACTTTATTTTTGATGATTTATAGAGCTACTATTCAGAGAAAGAAAGAGAGAAATGCAGAGTTAACTAGCCAGCTAGTGTTGATCATGTACAGTGCATTGTAATCTAGAAAGTGTACAGTGTGTATTTAACCCTTATGTAGCCTATGTACTGTATGTGCCACGGCACCTCCTTCTTCAATCATTCCATTAATGCACCAAAACCAAGTGGTCCTATCGTTTCCGTCACTTCTGGTATTGATCAAATGTCAATGAATGTGCTATACATCTTCATAATTAGGGCCTCCTCAGACGTAGTTTGATTTGCACACTGCAACGTTACAGTATGTGTGAATATGGACTGCAGTTTCTCATAATAGCCATTGAACTCCTAAAAGGGGTTTATTGTAAACCCAAGTAACCAGACTGTTCTGTTTGTGTTTGACTGCTCAGGCTAAACACTGCCCAGTGACTGTTCTCCAAAGCTACGTGGTCTTATATCCTACTCACTGTTACAAAGCAGAGCTCCTGTTTGATCCATTTCCTTTTCCTAGCCTGGCCCATGTTTGTATTTTCCTAAAGCAAATTATTTTTCAACTGTAAGGACTCCATGACACAGGAAAAACATATTTGAAGTGTCAAGTTAATGTTTAAAGGAAAAAAGTTTTTTTTTTTAACTTTTTCTTATTGTCAACAAATCTCTTCGCTGCCCCCTGTCTGTGGCATCAAACTATACTCATTTCTACTGAATAGTTGGTGTTAAAGCTAAATCATAGTTTATATTTCATTGGACATAAATTAGGAACTGAACCATATGGACAAAAGTACCAGACCACTGCACATTGGACCTACAGGAGCTGCTCGGCCACGGAAACCCATGCTATGAAGCTCCACTTTTGAATGTTAGTCACGATTTCCTTTGATTACGAATCGTCATGTTTTTTTCACGTGTTTTTGTTGACAATAAGAGAAACATGTTACCAGTCTTAACGTCAAAAGCCCTGCAGAGTCACACAGTTATTGTTGTTAGTCAGTCCTCTACTCAGCTGTGCGTGCTGTGAATTAAATGGTGTGTATTAATAAAGGTAAATAAAGGTGGACATCACCACACTAACGGGGGCGGAGTTTGTACTTGAAAGGTTGGTCTGCACTTGTAACCACACGTGTAAGCGCTTTACTGCAAGTTCAAGACCATTGGTTTCCCCCCACAGCAGCCATTATGACACAAAATGACACGTAAACGCAGAAATCACATGAATTATAACGCCGCACCTAAACAGAACAGATGGTTCATTAATGTCAATAATAACTCCTGCGTTTTCCAGCTAATTCATGCCAGAATGGCTGCTGTGAAGTAGGTCTATATCACACTGTTGGAAAGGTTTAGTAATAATATAGATCCAACCCCTTTAACTCTAATTTATATTCTAAAGATGGGCCCCTTAGAATATGTAATTTTCACAGCTGTTCTGTACAATGTTGAATATGGCATATAGGTGCTGCATTGTGGTGATCTATGGAATTGCACTTTGACATATGGGTGTGTGTGTGCGCGTGTGTGTGTGCGTGGGGAGGGGTGAAAGCGTAACTGATAAACACAAGTAATGTACAGCATGTCTGGGAGGAATTGTACGCTACCTGTACAACATCTCAGCGATTTGTAAATAGCCAAAGTCTTCCATTCTAACGTTGGTATGACCTTGTTGCCAGTGGAGAGGAAAAACACTGATCCCCATGTACAGACCTTTAAAGTGACATTTTATTTCTATAAATACTTCATCATTTATTTGACAAGGATACAAGATACCGCTTCACCTAAGATATTTTCTTTTTGCACCAGCTCAAAAACCCAGGAAATAACGGGAGTCAAAGACTAAAATAAAAAAAATAAAAAAAATTTTTTTTTGTAATTTGGGTCTGTTTGGATAAATCTTAGATAAGATAGAGTATGTCCTATATGCGTACATTATGTAGTAAGTATCAATAATGTTCCTTTATTTTGATGGTGTTGATATTTGCTAGTCAGAAAACTGTTAAATCTTTACTCCAAATGTTTGATTTTACATTTGATCAAATATATTCAAAGAAATAAAGAGATGATAAAGAATAAATGCAGCACGTGTCTTTTCATGTTTCCTTTCCACAAGATGTCCTTGCTTACCGTATTGTAAGGGTGAAGGTGGGGAGGGGGTGTTTTTGTGTTTGTGAGTGCCAGAGGTAGAAGGAAAGGGTCCGTCAGCTGTGTTTTCATGTTCAAATGAGGCTTACCATCTGTGAGAATATGATAAATGTTTCCACTCGAGAGATATCCGATAACGCCTTCGCTTCCACTCTCCTGCTTTGATATTTCTGACAACGATCTTTCGTATTCTGAATAGCAGTCACAGGGCTGCAGAGAAGCTCTTTGAAGATTGTGATTGCCGAAATCTTTGCTAAATAACACAATCCCATTTCGTTTCTTTCTCATAAAACACTAAATAGTGTGGGTTTAGTGTGGTGCCCATTAAGTCTCAGTTCATATTGAGAACATGCACACATTCATATTAAATGAGCAGATTTACCTCTTGCAGGATATTTTATCAGGAACATCTTCGTGTCCTGAAAACCGAGACCTTGTAGTGTGTATTAAATTTGAAATAGCTGCTCCTTAATGGAGAAACTCCAAGGAGCAACGCTACTCTCAACAGATGTTTTCCTCTTCAAGGTAAGGAACTTCAATGAAGAAATCAGCTTTGGAAAAATAAACTGTATACAGAGTGTCTGTACATCAAACTAGTTTTACATTCTTAGCCACACCCACTTAAATCTTTATCTTTCTACGTGATAAAGAAATGCTGCTGTAGTAAATGAAAGAAGTCTCTCAGTACGGCTTTTTGGCCTTAAACTGTAAGAAATAAACATGGAAAATGACAGAAATTTATTTTTTTAAAGCCACTGTAAAAACACACATTTCTATATTAGATAAAGGAACAAAACAGAAACTTTCTATAATTTAATTGTTTATTTATTACTTATTTACTTGGTTCAGTATGAGAGGCCATAGGTGAGGTCTTCAGAAAGGACGATGCAAAATGTATGAAAATACATTTAAATATCCAAAGTTTATGCCTTCCTCCACTTTTACCAAAGCCACCCCGCAGGCCCCTGGACCTTATGTTGGACACCTCTGACACAGAGTGTTGTAAATAACTGTAAATTAACTATAAAGAGGGAGTTGCTTGCATGTTCTCCCCGCACTTTTGTGGGCTGTCTTAAGGTACTCTGGCTTCCTCCCACAGACCAAAGACTTGCATGCATTTGGTTAATTAGCAATTCTAAACTGATAGTAGGTGTTAACGTGAGTGAGAACAAATGTCTATATGCGCCCTGTTGAATTGGATAAACGGAGTATTAAAAAAATGGATGGATGAACTATAAAGCCCTTTACATGCCATCATTATCCTCTATGCAGAAAGTGTATGGCAAATGCACGGCACGAGATGGCACTGTGTTTCCTTAGATAACATAGTTTCTTTGCACAGACACTTCTACACTCCACCACCTGGGGGAGCAAGAGTCCTTCCTCTGATTTGGAGACAGTAGACTTAAACACAGACTGAAATACCCAATTTATTTATTATCCTTGGGTGCAAAACTTCTTTAAAACTTTGTAAAGAACTGCAGAGGCTGTCATATTGGAAAATGAACTCGTTAACCTTGCTCCCCTGACAAGGCACAAAGCTATTGTACACAGTCTATCATGTACAAAAAGTTCTTTACTGGTTTTCTGTGCACTTTGCAGAAAATACATTTACTATTTCTTTAACTTGTAAGCGGACACGGCAATGTGAAGTTCAGCAATCAATCAGTAATCAAGCAACACTTTATTCTAATAAAACTTCCCAGGCGATACAAAAATCGGAAGCAGCTCAAACGTACACGTTAACTTTTAGTTTTTAATTGAGGGAAATGCTGATGTTCTCACTGCTTTGTTCTCCATGTCTGTGCAGGATACAGATAATTAACAAACATTAAATGTACTGTTAAGTAATACACAGTGCACGCAGTAATGTACACCATCTCTGTCTCGGACTGCGTTGCGTTTCTGATACGGACTGTGGCTTTGCAGCAAGTTTTTGAAGTCTTGTCAACCGCTATTTTTTTTTTAAACATCCAACATGACAGACAAAACTTTAATTATCAGGACAGCGCTTCAGCTGTGAATATGCGGCCTGTTCCTCGAAGATAAATTCTATACTCACTATAAGAAAATAATAAGTTATTTTGTTCTTACTGGTATCGCTTTGTTCCTCTCTTTTTGATTGTTACGTGTTGGCTTAAATCAGTCTAAAGAAACGCTCCATTCAGCAACAATAATATCACAATTAATCAATTACAGTATGCACACAAACAATGGAAACGTTAAGCTCTAATAAAAATAATGCCAGTGTAAACAAGCTTAAGTATCACACAACTCTCAAATTATTGCACATACATTCATAAATATACAATTCAACTTTGTGCCTTTTCTGTTTATGCATGTGGCTGCATCTCATGTGTGTGTGGGTGTGAACTTGGATAAATTAAATCTGGTGGTGATAGACATCAATAACTGAATGACACAAGTGACACCTATTAGACACGTATGTACAGTACCTGCACACACACCGACTTACACATACACACACTCACAACAGCACTTGTGCATAGATCTAAAGTCTCTTTCTCTGTTACTCAAACAAAAATGTGCAGTAACACATTTAAAGCATTGTTTTGGTAACAAAGTCCAGTCTGTCTTCAGTTCTGGTGCTTCATCGCAATCTATAAACAAAAGACATGTGTGTGTGATGGAGCTTGTTAAGTGTGCTGGTCCAACTTTGCTTTGGTCCCAGTCTGTGTGGAGCTGCAGTTTTCGGTTTGTCCTTTCAGTTCGGTTGATTCACAGAGAGACCTCAAGCCAAGGAATGTCGGTCCCGACTAATACAGATCCCAGATCTGATTTAAGTGATTCAGAAGGTGCGCATCCCTCCTAAACCGCTGTCTTACAACCAGCAGCTGTCACGTCTTATGCATCACCTGTTTGATCAGACGTCAGTTTCTCCTGGTCAGAGATGTCATCATCGGCAGGTGGCCGCGCCCGGTCAAAGAAACCACACTGAGGGAATCACATTAGCCAGTTAGTAGAGTTTTTAATAATTAAACTACCACAAGGAGTTCTGAGGATAGTGGATGCTGTATGTACCTTCCACATGGCTAATGTCAGGATGGCCAGGACCAGCAGCCCCAGCAATATGGCCAAGATGATGACCCAGAGTGGAACAGCGAATGATACATCAGGAGTCCCCCATAACACCAGAGTCCCCATCTGCAGGGAAAAAAAACTGTCTATAAATTTTTCCTTATTTCTCGAAGCTTGGCATAAAGACTCATTTTTATTGCTTTTTATCATACCGCGCTTCTGTGCTGAGGCAGCGTGGCGGGTTGGATGCGATAAGGCATCGATGTGACCGCAAAGGACACGGTAGAGTTGAGAATGTAGGGGTCATTACGCCGCTTTAAGATAAAAAAGTTATTATTTTAAAGGTGGCGTGTTACATATCAGACCTTCCTGCTGAGTGAGTTGAGCGATTAAAGTAAAACAAAAAGTTAACACAAAAAAATCAACTGACCTGCAGGAAAGTGTGCGCCCAGAGTCGCGACCGGATCTTTACCACAGCACTCTGCCCGCGATCCAACCGGCCGACCACACACATTATCTTCAGACAGGAGACATTAGTGCAGTTCTGCATAAGGAGAGGGTTGGTGGAGGGAGAAGAAATATATCAAACACCTGTGAATGGCTAATGAACATTTGGCTTAGTTTGTTTTCTTTAGAGACTTTACAGTTGGCTCACCAAGGTTTTATTGCTGTAATCCTGAGCGGTGCTGATAGATCGTTTGTGGCGGTGAGGAGGACTGCTGGTGTTCCTCAGGAAGCCCAGTAATTCTGGTGTGTCCTGGAGAGTGGAGATCTGAAACAAACAGGGAAATGTTATCAATGCTTATTGTTCAAGCAAGTAAAAATGATCATTTTACATTTGAAAGAAAAGAAAATTTGATATATGATTCTCCAACTGGTCCCGGCAGATGGCTGTCCCTTCCTGAGCCTGGTTCTGCTGGAGGTTTCTTCCTGTTAAAAGGGAGTTTTTTCTTCCCACACTCACCAAAGCACTTACTCACGGGGTGCCATATGATTGTTAGGATTTTCTCTGTTTTGTCTGTATTATTGTACGGTCTTTGCCTTACAATATAAAGCGCCTTGAGGCAACTTGGCGCTACATAACTAAAATTGTCTGCCTTTTTGTATGAAAGGTACCTTGTAAATTAACTTGCCCTGTCTGTTTCAGTGCTTACAGTTTATAGTGCCAATTTAATCGTACTCTAACATGTGTTAGTGTATTCTGTCAGTCCAGACACCTTATTAAAACTCGTTGTTTCACTGCGGCCTTTTTTAGGATTTTCTAAGATGTTTTAGAAGACATAATAATATTACGCAAAACCTCCAGCAGAGGAATAAAAAAAGCAAAATGTTAAGAAATCTCATCGCTGATCTTTTGAAGGGTTGAAAACGATTTAATTTCCTGGTCATACCATGAAGCTGAGAACAGCGAAAAGCAGACACGAGCGAACAACCTGAGACTCTTGAAGTCACAACTCTGAGATTACAGATAAAGAGCCAGAATGGTTTCTCCTCTAGGTGTTTGTCTTCACTGTATAATTACATTTAAACATTTTAAAAACTGGACCAGTTGTGCAGGACATGAAACTACTATGACTCTTACATCAGCTAAGAAAGCAAAGGATAGCAACAACAGGTATGCCTTTATCTTCCTGCAGCTCAGTGATTAGCATCTCTGCCCCAGAGATGGCACTCAGAAAACAAGCCACAGATGCACGGATAACTGATTTACCGACTGTAAGTAACACGGATGTTGAGACGCCAATTACATAGAAGGAATTTGGAGAACATTATGTGAATCTCTTTGCTTGTGCGATCTTGGTATAACACTTCGCAGTCAGGTGAAAGAAGTAACTACTGTAATCAGTCTCCTCAGAGGATCTGACACATGCTGCTGTTTTCATAGATGATTACACATTCACATTTTCAAATAACTCCATGTTTTCTTTTCCAATTATCCTACGCGTGATATCATAGATACTGGAAATGATTCCAGCTCTCATTTCTGCTTGTAAACATAACAATCCATCTTACTTGTATGGAGCCTATTGGGGGAAAAAAACACACAAAGAACACAAGAATAACGGCAATAAGAGTGAATGGCATAAATGGTGCCATTAAGGGATAGAAAAAGATATAACTAATGGTATGAATAAAAAAATGTACCTAAGCCGGTTTGTATGAGTAGGTGCTGTAAATGATCAGTTAGAAATGCACAATGTGCAAACAGACTCATTCTTATTAAAAGCAAAACACCCACATGTCATTCTTGAGATTGTTTTTTGGCTGCATACTTGTATTGCGCACTGTATATTTCATGTTACCTCTAAACCATGCGGGTTAAGGCTGGTGTTTGTCCGGCAGCTCACTGGTCCGTCAGTTTTAATCTCCATGGCATACAGCAGGTTCTCATCGCGGAAGCGAGACGGCCAGCCAACGTGAAGCTCAGCCTCCCCGATGCTGCTGGGACCGGAGTTATGGAGCTGCGGGTGAGAGCGAGGCGGCAGAAAAAACAGCGAGACTTGTCAGTATTCTCCGGCCTCGGTCTCAAGCGGCCAAAGCTCTAATCAGGTTATCATAACTGTGGGATGATGAAACGGGCCACCTGTGTTTTCATAATAATGAAGATAATACTAATGCAGCCTCGAGTCTCTCGGGATTGAAATACAAGACAAATAAAACCTACACCATCACCAGCTTCATCATTCCATATCTAATTTAGGATGACTGAATTATGAGCTTAAATGAACCATCAATTCAATAAACCCTCTTTTGTACTCGCCCCTTTCTTTGTCTATTGCTCTCTCACACACACACACACATATATATATATATATATATGTCCTCACATATGCACACGGTCATTAACACTGAAGCAAGTCATCCAAACAGGACATGATCCTGTTGCTGCAGGGCAGGAATTCTGCAAGAGGAAAAGAAAAAAACCCCTCTGTCCTCTCTAACTAGAAGCAGCTGCCCACTGGGAAAAGTACGGCAAATGAAAATCATTATCAGCTGCGGGACAGACCAGACACCGCAGCGCTCCGGTTCAATGAAGCTGCCATCTATTTAAAATAAAAAGAAATCACATGTATAGGAGACAGATGCACGTATGCACATGCCCCTATTGTTAAGTGTCGCCGGCCTGTCTGCCACCCCCCCCACTATCCTGTTTGACCTTGTTTTTCCTCTTAATAATTATTATTTATTACACTATGACCCCAGTTAAGAATGTTTGCATCCATGCTCCCTGCTCGCCTTGTTTTCTCGTTGCTCCTGGTTCCCGCTGTCTTGCTTTTTCCTGCCTTTGCAGCAGTAATTGCTCTTCAGCTGGAGACCTTCGATCAGCCAGAGTTTAATTCTTTATAGAGCTACTGGTTTTACTGTGTCCTTCATCTTGCAGAGCCCCTACCCTTTGATGTGGCCTAATACACAAGTTTCCACACCTATTTTCCGCTCTTTTCATCCAAGACGAGACTTTCTGAACAGCACGATAAACACAAAATAGCTCACCTTTCCATTTCTCAATCTCTTCATCTACAAATTCATCCTGTTCATTTCCTCACAGCTGATTAGACTGCCCAGCTGTGTTTCAGTGTAAGGGAGGGAATTTACCTCATAGATGTGTGTGACTTGTGGTCCAACATCATCCTCTTTAATGGGCTTCTCTTTCGGTTCCCAGTTTGGGAATGGCAGCACCACCTGAGAGGGATGAGACACCCTGGAAAGAAGAGGGAAGAGAAACAGTGTGGTGATAATAATGCATGTACACATGGATAGGTTTGGACTTTTTCTAAGTGCATTTGCACATATAAATCCTGATTTAATACTTTTCAGTTTTTATTAGAAATATTGTGTTTAAAGGCAACAGGAACTTTCTAAATTTGTATTTTTCTTATTTCTAAATATGACAAAAACAGACCATTTAAAATATCCCTGACAATGCTGCCTGATTATACAGTGCAGCACCAATACTAACTACCTTAGTTTTAACATATACTCACTGGCCACTTCATTAGGTTCACTTGTTCAACAGCTTGTTAGCACAAATATCTAAACAGGCAACCCCACATGTGCTGCAATTCAGCACATTTAGACATGCAGACATAGCCAAGTCGATTCGGTGAAGCTGAAACTAAGGATCAGGAGATTTATGCAACTTTGAATGTGGCATGTTTGTTGGTGCCAGATTTTCCCACACAACCATCTCTAAGGTTACAGAGAAAGGTCCAAAATGAGAAAACATCCAGTGAGCTTTGCTGATGTCAAAGGTCAGAAAACAGCCAGACTCCTTGAAGCTGATAGGAAGGCAACAGTAACTCAAATAACCACTTGTGGCAACCAAGCTTTGCACAAGAGCATCTTTGAATGCACATGAACCTTGAACCACAAGACCACACCAGGTCCCACTCCTGTCTACAATTCGCGTAGACTCACCAAAATTGGATAAAAGAAGACTGGAAAAGTGTTGTCTGGTCTTATGAGTTTCGATTTCTGCTGCAACACTCAGATGGTGGAGTCAGAATTCGTTGTAAACAATTTAAAAATTTAGATCCATCCTGAATTGTTGTGGTTTGGGCTACTAGTGGTGCTGGTGTAATAGTGTGGAGGATATTTTCTTGGCACACTTTTGGCCCTGTAGTACTGAGTAAACACAGTACTACAGCCTGTATTTTATGATCACAATGTACCCATCTTCTGTTGGCTGCTTCCAGCAGGATAACACACCGTCATAAAGCTCAAATCATGTCAGATGGTTTCTTGAAGATGACAATGAGCTCATTGTACTCAAATGGCCGACACAGTCACCAAATCTCAATCCAACAGAGCACCTCTGGGATTTGGTGGAACGGGAGATTCCCATCACGGATGTGCAGCTAACAAATCTGCAGCAACTATGTGATCCTATCGAGTTAATATGGACGAAAACCTCTGAGGGATGTTTCCAGCACTTTGTTGAATCCATGCCATAAAGAATTAGAGCAGCTTTGGAGGCAAAGATGTACCTAATGAAGTGGCATTGTTAGTGCAGTTATATATATATATATATATATATATATATATATATATATATATATATATATATATATGAAATAGTAAAATGTTTGAAGATTTTTCTGGTGTGGAATTGTCAGTACTGTGGGCTATAATTGCCTCTTGATGATGACATTCTGATAATTTCATGGTAGTCTAAGCTAAGTGGGCAAAAATGTTTACATTCCCCACTGTGGGCATAATGTTTGCAGCTAAGTGGACATAACTGAGCCAGTTTAGCAAACAGCAGCTCTCCATGATGAGCTTAATTAAAATATCTTACTTAATTCCAGGATTAAAGTAGACATCGCATCAGACTGAAGCAAACACCACCCCCACTAATAACAGAGAATTAAAATGTGAATTGCTAAATTTTAAATGTTCATCTGAGCAGGGACATTTTTACAGTGCAAACATAGGAGCATGCCCTCGTCTTGCTTATACCAGGTCCCGCTGTGTTTGTGTGTACGGCTGACCACACCCAAACAACAACAAGTAAGGCTCCAAGCTTTGAAGTGTGTGTGTGTGTGTGTGTGTGTGTGTGTGTGTGGTGTGTGCGCTTGTGTGCATCAGCAGGCATACGGGAATCCATGAACATGCCAGCGGCTCCAAGGTTTTCCATGTGCACGTGATTAGCTTAGATTTATGACTAGAGATGTGTTTTTATGCTCTTTGTTTCTATCTGCAGATGAACAGGGAGCACAAATTCAAGCATTTTAATAATATCCTACAATAAAAATAAAGAAGTTTAGCCTGAAACAAGATTGTCATATTAACAAATTATCTTTAGGATAATTAGAATAATGCTTTGTTTCAAGGCAACAAAGCATTCGGCGACCGTGTCTCAGAGACTTAAGCAGTGGTTGACTCACCCACGTAAATCAAGCTGAGCTTGGGCAGTGACAGACAGATTCAAACTGACCAGGTTGCTGTCGGAGTTATCTTTGTTGGAGCTGTGGAGACATTCATACGGTTAAAATAAAAGAACTATAAAAAGAACAAACTGATTTTATTATTTCCAGTGAGGCTTTGATACAGTGCAAACAGAACCAAAACTCAAGATGAACTCATAATAAAGCTGGATTTTCAGGTTCAGATGACTCTGACAAGAATTCCCCTAGCAGGGGGATTGCAAAAGTCAAACATCTACATCTAGCGATGTGAGATATTGAAAATAACGCTATTAAGCACACAGTGGGCATCTTGTGTAGAGCTTGTCTCCTGTCTGGAGCTCCTCGGGGCCATCTGTATTTTTCTGCGTCTGCGGTTAGTTTCATCAAACCACAGACAGCAACATGATCGGGACAGACACGAAACATATTTACATGGATCAGATGAAACACAAACAGCTCTTTGTGCGTGTATGAAAGAGACAGAAACAGTGACGATGGTTGGGGGGGGGGGGGGGGGGGGGGGGTTGAGCATGACTGCTGGTGGGTGTGTCACCTGTGGATCTGTAGTTCAAAGCTGATTTTTGGTCCAGCATCTTCTAGCCTTTGGACTGAAAACCTCAAGCCAACAGACAGCTGGTGAGGGCAGGAGCATGTAAAAAAAAACACACAAAAAACAGGGAGAACTGATCAAAAACATGACAGAAAGAATGGGTGTTGGGGCAGGGGCTGTTAAAGAAAGATGACAGAGAAATAAAATCCATCTGTACATAAAAAGTCACATTAACTAGATCAGTTTCTGGGTTCTCAAAGGCAGATTATCAAAGTTGTGTGTGTTGATAGCGCGCGAGATTCTTAAATCAGAAAAAAGCCAGACTACAGACACACAGACACATAAAAGCCACAGTTAGGTTTCTTGTGTCTCCTCAGTTTAAATTCTCTGGACTAACTCGAAACACATGCAGGAATTAGTTCATCATCGACGGCATGGCAGCGTGCGCATGTGTGTGCACGGGTATGTGAGTTCTGCTGAACAACAGGTCAAGCACATGGATCAGAGAGGAAAATGACAGCATGCAGACGTGCACTTCAAGAGGGAGACCTGGGGGAGGAGAGGGGGAGTGATGGTGGAGTGTGGGACTACAAAGTCAAGTTATCTTTATGGATACACATGTGAGAGATGAGCAAGGCAGAGAAGCTCTACAGAGACAGGCACCAAGTGAGAACAAACCATTTGGAGAGAAGTCATCACTTTTACCTCCCGTTTCAGAGAGGGTGAAGCTTAAAATTTGTCTTTAGGGCACCTGGAACTCTGTGGTTGAAAGCTGGGAGTTAATGTTTGCAGTACTGTCCTTCAGTCGCTGTGGTCAGCTTGAATTTAGGTCGGTTAGAAAATAGGTTGTGCTTTCATGGTGCAGAAATCTTCAAAACATCCGCCTAAACCTTCTCAAAGCAATGCATCTTTGTTATATTCTCTGCCTTACGTCAGTGCACTGTGTATTCCAAAAACTGCAGCTTGGCTAAAATACTCGGCTCCTGTGTTTGGCAGCCACAACGCTTCGCGCAGTGTGTTTAGCTCATAATTTAACAGAACAATGATTCTTTGGAACGACAGAGTGAGAAGTGGTTTATGCCAATGAAGTGGTTTAAAGGGTTTTCCGCTGACAATGTAATACTTCTTGTCAGCATCACAAGGTGGTTACTATTATTAAAATTTCAACTGACCACAGCGACCGTGTTTAAAGACGGATGAAAGTGCAAACTTTGAGCAACCAGCTGGAGGATTAAAAGTGATTTCAAATCAAGATCATGGATCACGTTGAACTCACACTCCTCTCTTTTTCCCTGCACACCTGACTCTAAACTACACTACCTGAACAAAAGTACACATTACTACTCATCATTGCTACAAGAGCTGCTTGGTTAAATACCATGAAGCTCCCGGCTCACATTTTGTGTGCTGATGTTAACGTCAGAGGTTTGGAGCTGTTACTTAGTCAGCAGAAAGTTGGTGATTTTTACACACTGTGCGCCGCAGCACTAGGAAACCTCAGTTTGTAACTTTACGTGGTCTGCCACTTTGGGGTTGAGTTGCTGTGGTTCCTAAATGGTTCCACTTTGCAATAACAATTCAATTCAATTTCATTTTATTTATATAGCGCCAAATCACAACAACAGTTGCCTCAAGGCGCTTTATATTGCACAGTAGATCGTACAATAATAGATACAGAGAAAAATCCAACAATCATATGACCCCCTATGAGCAAGCACTTTGGCAACAGTGGGAAGGAAAAACTCCCTTTTAACAGGAAGAAACCTCCAGCAGAACCAGGCTCAGGGAGGGGCGGGGCCATCTGCTGCGACCGGTTGGGGTGAGAGAAAGAAGACAGGATAAAGACATGCAGTGGAAGAAAGACAGAGGTTAATAACAGATATGATTCAATGCAGAGAGGTCTGTTAACACATAGTGAGTGAGGAAGGTGACTGGAAAGGGAAAAACTCAATGCATCATGGGAATCCCCCGACAGCCTACGTCTATTGCAGCACAACTAAGGGAGGATTCATTCACCACATAAAACCACTTACAGATGATCATGGAATATCTAGGAGGGACGAAATCTCATGTACTGACGCGTTTGAACAGTCACATCCCATTACAGCATCATGCTTGATTTCAGTGTGCTCTTTAGAACGAGCCACTCTTTCAAAATGTTTGCAAACCGACTGCATGGCTAGATGTTTTTGTACAACTGTGGCAATGAGACTGAAAACACCTGAATTAAGAGATTAAGACTTCTGTGTGTTTGAAAAACAAATGTATTTATTCAAATGTGGAACTGGCGACTTCTTTTCCAAATGGTGGAACAAACCGAGAAGCTGCAGAAACTCTACTTTGGAAAAGAAAAAGAGCCACAGTGTCAGAGTAGTCACAAAAAAAGATGAAGCAAGAGAGCAACAGAAACTAAAAGTAGTGCAAAAGAAGAGGGAACCACTAAAGTGAAATGTAAGATTCAGATTTCTTCCTTTGCCTTATATATGTGAGCAACAAAAGCGGTTAGCTGAATACATCTGGGTGTTTTAAACCTGAAATCAGTCTGGATTCAACGGTGCTAGGGTGGGGAGAGTTTTTTTATTGCCATTATAAATAAAATCTGTATTTCTGATGTGATGTGGCTAGAACTGATACTTATGTTAGATCACTTTGTGGTTTGGAAACTGTGTGCAGCCATTACTCATTCCATTAATGCTCTCCAGTAGCCTCCAGCTACTATAAATATAATATGTGTATAACTGCATTTCTCCTATAACAAAAATTTGCAATCAATTAATTTAGTATTTTTCATTTATATTTTGCTGGAATCAGTAATTTAAGCACTGCAATTTTGTGAAACACTAACAAAAAACACATCTTCAAAGTAGGACTCCACTGATTGATAAATGACTGAAACTAAGATTCTGACCAGTAGAGGAAGAATGATGACAGAGATGCAGGCAGGCAGATGAATGCAAATACCAAAGCCAAAAAAACTGCTTCCCTTCAGGCGTGTACCCTTAACTCATCGCTCTGTTCATGCAGCAGAGGGTTGACCACCAGTGATGAGAACTATTTAGCTGCACAATACAACCAGAATCTGTACGGGGGACATGGAGGTATGTTCTGCATCAGCTCATGGATTCCTGAACGTTCAATGGGGCAAGCGCAGAGTTCAATATGGGAAACATCTGGATAGCTGGAGAGCTGCGCACGCACACACACACACACACACACACACACACACACACACACACACACACACACACACACACACACACACACACACACACGTGTATGCATGCCTTGTCCTTTTACACGCTCTTGTTATGCTCTCCTCCCCCAACAGTGAAACATGACCGCATAATTGATTTATCAGAATGCTATGTGTCACCTCCAAAGAGCAAATGCACCTCTCTGCCAGCCTTGACGCCTTTAAAAAAAACAACAAAAGCCCACATTCACACACATGTCATGCTTTGTAGCACATCTCTGTGTATCTGAGTGGTAGAATTTCATGTAACATGGGACCGCTCTTTACTTTACAAAGCCTTGGCTTCCTGCATGTGTCAGCCACGCACGACCTAAATGGATTATTACTACACATGCACGCTTGGACTGAATGCAAAGCCTAGCCCTGTGAATCAGACTGTGTGGAATGGAGGTCAAGGTGAACATCAGCAATCACTGGAAAGCATCAATCAGGGCGAATTAAACCTGAGGCCTAACAGTTGCGCCTTCTTAGCGTGGGTGTTGTTGAAACGTTTGTGTGTGCGTTTGCGCTTACGTGCGAGAACTCACCTCCGTCTCGGCCACCATCGGGTTCCCGAGGTCACACACCACCATCCTGGACTCATTGATCAACTTGTACTCACAGTTTAACTGAGAGAGAGACTAGAGGAGATCCAAGGTACGGAAAGACAGTAAGAGTGGGACAAGAACAGTGAATGAAAGTGACAAATAGAGAGCAGTGAGAGTCAAGTGGTGAGCGAAAAGACAAAGGGAGGCAAGTATAACACCATCAAAGGGGGATGGGAGTGAGAAGGGTGAAAAAGAGAAGGAGAGAGGCAGGGGGGAGGACAGGAGAGGAAGAGTGATGAATGCTCTGACAGTAACAATGTCATCAATCAAACAGCCCCATTACACACTCATTAGCGCACACACGTGCAAACACACACACACGCAGACGTAAACACACATATGCACACAGAAGTTGACCCTATCCATTTCCGTGGTCACTAATGCAGCTTGTAAATCATAATAGGGGCTTTTGAGCTGTTGCCAGTAGAGCATACCCGGCTGATAGCCTTGCCTTAATCATGTCTAACAAACACAAACCACAAAGACACAACAGGATGCGATGCCGGACTGTAACTGAAGCCTCAAATAGCCCACTTCCCAGTTTTTGAACTTGGCTTCAATGATGATGAGACAACAGTTTTGGTCTTATCTATTTTCAGCATCCACCCTTCTGGCCCTTAACATTAAACTGGGATAATTGATGTCAGACAAATCTGTGTGCAATGTGTGTAAAAGAGTGTGCGTGAGTATTTACCTCCACCCTGCGCTCTACTCCGATGTAGTCAGCTTCAGGCGGTAGCAATGCGTAGAGCTCTGTCTCGTAGGCTCCCTCTCCTCGGTTCACCGCAGTGATGGTCAACATGACCAGGTTGTCATCTGCAATCACCACCTCTGTGCGGTCCCTGTGTTTGTGCGTTTTATTGCAGGAAGAGAAAAAAGCAGAGGCAGGAAATAAAGCACTTTGCTGTAATTTAATTCCTGAAAATATAAAAAAACAAATGTGTTTTTTCCCCCTGTAAATTCTAGTTAATAATTTTCGGGACTGGACATGTGCAATCTCATCAGCTGCAAAGAATGCAGTACCTCCGACCCCAACAATAACCCCACCAGCACACGCGTGTGTGTGTTAATCAGTCAGTAAATGCTGACAGGATGTTTGCATAATGCTGCCATGGAGATATCGAACAGCTGGAAGCACTGTGGAGAATAGGTTAATTCACATATGCAACATGCACACGAGCACACTCACAAACACACGCTCCGTGGTAAACGGGGCCATAATGTGAGCAACTTTAGTGTAAACTTGGCGCATTGTGTGAGGAATAACAGACACAGTTGCTTTGGTTTCGCTGTGTGTGCGTGGGTGCCTGCGTTTGGCTGTCTGAAGTGTTGGGTGTTTAGAAGTTCAGGTCAAAGGGTGCCGCCGCGTCTTACATGCTGGCAGAGAGCTGGAGGTCCGGGATACAAATATTGTCGTCGCCGCAGTCGAGGAGGATGTAAGCCTGAGAGGAAGAGGGGCACAAAGAGAGGAGTGAGATGAGGACACGGAAGGATGCAGGTGCTCTATATATATAACATATACACATTCACACAGGCCTTTGGTTTGTTGTGTTGCTGCCTGATTTGGGCAGAGATCTGACTTCTGTCTCTCTGCGGCTACTATGATAGTCCTCGGTTTGTTGCTGTTTTGTTTTATTACGACACTTAACGTCCAAAAATTTAAGGAAGTGTAACTGAGCGAGCTAATTTTAATGGAAACAATAAAATAAATCCTTCTTATTAAAAACGATAAACAATATGGGCAGTGCTCCTCTTTTCACCATGACCTCATATGATCCATGTTTCCAGTGAACATAGTTCAGTGCTGAAAAGCTTCTTAATGTTTATATTAACTCAATTCACACATGGGAGCGCAACCAATCGAGTGCATATTCTTCCATCATAACAAGTCTGAAAATGGCCTAGAGCTGGATCTTAGCGTACATCAGGGCCTTTCTTAGTTTTTTGCTATTTTTATTAAGTAAATATACTGCTCCAAACTCTAGATTATAACAGTTTCATCTGCAAAGGTAAACTGCGCTGTCCCATCCCAGGAAATGATAGACTCCAAGTTGATTTTAGGTGAATCAGATGGTTTATATTTGGGAGTCAGTCTTTTTATGTCCAAGACAAGCATTTTAAATCAAGCAATGACTGAATAAAATATGATCTCAGGTCGATTCTGGATCTCTTTTGGGCTTAGCGAAGTTGAGTTAGTTCAATTTTTACAGCCCAGTGTCACAAATCACAAATTTGTTCCATAGGTCTTCAACAACCTAAAGCCTCCTTTCTTCTGATAAAGAAAAGCTCCCCCAAAGAATCCATTAAACAGGGCCAACTAAGGAGAAATCCTTCTTTGATGTGCCGTGTACACTGTACTGTACAGCATTATGTGTTTATATGTACATACAACATGTATGCTTACATGCTCTTGGAGGAAGGTGCTGCTGTAGTGGTTAAGGACAGGTGGAAGACTTTGGTCAAGAGTAGCTGGAGCCAGGCTGTAGTTGAGAGCGAGTGAGATGGGGCTCAGCTTGTCCCTGAACTCATCCTCCTCCTGGAATAAAGTGTGAATGAGAATGAGAGAAACGTGCTGTCAGTCATTCACAACCTCACTTACAAAGCTCATTAACTATTTCTTGTATGTGTGTTCGTGTGCACGGTTTGATTTGCTCACTCTGAGGTAAATTGTGTAGCTCAGGCATGCACGTGGGCGACTGTGACCCAGCCTCAGGAGTCCCATGCGCTGAGGCTGCTCGGTGTCCAAGAAAAGCACTCTCTTCACTCCACCCCTGGAGCCTTTGAGCCAATCGAGCTGCAGCTCCGCTCTCAGGTCTGCACAGAAGATAATAATAAATAAGTAGAGATTAAATTTGAGTTAACAGGTAGACGATTCAGCCAATCCGACACTACTTAACTGTTGAACCTAAAGCGGAGATGTCAAACTCATTTGACATCACGGGCCACATTCAGCCCACTTTGATCTTAAGTAGGGCAAAGCAGTGAAAGACATTTAACTAAATATTTAATTCCTGAAAATTTCTTATTGTAAGTAAAAGAACTGCAACTTCAACAGTGGGTGTTTTCTTTATAATAAATAAATAAAATTACAGGAAAAAATCTGTTAGCAGATTGCCCAGGGTGCCCTGTACAAAGAGAACATACAGTTTTTATTAATTCATATTTTTCCACTGTGGACTGAAGTCTTTGTTGGGCCTTATGTTTCACAGCCATGCTCTAAAGGGTCTGGGTTCGATGTGACTTTCCATTAGATATGGGATAAAGTCCTATTTGCATTTGCGTGTTTGTGTGTCTTCTATCTCATCTATTGCTCCTCACACCCACCTTTGTTCTCCACTCTGATTGGTGTATAAGAGCAGAAGATTCCCAGCAGGAAACTCTAATAATGATACAGTATGTACAGCAGAGCCGATTTCAGCTACTGCACAGCTGCTTACCTACAGAGCTGGGGATGCCCACACCACTCACGGCTGCACAAACATCCACTTTGAGGCTACGAGAAAGGAAAATTGGAAAAAGAGACAAGAGGTAACAAATTTGAGTCTCACATGTGTTCCGATGGTAGTTCTAGTTAATTTGTGTGTAAGAGAACGCAAACTGGTGCACACTACTGGAAATGTCAGGGGTTTTTTTTTAAGGGATTTCCCAAGTGCTGTTAAAGAGAAAGGATTTTTTTAACATGGCTTTTCCAAAGACCCTAGCTAGAAGTTTCATTTTAATTTAATTTTTATTATTTATTCATTTATTTGCTGCATGTGTTCTCCACACATTCTCATGACATTTGTATAAATGTTAAAAAAAAATCAGAATGACTAAAAAAAAACAACAACCCACAAACAAGGCACTTCTTCCTTCCTGCACTCCACGGGGCACGGGGAATTACCACAGTGCCCCCTGCCCATTAGACACACAGATATGGGAGACTGGGAAACACTTCTGCATTTCCTCAATTTATGTGGGTATTACCCTATGTGCAAGTGTTTTTTCTGAGCGTGCATGTGCGTTATCGCCACTTTAATCAAGGACAGGAACTCTCACACAGGAAGGCCTGTGCTGTTAATAACCACTAATCTGGGGAAGCTTGTGGATGCAATGCTCCTCTTACACTGACGACTCAGCAAGTGTGAGCCAGTGTGAGGGAATTACAGTGCTTCATGTGATCATTATTTCTTTGGTTTCAGTTCACCAACACTAACAAGCAGAATGCAGCTGTTGCAGATTCCTGTGTTTGCTAATAATTAGGTTCCCAATTAGATGACACAATGATGATGAGCTGGTTTTTCTTCAAGTGTGATGCAGATGTTAGTTTGCGTGTGTGTGTATGACAAAGTGCAGGTTCTCTTTTGTTAAAAAATGCTCCCCTGAGTCATTATAACCTCTTCAGGTAGTTTCACACGTAGTAAATATGTGTTGCATGTGTGCGGTGTTCGAGGGTATGCTCGAGTGTGATGTTAATAAGCACTGTGTGCCAAACTTAAGTGCACGCAACACAGAAATGACCCCTAGTTTACTGCCGACAGCCCCGGCTCTTTATTTAGCTGTTACTGTATAGAACTTTCCTCCTCTAGCCTTAAATAAGTCACAAAATAGTTGAAATTAACTGATATTCTGCATCAGAGCTGCTTCTGAGGTTGCACAGTGTCGGAAACCCCCCTCCCCCAGACCATTATGACATACAATTGGAGAGGGGGGGGGGGTTAATGGTTTCTGTTGTCGCCGCCCCTCTTTTTTATGAGTGTTTCTCTTGACCCTGGCCTTGAGTGTAGCCATTTGGTTCATATATAAACACTTACATTTCCAAGACGACTGGATAACATGTTGCGCAGTTCTTTTCTAAAATAACAGGCCCTAAAACTTGCTACAGACCAGTCGCCTTTTTCTCTTTCCTCTACTTCTTCATCCTCTTTTCCCAGCGCCAGTTTGTGCCGCATCTTAACCACTACATTGAAATCAGAGAGCTGAGCATGAGATTTTCTGAAAAAATAATTACCAGCTAATCTTTAAAAGGGCTGTTTAAGCTTGGGACAAATTGTTTTTGGCCTCACAAACAAGCTATGAACAGAACATGCCGTTGCCTCTTGGGTTCATAGGGAAAACATGTCAAGGCTCAGTCACACCAGAGTAAAAATAGGATCACATCCTCTTTGTGTCTAGGAAAATCGGTGGCTGTCCGGTGATCGCACCGAATGTTTTTGCTATCACAGGCCGATTGCAAGTAGCTGCAGCCAACACTTTTGATTGCAAGGCAATTACAGACGTCACAAAGTGAGATGTCACTATTTGTGGGAGGATTTCAGAATTTCTGTTTCAAATTTGTGAGGTTCTGTCCATATATGAATTTCTGTTTAATGTGAATTTCTGTGTCTGTAGATGGCAAAGATCTGCGATAAGCAGCAACAGATTCATCACATTGACTATTATCAAAAACAGACTACGTGTCATTTCCAACTGGACCCCATTCAGTTGCAGACTGAGAGCAGACTTCACCTTATGGCTGACTGTGAGTGGTCACAGATCTGGTAACCACCATCGAAGCAACCATTGGAAAGGCGATGAATGAGTTTGCACAAAGTCACAATCATTTTGTCATTGTTTTCCCTCGTGTGAGCGTAACATCAACAAAGATTTCCCCACTTACCACCAAAGAAGTGAGTGGGTTTCCTTTTAAACTTTGCCTTTTCGTCTCCTCTAACTGATCTGTCAAGCTAAGAGAACCCACAGTTAAAAAGCTCATTTCCCTCACATTTAAAAACTGGATAAGAAAATACTGGTTGAACGTCTCTAACCTCTTCCAAGTAACAACAACCTAATCAAGGAAGCTGGAAATGACAAATAAAGAACAAGCATCTTATTTAAAAAACATGTAAACATAATCGACGTATGCTTTAATTTCAGTTCCTGTTGTGCAAGAACCTGTTTCATCTAAAGCTACCATGTCTGTTTGTATTTGAGGGGGGAAAAGTACAAATGTTTTATTCTTTTGATCCTGGAGCAGACAGAATATTTTAGAAGACAGTGGAAGCACTTCAGACAAACACTCAGTGTTGTTGTACCACCTTCAGAGTCAAAGACCGCTGGGTAATTATTTTTTAGGAAATCAGATACTTAACTATGTGACTGAAATGTAATGGAGATGTATGAAGCACAGGCTGGAGATTTCACCCTTTATGCTCCTTTCTAGTTCAAATTGCAGGGAAATGTCTCTGAAACACAAGAGACTCAAACAGCCTTTAATTCTATTGCTGCTGTTTGAATCACTGCGTGTTTGCATATGTCCAAAGTCCTATTTGATTCCATACCTTGGACCATAATTTTATAGCGGTTTATTTAAATAGGCTGAGTTTTGTTTTGACAATACTCCACAGTATAAGGCTCTATGTCAATCCAGCCCAAACCCCTTTCTTTTTTCTCTCACTGCCAATATTCACACACCACTACGCAGACACCGCGATGGCATAAAGCCGAGCCCACTTCTCCGTCCAAACAGTCCTACAGCAGTTCCTGTCCCAAAAAGTCAGGACCAACAATAGACTGAAGCGAAGCCGCAGGAGCCTTTAGACTGGCTCCCCTCAACTAAACTCACCCCCAGACCGTTCAAAGCCAGCGTGCTCACCCCCACCAACAATAATATAATCAAAACAGAATTATGCCGTTTCAGATTAATTGCAGAGCCCCGTAAATCTGAGGTTCCGGGTCATATGAGTGGGCTTTTTCAGTGGGCTGCTGTGTTATTGCAGCAGAGACACTGACAAACGGACTTTGGCCGATGGCAGACATCTAGAGCGCAGAGGTGAAATATTTGTCACATGCGTCAGTGAGGGTGTAATTTGTAAAATGGGAAACTTTATACTGCACAGCATATTAGGATACAGTACGAGCAGGATTGTTTCTTTTACAGATCTGAGGTTCAGAGCAGCAGTGGGCCTCATTAGTCTTATGTTTGCTTAAGACTTTGATCCCTTTAACTTTCATTCACCTGCACATGCACTCACACATCTGCGCACACACAAACACACGCAAGGTCCGTTTTTCCAAACTGCGATATAATTTACAACTGACCAAAGGCGTTAACGCTGGAAAAGTGTCTAATTTAGGTACTAAGAGCTGTCACTCTTCATTTTTAACTCGACCGTAGGTGCGGATTCGACCGCCTTTTTCTCACCATGCCATGCCAAACGGAAGCGGCAGAGTGACCCAGCTGGAAAAAATTACAACAAACTGTAGACTGTGGTGATGAGCTAGAGAAACATCTCACAAAACAAAAGGAAATCAACGTTTTATTCTGTGGGAAAGGATTCGCCTGTTTAATTGCAAAATGTGCAGCAGAGTCAGAATATAGATTTCTGTAATGATGCACATTCTTTTATTGTACTCTTGTAGATTTCTGTTTTTCTTTGATTTTGTTTATTTAACCTTGAAAAAAAAATCTGACTGAGATCAAAATCTCTTTTTCAAGAGGGACCCTGCCAAGAGTGCTGCATGAAAACATTGGTACAACAATAAATATCCAGTTAAGATGTATAAATAGGTCCGTTTCCAAAAGTCAGATTGAAAGTAAACAATGGCAGTGAAATTAGAAGTGGATGAAGGAGGTTTTTGACTAACCTCCTTCAAGCTCAAGGAGTCAGCATCTGGTCAGAGTAGTACTGGTTTCAAAAAATGTGTAACGTTTATGTCTATCGGTAAGGAGAGGGCAGCTGAAGAAGTTAATATACTGGTGCTTTCAATCACAGTTAATACACTGCCTGGCCAAAAAACAAAGGTCACCACCTGGATTTAACTAAACCAACAGGTAAGAGCCTTCTATTGGATAATTACTGCAGTGATTAAAACATTTCGGCTGGCAACTAAACGGCCAACCACCTTCAAATTAGAAATGTAGATGGAAAAAATCTTGACTGTGATCAGGGATCATTTATGCTGGGAAAATCAGACTGTAAAGAAATCAACAGTAGAACGTTCATGTTTAACAGTGAAGGTAAAAACATTTCCACATGCACAATGTAAAGACGGCTCATGGAGTTTGGGACTAAACAGCTGTGTAGCCTTAAGAAAAACACTTATCAGTAATGTTAATTTAAAAAAAGTTTCAATGTGCCAGGAAGCATAAAGATTGGACTCTGGAGCAATGGAAAAAGGAGTCCAGATTTACCCTGTTCCAGAGTGATGGGTGCACCGGGGTAGGAAGAGAGATGGAGTGATACACCCATCACGCCTGAGGCCAGATTTACTAACACTGGATTTTGGCAAAAAATCCAGTGTTAGTAAAAAAAAGAAAGAAAAAAAAACAAACAAATAAAAAAGAAACTGCATAACTTTTGTAACCACACCTATGAGCACTATTCAGGGATTGTGTTCACACACAACTTTGCCCCGTCTAGTGCCTGTCATACAAGCCTGTGGGGCAGTGGAGTCAGTTTAACTATCTGAATATACAGACTCATCGGGTTTTTCCATCAACAGATTCTTCTTCCCTGATGGCAGGGCCACATCTGTATATGATAATGCCGAGATTCATCAGGCTCAGGTTGTGAAAGAGTGGAGAATATTATTGTAACAGTGCAGAAGCTTATCGAGACGATGCCATCGTGAATGCGTGCCGTCATCACCTGAAGGTGGTCCATCAAAATATGAATGTGTGACTTTACTTTGACCAGGCTATGTTATATTAATACATGGTTATGAATCGGAGAGACTGTAATTACCAGGTAACCATGATATTCATCTGAGGCAGGTGACACTGTCGGTCGTCGGGATTAAGGATTTTGGGGGTCAGGATCATTTCAGCTTCCACAGATACCACAGCTTGTGACCTGCACATACACAAACAAACAGATGCACACCTGTAACACGATCCAAAATCCCAAAACTTGGGAGTCTTGCACATTTTTTTGTGTTTACCTGTACACTGACACCTTGCCCACGCCAAAAGCCCCCACGATCAGATCTGCGTAGTGAGAGAGCAGCAGAGAGCTTCAAAGAATGCCACAGATGGGACTGATTTCAAGGTCTCCAGCAATCTTCATCAGACACAGACTTCTCAAATCAACTACACACAAATCAGCTACACACACACGCAGACTGTCATATAGAATTGATATTCTGATATCGTGTTGCTTTGCCTTTCACACATGACCCTCTTCAGACTAAATTCACAAACAGCGTTTGCACGACTGTGTCATGCGTGTGCTTTCCCTGTGTGTTTGTGCTGTCAGACAGGGACCCCACGCTGCATTCCAGGGCCATTAGAAAGCTCACAATCACATTTCGCTAAACAGCAACATTTCCCAACAGCCCGCGTAGCAACGACTCCTAATTGCAAGCAGCACCAGATTTCATCTATATGTGATTTTTATTTGTTTTCATGGGATTTGTGATGAACACACACTTTTAATTGGCTCTCAAAGTTTAAAATGGAGCCGGTATTTAATGGCTGCGGTCGGGGGACACATACCAATGAAAGCCGCACGCCGACACGGACTCACATATACACACACACACACACGAGAGCTGATTAAAACAATGTGAAACTGAAGAGAGGCACTTAATGGATGCAAGCCACCGCTGCCAGATGCAGCAGAAACCTAAGCCGTGTGATGTTGAGAGAGACTGCACAGCAAGAGGCCACGGGGGCTACAGAAAATGACTATTTTCATTATTAATTAATCTCTTATTATTCTTATGATTAGTTTATTAATGTTGGGCCTTTAAATAATTTAGTCTCCATGGTTGGGTATAAGGGCAAAAGTTCAAATCTCCACGGTGGAAAAATTGCAGCATCTCAGATTCCATCTAGAATTTCTTTGATATATCATAACAAAACTGTAAAGACAAACAGCGAGAGACACTTAATCAGTTTTGTGCTGATAGCATCATTAATCAGCTGACTATTTCAGCACTAATATCAACTACCAGCCCCTTCGTGTTGTGGTAACCTGCTGCATGAGGACAACGGATGGAAGCAAGTGGAAGTGTAGTCTTGTAACCCTCGCTTGTCATTTGCTGTGCCACTCCTCTCCTGTGTATTTAAGAAGAAAGGGACTAATTGAATCTGAGTGAGGCACATCTGTTTCTGCCTTTGGCTGCAGTCGCAGAGTCCCCCTGACACCACAGCATTAAACATTTAGGCCTTGTCTCTTTTCTCCTGGGGTGTGCTATGTCACTATGTAAGTGTGTGTGTGTTATACTAAAAATGCTACAATGAGGACGGATGTGAAGATGTTGGTATTTTGGAGTTTGGGAACGGAGGGGGAAAAGCAGAAGAAGGTGAGGTGTAGACAGAAAAGGATGATGTTTGGCTTTTAAATCACAATCTGTGAAAGCCATCAGAAGAAGGTGTGTTTTTTAGCAGAAACAGAGAAGGAGGTGAGAGGGAGAGCCCATCCAACTGTAGCAGTTATGTAACCTGGAAAATGTAACTCCACTCATGTCATCAGCTGGCTGTTTTATTTTAATGCTTGCATTTGCTAAAAAAGACGCATGACATGAGGCTTATTTGAGGATAGGGTGCCTTCAGGGTTAAGAGTTTAAGTTTGCACATGGCTTCATCCGGAGCTAAATCAACCAACGGCCTACTTTCCTTTTCCATGTCATTTCCATTTCCGTATACACAGGAAAGCTTGCCCACCACTGTTGATTTGAGGTTGGTGTGTGTACAGAGACCCACTGAGCCATAGCCACACACGAGCAGGCTGCATCACTCAACGAGGGCATCTCTAGGTGCAGGTATGATTTCGGTAATTGAGCTGCTAGCTGATGGTGTCCATCCTGGGCTATGAAAACACAACCTCCATCCAGAGTTTAGACAGACTGTCAAGCTGTCAGTGGATGTATGCCCTGAAAGCTGCGGGGGATCGGACACGATGATGAAATGCCAAAGATCAGTGGCTCTCAGTGGAAAAAGAGGTAGTTTTTCAGAGAGAGGTTTTCCTCATTCTTGGATTCATGTGTGGTGTTTTAGGACAATTCAATAAATTGCCAGCCATTACACACATTTGAAACACTATTTTTACACCACAGAGCAGGATAATTGCCTGGATTATTTCTAGATTGCATAGTATGGCAGGTTTTGTTTAAATTGCACCTATTACACACTTAGTGCTTTTATTTATTTTGTCATATATACCCAGTGCTGAGAGGTGGTTTATATTAAACACGTCAGAGATAGTAATCCCGGTGTGCCAAAAGCTCAGATTACTCTAAATGCTCTGTTTCAGGCAGTTTTTGCTACTTTCTAGGCTCCGTGAGGTGTCACTGAGAGGTTAAATCCTTAATACGGTGATCTCAGGCACTGACGCGCCACCCACCTGCTGTTCAAAAAACCCTGAGAGGGGCAGCCAATCAGAGGAAAGTTACTTAGAAGGAAGGTTAACCTGTGCTAGACTGAGTGGCTGTACCAAGGCCCTGTATCATGCATGAAATGAGAATAAAAATGGGCGCCAAATATTAGAGTTGATTTGGAGGCCTTTAATCAATTTTGCACTTTCCAACCAAATAAACACGAATCAAAAAGTCTTTCAGCGAGAGCGACTGTCGGGTAAACATTGTGGGTTTTTGGCCTTTAACCTGTTAAATGAAACCAAAATTGCATTTGAAGGCAATGTGATACACAACTGACCCCGGCCGTTTTGCACAAAATCAGATATGTCTGTGATTTAATGAAGATTGATTTGAAGCAGTGAGCTGTGTGTGTTATTTTGAT
The DNA here is from genome assembly GCF_057382185.1 of Mchenga conophoros. Lineage (NCBI taxonomy): Eukaryota > Metazoa > Chordata > Actinopteri > Cichliformes > Cichlidae > Mchenga > Mchenga conophoros. Next base: position 28,872,043 of record NC_140536.1, on the reverse strand, counting down.
CCCTGTACCGCCTGCTTTTTCAGGTTTTGTCCTATCTACCTTTCGTTTAGTTCCACGCTGCTTGATCTGAAATCCAAAGACAAATATCTGAAATGATTCTTAAAGATAAAAATCCATAAAACTGGAGCACAGTCATCATCCATCTTCCTGTGGTCGACTAATGACATTTAATCACAATGAGAGCGCATGGCAGCTGTAGCAGGCCTCCCAGACGCCTTTGCAGTCCTCTCATAATGCTGATCAAACGTCTCAGGCTCCTTTGAACAGTGTGACTTTACTAGCCTGCCAACGACACACCGTGTGCGTGTGTGTGTGCCTCACTTCCGTCAGCAAGCTCTCTAATGACAGACGACACGAGCCCTGCATGTCTGTGTGCGCGCGTGTTTATACGTTTGTGTGCGTGTTGGCAGAAAGCTGTGCCACCCATGAGTTTCTTCTCTGCGTGCTCCTCCCAAAGGGCCTCCGCCAGTTTTAACCTGTAACTCCTGTGTGTGTATTTATTGTACACTGTTTTTAATTCTGATCTCTGATTTGCAGTGGGTCTGCGCAGGTCTAACTATGACCTGGAGCCTGGCCCGTGCTCAACATACACTCTGCTAGCTGCCAGTGAAACTGATCACAAGCCATGCATGTGAACTTGCGCGTTATTATTTCCCTTTGTATCCTGTTTGTGGAATGAAGAAATCTGTTATTGCAGCAGAATGAAAAGGGAAACCGCCAAAGAGTAGGAGTAGGAGGGGGCAAAGACAAAAGGTGAAACTAAACAAATTCTCATTTTCAGCCCAATCTGTGGAAGCTTTAAGCAAAATTAATGCTGAGAGCCGGATGGCTCCAAATTGGGGAGAAAATTAGGTAGTAAAAGCGTGGTTTTACAGACCTGCTTTGTTTCAAATCTTTTTCGTGGACTAGAAACTTGTGTGTTCTACAAAAACCTCCAAATGGCCCCTTCTCTGTGTGTTCCAGTTTAGTTTTGACATTATTTTCAGAAGACATAAGGTGAAGGTGTGTGGTATAGTAAGAAGGTGCCAAAAAAGGCTAGGGAGTTGCTGCATGTAAGTTGATTGAATGCTGCTTTGTCTGCTCACAGTTTTGAGGTTATACACAGAGGCTTGTAGGTCTGGCAGACTGAACATGAGGAGAATGTGTTATTGTGCTTCTTTTTTTTTCTCCCACTCTCATGTCTTCTCTCCTACTCGAGTACTGTAAATCTCTAAAGAATGGATGCGGCAGAAGTTGATGGCACAAATCCCTATACCCGCTTCTGATGACTTTACCAGAGAAAAGGAGGAAAGCAAAAATGGGGAGAACATGGAGATGGTAGTGGAGGGGTGCATGGGGGAACGGTGAAATGTGGAGGTTAAGAATGAAGAGGAGGAAGGCTGTAATGAGAGGAGCTGGAAGGAAAGTCGAGAAGCGAAAGAATGCGAGCCTGAGAGAGAATCTTGATTATAACGCGGGGAGCTGAGTAGAGACGGGCCGATTTGTTGAGTATTTACCAGGGTACTGATTGTTGTCCACATCTTGGCCTCCTCTCAGAGTGAATCCAAATCCAGGCAAACTGTCACTTGGGGCGTGGGCCGCCCTCAGCTCCTGGCTGAGCGTCATACCTTGTGTGGATATGTCTTTGTTGCCATTAAAGATCAAGACTCTCCCTCCACGCTCCTCACCTCCGAACGGACAGCCCACTGCCACGTCTGAAGGATGACAACACACACACACACATATGCATGGTTTAGACATCAACAGGGTTAAAGTCCCTTTGAGACGGGAGCAGAGGAAATTATACAGGTACAAGGAAATGGAAAGAGGAAAGGAAAAGAGCTTGACCGTCATAAACTGAGCGATCATGGCAGCTAGGCCATTTACTTACGTCTTTTTTTGTTTGTTTTTCTACTTTTTTTTTACAAATTTATTTTTAATCTTGGCTCAGCTTTATCTATCCTTATCTCTATAAACACTGTTTATGTTATTCTCAGCATGGGAAATATTTGTTTAAATAGGAAATGGAACAAGGTACCAAGTCATGGAAACAGAGGAAAAGAATATTAACTCGTTTTCTTATCTGCTTAGGGTTATGGCAGGGATGGAGCCTATCTTAGCTGTCACTGGGTGAGAGGCCAGATGAAAACCGGAGCATAGCAGTTAACCTGGCTAAATGTAAACAAACCTGCCTCTCTAAATTGGAGTCATTACCACCGTATGCTTTAAACTTCTAAAACAGTGCATAAACAGCTTGTTGCATTTAGCGGTTAATGTCTTGGATGAAATATTGTACTCTAAGTGTAACGTGTAAAAAGTAGGTAGTTGTATTTTGTTACTCTGGAACATATTTTCTGATTTAACTCTCAAGAGGAAAGCAAATCGCACATCGTTCACCAAAATATTAACCTTTCCTTTAGAAATATCTTCAGACATGTAGATATATACACTCAGCCAATCGCAATGCATTTAGGTGTAGACATGGTCAAGACAATTTGCTGAAGTTCAGACTGAGAGTGATCAGAATGGAGAATAAAGGTGATTTAAGTGACTCTGAACATAGTATGGATGTTAGCACTGGTTAGGATGGTTGGCTGAGTATTTCAGAAAGTGCTGATATACTGAGATTTTCCCACACTCTGACATAAACATGCCTTGTTTATGTCAGAGGTGAGAGGAGAGTTGCCAGGCTACTTCACGCTGATAGGAAGGAAACAGCAATTCAAATGCCCACTCGTTACAACCAAGGTATGCACAAGAGCATTTCTGAATGCACAGCATTTTGAACCTTGAAGCATATGGGCTACAGCAGCAGAAGACCACACCAGGTGCCACTTCCATCAGCTAAGAACAGGAAACTAAGGCTACAGTTAGCACGTTCACCAACACCGGACAATAGAAGACTGGAACAACGTCGCCTGGTCTGACGAGTCTCGATTTCCACTACAAAAACTGCTGTAAACAACATGAAAGCATAGACATGAAAGCATCTTGCCAAATCTCAATATAACACCTTTGGGATGTGGTGAAATGGCAGATTTGCACCACGTACTTGACAAATCTGCAGCAACTATGTGATACAATTATGTCAATATGGACCAAAACCTCTGAGGAATGTTTTAAGCAGACTGTCGAATTTATGCCATGAAGATTTAAGGTAGATCTGAAGGCAAAAAGAACCAACTCGGTACTAGCAAGGTGTGACTAATGAAGTAAGTATCTGTAAAGGAAAGGGGGATCTAAATGCAAAGAAAGAGATATAAGCATTCGGATACAGTAAGCTCCTGTGCAGATGAAGTAGAAGCAGATTTGAGTTTATTGTTTTACCTCTAAATTTCTGTGTCACACCATCCTGTATTAAAGTACCCATTAGCACTGTAGCTGTCCAAGCACCTCGAGATATCCTGTTTGTCTCCGGACCCCCCCTCTCTCAGTCTAAACAACTAGTTCCACATGAAGCAGATTGTGGGGTAGAGACGATAAATGCAACCATGTGTGTGTGCAAGTGTATATATGAGCCTGTGTGAGAGTCTGTATGTCTATGTGTGGGTATGTGTACATAACTGAATAGCTGAGTTAAGAAATTTTTTTTAAAAAGTCTTCACATAATGTGAAAGTCACTCATGGGCATTGCTCAACAACATCTCAGAATGTGCAGCAAAAAGAAGAGCATCAAGAACACCCACTGAACACCCACTGTGATCACTGAGACCAAAACTACAGAACTGTTTCTCAGACAAAAACAGCCCGACACTTTGTGAAAAATACTGACAGCGTTGGCCGATAAAAATGAAAAACAAAAGAAACCACATGGAAAATGAAATTAGCTAAATTGCAATGTGTTGACAGTTGACAGCAAGTAAAGCCACGGAGATGAGACAAAATGGGTATGGTTCCACTTTTAAGAAGAATCTTGGAAATGGAGTGATGATCATGATGTGGAAGAGCTCATCGGAGAGAAAGAAACCGGTCTGTTTCTGATTATACACGGACACACGAGGGCACAGGTATGGTCCACGGTTTGGGTTTGACATTAGCAAAGAAAAGCCGCTGAAAGCCTTGATCACAGTCCCTCCTTTGAGATTCTACACTATAATACTGAATAATGAAATCGTGCACAGACGTGGATGTGCACTCAATAGATTAACTCTCAGTAAGTACTTTGTCTCCATGGCACTTCAGGAGGCAGATCTTAGGTCACATCAGTGCCCCTCAGAGACTGTTGCACGCTAACAGAGAGCAGATGTTATTTACATTTCTAGTCTGAAAAACCATCAGTATTGATCCAGTGGTTATTGATCTAATGGTTAATGACTGTAAAGGCGTGGTAGGCTCATTAACACATGCTCTCCATAAATAAATAAAGGACAATTCAGCGGGATTGATGTGATGGGAGGCTTAGATGCGCCTTCATTCATTCAATTTTTTTATAGCTGCAATCAACAAGCCTTAGTTTTGCAGAACATTTGGGCTCCAGGCTACATGGTGTGCATTTGTGTGTGTGTGGCTGTATTTGTACAATCAATATGGGGATAAAACAAACACATCGAAGAGGAATGAACTCCGGGCTGCAGGACAAAAACTCCCAGATGATTTTTATCTCAGGGCACATCTGGTGAGCTAAAAATAACTCAGACACACATAGACACATGACCTTTGGCGGATCGTCACAGGAAGACACCACTCACACGGACAACCTTTCATCACTACACTTCCTGATTGGCAGGAGAACTTTAGGTTTTCTCACACAGCAGCATCTGATAGCATTTCCTCAGCCAGTGACATAACCATGCAAACAGCACAGGAACAGAAAAAAAGATTTGTTCTTTTATCACGTTAACCTGAAAATATTGGCCCATAAAAGAAGGTTCATTCAGGTTTAGGAAAAATATAATCAAACAAATTTTCCCTTCTCCATATCTGTCCCCTTCTATAGCTCTACTTGTATCTTTTCATTTTTCTGATTAAGTTAATCCATGTCAATTTATCTTTTTTTCCCCTTTCTCCTTTACTTGGAAAGGCTCAGACCTACCATTGTATCCATCTTGGTTGACATCTCCTAGCGGTGCGATAGCTGTGCCGAAGCGTCCAAAAGTGTAGGTGCCGGTGAGAGCGACAGGTTCAGAAAAAGTGAGTGGAGCCAGCTGGAGGTACAGGTATACCCTGCCCACCTCCTTGGGTTTGCTCTCCGTCTCTCTTTCCATGAAAAGGGGTGCTCCAACCAGCACGTCATCTGTCCTGGGAGGGCAGGGTGAAGAATTAGTGATCATACATAGAATAGAAAGTGTAAGCATCTGGAGAGACCGAGATGTTTTCTACTTACTCATCTCCATTTAAGTCAGTTACAGCCACAGAGTAGCCAAAATAGGAGGCCATCTGATGGACAGACAAGGAAGGAAGGCTACAGCACTTTAACCAAACCCCGACAAAGCTGCATGACTTTCATCTAATACTAATTTCAAATACGCTGCTTCGTATATGTGATAGTCTGAGACTGTGATGTGTTGATGGCCCTACCTGTTCCCCTGTGAAGTTCTGGATGAACGTCATGTTGGTGGAGTTGATCATCGCCACCTAAAGCAAGCAGACATGACTAATAAGGCACCGAGCTTTGTCCCCCTAGTGTACGAGCAGTAAACACGGCGGAGCAGTCTGACAAACAGGCACATAAAGAATGTTGGAAAAAAGTCAGAAACCGCATAAAAAAACTGTTTTATTTAACCGAACACCCCCCCGCCCCCACCACCATCCTCTTTGTGCTTTTACCATTTTCCCCTCATCCCCCCCCCCCCCCCCCTTTTAACCCTGGTTGCAGGGAGAGATGGAGGAAAGGGGGGGAAGGCTGAGAATTCCTTCATAAGAACTGAAATAACAACCACATGGAGGGAGCCGGAGGCAACACATACACACACATGCACAGACACACACACACCCTCACATGTGGAGGATACAAGCTGACCCAATCACACATGTCTCAGAGACGTACTAAAGAGGGATAGACTTATGAACACAGACGGATGAGGACGTGTAAAAAGAAATATTAAATCAACAACTTGAGATTTCATTTTCCTTTGCTGTCAGTTGTCAAATATGTTGCAGAGAGATTCTGATCAGGACTGACAGCTACTCCACTGTCAGGTCTACCTGCATCACTCCATCTACTGCACCAATTACCAGCTACATCCTCCTACTCTGTGGCATCCAGTCTGTACACCAAGGGACAGTCTTGCAGCAACTACAACGTCGGGATGAGGAACACACTGTCACAGGTCGTGTGTTTGTGTATTTGTGTGTCAAAGAGGGCTAGCGGGGTTACGTGGGGCCACTGGCCTTCATATGCAGCAGAAGCTGTGTGTCATTACGGAGGATTGACACAGTGAGCCCCGGGGACAAGTTCCCATACAAGAAAAAGAGGCAAACTAAAGTTTACTGGCATACGCGCAAACATAAGTAGATTTCTGTGTCAGCAGACAAATTTCAAAGACTTCATGTTGCATGTTTGTGTCTGAGTGCAGGTTTTTCACACATCTTCACAATAAAAGTTTACATGCAGATGGAATACAGATGCAAGACAAATTAAAGGAAACATCTGCATGAAATGTCTTATTAGGCTACCGAGCCGCCAATTATATCTAAGATATCTGTCGACAAGTCACTGGCACTCAACTGAATGAACATCACTCTTCTCGAAGATATTTCTTTGAAAAGTGTTTGGTCATGGTGGAGTAAAGCGTCAAAAATCCCACATATGCAATAAGTTGATTCAAGATCTGGTGACTGTGAAGGCTACAGCATATGATATTTCTTCTTATTCAAATATTTAACATACTTTAAATAAGCATCTATATTTGCTGGACTTCCCACTGTTTCATTTTTCTTTTGTCTCTCAGTTGGTTGTTTCTAAATGAAACTGCGATCTTCTAACTGGCTTGTCCGTCCATACTCACATATCCAAAGTTCTGCGCTCCTCTTGGGACTCCAGCTAACAGCTCTGGAAAACATAAAAATAAAGCAAAGAGTCAAATTGGTGCGAGAAAGATGCACAGCGGAAAAGACAGTGGGGAAAAAAGTGACAGAGGTTTGTCTCAAAAGCCTGAAACCCCCACCGACCTCACAGCCAAGTGTCGCAGAGAACAAAGTAAGTGATTGGATGCTCGGGCTCTGCGTGTGTATTGATTGATGAGTGCAGTGTTGTGAACTTAAAGTGACGATCTGAGGGTCCCACCCAGAGCGAGAAGACAGAGTCCCCACTTCCTGCCTTCTGGCTCTACTCAACAGGCTGAACCGCGGGCCTATTAACCAGTAATTCTCAGCTTCATCTTCACTCAGAGCTCCCAGTTACAACCAGTTCTCCAGTCTGAAGAGGGTTTAGGGAACAAGACCACAACAAACTTTGCACCACAACACAGTGCATCAGCAGGCATGTGTAACCTCTTTAGGCTCTCTTTAAGACTCTCTGACATGTGTTGCGCTTTAGGCGGTTCAGGGCCTTTGCAGGGTTGGTATGGGGGTATGTAAACACAAGGTTGTCCCGTAAAAATCCCACTAAATGCTGATTAGCAAAGTGACACTGGGGAGGGGGGGTGTATAAAGCTAACGTGAAACCGTGTGGTGACGCTGTTTAAAGAGGAAGTAAAAAAAATTGGTTTAAAAAGTGATGTGGTGACACTGTGGCTGGAAACATTTTGTTTTCTTTTAGTTTTGGTTGAAATTGTCCCGTTTGAAACACACACAAAGTTATGGCATCAAAAAGAACTTTAGCAGCACCTAAAGAGAAGCCACGATTATATACCAGAGTGTATCTACGCGGTACAATACTTAAAAAATGAAAGGATTTGTACATTTCTAGTACTCATAACTTCTATGAATTTATTCTGGCTCTAAAAAGCACACATTTGAAAAGCTGAAGATAAATTCAAAGGCACTTTTCCCCACCTGCAAATCCTTTATAAAACACAAATATGTGCATGCCTGAGCGCTTTTTCACCTAATATTTCAAATCCAGACGTGATTCTGGACCCACTCTAGACATGAAGAGGTTTGCAGAGTCTGCCAATAATCATTCTAATCACTCCAAATGGAGGACAGGAAAGCCCTTTATCAGTAGTCCTTGAAGTCCTGTCCACTCAGGGTCATGACCCAGACGTACAGAGACAGTTTTAATTACTGCCGCTAAGTTCAGACAAAGGCAAAGTCACACAGCTGTCCACTCTCTATCGCTCAGAGAAAGCGCAAACATGCAACGTTTTAGACGGCGCTGCAGGAGAGACTGCCGATGTTCTCAGGAGGTTCCTCGAATCTAATGAATTCTTGCATTTCTCACCTTGTTCTGAGTCTCCCGTAAACTCTCCCACTGCCACAGAGTAACCTACGGAGAAATCAGTTGCACATGTGGTTATAATTCAATTGCAGTTGTCTAATATTATCAATTGTGTTATGATTTGTTCATAAAGTTGGGTCCATAAGTATTCCGACATTTCCAGAGGCTCAAATGTAACAGGGAAAATGAACTAATTTAAAACATGAAGGTTTTTTAATACTTCAATGAAAATCGTTTGCAGTCAATGACTGCCTGAAGTACAGAATGAACCACACACTCTGTAGGGTTGAGATTATGTGACTGACTTGGCCACTGAAGAATATCCCATTTCTCTGCCATGACAAACTCCTGGGTCACTTTTGCACATTTTAGTATCCTCATCCAATCAGTTTCGCTGGATTTGTCTCAGAGCAGAGAGCACAGCCCCCACACCTCACATTTTATAATGATACTTCTATCAGTGGTTATATCAATGAGCAATAGTGACCCACTTCCACTGGCAGCCATACATGCCCATAACATAGTATTGCCTCCACTATGTTTCACGGGTGATGTGGTAGGATTCTGATCATGAGCTGTTTCTCTCCTTCGTCTTGCTTTGAAAATGTTCAGCGTCTTTTAAATGTCATCTGACAGTCAAATCGGATCTTCTTGTCCTTGAGTGTAAAGAGTGGTTTGCACTATGTTGCAAAGCCTCTTGACTTTCCATCATGAAAGTCTTTTTTATTGCAAAGTATCAGAAATACACAATGTTTTTGCTTTAGTGATGTGTTTGAAGGGCTTTTTCTTAACCAAACAAAGAATCCTGCAGTATGTTTACCTCTGCGGTCATTCAAGCCTCAAGGTGTTGCTGAGCTGACCAGTGCACTCCTTTTTAAGAATGTACCAGACTGTGGATTTGGCCACTCTCTTAGGGCGTTTGCTATCTGTTTGATAGGTTTATTTTCCTTTTTAGACGAATGATGGCCTCCTTTACTTGTATCTCTTTGGACCTCATATTAAGAGTTTCATTGAAAAGATAAAAAAGAAAGCTTAACAATTTGCGTTTAATTTCTGTTTAACTTAAAATGATGTGAGAACAACCTCACCTGCTTGTCAGTCAGCTGTCCAGCTACATTTGAGCCTCTGCAAATGGGGGACTGTGTATAAAAATGGCCGTAACTCTTAAAGAATGAATAGTAAACTTTTGTTAAACCCCTGGAATTAAAGCTGAAACTCTAAACTTTAATTAAATCTTGATTGTTTGATTTAAAAATCCACTTTGGTGGTGTACAGAGGCAACAATTACAAAAACTGTCTAAATAATTATAGACCTGAATGTAAGTTTGGGTGTGTGTTTGTTAATGCATGTTACCAAGGTAGCTGTCGTCGTGTGTGTCTTCAGCAGCTCTTGTGTGTTTCTCTCCTGAAACCTGTCTCAGCACTGCCTTTAACGAATAGCCATTCAGTATCTCGGCTATCCCTGCTGTCATCACCTGACCTGCAAACACACACACACACACACACACGGATGGAGAAAAACAATCAATCTGAAAGCCACATCTGTTTATAGGCAGCGGTTTAAGCTCAGACTCCGAGTAGGGAGCCCTGCTGTCCACTGTTGCAGATAACTGCTGGAGCTGGACGGCTCGCTCCACATGAAAGACACAGACAGCGCACAATCCTCTCAGAGGCAGAAACACTTACACATCTTAGTTCTTGCAGAACAAAAAGCTGATACGTTTGGCCAATACGCCTTTAAAAACTCCCAAGAAGAATGCTGCCCTCTCCATCACAAGGTTTCTGAATTATAGGTGTGCGCACACAAACAACACCCTTCCTCTGCTGTAGAACAAGAGGTCAGACAAACAAATGATTTTATCTCTGGCCGCCTTCAGCCTTCCATAAATCCTCCTTAATGTGTGTGTACTGATGGGGAGGGAAATGTGCCCTCTTAACCCTCCCCTCAGCTCCTCTCGCAGCCCTTCATCCTCCCTCTCTCACACACTGTGCCGGCTTTATCTCATATCACCGTGTCGACTCATTATTAAACTACAACCTGATTGAGGAGATAAACTGTTAACAGAGATGCATAAATCAGTGCTGCTAATTTCGAGTTATTTTTCACTCAGCGATAACAAGGCTTTATGTGAGTTTGTTGGAGGATGAATCAAGCTGAAGGCTGAAGATAATTGTTGTATATTAGAGGCCATAAAATCCAGGCTGAGTGCTTTTATAAACATTTGGAGGAAGTGTTTTAACTGGAGGCAGGCTGCCGTGCCAGTGCTGAGGGCACGGCGAGAGAGAGAGAGCAGTCCATTAGGGTGTGTATGATGTCTGTCTAGTGCAGTCCTTTATGCCACAGCATTCATTATTTAACAATAAGTAATCATTGTATCTCTGAATAAAAAAATGAATCTATTTCCTTTCTCTCTTTTTTGAAAAACACATTATGTCTTACGTTATTCTTTTTTTTAAGCTGCTGATGTGCCTCAGAGGTCAAAGATCATTAGGTTACAAAGAAAGCAAAGAGAAATGAGTTTGTTCAAGTGATGAATAATTGTGTCCTTTCTCCTTGCAAGCAGCTGCACAATGTTGGATAACACACACACACACGCGCTGTAACACCTGGAGCAGGGGGAGTACCGCTACACTTCCCCAGCTTAACTATGACACACTCAAGCTGTGTCTACACCTATTAAGACACTTCATCCCTCTGCTTAGACTACCCATGCATATCCAGCAATCTGACTGACCTCAGCTCTGACTTTATCAAGGAGATAAATCGTTCTGCTTCTTTGCTCTGTGTCTGACTCTCATCAACATACTCCATCACTTCTCTCTCTGTCATCTCCATCGCCGGGCTCTATCACTCAGGCCGTCCTGTCTGCTCTCTCTCTCTGCCACCCCTTTCCTTTGTCCTTCTCAACCCTGCTGCCTCGGCTTGAGGTTCTTCCTCTCCCCTCAGAGCTCCCCAAGCTCCTCTGAGGAGCAGAGGGGCAGGTCCTCCACTCCATTACCCCCTGATCAGCTCATTACAGAGCCCAAACACCAACTTCCTGTTACACCGTTTCAGACAGAGCGACGCATTAAGTAAAAAAAAAAAAAGGAGGAAAGGAAAAGCGAATATAAAAGGGTTGCAGAGAAAGGGACGCATTTTTTTTCCACCTTCGCTTCGGTAAGATTTGGAAAGTGTGTCCAGTGTGCATATGTGTGTAGGTGGGCTGTCCCGACTGCTAAACTCATCTCCATTCTTTTCTCTGATTTGAACACTGTCCCACTGATGAAATCACTGCAAGAGAGAGAGCAAACAAAGGTTTACACACTGCTGTTTCAGTTACCTTGCCAGTAAAAGCTTCCAGGTCCTCCTACCACCAGCTTTCCTTCCTGGAATAAATACAATTAAGTAGGCTTAGTCATATTGGAGGAATTGTTATTAAATAAATTGTGCAAGTGTGACTAGAGGTTTATAAAATGTGTATAGCTGTGTGAATGTGCCCATATGATTCCCGCTGCCTTCTGACATCTTGAAGAGAATGACAGCTTCCTGTACGTAAGGAGGGTAAGGCCGGACCATGAGTGAAAGGTCAAGGTTCATACTGACTATACAGTGAAAGAATGCGTGTGTATATGTTAGTGTGTTTATGTGTGCCTGGTCTATTGTGTTACGAGGCGATGGGTCACATCGGGCGTGGAGGCTTCTCTAGGGACAAATGCTCTCTGATCTTCCCATTGCCCATAAATTTTGATGGGAGTCTTCTCTGCGTGAACTCTGAGAAGCGACAAATTGTGTGCAGGAGGTTTTTGGGTAATAAAGGGTAACTGCCGCTCCAGTCTATACCTTGGTGAAATCCACACTGAAACCAGCCTGGCAGAATCCCTGTCCCTCTGGGTCTGGATCATCTGCAAGCAACATGAACACACATGCAAAAACTGAAACAACAGAAGCGCTCAAAGGAATATCTTACTTATTTTAGGGCAGTACTTTTGGCTTGCACATAGAAACTACCTGAGATTGAAGAGAGAGCGAGAGGGCAATTAGGTCTCACCCACACAGGAGGGAAGAACAGTTCATGGTTCTCCACTGACTTTCTTAAGCACAAAGGGGCCTCGTCATCAAGTTTGCAAGAAAAATACTGATAAATGCATGTGGAGTGGGACGCACGCAGACCTACACACAGTGCAGCTCTAGTAGGAGTGTTTTTTGGGTTTTTTGAACAAACCGCATTTTACCGTCTCATTGGGAATAATGCAGGGCACAAGTCTTCACAGGGATTAAGTAGAATTAAAAAAGAGGGAATTTGTGATTCTGCTGTATTAATGTTGAATGGTCTGACAAAATTCCAACAATGCAACAATTAATTGGTACTTTTTTTTGTCTTGAGACAATTTCCTGGTATTCAACTGTGCCAAAATCATAGCTTCTAATAGATGAAACCATGTAACTACAACCTACTGTCAAAATAAATATTTAGATAATTAAGATAATCAAGCACTTACGGCATACATAAAAATGTAAAACCACTGATGTGTGTGTTTCTGTTTAAATTACTTCATCTAACAGCGCATGAACACACAAAACATGTGCCAATCATAAATTGTTCTCCATCTCAGTGGCCCCCTGGAGTGACCTTTAATGATGCGGAACTACACAAGCGCACGTATAAACAATGTGTTACAGCCTAACACATTGTTTATAAGTGCGCTTGAATGGTTGCACATACATGTTAAGATAAAGAAAACTAAAAAGAAAAAGCTTAGAAACACGACGCAGAAATACTTCCCCTGTAAAACAGGGCACAGTCGTTCCCTCCTCAGGAAGAGCTGAGTTTACGGCTTTGAACCAACGACCAGAGGGAGCACAAGTATGAATGTCTGTGTATGTGTGGACAACAAAGGCTAGGTTTTCTCTGCGGTTTATGATGTGCCACCTGATAGCCTTCATTTCTCCTTATCAAATTTTAATGCCGGCTCATATCGCTGCACAGGGGGAGAGAGATCACAGGAAGGAAGTGAGAATGAAAAAAAGAAAATCCCATAAATTCCATTTACAGAACTGATGACAGAAAGAAGAGGGCCACAGAGAGAGTCTGATAAACTGTTAGTGACGGATATATTTTCAGGTTACTGTGGCAACTTGTAAAACATCAGAGAAAGTGATTTATTCTGGAAGCACAATTCCATACCTTCCCTACCCGGACCTCGCCACGCACACGGTTTTTGTTTTGTTCGTCTGGGTTTTCAGATATCTTTGTAATCCTGACTGTGATGGTCACGGGAGAGAAACTGAGGATTATTCTTGCTCCGAGCAGCTCATTTTATATACGTGCTGGAAATCTCAGGCATATATCTCAAAACCAAAACTAAACCAAATGCTATCTGTAGGTGCAACAACATCACAGATGATGAATGCAAGTTTTTATGAAATTTTAGTGAACATCAGCTTTTTCCTGTCCACTAAAATGAAAAATATGCACTTTGTATACGTCATGTGATATCGTGGTGTCTTACTGGTCGACGCGACGTGGTTAATTTTCTGTTTATCCTGATAGCAGAGGCAGAAAACAAAGGGAGGAGAGGATGAAAGGAACAACAGGTTGATGGAAACATTTCCAGACAGGGCTGCAGAGTGACTCACTGGTCCTGCATGGCGAGTACTCTGCGTAGGCGCTGAAGTTCTGGACGGCTACATAACAGGTCCCGACTGGGTCTTTCTCCCCACTCATCTTCACTGTCCGCCAGTGGTACAGAGGAGCGCATGCCTGCCCAATGAAAAAAACCCCACTTTGATTCCGGTTTTAAAAACAAATGACGGCCATAGTTAGTTTTGTTTATTATCCATTTGGAAGTTCCCTTTCTGTCAGTGCAACTGCCAGATAAATACAACCACAACAGAAAGGACATTACAGTTACAGGAAATACATTTAAGAACAAAGTGCTCTGCAGCAGCGTCGCAACAATACACAAAAAACCAAAAACTGTGTGACACCGCGCGAGTGCCAAACTCCTCAAATCACCTGGATTTGTTTAACAGTTATGTTGGAAGGTATGATGGAGAAATTGGCCACAGGAAGTCTGCAAAGGCGGTGTCTTGTACTCCCACCCTGATGGTGACAATTTCTTTTCACCAGACAGAGTGTGATATATTTCTGAGGAATGCTTGCTCTTACGCCATTACATGGAACTTTGTCATTTCCATTTATGAAAAAATCTTGCAGCTTTTGCATGAAATTGTAGTGCCCTTGTACCTGAATCCCCTGACACCAGTTAATCACCCTAGATATTCTTATTAACTTACGACTTATTATAATATGGTCACCATGAAGAGCTACTTGCTGGTGCGCCTTCCCTCTTGATCTGAAATCAGTTAAGATTTCATCAGTTTTCTTTAGAAAAGAGGGGAATGTAGGGGGAAAATCTGTGTGGGATAAGTTAAACGATTCAGATAATATCTGACTTTATTTCCACTCACCACCACTTCGCCTCTGTGTGCTCTGACCGATGCTCCAAACCACTGGTGCGACTTAAACTCCAGAGGCTCTCTGGTACCATTTACCTTAATCATTCTGTTATCTGGAGAGAGAAAAAAAATAAAGACATAAAGGGTACCGTATATATGAGAGTGTGTGTGTGTGTGTGTGTGTGTGTGTGTGTGTGTGTGTGTGTGTGTGTGTGTGTGTGTGTGTGTGTATTTTTATAAAGGATTGTAATCATTAACATTGCAGTGTTGGCAATACAGGTTCAATTAAGTATCAGTGCCACTTTTATTCCCAAAGCCTGAGTAATAGTGGATGAGGGTATTGAATGATTAACTTCACAGCATAAAACCACGATCGGGTTATGCGAGGTGTTGCTTTCAGATGTGCATGTATTTTGTGCGATTGTGAACATTAGCTACATCTCTTCTTGGAAAAGGAAAATAGAATTTCAAAAATATTCATCATTTTTAAGTGTTTCTAAATGAAAACATCATTTTTCTGGTAAACCGAGTAGCAATGCATCAGCAGAGCAGACGTGAAGCAGTGGAGTATTCAGCTTTACTTTCCAGACTTCTTAACTCACACGGACATCCAATCGATCATTAATCTGTGATAGCATACCATCCCTTCTCCTGTTCACTTCACTTCAGTGGCATGACTTGACACATCTGCATAATGTCACTGAAACCATGCACACGCATAATCAGACGCACGTGAAGTTGATATATGGACATTAACCAGTCAAGTGCACACAGATGCTCAGCACTCTGCTCCGGATACTTTGTACAGTGTGCATCAGTGTGTGTATGCATGTGCCTCCTACCTAGTCTGGTTTATACCTGTAAGAATGGGTCTGCTGTAACTCTAGAAATATCCACAGTGGCCACGGTCATCAATCAACTTGTGCATAACCCCCCATTGTAGTGGAAAGATGCACACATGACTTCACACACAAATTTGTTCCACTAAGTTTATGCCTCTGTCCCTCAAACCTGAAATTAACCCCCAAAACACTTCAAATTAAAACTAAACCCCCCTCGGTGAAAAATAACTGTAATTAACTTTAGAGAAAACAAAACATCTCAGTCTTTATCTTCATGGAGCCTTGCTGTAGTTCAGGCAGAACACTGAAGCAGTGCTTTTATCAGCTGATCAGCTATCAGCTATTTCCGCATCAGCTGCTTGTTGATAAATTATCCAGTCATAGTCACACTGTGGTATAATAATATGACAGATATACGATCTCTGCAGCAGTATGGCTTCCAACTGCAGCTTCATCTTCAAAGGTTTTTTCTTATGGATTGAAGGTTTTTATGTTAATTCAGTTACAATCTGCTGTTTATATATATGTACATCTTTCTCTGGATCCTGTTGGATATGTTAGATCTGCCCATAACACTACAAGAGAGTAGAGTTACTCCTATCACTGCACTGATAAGCCAGTTGCTTCACCACTTCACTTTTTGTGGTCATCACAAAGATGTTAGAAGTCCTTGTAATAGGTGAGAGAGAGAGAGAGAGAGAGAGAGAGAGAGAGAGAGAGAGAGAGAGAGAGAGAGAGAGAGAGAGAGAGAGAGAGAAGGACAGACTGATGGAGGGGAGGGAAAGGAGACGGTTACATTTTCGAGATCTAATAAAAAGCAGACCTCGCCCAATCCCCCTTTCTTCCGAAGGGAAACTAAATTCCCATGTGCATTCAGTTTACCCCCTCCTCTCTCTCTCCCTCTTTCTCTCTCTCTCACACACACACATGCCAACTCAGATAGAGAAGCGTGTGTCAGAAACATTAGACCCACCAACAAAAGTTGATTGGACACCACTGTTGATAATATACTGGATACCATAATCAACATGATGAAGAAATCCACCAGCAAACCTGCCATACTTTTTTTTTCCTTTTTTTTATTGTTACAGGAAGCTGATGAGACCCACATGTCTCATCTCTCTCTCTCTTTTCATCCAATAACACTTGCGCCAACTTAAACAGACACACACAGGTCATAAAACAGTGGTTTCAATTCCAGTAACATCTGGGGCCACCTATGATTCTAAAAGGAATTATTACAAGTGAAATAAATGATGGTTCAATTTCATCTCTGGTATTAAATAAAACACTTATATGAGAACTCATGAAACAATGACTGTGACAGGTTCACAGTTTGTCCAGCTCAAACGGGTAATCCTTTCTATTTACTGCAAAGAAACCAGCAGTCTACCTCATGTTTATTCAGGTCAGTGAGAAAGACAGAGAGAAAACAGGCTTCAGGTAACTCACTGGAGTTGTCAAAGGGTATCTGTCTGCAGCTCTCAGGCAGCCCAGGCCAGGGGCAGTAATAAACGGCTCCAGCCTCTACGATGCCGGGCTGGGAGGTGTTGGCTTTGGGAGCCCCAACCAGCACACTGATCCTAATAGGCAAAAGAAAAACCAAGACATATGCAAGACAATGTACTCTTCAAACAATGCATAAACTCTCATACATGGCAGGTCCTTTTACTCTGTTTTCCTTAATCTGTCAGAGGTAAGACAGATAATGACGCTCATGGATTTTCATTATTCCCCCCATCACTCTTTTTCTTTATTATTTTATTAGTATTAGTGTTAGGCAATGTGTTGAATTTGTACAGGTACAGTTTAAGAAGAACTTCTGCAGGACAGCTTCAGCCCTGATGTTGCCACTCACGTGTTGCTGTCGGCGGTAGCTTGGTAGAAGTCCACAGCATAACCGAAGTAACTTCCATCGGGTCCCCTATAAACTGTGGGATGCTCTGCGTAAAAGTTAAACCCCCAAACTCCGTTTAGCGCCGACGAGAGCACGGACAGAACACCCAGAATACACATCCCAGCATATGAAACACCGTCCCATCCACGCTCCATCCCAAGGAACAGCAAGCTTCCCACTATTCCCAAAAAGTGAGACAGGGGGTGAGAGAGATTCCAAGATGCAGGTGAGGTTTGCTCGCACAGTCCAGAGTTTAAGCCCGCCAACTCTCCCTGCTCCCGGTTTCTTTCATGCACTCTGCTGCGCTCGCCCAGAACTGACTCTTGACACCCTGAAACCACCAGTCTGCCCAGAGCCTCCACACTACACAGCCGCGCCCCCGCCTTCCGCACAAAACTTTACCCCCCACACATGACAAGGCAACCCCCCCCCCCCCCCCCAAAAAAAAAAAAACCCCACATCTGAGCGCGCAGAAGAGACTGGCGCGTCACCGCTCCCTTTATAGTACAGGAGCTTTTCTAAGACATCCCGAAACAATAACTAATATTAAACACTGGGCCGAGCACGCGCAGATATGGCCAGTGCGCACGCAAACGCAAAGAGACTGGTAAATTAAAGCACATTAGAGCCTACTTTTACGGGCTAACCATGCCGTTAAACAGGGCTGCGCTTCCTTCCGTGGAGAATAATCACTTGTAATTATGTCAGTAATTATTATGTCGACTTGCAGGGGAAAAAGAAAAGAAAAATCGAGGTATGTGCTAGTTTTGTTAGGCTGCATATCTTAGAAAAAACACCCCCCTTCAAAAAAAAACTTTTGAAGAGGTGACAGACCACGCAGTAGAATATATTTAGCTCAGCACACATCAGAGCCTTTTTTTTAAATTGAAAATAAAAGGAAGGAAACAAAAAGACACAAACCCGCAAACTGCCTCTTATTATCATGGGGAGTTTGTTTTAATTAAACCAAGCTTTATGGGACGTTAGTGATAAATTAAGTTCCCCTGGCAGGCTCGCAGGGTTGTAAAAACACAGTGAAGCAGCGCAAAAGTGAAGCGTTTTTTCTCATCCCCCCCGCAAAGGTGAGAAGATGTAACCGTCACCTAACAGATAAAAAGAAAACTTCCACACCTGTACAAACCCTGCCTGTGTACCTGTGTCCTCTGCTTCATTTTACTTTATTATCACAGACTTGTTCGACTTTGTCTGCACATCTCTCATCCCCCTTTTCCCTTTTTGTAGAGGAGTGAAAGGTTTGTGTGTCTGCCCGTTTGTGACAGAGAGAAAATGGGTTTAGGGAATGTCTCTGTTCTTTCTCAGCTGTTTCAAAGTAAATCTAAGACGAACAGAGGAAATAAAGAATTGAAAACATGAGCAGACAGAAGCAGGCGCAGATGTGTTTCTTTTAGTTTCGCTCGCAGGACGACATGGCGAGAAGGATGATGGAGTGAAGAGACACCAGACGTCCTGCGCTTTTTGCAGTCTGTGTAACGCCATCATTCTCCAGGTTTAGAGTTCAGTTTGAGTATCCGGTGTGCACATTTCCATCCGTAATCATTTTGTCCACTGCCTTGCCTCCAATAAAATGATCACAGACGTCCTATTTCCAAACGTGGAACCATTACTTCGCATACAGTTCGTGTTACTTCCTGTCAATCTGCCAGTGTGTCCTGATCAGAGATTTACTGCAGGTCACTGTGGATTGATGACTGCACGAGAACAGTGGTGGTTTATGTTTTAAACACTTTGACTTCATTTCTCTTCTCTCTGTAAAACCTCACCATAAGACTTTTAAAATGAGCGTTATGTCGGATTATAACCACATCCCTTCTCCATTAGAGACACACCCAGGTAATATTACACATCTCCTGTGCATAGACGGAGAGAGGAACAAGCGTTCTGCATCCACATATAAACACACAAATACATGTGTGCTGAGCTACAAATGCTGCTGTCATAACCCCGAATCGAGACTAAGTAGCTAAAATGGTACAAATTTTCACTCTGCAAACATTCACCACTTGTTTTGAATTATGAGGGACCAAAGTGTGAGGACATACAAGACCGAGTACAGACTGTCTCGTTTGTCTTCAACTGGGACAATTTTGAGCAAACAGAAACATGCATTTTTTTTCCTCTCCTGTTTATAGGAAGGTACTTAAGTGACCATCAGTGTCTTGTAGATTTAGAGTCTCTGGGGAACACAAAACATTCGTTCGTGCAATTTAGTGGTTAAGGTCCTGACCGAGCTGGGATATCCGACACCTTATGTTGTCCCGTGTTTGGTCATGACAGGATACTTAAGAAGGGAATTTCTAGGATTTTAAGTTACCAAACCACACAGCATGTCAACAAAAAAAAAGGTGTTTATTTCACAATTTTTGAGTGTTGGTAATAAATACATGAGCACATGTCCAACATCCAAGTGTAGTGCATGAAGCACTCACACAGAGCACCTAAACCAGCTCCGTCTTGGTTAAAACACGGAAAACCTCCTGTCATATCTCTGCGTCCGGGTTGGTCCCTTTTACGCTGTAAACTCTAAGCAGTCCGTCTCTGTGTTCTCTTATGTGGAAGGCTTTGGTAGGTTTTCCCTTGAACAGTCCTATAGCTGGGTTAACAGTAGTGTTTCACAGTCGACTGGCTCTACATGCGATTCAGCATTTGATTTGATGACATGCTCCAGTCGAATCAAACTAGTATGCTAACGGTTTACTACCAAGCTGTAGCACAGGTGTCGGCACAGAGCAGACCTGTAAAAATAAACAGTCACTCTTTTTGTTTTAAATAATCACATCATAAACATCTTCAGTGTCAGTTACAAGCACTGGTGTACAGACAATAGCATGAAGTGTAGAGGTGAGTTTGTGTGGAATGTGAGAATGACAGAGTGGATCTCTGGCTTTAATGTTTAGTCCATGAACATGTATCGCTTGAGTGCATTTGTGTCTTTTTTTGTTTTCCTTGTTCTCATTCATCTGTGTTGCATGTGTTTCAGTTTTGTAGCCTGCCGACCTTTTTGGGGTCATTGTGCAGAGAGGCGTGCTGTGACACAGTAGTGGTCCATCTGCATACACAGGACCACGCTGCTTGTTGTGTCAGTGCTAGTTTAATGACGGAGAGCGATCGGTAGTCCACAAGAGCTCGATGTATGGCCACTTGGTCTGTAGGCAGCGCTTCACTGGAGTGTCATCCGTCCGCACCATGGGGTCCTCAAAACCAAGCACCAAAGCAGTCCCCTCCACGTACTCGACCTGAGAGTGCACATAAATGCAGGTTAATACACAGCAAATATCCTCCCCCCAACATCTCTTGAATGACCAATTAACCTAACCTCATGCATGTCTTTGGGCTGAGGGAAGAAGCCAAAGTACTTGGAGAGAGCCCATACAGACATGGAAAATATGCAATCTCTACACAGAAAAGGCCCCTGTTGGGATTTGAACCAAAGACGTTCTTGTTGTGAGACGATGGCGCTAACCGCCCTAAATGCAAATCAGTGTACTTCAATTCTGACTGTTCCTCTGAGGGTGTCAGCAGAAGGGATGCAAGTACACAGCAGTCTTACACAGAGACACAGGCACACAGTCAGCAGGCCTGTTATTCCCATTTGGAGCTATAGGAATGGAAATGCCATCACAACCTGCCTCTTATGTGAGTAGGTGTGCACTTTTGTGTGGGCACACATGGTGCCATTCCTACAATTTCAGGTAGCGGTATGGGAAAAAAATTAGCAATTTTACACACCAGGAAACGTGACAGATGAAGAAACTGATATTTTTGACTGCCAGGTTTGTGCAAAGCCACCAATGGCATCTGGTGATAATCATCCATCAAACTAATCCTGCTTAACAAGCCTGTGTTTGACCATTTATCACAGAAAGCCTGCTGACAATGGCCTTCGTGTTGAAATGGCTCAGAGAAACGCGAGGCTAAGCCAGGGTTTTCTTTGGATGGACGGACAGGCTATTAGGCTCGCAACAGCTACTGTTTATTTTGGAGTGGCCGGCTGCCACCAGCTGTGTGTATGTGTGCGCATGTATGTATGAATGATGACGGGAAAAGGAGCGGAGGTAATTGGGAGAGAGACAGAGAATATGAAAAGGGAACCAGTGCCATTAGTTACCGTGAAAACCCTGAGTGTCTTACCCTCTCTTTGTGGTTTGACTGTTTAAGACCATTGTAGTGGTAGACGGGAAATGAGTCTGGGATTCCTGAATCCTGAAAAACAGGCACAGAGTGAACGGGGTGAAAAACATGCTGTGTTGTTGAAGACTCTCTGAGCAATCTTTTCTCACTGAGATGGAGGCAGAGACCCACAGAGGCAGAACCTTTGCCAGCTGAAAAGCAAAAGTCAAACTGTCACATCTCTGGCTGCAACCGAAGCTTAATGTTAAATCCCAGGCGTTAAACAGAAATGCGTGCGTAACTCCAAATTACCACAAAACAGCCTACGCTACAAAAAAAATGATCAAAACAATGACAGTGAGCCAAAACACTTCCAATGACTTTTCTTGAAGGTGCAGAAAGCTAATTGGGTGTGTTTTTTGAGAGCGTGTCCAGCTTCTCGTGTTTATACGGTATATATGAAACTCTAACCCTCGCCCCAATCCCACGTGTGTCTGCATGTGTGTGTGTGTCCAGTTGGCTAATGGTAGTATAATTTTTTTGCGGCTCGGGGCCATTCTTCTGGCGAGTCCCTAAAGCCCTGATCACTTTAACACAGTTCCCCTCTATCTCCCCCACCTCCCCGTCTTCCTCATTCGCCCGGCCTCATAAAAGCATCTTACTGCTCTTTCTTAAAACTTCTCGGCAAGCAGCATCATATGATGGTGAGCACACACAGGCACACATGCATTTCACATGAGACACCACAGGAATGTTATTGGCATAATGCTAAAGCAGCACTCCACATATTCTTTGAAAACAGACCTAAGTGTCACCCATATGTGTTTGGGCACAAGGCCTCCTCCATATGTTTTAACTGTGATATGGATTGTATAACGGATGGAAGGCATTTATCATGCAGGGGCTGTATTGTAGAAGCTGTAGTTGACCTCCATCTTCATGCACGCGCACACACACACACACACACACACACACACACACACACACACACACACACACACACACACATATACCTGATCAGGGAAAAACTCCAACAGGAATGGGCCCAGAAGAATTATGCCCAAGTTCTCTGGATCCAGCTTACTCTTAACCAGAGTCACACTGAGAAGGAGAAGAGATTAAAAAAAAAGGGGGAGTAAACATACAGTGAGCAGACGAAAACAGACTTACAGACAAAAACAGACCAAAAACAAAACCCAGCATAAAATGCCCCAACAAAACAGATAAAAACAAGTTTCAGGAGAAAGGAACTATCAGCACAAAGGAAACAAGATTTGTGTATGAAAGTTGATCCAAATTTACAATCACCTCATCACTCAGTGTGGATTCATGATGCATGTTTTGGGAAAGCGCGTGCATATTTTCGTGAATACTGTGGTACAACTAAATATACCTTTGTCCAGACATTCCTATGTGTTAGATCAGTGTTATTATTATTCCACTGTGATAGAAAAAAAATCTGATCAGATTGCCCTTTTAAGGCAGTGAGGAGAAAAGTGAGGAGTATACGCAGACACAGAAGGAAAAGAACGATTATTTCTTCATCTGCCGATTTGTTACCAACTGTACATGCAGCAGGAGCACGCAGAGTAAGACTCAGTGTCACTGAGCAACCCTCTGAAATACTAACAGCTTCTAGCTGACCTTCTGCACCTTTTGTATGGAGGAAAGAAAAACACGATGAGAGGAATCAATAAAAAGAAATAAAAATCCCACTATGAAAAAGTTGTGTTGATGGGGCTCAGCAGGGTCAGTTGTTTTTGGTGGGTTATATCAGTAAATGCTGCATGACTTACATCACTTAAAAACTGACTGGACGTGAGATTAATCTGCACACACTGAGTATGCCACATTAATTTCTTCTCAGATCATGTTTGTTTGTTTAGGAATTGCACAAAGACAGTAGATTAGCAAGATTGGTAATATTTGATTAAGATTACACCTAAATATCAAAATGTAGACTACTTGAATTGTTCGTCAGTGAATTTCTTGCACTGGATATGCTGGATTTGCTCAAAACATAGTAAGGGTGCAACAATGCCATCTAAGTGCTTGTAGATCGCAATAAGGAGACTCGTTTATATTCTTCTCACCCTATAATAACATTTCACCTCACTTTTTGGTTCCCATTATGCATCACAGCTGATTACTTAATTTCCAGACATACAGAAAGTGAATCCACATGGAATCCACATGTTCACCAAAACAGTCTATAAGTACATTTCTATTAGTACTTATAGAATCAAAATCAAATTATATAGAAATGTATCCATGTGTTTAAAATCTCAAGAAATAATAATTTGCCAAACATAACAAAAGTCTTAGAGCTGCTGACTGTCAAAGGTCACAGGATAGATGGAAACAAAAAACTTTCACTGCTCTCAATGACGATGTTTACTTCCTAAAGTCTCGATACTGCTATTAAATACTGATGTAATCAAGATGCTATTTTTAACATAGGAATCCCGGTGAGATCTTGTTGTGTGGTAAGGAATGAGACTCTCCTGTTAGCACTGGGAGTCTCCCGTCAGTTTGCTGTGTTTTGTTGTGATGTATCGGCCATCTGGGGGTCTGTAGACCAGATTATTGGTCCGGTTACTTGGCAAGTCCAGTAACTACAGCATTAAGGCTTACTGTTCCTCAGAGGAGAACGTGCTTCTGTTTGAAGCGGCACTTTAAAGTGTTTCCTCGATCTCTCAGTCTTTCTTCCTGCAGTTAACGATCTCCCCGTAAGCCTCAATTTCTGACTCTTTCTTCCCCAGCCTTTATAGCGGGCTCTCTCTGGTCTTGCTTTATAGCAGCCTGGTAGTGAAACATGAGCAAGGAGGTGCTGACCTGGCCTGCCAGTGACTTTGGAGGTAGAATCTAAGAAGCTCTACAGGTGCCACATGGAGACGGACACACACACAAACATAAAGCGTTGAACATGCAAGCACTTACTATTCAGGCTCTGAGACAAGGTCAAGAGCTTTCATCACATCCTCCAGCAGAGACTCTGGGATGAAACCATTATCTACAGAGAGGGAGCGAGAGAAAGAGACATAAAGAAAGGGTGCTGACTTTAGACAAAACATAAGATACAAACTTGAATTAAAAAACAAGGCAAAGCCTTCACCTACACACATGTGGCATAAGAACTATTTACATCACAAGCCTGGGCAATGAACTCATCTGACACACATTTCACACAGACACCTTGTCTTTTCTCTCTGACCTACATTCCTTAAGCGTGATGATCGCTTTACCTGAGAGGAGAAGCTTTAAACACTAACATGTGTTTCTGTCCGCTGCTGTCTGGCCGTGCAGTTTTATGTCATTTAAACATCAGCATGTGAGCCTGTGCGGTCTCGTGTTTAGATATACACATAAACCCCAAATGCGATCGAAAGAACACTAACTGACAAGTGTGCTGCTAGTTCGCTCTCAAAAACTCAATCTCGTTCTACCAAGACGGAGAGATATTTTCTTAAGAGTGGCAGCTGATGGTGTGACAGCGAGCAGAGGGCAGACAGCAGGGACAATGGCAAACAAATGTTTTTTTAAAAAAAAAGTGCAGTGGGTTACTGAGTTTGTAGTTCTTGTGAATCACTGTCGTGCGTGTGAATGTTTCTGGCGCCATTTTTCCACAACACAAGGGGCTGTGTTGACCGTACATGCGACACAGACAGATTTATGGCCCTGTTACGCAGCACTCATCTGTACAGTGCATTCTTCCTTCATGTGTGTATACGTATCCCTATAAGATTGTGGGTCCAACTACTGGAGCCCACGCATGTGTTTGTTTGAACAAGTGTTTGGGAGAAAAGACCATATGGCATGCAGAATGTCCTGGCAGATGATAGCAGAAGCGGATTTGACAACAAGCAAAGTGGTATTCTGTGCAACAGGAAGAGACAAATGAAGAACAAGGAAAGTGCAGACGATGGTTGTGTTTACATATTTGTTGTAAAAGCTGTTGGAGCCTGCAAGCTTGTTGTCAGCTGGTAGGATTTAATCATGCGGTAACATCACATCACACCACATTAAAGCTGCGCTATATCATATCCTCAACGTAAAAACGTGATATAAGCAAATGTAATTTGGAGATATAATTTCAGCAGCCAGCCACGTGTCAACATCCTATGACAATTGACCTGAAAAGGGAGCTACTTCAACAACCTCCAACAAAAGCACAATGCTTTGAAAAATATGCACGACAAGTGTTCCTGCCAAAAGCTAGAAACAACACTCGCTTCACCATTTGAGGCAAAAAACACTGTTGAGAACAACCAGGCTACAAAAGAGGAGACACTAGCAGCTGGTGATGCGAGACCCAGATGTAAACAAATGACTCCACCGAGCTTTGCTGGAGCACTCATTAGCTGCACGCCATATGACAGGAAGAGCAAACGGTGGATGGAAATTACTGATGCGGTCAGATCGTGGAAAAGCAGCGTTTTAAGCAGCTGGTTAA
Organism: Mchenga conophoros; assembly: GCF_057382185.1. NCBI lineage: Eukaryota > Metazoa > Chordata > Actinopteri > Cichliformes > Cichlidae > Mchenga > Mchenga conophoros. The sequence continues at coordinate 28,845,985 of NC_140536.1, read as the reverse complement.
AATCCCTCAATCCAAGATTCAGGAGTCAGTATCCCAGGTAGAAAATATTTTTATGTGACCACCTTGCACAGCTCTTGAAGTGTTACACAGGAAAGTTTTGTTATTGTTAAGTGTTAATCAGTTATTATGTACTTTCCATTTAGAGTTTCCAGGTAAAATACTACCAAGGCTATTTTTGGGCTTATATATAATTTACGCTGTTATAACACCACTGCACTATAGCGCTGGCACCTTCAAAATCAGAAAGCATGTCATCAATGACAGTTATTAATTGTTAAAAAAAATAAATAAATAAATGCTGCTGCCTGCAAGTACGGATAGTACTTTTGTTTTCCTAGATCGTCATAAATATCTGGATATCATTTAGAGATACCCGCCCCTATACAAAATACAGAAAGACCTCGGCACATATCGTGAATAATGCAGCTTACAGCAATGAAGAACAGCACAGTTCCTTTGAAAATAGGAAAACATAAATATGTGTTATAACTGGTTCCCAGCTGCACACTTTAATAATAAAATAGTTCATGCTCACGTCCTGTGTACGACTCCTGACATCTCTTTACTGCTCACTTCACTCTCTTGTATTCAAGCAGGAGGAAAAACACTGCACGGCAGATGTTAACACTAAATGTTTCATTGCATGTTTCTCTTCTCTGCGTGAACATAAATATCTAACAATATAATCCTGAAGCTGCGTGAATGAAAATTACACACAACATTTTCATTTCTACTGACATGACAACCTGCTGCCTCTGCTGTCATTGTCCCACTCTCTCTGTGTCTTTCCTGTGGTCTTTTTACACAGTGACTTGGAAGTGACAAGAAAGGTTTAAGAAAATGAGGAAGAGAGGGGGAAGAAGCAGGATGGTTGACTCAGCTGTTAGCTGAGCTGATCTCACTAACCTAAACAACAACAATGAAGATCAGAGGAGGGACAGGGACCCTTGTTCTCTTTGCAGAAGAAAATAATGGTGATGAGAACAACAAAGAAAAGAGGTTATGACTGCATCTGCAAGCAGGGAGAAGGAAGGAAAAGACAGTTGGGCCAGGATGTCTTTTTCTCAGTTTGTGTGTGTAGCTGTGTTAGTGAAAGTTCGGAATAACTAAAGTACATCCGTGTGCCAGGTTACATATAACTGGTGTATTAATAAGCAAATAAAGTAAAGTGCTCAATCAAAACCTGTGCACAGCTGGTGACAGACAGAAGGTGAATTAACATGTGGACTGTATATGAATCAAACTGAGGCAAGCCAATCAATACTTAGTGTATTACTGGATCAATACTGGATAACAGCCTCAGTGCTGGTTCAGGTGTTCAGGGCAGGGAGCCGACCTCTTAAATTCATGTCTGTGTTATTCTAAGTTTAGTATGTCAGCCATCAGCAGCAGTGCGCCCATAAACTCTTACATTTTGCAAACAGAACTTATATAGCATGGAGAGAGCTAACAACAAAGGGTGAGTGGCCTGGATGCATTTCACTTTTACTGCTAGAACAAATTCTGTTAGTGTTTTTTTTTTTGCACTGTAGTCTTTGATGGTGAAATCCTTTTTGGTTTCTCTCCTCCAGTTATTTTAGTTTTTTTTTTAATTATTTATTTTATTTGGTCAAGTTTAGACTTTTGCTGCAAAGCTTTTTAAACTTCACCCATGCCTGGTCTGCGGATAGTGAAATAGACACATTCACAGACTTGGTGAAGCAGGGAGCAGAGGAAGAAACTATTGCAAACATAGTTGAAAGTCTCTTGTGTTTTATCAAACTGCTCTCAAATGAAATAAGTGCAAGTAAATTAGGCATTAAAAAACATTGAAAAGTTTAAAAAAAAAATGCCCATTTTACTTTTTTTCCTTGGCCTTGTTCCTTAAGTAAAGCCTGATGCTGCCTTACATATCGTTAGCTTCATAGCATAAGTGCCTAAGTCATTGACTTAGTCAAATGACTTAGGCAATTATGCTATGAAGCTAACGATATAGAAGAGTCATGCAGAGTCTCTTCTTCTCCTTCTGTAGTGAGGACTACTAATTTAAAACTGGTATCAGTCAAAGCTTAAACAGAGCTATCAGTAGTACATCTTAAATGCAAACACTTGATTTTCCGTTACCTTCAGGATCAAATGACTGGAAAACCCTCCTTGCCTGTTCTGATGGAGACTCTGGACCAACCAGTGACATCTCCTATTTGGAGACAGTAGGGACAAAGAGACAAGTCATTAAAGACAAGAGCAAGTAAAAAACACGTGTGCACTAGAACGTGAAGAGGTTTAACCCTAAAGTGACCACACACACATCCAATATTTGTATGCAGAGTGAGGAGAGAGAAGGAGAAGAGTTAGGTCATATTTCTGTCATTTCAGATGATCGTCTATATATCGCTATCTTTTTCTTTATCTATATCTCTACTAAGAGCAGATTTCAATTGGTCCTGCCCAAGTTGAGCAATACTAATGCACCAAACCCACTCTATATTCTAAACATGCAGCCAATACAGAGCACCACTCATAGCAGTAGGTTTGTGATTCACTGTTGGTACATTAAGCATGTATGTGTGGAACCTAAGGGGCCTGTGCAATCACCAGAGTTCATTGGGTTATTAACTGATTTGCTGATAAAGTTAGATGGCTTGTTTTCACTCCAAACACAGTGTCAGGAAATCAAGTCTTAAATATCTAGCTTGTGATTTATGACGAGCTCTGCAATGTTTGTATGTTGGTAAAGTTTGGAGAGAGCAACGCTGACAGGCGCAGCAGATGTGAAGAGTTGTGTTTATCCATCTATAAGTGGTTGATACATCGTACAGCATGCTTATGCAAAGCCTTCATTACTCTTTCTATACTGAGGAAATTGGGAATAAAAAAATAAAACCAAAAAAACCCCCCACAACATTTCCTGACTTTGTAATTGACATTTTGTCTTACTTCCCAAAACTAAAAATATGAAAGCATGAACTAAAATCTTCAGGGGTGATAAAGGTTTAGACCCCTTTTTTTGCACACAACTGAGTTCCAATAGTAAAATCAGGAAAGTATTTTGACCCACAAGGAGGACATGACCGCAAGGTTTTTTACCCATTTGGAGTATAAACAATTTTGCCTCTGGACGCTGTTGGATGATGTGTTTGAAAATCAAGTTTGTTTAAAACATACCAAACCCTTAATACAGCACTTTAACCCCAGAGGCCTGCGATAGATCTTGTTGGACACTCCCCCCCAAAATGAAAAGAAACGTCCTGACTTATCTTATCTTGCATTTAGGTATTATTTGATATTTTCAAACTTGGTGTCAGATCTTGTCAAGATTATACAGGTTTTAGAGTCGAATAACCAAAGTGTCTGATAAGCAACACTGAAAGCAATCAGTAATAAGGAGAGCGAAGGTAAATGTTAAAGTGCCCTATAAATATTTTTCATGTGTAAACACTAAAAAGAGTTTAAGAAAAAAAAAAAAGCTCACGGGAGATGGAGGGAATATTTTTAAGAGAAGAGAAGGTAAAGATGAAATACTTGTTCAAAACGTGAAGACAAGAGTCGGAGGGTTCTCACTGTTCTTCTTTACAAGACTGTACTTATGACAATGAATCACTGGACAAACACATAATGTTTTGGGAGAGCAAATGAACCCTCCACATCTCCTTTAGCCAGCCTTTATTAAAGCTTGAGCCTCTGATCCACACAAGCTGCTTGGGTTTCATGGTCCACTTATTACTGTATTCGGGGCTTATTTAAGGAGAGAGGAGGCTTTTTTTTTTTTTGGGGGGGGGGGGGGGGGGGGGGGGGTTTAGGGAGACACGTCCAAGAAGAGATGACTCCCAGCTGCAGGCTCTTCAGATGCAAAGAAAAACAGTCACACCAGCAAACGTACGCTCACACACTTTTCTGTGACAGAGTACAGCAGAGGCCTGATGTGTTAACATTACAGGCTCCATAAATCTGACAGAAGATTTTTCATTAGTTAGATGCGTCTATGCTTCACTTCCAAGATTGAACAATTCCCAGAGGAATCAAGTGCTGAAAAAAGTTCAGAAGGAGTTGAACAAACGTCCGTATCATGAAACATGAACTGTTTTGATAAAATGTAATTAAACCTTCTACCCCAACTGAGAAAATAATCCTCATTTGAAAGACACGGGGCTTAATTAATTTAAGGCTACATATAGAGGTCGAATAAGCCTCATGAACTGAGAGTCCGTTTGCAATGTTCACCTGATAATCTAACATTTACAGATTGCGTTCCAACGAAGACACAAACACTACTAAGTGGTCATCAACACACTAAACAAAACATATCATTATGGCCGACCATTACACACAGACTCACACCAATATGAGCACAAGAAAGGGACTAATAAAGACAATGACTCATGTGAGCGTCAAGACCATGCACAGGCACATAAAATGACAGCAAAGCCTACATGACTGTGTGTGCAATGATAGGTCTGCTTGGCCATCTTTGATCTGTGTTTTATTAGAGGCCTGGGGAAGACGCTGCTGAGTTGGAAAACATGTCATGGAGCTAACAAACTCTGCAGGGAAGTGTGTGCATGTATGTTGTGTGCCTCACAATTTCATTCCACTCAAACTAATTGAGTAACAGTTCATGTCAGTGTGTATGTGCGAGCGTCTATGCAAGAGGTAGTGTCAGTGCAACAAATAAATTGCATCCTGTGATGAAATTCATTTGGTACAATGCTAATGCAGAGAACCAGTGCAATGATACACTGCAGCACCAAAGCCAGGTCTGAGATGCAAACGCTGTTTGTGAAGGAGCACATTCCAATCTCTGCAGTGCAACCTTTTCTGTGCAAACCCGTGACCTCAGCAAGGGAGCGAAAACAAGCTTCTCTAAAGGAACAAAGCAGGAACTACAGTCATGCAATCACAAGGACTTAAATATACAATGTAATGTAGAACATTTGCTCCAAGTAAAACTGGAATACATTTACGGTCCTTGCCAAAAAATTTTAAGAGACCGGAAAGAGGATCCGAGTAAGAATTCAGGAATGTGCGTTTGTCTTTTAATCAACCGTCCTGTTCAGCAAATGTCTTTTTATTAGATCAAGAACATTGTTAGACAAAACAAATTACAGATAGGAAATAAAATTTGTAATTATGCGTATTTTAGGTAATTAACTCATGTTACACAGAGAGGAAGTCTTACTTTAGCCAACAAAATATTTAAGATCACAGACCTACTTGTGCAGTAGCTATTAAGATGATGATAGACGAATACTAATTATTTAGGTTTACTTGCAACCTTCGATTTCATGTAACAGGTGATGATGTTCTTATTCTTTTCAGATGAAAATACTAATTTCTTTTTAAAAAGTCATGAAAGCAAACACATACAGCAAGAAAAACCCTAAGAACAAACATTAAACTGGATGAAGGAGTGTTTTGTGTACTATTGTTATCTGATGAGCACAACCCAATTTTAGGAAGTAATGCCTGTTGGATTTTGCGATTGCCACCTCCGTACCCAATGCCGTAAGAGTACGAGAAATGAGTGAATATCTAATGAGATCAACCATAAACAATCTAATTTTGTATTTTATCAACACAGTTAAAAACAAACAAACATTATTTTTCCTCCCTAGCTTAAGAACAGCAGCTCAAGATTTACTGCAACATGTTAGATAAAGTACAATGCTCGGCTGATCTTTATTATTTGTGTTATGTTCAAGAAATGTTTGCTGACTACTGTCTTCAACGTCACCTCTATCCATCTGCTTTCATGCTGCACTGTGCTCACCAGGCTGAGAGGCTCTCTTAGGTTGACGTCTCATGTCCTTCCTTCTTCCCCTTTCATTCTTTCTCCCTGCCCAGCTCGCCCCCCCTCACTTACCCTTTTCTGTGCTAAATAGGTACTCCAGTTTTGGAGTATTTCCTCCCCTCCCTCCCTTAACTTTTGTTCCATTTTCTTTCCACCTTTCAGCCTTTATCTCCACATGCATGTAGCTACTTCAGGTAAGACAGGTAGACATAGCACTTTACTAGAATTACTCTCTTTCTCACCGGTCCATCCAAAGAGCTATTGTGTTGCTGAGAGGCTTTGAGTGGCCATAGAGTGCGTCTGTAGAGATCAGTTTCAAAACAACAAAGCAGAGGTCTTGGGCAGTGTCTCCCATCTTGTTCCTAGCAGGTAACGACAGACTCACTACATGACAGGCTGAGAAGAGAGTCTGTGAGTGAGGGCTTGTTATGTAGACTGTATGTGCCCCTTTAGTTCATCTTAACTAGCCTGTGTGATCACAAGTACAGAGAAGAACAGAAGCTCCGTGTCTCTCTTGCTACATAATGAGTGAGTGCAGTTTCAGGTGTGACAAAGCAGGATAAGCAGTGATTTATGAAACTGTCTTAGATGGGCAAAAACGTGTCTCACCAGAAAAGAAAGGAGACACCAGAGAATAGTTATACAGTGTAATGATGCGTCTTATAACAAAGAGCAGCACCTGAGGGAAAAGGAAGAATAATGCACACATACAGTGACAAAGATAGACTTTTATCCTACTACAAAGACCTTTGGTCTGACCTGTCACAGATTATTAATGACTGTTAATGTACACCGCTTTGTTAGTTTGTGTTTGCGTGTGGCCCGCGCCCACTGATCATATGGAGACCAGAAATTAATCGTAGATGACCAAACAAATTTCATAAAGGCCCCGCAGATTATTTTCCTGTTGTTGTTTTAAATATTAATTCTTTAAGAACGCAATACATATGTCGTTTTGCAAACATGCACTGATTGAGTAATGATTTGCAATTTACTTTATTACATCAAACACACGAGTTGAAATAATATGTTACACATTACACTGAAGAATACTGTGAGCTGCAGACAAGATATTTGAAAAGGGATGGCAAATGCACCTTAAGTTTGGAATATTTTATGTTGAAGATTTAAGCCATATTCCAGTAGCAGTAAAACACCAATGAATTAAAGCTAACTGTGTCTGCACACAGCTTCTTCCTCCTTACCAGTCCCTGAAAGACATCCTCTGTCTTTGCAGACAGAAGCTGGAGTCTTATGGGACACAGAGCGCCATAGCGGCTGCTCGCTCTCCTAGTAAATCACTGACCCAGAGCACAACTACTGTACACACATAACTCCCCGGAGAAGCGCAGATACAGCCTGTGAACCTCATCACTCAGTGAGGGCAGAGTAAAGAGCGATGAGAAATGTCACAGGGGGGCTACCCCCACCTCCTTTCCTGAGTGACCACCACACTGCTCTTTAAAGTGCATCCTTCCTTTCTACTTCCTTTCCTCCTCTTTCCTTCCCATGAGGGATCAACAATCTGAAGAGACTGGCTAAGGTGCGCTGGGGAGTCCTTCACTTGGGCAATAGACCAAGCTTCAGCTACTTCAAAGAAAGAAGGAAAAGGAAGGATGGAAGAATCTTTTTTTGTTTTTTAAAAAACATACTATATGATACGTCTCATCTGTCACCCATCTCTCCACTTCTTTGCTTTCTGTCCTTTTTCCGGCGTCTCAAAAAACTCTCGTCCAGAAACAGATCCCATTACATGCCATTATACACACTCAGACTCTCTCTCTTTCACATGCACACACACATTAATACAACTGAGAACAGAGTGCAGGAGGTATTGTGGGTACAGATCAAAATTGGCAGGATGGTCTTTGTGTAGGCAGATTAGATAAAAAAACAAAACAAAACACTAATGGCATTAAGCCGATGGCCTGAAAGCCACAGTCACACTGACAACCACTCAGGGGAATACACACCCGTCCCCAGTGACAGAAAGAAGGAGCCACTGACACATCAGAGGCGGGGATCAGGTTTTCTGTTTTTGTGGCGATGGTTCTATATCGGAGCTAAAAGCTACATAACCAGGCACGTTTATTTTTGTACCATAAAGCCCAGAAAAGTATTCTCGAAACACAGATTCACTTCACAGTAGGACAAGGTCACACTGAATGAGGCCCCACATCTGCCTTCCTGACCTCAAGCTCAAAGTTGTAGAGCTCATTACTGTTGCCATAGTGTACAACTAGCCTATGTTCCTCAGTACATGTGCATACATGAATGAGTGTGTTCAAGTGTGTTTCCAGTGTCTAGAGGTACAAATACATCCAGATGAGAACATGGGAGTCATATTTCCTTCAAGAAGCCATCCACCTAAAGCAACACACACACACACACACACAACTAATGCTAATCAGGATTAGGTTTCATGTGCTCTGGAATGTGTGTGTATATGCGAATATGTCACTAGTGCTGGGGGAATTGTAGAAATTGGTAAGTCATCTGTTCACGCATGACGACTTTAGGTCATAGCGGAGGCAAAATACAATCCACTCACATAGTGGGCATGAGATTATTCTCGTAACTGAGCTTTTAATCAATGATATATTAGCAGGGTAGCGTTATGATGGAGATGATTACTTGGGAATTTTTCCCCCCTTCTGGTGCAATTTTCACAACAGCAGAGATAATCGATTTGCTACAACTGAAACTTCCAGCTTTAATTCACAAGCTAAAGCAGCATATTAAATTACATGTTCACTAATGGAGAAGGCTTGAGTGTATAACTCAGATGCAAGTTGATACAAGTAAAAATGGGACAATAATTCATTCATACTCCCAAAAACCAAAGATTTCTTTTTCCTCCCCTCAGATTTCCAATAACATGTTTGGCCACAATTAGAGCCCCTCTGGTATATCAGGACTGAATCAGTATAGTGTGTTACAGAACACAAATCTCCAGAGCGCCTCAACTTGTAAAGCAATCTCACACAGTGCTACAGTAATATACTAGTGCATCTCATCTTCCTCTTTACAATGTTCCATAGGTTCTCATTTGGGTTCAGGTCAGCTGATTTGGCTGGCCAATCACAGACAATAATAACATGATCAGCAGCATGGTAGCAGTTTTGGGACTGTGGCCAGGTGCTAAGTCCTGTTGGAAAAGGAAATTGACATCTCTATAAGATTTGTCAGCCAATGGAAGCATGAAGTGCTCTAAAAATCTCCCGGCAGTTGGCTGTGTTGACTTGGATGTGATAAAAAAAAAGAAAAGTAACAACTGTTAACATCAGCAAGTGACATATCCATCCTTGCCACTGTTCCTTCAGACTCCAGGACCTTGATTTTCAAATGAAAAGCAAAATGTACTTTCATCTAAAAAGAGAACTTTGAACCACTGTGGAATTTTTTCCAGTTTTATTTCTTTTTAAACCTGGTAAGACGTTTCTGATACTGTGTCTGAGCGGTTTAATATTAGGAATGTGACAGTTGCTGCTCCTTTCCAGAAGAGATCAACCTCAGTCAGCTCTTTGTGGAGCTCTCACCAGTTCTTGAATGGACTTTTCTCGACAAGGTTAGGGTACACCTTTTCCTACCATACTTTTCCCTTGTAGTCGGCTTGCTTTGAAACGTGACTCTTAAAACAGCCAGCCTTTTCAGCAATGACCTTCTGTGCCTTACTGTCCTTAGAAGGGTGTTGATAATCGCCATCTGAACAGCTGTGAAGTAACCAGGCTTCTCTGAGAGAGAAGACTGGACAAGCTTTTATACTGCTTGATTGGCAATTTTCTCAAACTTAAAATATTCTAATAATCTGGGATACTGGACTTCAGATATCAGAGAGTTTTACATGCAATTAATATAGAATATAAGTCTATATTTTTTAACCAAACTACCAAAAATATATTTTCATAATATCCTAATTATTTGAGATACAAGAGTATGTGGGAGTGCATTGACATCTGGGATTATTAACATTAAAATAACTATTATTTCCCAAGTACTAACAAAACAGACACTGGATTAAATACTTAGACCAACATTCTTTGTGCTGTTTGGGGCAAAGTTTTATCTCACTATCTTGTTTTTAGTGTCATTCAGATTATTTTGGCATCTTGGCTCACAGTAAAAATCTCATACCAAACCACTGCCAATAATCAGTTGTGTTCCATTTGCTTACTTACTTACTGACATTTCCTGAAATGCAATGGAAAAATCGTACATGCACTGGGAGCTACTTCTGATTGTTGTTTCAGAGGCTTTAAAGCTCTCGTGACAACGCTGTATAAAAAAACTTGTGCCAGAAGAGAAAAATCTGTGATCCATACTGATGGATTTAACCTGACAGTGAAGGTGGTTAGAAGTGCAGACTCTTGCTGGAGCACAAACTCAGCAGTTTGCATGCTTGCAATACTTTAAAATAAACCACATATTGTTTAGTTGATCACAGATGGTTGATAAATTAAAACTTTGTGTGTTTGTGTTTGAGAAGTGAGAAGGAGCGAGAATGCAGACCATGTCTGTGTGCCAGTATTTGTTAAGTTCATCTTTGGGAACTGAGCATTTTTTCCCCCATACTTGTTAGGTGAAAAGCCAAGAAAGAGCACCGGCCATATATGACTATCTTCTGTACTCATTTTTCTCCCCCCCTCCCTCTCTGCCTCTGGTTTTCCCCCCACATTGATATCTGATCTGCACTATTTTAAAGCACCTTCCATATTCTGGTTTTTCTAACCTGCTGAGAACACTGGCTTATGTTACACATTGTATGTCTCTGTGTGTGAATTATATGCTACCTCTCCAATGGATGTGTGTATTGAACTTGCCTTGGTGAAAAATACAGAGAGGTGAGTTTCACTGCCAAGGATCCAAATAGGGAACTTTGGAGACTTGAGGAACGCCCCGACCTGCAACACACACACACACACACACACACACACACACACACACACACACACACACACACACACACACACACACACACAGAGAGAGAAAAGGAATGCATAACCTGTGAGTGTCTATTTCAGTAAATTTCATCATGAATCAGTAATTGCTTGAAATGTAACATGCAGATTTTCCATTCAACATTAATATTTAAATAACAACGGCATGTTATTTCTCTAAAACCCTCGACAATAATATGCATAATGAAATGCTGTAAAATGACAATGATAACTTAAACCGCCATGAATAGCATATAAATGCGCTGCTTTGTAACGTCGATCTTAAGAGCTCTTTAGTTACATTGGCAACCATCTACTTGCCATTAACCTATTACAGCTGCTTACTCACTTTACCTGTTCACAGGCTCCATATCTCAACTTCAGCTATTTTTGGCTTGCTTATATTGATAAATGAGCATTCCTGTTTTTCAAGCCAGCTGAATTATTTTGTGGTACAAGCATTTTTATACGTTTTCGTTGTGATTGGTCAGCCTTTCAGTACACGTTTTCCAAAAATAACTGTTCCTTCCAAACATATTTTCCCCTGGGAGTACAAACTTTGGCCTATGGTTCACAGTTTGAAATGTCAGAATTACAACTAACAACAAGTGTTTGTGTCTTTATTTGTATTTGTAGTCCTCCTTTCAGTTTTCACAATGGGCGTCTTTATTTGCATTCAAGCTTTCTTGAACAAACACAAATCCTCTGAAAGCTCACAAATGACCACCACTGGACAATTTGTTTATACTTTTAAATTATGCTTCGTGAACCTACAGAAAAAAGTTGGCAAGCTGTGTAAAATGTAAATGAAAAAACTGAATGATTTGAATCCATTTCAACTCCATAGCTAATTGAAAACATCTTTAATGCTGGAACTGTAGAAAAGGTTTTTGAAAAACAGAATTGGGACAGCAGCTTTAAGAGACTGGAAAAGTTGGGCAATACTAGACAATCACTTTGTGGAGAATTTTATAACTGATTAGAAACTGGAAACAGTCAGGATGATGGCTGGATATAAAAAGAGCACCCCAGAGATGCTGAATCTTTCAGAAATAAAGATGTGGAAGGCATCATCATTTGTTGAGAGACCATATGGTCATAATGTTAAATAATTCAAGAGTGTTTCCAAACATAAACTACCAAAGACTCGGGGCATTTCATCATCTACAGTTCGTACTACGGCCAAAAGATTCAGAGAATCTGGAAACATATCTGTACGCAAAGGACAAACCAGAAAACTAACATTTTTCTGATCACTATTATTATAAATGGACATAGACTATTGCTGGTAAACACAATTTGCAGCTGTATCCACAAATGCAAGTTAAAACTCAACTATGCAACCAGAGAAAAACAAACATCCTGACAAATCCACATTTAAAATTCCTTTTTGGAAATCTTGGACATTGTGTCTCTGAGGAACAAATGAAATGGACTGTCTGGCTTGTTATCAGCATGAATTCAAAATTCAGCATCTATGATGGTATGGCATTATGTGTTTGCATTGGTGCATAAAGTAAGGGCATCTCAACTTAATTCAAATGCATTTATAAAGCACAAAAAACTGAATAGATAAGAATGTGCTAAACATAGGAGCACAGGAGACACAATGGGCAAATCAGACACTCAAATGCCAATTAGTACAAATAAGCTTTGACTCAATGAAGGAACAGATTTGACTGTGAGGGGAATGCTGTTCCACAGTTTGGGGGAAACACAGTGAATGCATGACCTCTCCCAAGTTTAAATCTAGAGCGCAGGACAGTCAGAAGCATCCGATCGATTGAGCAGAGGGACCTGGAAGCAGCGCATTGATGTAAGAGGTTGGACATGTAATAATGAATCAGACCATGAAGGGCTTTGTAAACAAACAGAGCCTTGCACATCGGGCAAATAATCATTATTTCTTAGCAATATATGCAGGAATCAGTGCTACACTTGCTAACCACATAAAAATGTCAAATGCATTTTCAAGAAAGACCTCGCTTGCTTCACTAAGACAATCCTAAACCACAATTTGGACTCATTACAAAAGCATGGCTCTTTAGCGCCCCTGCAGGCCAATCTGTTGCAGAGCGGATATTTTTCAAAAGCCAATACAATTTCTAGGCTTCAAAATTTGATGTTCACGTAGTCAAATGACATGCAACTACATGTAAGTTTCATTTGATTTGAAAACGATGTTTTGTGACATTTTAGAGAGCTTCCAAGCTTTGTGAAAATGTAAGTGTATCTGTGTCTGTACCTTGCAGTAGCGTAGTGATTCCATCAGTGTGAGAAAACCAACACATGCCTGTTTATGAATTCCCTGTAGTTCTGCAAGACAAGAATGGGGAGAAAAAAACAAAACAACAACAACAACAAAATAAGAATTCCAATGATGTCAAACTGGTATTCATTTTTAGTTTTGTGCAGTGCTGTGAGGTTTAAGAGTTATGACAGTCTGGTGACCAGAGTTTAAATCTTAGACCACAAATGACTTCTGCAACTCTCATATGTGTAGATGTTTCTTTTGTGCGGATTTGGTGTCTTTAAGCATCTCCGTGCAATGCTTAATTGAAGTCTTACTCATTCCAGAGCACTCCCTGTCTCCATCCCAGACATTAGAGACAGCATGACCAGTTATAAGAAGGTTCACCAGGCTTTGACTGCAAAAGAGGGGAAAAGACGCATCAAGAGGGTGGAAAAAAAAGAAGAAAAAAAAAAGAAAGAAGATTTGCTTCACTACCTCCCATGGCCATGTACAGGATCTATGAGAGGCTCCATTGTGTCCTGGATCTCATTCCTTATATTTTCAATGCCCTGCACAAACAGAACCAAAGGAAATTAATGTATTTAATTTTTGGTTAAACTGATGAATGACGATGATTTAATGTAAAAAATCAAGGTCTTAAAATTCAGTAGCAGTTTCATTCACATCATAATTATTTCAGTATTGCATTTCTTTACCTTAGTGAGGATGACAGAATAAAGGAAAAGCAAGACTCCACAGCACCCCCTCCAGGTGTGGTAGAGAGACAGCACCTCCTCTCTGAGATGGGCCACTGACATGACCGTCCGTTTGCTGCAGGAGGGAAACAAACACAAGAATGATGTATGAAACACATGTGCTGGGCTTCAGGAGGTGTCAATTTGACAAATGCACTAACTGAGTTTGTGATGCCCAGATGCCCTTTCACAACAGGGCAGGCATCAAATAAATGAGAGGTTGAAGAATAATCTGATCTTTTGTTTGGAGCCACTTCCCTCCTTTGTTCAACCTTGGAAAGTTTGGTAGTGAAGCTATTCGTCTTGGTTTGCGTGCACTTCCTCACAGTGAGTCAGCACTGCTTTTTGCTGACTACCGTCTCAACTGCCAGTGCGCTATTTGATGAAATTTCAATATTTGTCTGGCAAACACACCACTGCATTTATTTGGCTTGTGTTTGTGTGGCAGACGGTGTGAGAGAAAGGTAGTTCTTTTTTATTAGGCAATCAGTGAAAATGCTGAATCAGCAAATTGTGAGCAGTGAGTGAGTGAAAAAGGTAACACCGATGTGAAAGCCAATTCTTGCAGGCTTAGATTAATCTAGTTGAAATGTGCTGCTCTCTAGTACAGTAATGCATATTGACATCTGTCCCACATTGACTTACAAAGTCCAAATCCCTCCAGAATACCAACAGTAATTACTTAATATCAGGATTTTATGGGAATTAAAGAAGCTAATTGTTATATATGGACAGAACATTTACTGTCACTTACTGGAGAACACTGTGAAATTGCTCAAAGCCAAGCTCCTCAGCAGCCAAAGCAGCTAGGCACAATAAAACACACAGAAACCAGTGTTAGAGCATGTCACATTAAAATACTGGATCAAGTGATTAGTCATTAAAAATTTCTATTTAACAATTAAATATTAAGACAAGTCTTCATTTAAACAGTAAAAATACTTCTGCAGTTTCATTTTCAACGTGCATCTTTTATGGAAATGTGACAGACGTAGGACTCACTGGGTTGCTGTTCCTGTGGTGGCTGACTGCTTGCTGGCTCTGGCATGTCCTGTGTTTGCGACTGTGCCTGTGTGATTGTTTGTGTGCTAGTGTGTGGGCTCTGTCCTTTGGCCCAGGTCACCAGGCAGAACCCCGTAGAGGTGCTGGAGCAGACAGACTCCAGGATTTCGCTTAGCGTCGAACAGAGTGCCATTTTCTGCTCCTCCTCTAACATACACAAACATAAAACGTGCTTTAAAAAAAAACAACAAAAAAACAAAAAAAAAAAAACCCAAAACCAGGCAATTCAGTGAATGAGTTTTTTTTTTTAAAGAAATTACCTGACATTTGTCTCCAGTTGGAACTCTCTCTGCTAAAGAGGACATTTTTTAGGAGGAAAGCCTGCAAAGAAACAAACTCTGTAACCAAATTTGCAAGAAATATTGCATGGTGCAATGTGCTTTATCTCTTAGACATTGTTTGTCCAAAATCAGCAATCACAGACTAACAGAAACTAATATTTACTTCATTTTATACAAGTAACCATTTGTATGGGGCAGTGTTGGGACTAACGCATTATTAAGTAACGCGTTACAGTAACTACGTTATTATTGTGGTAACGAGCACGGTAACTAGTTATTATGCCAAAACCAGGAACGTGTTACTTGTTACTGGGATTTAAATATGCTCGTTATTCGTTACTTCGTGTGGTGGCTATCGCGGAGCTTCCACAGATTCAATAACATTTGCAAGTGGTGAATGCCAGCAGGTGGATGGAGGAAAAGGGAGGCAAGAGGAGAGACCCGAAGCGGCCGCCGGTCCGAGTGTCAGGTGAACTGAACTTCAGGTAAGAAGTTATGACCTGCAGTCCATCTGGGTCAGATATAAACCAAGTTTAGGTGGAGTTTATTTTCGTTATGCTGACTTTTTCGTACTGCGTGCTAGCTAGCATGACAGAGTTTCTATACAGCTGGGTGGGTGCTATGTTACTGATGTTGAACTTTATTTTGTTCATAAGGTTAATTATTAGAGTTGCCAACCGTCCCGTAAAAAACAGAATCGTCTCGTATTCAGAGAAAATATTACGCGTTTCGTATTGAGGTGAAAAGGAACAGTTTGTCCCGTAATTCAGCTACAATGAAAAAGACACAAAGCTGGAGTTATTCTGTGTTTACGCTGCACAGCTGCCCCTTTTTCCTCTCATTCTCTCCTCTCCTGTTTCTACTTCAATCATAAAACTTATCAGGGATCAGCGTATCGGCTTTAGCGCAGGTGGCAGAGCAGGTCAGCCACTAATCAGAAGGTCGGTGGTTCGATCCCAGGCTGCTTCCTGGCTGCATGCCAAATATCCTTGGGCAAGATACTAACCCCATGTTTGCCTACTGGTGGTGAGGGCCCGGTGGCGCCAGATTAATTTCTAGTACAGCTGATGTTTGCTGGAGCCACAGCTGTAAAGCTGCTGGTCATGATGTCAGTTTGGTTATGTGGTGAGAGGGGAAACATGAAGATGAAACCAGGAGACGTCCTTACTGAATCATCAGAGCTGAACAGGTGATGGAGAAACAGGTTTACCTTTTAGGTGACATGAATGAGTTGAAGGGAAGTTATGAACTGTTTCTGAGAGACAAACAACACCAGGATCCTTTTTTTACTTAGCTGACAGCTGGTAACTGTGCAGGGGCGGGTCTAGCAAAGTGTTGCCATGGGTCCATGTAGGGCATTAACGGGGAAAGGGGGGCACAAGGAAATACTTTTCTTTCTTATTCTCATTTAAAATGTCTAGCTTTTAAAAAAATAATTATCTGAGTTTTTACAACAAACGATTGATAGATTGATGCATATATATATACCATCAGAACAGTGTACATCACTGTCACAACAGCGTTTGTTTTCATTCAAAGGCTTTATGATTTTTCCTATAATGGTGGGCTAGTCATATTCCCCGGGACGATTTTTTTTTTGTCCCAGTCCAGCCCTGTATGCAGCTCATCTGCAGTCTGGTGTTACCTACATCTTCCTATTCCGAAGGCAGAATTTCTGAGTTCTGAGTACAATCGAAAGCACCTCGACTGCAGTTTTTGTGTTGGATGTAAAAAGCAGGCTAGAATCATGCGGCGGTCAACGACGGTCCAGGCATGGGATTTCTCTCGTGGAAATGTGCACATTATTTTTTTCCTTTCTATTGGTAGGTGGCACAGTGCACTTGTGGCAAGTAAGCAAGCTAGAAGACTGGCAAACTTGCTGGGTATCCAGTTACGGAAGCAACACATTAACAAGAGAATTCTGAGTAAAACCAAAGTTACTTTCCCTAGTAACTAGTTACTCTGAAAGTAACGAGTAACTTGAAGTAACTGAGTTACTTTTGATAGAAGTAACTAGTAATGTAACTAAGTTACTAATTTAAAGTAACTTACCCAACACTGGTATGGGGTGGCCAGTTATACAAATTTTATTTTTGATCAAAACAAGATGGTCAAGATTAGATTTTTCACAATATTTGTCTCACTTTGTCTTCTTTTATAAATCCAGTGTACTTTTTTTCCTCATGATGGGATCTATTATACTTTTCCTTAATGGTGGATGTTTACATAAAACAAGGAATATGTTTCAAAATGTGAGGTCAGCATATGTGCATATAACGCCTCTTAGCTAAACGCTCAGGTGCTCTAAAGTGAGCCACACATGTCTGGCTGTGAGTAGCCCTACCTACTGTTAAATAACACTCTGTGTTTTAAAACAGAAAATTGTGTTCATGGGAGGGTAAAAGTGGCTAAAAATGTTTTATAGAATGTGGATAAACTGAAGAGCTACACTACAGCCCAGTGTAAGATAAAATACAATTATTTTAAACTATAAGTCAAACAAAGCTATTTTTGAGACGAAGACCACATCTCCTTTAAAGCAGAAAACCTTATTGTCATCACATAACAGTTGGGGCACATTTAGTTCAGTTTGCATTTATTATAATCTCAATTTTAACCAAAATAATTGCATACAGATATTTTATCATAAATGAGCAGGACAAATTGTCAGAAGGCTGAATACGATCTTACCTGGACAGGTGCAATTACAGCACAGGGCCCTCCTTCAAACTGCTCCAGTGCTGTGAGCTCACTTTCACTAAAAACAAATCCTGTGATAAACAGCAAAAAGATTTTGTGTCAATAACAACTTACAAAAACAAAACAAACAAATGGATATCCAGCTGAAGATCTGAGGGCCACAGACAAAATCAGGGCGTAAACCTCAACAGGCAGGTAAGTATTTATACTTTCATTTTCAGTATTTTACATTTTAACTTTGTTTCAGCTAGAATTTCAAACAAAATCACTGCTTCCTGTCTTTTGGTCTTAAAGTCTGGATACAGTGGATTATTGCTTCATACCCCTTTTGGGGGAAATTAGTTTAAACTCTTATCAACATACTGAGAAAAAGTATCATACCTTGGGCCCATCTGCGGAAAATGGAGACAGACACTCCACTGGAGGGTCTCCCCCAAACCAAATCCACCACATCTTTATTTAACTCTGACATGTTAGCTTTCAGTGTTGGATGATCCAAAGTCAGTCCCTCTTCAGTCCAACAGCCAGGTGGAGAAAAGATAGGTCTGTTTACGCCAACTTGCTTTTTCCTCTTGCTGCTGACAGTTTACTTTTCCGGGCAGGTCGAAACCTGTGGCATTGGCCACAAGCTGCCTGTACACGACAGCCTGACTACAAGTACTGACAGCACACTGGCGGGTAGGAATGACATCAACGTAACCACAGAAGCCTACCAAGTGATAGAAAAGACACCGTGCAGTTTATGAGAAAAACACATATTCATGTTTCGGTCTGTGGCGGAAAATGTCCATTAGGAATGGCAGATTACTTTCATATCCTCGATGAAGACCAACTAGTTTTTTACTTTGGTAAATGAATACTAATTTATACTTCCCGGGGTTATAAACCAGCTAAACATCTACCAGTTACTTAACGGCAATTTAAGAATCGTTTATTAAAAACTGATAACTAGATAACAATTTTCTTGTTTTTGGCGACGTTGTTACCTTGCAAGACATTTAAGAAAATAATGCACCAAATTTTGATCTTAAGAACAGAGTTAGTTTGGTAATGTCAACAGTTAGCATTAGCATCACTACTAGCAGCTAATTTTTCATTGCTTTGTCACTCATTTACTTTGCACATTAAAACGACGGCTAGAATCGTTACATGAACTCGTAGGTTTTCGTTAGCTTTATATTAGAGGCCTTAATTACCTTAATACACAGTCCGGTAATGGTATCCTGTATTGATGAAATTTTCTGGTAGCAATTTCACCGTCAACCGCGTCTCTGTCATTCGTTTATTTACAACGGAATTGTGTGGGAAAAAGAGAAGAGCGTACAATTGACGTACTTGCCCATTGGTTGAAATCCAGAAAGTTCCAGATGCGTCAAGGGCTGCGGCGTCAGCGCGTCGCCTCAATAGTCTAGAGACTTGTCAATCATATTAAAGAACCCCGCCCATAAATGGAAAGTGGTTTAACCGAACTAAAGCTCTCCTTAGCAACTTGGAGAAAAAAAAATATCATTATTAAAGTCTCGGAAATCTTCTCAATTAAATATTTTTTAAATAAACGGGCTCATACCAACAGGCATATAAAATACCCTCGTTCAGCGTTTCATTTTACCAGCTTTAGTCAGGACCTTTGCTTTTTTGGCCGCTACCCCTCTCCGTAGGAGCAATAGAGTCACCATCCGGCGCATGTGCACTGTATACTTTAAGCTAACTTTAACTTACTGTCCACGCGTGTTTAGAGTCTCACTTTGGGAAAAGTGGGGTTTGAGCCCAGGGATTTTAGAAATATACGACGCGTTTTTCTTCAGAATGGGTGGTCAAGCTAAGGGAAAAAAGAAAAATAAACCGAAGAGGAAAGATAACCGTCCAAACAGGGGTGAGTTCACTGGTTTATCATTTTATTTACTGTGTATAACGTCAAATTCGTACACACGTTTATAGAAAGGAAGAACTGTTATGTTTTGTTTTGAGTGCAGCTCTAATAAGAACTATTGTTACACGTGCACTTGTGACATCTCAGCAGATGAAGGATTTGTTGGTTTATCACCTCAAGAAAGGATGAAGGTAAGAATGCAAGAAAAAGCCAAGAAGAAGACAGCGGAGAAGTACTCAGTAGAGCAACTCCTACAGAAGGTAATGTTTACTACATATCCACAACAAAGGCAGGACCCAAATATGTCATTGCCTTAATATCCTTTTATTCTTTAAATTCTAATCAGCTACTGAGCTTTCCTTATGTACTGTGGTGTACAGACTGAAGAATGCATGGACAGTTTTGACTTTGAAATGGCCAGCCTTTTCTGTCGAAGAGCCCTGGACGTGGAGCCCACCAACCTGCAAGTTCTAGACATGCTGGGACACGTTTCCTCTGAATTAGGAGACACACAGAAAGCTAAAGAAATATCCTTTCTCGCTGCTTGTGTCCATAATTTTGTAATTTCACTACACTGCTGTGATAATTTCATTCTACTCTAATGCAGTGATTGTTGTGGCTTTCTTGACTCCCCTCTCACGTATTTCTATGTGCTGTGGAGCTTAGCCCAGATGTTGGCCACAGTAAGTACATGTACCTGGGACAAATCCACACAGGCCGGGAGGCTGTGGACTACTATACCAAAGGCATACAAGTCCTACTGAATACATTGGAGAAACAAGGAACAACAACAGTAAGTGATTACACATAGGACTACCCCTCTCTGTTTCTCTGGTTATGGAAAGTGAACTAGATGTCATGACTTTGTGTTCAAGGCTCCTGATTTTTTTTCATTTTCACAAGAGGGTGCTATTGGACAATGCATGTCTTAGTGACATGCATTGTTATGACAGATTTATGTCAAACCTATAAGCATCCTGTTGTTTAACTGTTACTGCAGACCTGTATTACTAATTTTAGATATTTACAAAACACTTTATCGACACTACAATGCACTAAAAACTATGAACTGTAAACTCAACTTTGAAACAAAACAAATTTTACACCGAAAATGTGAAAGACTAAAATGGTAGTTTTGGAAATGGTCAGATGATGGTAGTTTTACAACTTCTGTCTCTTTTCCCCTTCAAATATAGTTATTTATTTAAAAAAGAAAATATTGCTCATTAAGCTTTTTGCAAAAGCAAAGATAAAATGTTTTCTCATTTAGAGGACATAATAATGTGCCATGCATTACAATGTTAACATTAAATTAGAACAAATGGAAGGAAAATAGAATAGAAGAATAAGGTTAAAAAGGTTAGGATACATTGTATTAATTGCACATGTATTAATGGTCAATTTTACATTCACTTATTCAATATTGTTGTTGTTTAACTTTGTGACACCATGTTTATTAATATCATTGTGAGGTCTCTTTATTACTCTCATTCAGATGTCTTAAATATATTAGCTAGAAGTGTCACTTCTAGCTATATAAGTGTGTCAGTACTCAATAACTGACAATGAGTCAACATGAACAGAGCAATGACTCTGAAAGTAAATTGGATAAATTTAATTCACGCAGTTTGCAACTCTGATGTTACTGCTTCCTTCCTGCTGTGACATGTTAATATGATTTCAGAGGAAAAGGCTTATTCAGATGGTGTCCCTTTTTATTCTGATCATATCAAAAAGAAAACCTGTCTTAGATTCTGTTTCATATAAGTCTCGTTCAGTCTCTTTTGATTTGTAATGAGTAATATGAACTTCAGAAACTAAAGAAGTCTGCCCTTTGATTCATTCAGGCTCTGGCTGGAGCTGCTGCCCCACCAGATGAGGACCCCGAACTCCCCACAGAGAAGGATGTTAGTGTAGCCTACTGCTCCATCGCTGAGATTTACTTAACAGACCTCTGGTACTGGAGCACACAGAGTTATGCACTTGACACTGATAGGCCTGCCTTTGGTAATATTTTGAGATTTTCTTTTTCTGTGTGTGTGTGTGTGCATGTAGCATGGAGGAGGGGGCTGCCGACAAGTGCAGGGAGTTCATAGAGAAAGCATTACAGTATCGCCATGACAACCCAGAGGCTCTACAGCTTATGGCCAGTTACCTGTTCAGTACAGAGAGAAACCAGGTCAGTCCTCTCTCTCTCTCTCTCTCTCTCTCTCTCTCTCTCTCTCTCTCTCACGCACACGCACTTGAGATGAGTTATCACCACATTAAAGCGGGAATCTGCTGAGTTAATTATTCTGAATCGTATGCGATTAATCAGCAGATGGACAGGTCATGCCGATAGGAATGTTAATTACTGGGCGGATCATTAAGGTCATGCAGTCATCTGCTAAAAAGAGAAAAGATGAGGGAAAAGCATATTGGACTAAATTTAGAAAACATTCCACAGGACCTTTTGAGTGTAACATTTGACAGTGAGTTTAGAACAATATCCTAAATAAACTTTCTGTATTTTTACATTACATGTATATTTGTGCATGCGGGAGACATTGCTAAATGAAGAGCATCTTAAACCACTGTTAATAGAAGGCATTCAAGGCAAAGGCTTTTTTGAAAGTATTTAAACATGTTTATTGTTTACTTGAAATGTAATCTAATTGAAATATGGCCTTAAATTACCACGTGGAAGTATTTGTTGGCAGTGCTGTCTGCCTCAATCATCCTCAACATGCACTGATGATACAACGAACAACATTCAGTTCACCTACCACTGTTTTTTGCAAGCTATATGTAATGGGCATTTTCAAACCTCTGTACTGTCTCTCCATACTCTCCATGCACTCATATCACCAAACTGAGCAGCGAAGGATCTGTAATACTACCTGTAAGCTGTAGGGGTCAGGCTGGTTCCAGTCTCACTTCACACCTTTCCACATCCTGTGACAAAGTCTCTTTTTCTTTTTAATTTTTTCTAAGAAACAAGAAAAAATAAATTGTTCCCAAATTAATCCAGGGGTTCTTGGTTTCTGTAGAAAATCCAATAGCTAGTCTGTGGAAGTAAATTATACAGTGGGATTAGTCTGTAGGAACTGATTTGTGTGAAGAGTGCATTCTCCAATTACTAACCCTTACTCCTTACTTACTCCTAACCCTTGCATAAGAAATGAAATGCATATTTTTTATAAAGCTTTTTATATTTATATGCTCTTTTTCTGTGTTCAGGAAGGCAAAGATTACCTGTTGAAGAGTGTTGGAATGTGGCTACCTGCGCTTAAACAGAGAGCAGCTTCGTCCAGCGCAGGGGAAGACATTCAGGTAGGCTGTAGCTGTGGGCTGGTATTTGTCTCACTTCCACCAGCCCCAGTAAGATCCTGGTTTATTTATAAAGCCCCTTTAACTAACAAGATTTTCACAGCATGCTATGCTTTATGCGCAAATATAAGGACAGCTGTACAGATTAAAAACAAAAAAGTAAGAGATAAAGAGGGAATGATAGAAGATGAAAGGTGGAGCACAGACTTCACAAACCTGTATGTATTTGTGTTAGAGTGCACAGAGAGAAAGCAAATAATAAATTCAACACCAGGAAGGGTTTTAAAGTATAAACAAGCAAAGTACAACGTGGAAATTGATAAAGGAAAAATGGCTATAATGTCAAAGCTGGATGGGCTTTGAATAGCTCAAAATAAATTGCAGATTCAAATAATAAAAAAAGTGATGTAAGAGGGTTTGGTGTGATGATTTGATACAATAATCCCAGTGACACCACTCTTATGACTCTTATCTTCGGGAGCAGGTTGATGTGAACACAGCCTGCTGACACTTTGGCTGTGATTAACAGCCACATAGCTGAAAAACGTTTTGTACCTTGAAATTGGATTGTGTTATTATCAGACAAAAGAAGAACTATGTTTGTGGATGCCTGTGAAAGCACTTACTGCAGAGGTGGTTGTATTGTCCTTGTTTTTTGTCTTCTTTCTTTCTCTCCTTCAGAATGAGATCCCTCCGTATGAGTCTCGCATCACCACAGCCAAACTGCTCATTGAGTCAGAGGAGTACGAGGTAAAATGTTTGCTGTGTCGTGCTCGTACACTCCCTTGTTGTTGTTGGTCTGTGTTTGTTTCGTGGTGGGAGGGCAGCCTGGCATTTTTTGCGTGTGCGCACATCTGTGTGTTTGTATGCTTTCCTTTCTGGTGAATAGCACTGAAGGTGGGAAGGCCATGCCTGGTCTTTATCCCCTCTGGAGTTTAGTGTCAATAATTGAAGAGTGGTATTTACAAAAAGGGATAGGGCTAAGGGGGGCACACAAGGGTGGAGGGATTGGGAGGAAGAGTAAAATAAAAAAAAATAAAAAAAATTGAAGCTGTGGTCTGATGAATTGCGGCCATATCTCGAAACAGCATACTTCTCTACTAAATCACTCAGGAATTTCTGGTATTAATGGCCTTGATTTCAGTGGCTCACTGCCTTCAGTTCAGTGCTAAAACTCCTAACGCTGTCATTAACGCTTGAAGTCATTTTCGGTGATTACCGCCACACCAACAGCAGTTTAGCTACTTTCTATTGTGATCCAATGATTAATTTTCAGTCACTCTTGTTGGGTGGTTTATGGTTATTACTTACGGGAAATGAGAACAGTGTCCTTTTTCCCCCCCTTTTTTTTCTCCTCTTCCCCCTCCTCACACCCAAATAGCTCAGCTGCAGTTATATCTTTGGGTGCATGTGCGCGGGAGATGGGCTGTCAGGTGTATCAGTAAAATGACAACGTCTCGGTCCACAGTTTCTGACATGTCGTTTGTCTTCATCCTGCTGTTGGTGTCATGAAACCCGAACCACAAACCGCACCCATTCCTACTGCTTTATAACGTCAAATATTTTGCCATGTGCTCAAGTATGTGTACACACACACACACACACACACACACACACACACACACACACACACACACACGCACGTGAAGGGCTATTTGGAGTTTCTGGCAATTGCATTTAAGGGTGAAAGTAGAGTAAAGGCAAACAATTTTCTGTCTGTCTCTCCCAGCCTGGGATTTGGGACTTGGATTTGATAGGATCCTCTCAGCTCTTTGCTTCCGGTACTTCTCTGTCACACATACTCACACACACATTCTCTCACTTTCACATTTAGCATCTCTCACTTAGAAGGATCTATGCACAGTTTTATGCTCTTTGTAAACTTTGCGTAAAGTTGTTTACTTCCAGTAGAGTTATTAGTTGGAAGGCTGTCTTTCGAAAATGGTGCCAGAATATAACCAATTGTCTCTTTCTCCCCATTGAATAATTTGTTTGGTCCCCAAAGCTGGGCCAAGGCTTTGAAATTTGCATTAATATATTTGCCAAAAAATAACCCCAAACATATTAAATAATTTTTTTTCTTTGTTTGTTTTCTGTAACTGCATACAGCAACGTCTAGTAAATAAATGTTAATTTTAGAATGGCACAAGGTGTAGCGGTACTACCATGTTCTTTGGCAGAAACTTCATCTCATGGTCTTTGTCTGTACTTTTGTGTTATGTGGATTGAATTCAAATTAACTAGGCCACAATAAGGCAGTGTTAGTGTGGTTATTATAGTGCATAGTGGTGGGAAATAGAAGTTTACTCAAAGTCTCCACTCTTCCCCAGAAGTCTCCACTGTCTGGTCTTATTTTCCACCCCACAAATTCAGATCAGCACCAAAATTGAGCGGGTTCTTTCTTTGCCTTATGCTCTATCTCCCTCCACCAATTCTCATCAAAATGAGAAAGATTTTGCTGAAAAACACTGGGAAGATGTTTTCAAGACAAACTGTCTTTAGTGGGTAGACACTGTCACATCTCTTGGGCACTTTACTAGGTCATAGACCCGTCTCCCCACCGTCTTAAAACTCAAGGTTTCTTATGAGGGTAGGTGGTTGTCATTAAAAAGCGTCAGCAATAATAATGTCAAACTCAGAGCATGTGCAAATATTACAGTTTATTTATTTTTAAAATACATAGTTATCTTTTATAATAAAAATTTTGTCAAGACTGTGGCTTTCAGTTCTTTTTTGGAGGAAATCTTTAAAAATAAAAAACCTTTGCCACATGAAAAGCTGAATGTGATAGTAAATTTGACTGAGAAAGGGATAAGAGCATGAAAACCATGACATAGGCTGGTTGTACTTGTGCTCCATTGTGCGATTGTCTTGTTTACTTTAAAAAATGTGATAGAAAACATACCAAACACACCGTGTTAATAAATTCATGAAAACATCAGTTTCACAATTGCTGCTCTTCTCTTCAGTCAACTGTTTCTGCAAAACATGGATCTGTGCCACTTAAATTAGAAGAGGAGAAAAAAGTCACCAAAAAGGCTTTTGCGAGTCTTTTTTTCCTCCCTCTTTTGATTAGTTGAATAACTGCCAAGTTTGTTTGTGATTTCCAGAATGGAAATAGATTAAGAGCGCACGAGGGTGCTTGAAAGCAAAAGAAGTGAGAAGTGAGACAAATGTGTTGGTTTTATTGTCAAATATCCCCATATTTGTGAGAGCGCTTGCAGTGCTTAAACAGGTTTGTTATTGGTTTGATTGATGGAAAATTAATTAGGTTTTCATTTGGTTTTTGTCATTTGTCTTCATTAATGTTTGGTTCCAGCGTTTAATATGGGATACTTTGCTGCTGTTAAAAATCTTTAATCTGAATATATTTGATATTTTCAAGCAGTTTGAAGACCATGTTTTCTGAGGTTTCCTGATGTTTTATAGAATAAACTCTAAACAGTTTAATGCAATCAGTGTGGAGATGATTGGTTGCTTACTTGTTTGTTTATCAAGCAAAAATACCAACTATCATATGGTGCCCATCTTTTCCAATATGAGGGTCTCTGTAGTATATGGTAGGAAATATCATTAAAATAGTCACATCAGTCTTCAAGTTTGTTGACCTTTGAATGGGAGTGGGGGCATCAGTGATTTATAGGAATTATGTTAATATATATATATTATTTACATACATAATTTATTTTGCTTTATTCTTCTATGGCATAGTTTGCACAAGGTGCTGCAAACATTTTAGACCAGACATCTCTGAATCTGCTGTTCCATCCCACAGGTGCTCTGTTGGATTGAGAGCTGTTGACTGTGGAGGCCATTTGAATGTATTGCCATGTTCAACAAACCACTGGGGTACACCGTGTTGTTCACATAAAGGAATTTACATGGTCACTAACAATACTTGGGTAGGCTATGATATTTAAATGAGGCTCAGGGGCCCAAGGCATATCAAGAAAATATCTCCCACACAATACACCACCACTTATCTTAGCATATCTTATCTTCTCATCAGACCAGGCTGTGTTTTTTCCAATCCTGGGTTGTTCAGTTTTGATGAGACTATGCACATTTTCCGTTTCCTGTTCTTAACTGACAGGAGAGACACCAGGCCTGGCCTTCTGTTTCTCTTCTGCATAAGTGGTTGTTTGAGTTACTGTTGTCTTTTTATTAGCTTGAGGCAGTTTGACTATTCTCTTCTGATGTCTGATATCTCATCAACAAGGCATTTTCTCCCAAAGAACTGCCACTCACTGGATATTTTCCTTTATCGGAGCATTGTCTGTAGCCTAGACACATTTGTGTAGGAAAATCCTAGTAGTTCAGCAGTTTGTAAAAATACTTCTGGCACCAACAACCAAACATTACAAGTCACTTAAATCACCTTTCTTTTCCATTCTGATGCACAGTCTGTAGCCTCAATGTATATCATTGGCTCATTAGATATTTGCATTAACTAGCAGTTTGAACAGGTGTGCCTAATAAAGTGGCTAGTCAATGATGTATTTTATAGTCTTGATTTAAAAAATCAAAAAACAGCGTGGTGACAGCGTTTTCCCTACTGTAACACGCGCACAAACATTACCGTGATCACCCATCACAACCACTGATTCACTTGCCACACAGCAGACAGACAGACAGACAGGTACCCTCCCCTGACAGCCATTCAAGTGTCGCTTAGCTGAGGCGTCACAGAAGCTGATGGGTAGTTACGCACCTTGTCATTGTCACTCTTCTTTGGCTGTATTTTATTTATTGAATGTTTCTGTTCTTATATTTATTTCACAATGTACAGCTTGTACTTTCCTATATTGCTTGCAAGTACAGTTAGCAGTGACATCCCCAGGATTTATTTACTTAAGTCTCGATGCCCCTGTTTACGTGCGTGTGCGTGCATGTGTGTGAGATATAGCTTGCCCTTGCTTGTAAAGTGATTTGTCTTTCTCCTGTCTCTGCTGTGCGCTCCAGTAAAATGATTCTGTTAAACAAAATTGCCTGAAGATTACACAAATGCAGAAATGGATACATGAGTGCGCGCACACACACACACACACACACACACACACACACACACACACACACACACACACACACACACACACACACACACACACACACACACTGTGCACATGCCCACGATGGACATTATAAATGGGTTCCTCCACAGAATGCAGGGTTTTTTTTCTTTTGGTTCCTTCAACAGTCCTTAAAATAAGGAGGACAACATGTATGTATCGTCTTGCATGTGTTATTGGTTGTGTGTCTCTGTAGCGCACTGTTGTTTTTCTTGAACCACTTTTGCAATGTTTATTAAGATTTTTTTTTTTTAACCTCTCGTCCAATTTTCTGCCTCCCCCCCATCCTCCTTCGTAGTACAGCCTCTTTTTCTCCTTATCTTCATGGGAATATTAATCTTGTTGTTGTTTAGAGCATGAAGCGGCCTAAGAATCTCTGAATCTTTAATTACTCGCCCCTGGGCTGACCGGTGTAGTTAGGAAGATGTGCAGTTGGAGACGATATAATGGTTATCATTGCTCACTTATCCTGGCTCCCAGATATCTCTTGTTCTATTTTTGTAGCTCCAAAACTGCCTGTTCTAATACCCAAGCAGTGCTTGGCTCGATTTACTGTGTGTGTGTGTGTGTGTGTGTGTGTGTGTGTGTGTGTGTGTGTGTGTGTGTGTGTGTGTGTGTGTGTGTGTGTGTGTGTGTGTGTGTGTGTGTGTGCGTGCGTGCGTGCGTGCGTGCAGCTTGTGTGTGTGTGTGTGCAGCTTGTGTGTCTGTCACTTTGTAGTGATACAGTGAAAGTAGATAGTAGATCATTCTGAAGCTGGACATGAATCCATTCATCATCGGCTGGGATTAGATGTTTTTGTTTGTGTATTTTTAATCAGTCATTAATTAATTAAGGACAATGGTATTTCAGCTGATAATTCGTCTGGCAATCAATCAACTGACTCCCTGACATGCATATTTGCACAATCTTAATGAGATACTCTCAATTAACCTGACACCCCTTACTCTATGCAGCCAACAGACCTCTTTATTGCCACCGGAACCGCATAGACTTAATGAAAAGAGCAGAGAACTCCAACGAGCAGGAGGGGGGGAATTAGGAAGCTCTCCAGCTAATAAGACTCCCTTAACAAGAAACAAGTGCTGCTTGTTGTGCTCATTGTTGTGTGCAGGCTTTTTTGTAGTGTGTGACTGTAAAGTGGTGTGTGTGTGTGAATGCACAGGTCTGTGCGTGTCTTTTATTCTTGCCCTTCACCACGGGTGATTGGCTAACAGTCGCCTCCAACCTGAAGTAGACAAAAATCAATATATCATCACCTGGGGCCTCACACACAAACACATGCACACACATATACCACAACCACAGGTTCCACAAGGAGGGAGACAGAGCAAAACAAACACCCAGCCTACTTTAGTCAAGGTCTGATTTCTGTAATGGAAACTTCCCACAGAAACTGACCCAGACAGTGCTGTGACAAAGGTCACCTAACATTAAACCCCTTTGAGACCTCACATCGCCTCCACAGGACACTACAGGGAGGAAATCAGACAAATGCTTTAGAGGAAGGGGAATACGGGCTCTGGGTTTGGTTGGTCTTTAGGTTTATCGTGTATCCTAAGGAGTGGAGGGGGCTACTATGAATATATGGTATTGACTGCTCTGGTCTTTCCCTGCTGCTCGTCTCCAATAAAGACAAAATGCTGGGAAAAAAGGCAATGGTAGACGGTGGCTAAAGTGACTATCGACTGTGTGATAAGTACTTGTAAGTGTATCTATTGATGATCATGTCTGTTGTCTTGTTGGTATTGACGGTGCTGTGTATGGGTTGCTGACCTGTTCGATGCTTATCAGACCCTCTGATCCATTTGATTGATTGGGCTGACTGGAAGATGTGCTAGATTGTGTGCAACAATATTGTCTTTACCTTTATGCATGTTGGTTTGTCAGTCAAACCTGAGAATAGAGGGAGTACTGATGAATTTCTACAGACAAAAATGAGTGTAGTATGATTGTTGTTTGTAATTTTAATACATTTTTAAAAATGGTAACTATCTGTTTGTCTCTCTTTAAATTAGATGGCAGTAGATGTGTTGGAGAGTCTGCTAGAAGAGGATGACGAAGTTGTCCAGGTAAGCGATGAAGTCCTGTTCCGGCTGTTGTAATTTAAGGTCTTTTTTTTTTTTATTCTACTTTTCATCGTAATTATTTCTCTCTCTGAACTTGAAAATGTAGCGTTTTGCTTAAATGCATGTTTTCTCTTTTGTTATGGGGTCTTTCAAACCGGTCGTGGCAGATATCTGCCCCTCCCTTAACCTGGTTCTGCAGGATGTTTTTTCCTGATAAAAGGGAGTTTTTCCTTCCTACTGTCGCCAAAGCGCTTTTGGCATTATATAAATACAACTGATTTGAATAGGAAGTTGTTGTGAGCACATTTTTCTTGTTTCCAGGTTGCTTACCAGCTTTGGTTGTAGAAAGGATAACATTACCACAGATTTTTAGGCAGGATTAACTTCATAAGCTACCAACCTGTTGGAGGTGTGATCAAAAAGTAGCACAAAAACTTGCCTGATTTAAAATGTGCCTTAAATGTAAGACTAGCCAATCTTCATGGTTATGTCAAGACAGCTTCTAGAATGGTTATTAATTTTAGATCAAGTCCTGTTCTGAGGTGTTACTCTGTGATTTCAGCTTCTGCAAACAGCAAAATTCAGTTGCAAACAGCTTCAGATTTTTTTTGTTATACCTTTTGTGTACCTATGTACAAACTTGCAAACAGCAGAAACAGTGTTGTATGGATCAAAGTGTGGATGTGATTGATACATCTGTAAGTAATCCTGCAGAGACAACTGAACTCACGTATTCGCTCGAATGTCTTTTAAAATTGGCAGATGTGAAAAACTTGATTTCAGTTTGACCAGGGAATACAACCAAAAATACCTACCATTCTACTATTTACCTGTCATAATACTGGTGCCAGGCAAAGTGGGGAAAGAAAGCAGCTGAGTCTGAATTTCAGGGTAGTCTGTCCAGACTAACTTTGGCGATTCTTAATCTTAATCCTGAGTTGCCCATTTTAAAACTTTTTTTTTTTTTTTAATATTTTGTTTCCAATGAGCCAAACTCTTGGTAAATTTTTTTTTAACATGGTCTAGAGCAATAGTTCTCCAGGCTTTCTTGTGCTCTCTCAAAATTGTTCTTTGGAGATTGGCTACTTTTTCACTCATTTTCATTTGTTACACCACTTATCAACTTATCACCACTTATCATCAAGCATAAAAAAGCCCCTTTACTCAGGGAAAGATCCAGTGTTGTGTATACATATAACAGACAACTTGGCAAACAACCAATTTTAAATTGTTTCCGTAGGCACTTTATTACTAACAGTCTGTCACAAAAACACATAATTTGTTCCCCTTTCTTTTGTCGAATCGATGAAAAATAACAAAGATAACGCAGTTTGACAGGCATAACATACCATTTTTACAACAGCAAGGTGATTCACAAGAGATATTAGCTGAAAAACATTCTCGATATGGTGCGTAGTGTGTCCTTAGAAAAATTAAGGAAGCTGGACAAGTAGAATGCAAAGAAAGACAACAAAAGGACTAAAACAAAAAGTACCTGCAGGAAATGAACAGCGTCTGAAAGTCAAATGATTTAGAAATAAAAAATAAGCAAACATCAAGGACCTGACAAACAAATATTAAAGGTTGCTAAAGGAGGTCATACCAAATATTGACTTTCAAGCTTGTTAGAATTGCGCAAACTCTGTTTTTGCCTTGTATACAGGATTCCCATGTGTGTTTGCATATGTGTCAATAAGTCACTGCACTTGTTACCCATTTTCCTAGCAAATATCTAAAAAATGATTAGAGTGCTTGTGAGTTTTGCTCTCTACTGTATGTGTGCGATAAGATTTGATGTCATTTTTGAGTCCAGTTGATAAGATGTTTATATACAGTCATTGGTCCTCTTGCATACAGTCTTTTTATAATACAGTAGAAACTGCTGGGTAGGTATAAAGCAAAAGCAACTCTTTTTCATTTCAGTGGGAAGGATCATCTCAGTTTATATGCTTAGACAGTATATTAAAAAAATGAATGTAGACTCCAGGTTCGCAAAATTATTGAATTTTGTAAATTTTGGACCTTATGATAAAGCAGTTTGGGCGAGCGTATCTTGTGTTGGTTATAGTAAGAACTTGTCACATTCAGTTTCAAAATGCGAAGAGTGCAATGACCAAAATGCTCACCTCAAGGCTTCAAGACAGAAATACAGTAATCTTTGGATGACGTCATAGCGGTTCACACATCTAGAGCTTAGTTCCTTCTGCTGAGCTCTGTGTACTCCCTGCATTTGCATTGCTTCATCTCAGCACTTATGTGCTCACACATAGAGTCTGGCGCTGAACTTATTAGAGTGAATTGCAGTATTTTTCTGTGCTTTAGTATGAGCTCTGTGCTGTCAGTGTGCTCAAAATCCCCACTGTCGCTGCAATAGAAAGCGAAGGTGTGCCACTAAGTGTCAGACAGAAAAGCACGGTCGTGTCTCTCTCTCTCTCTTTCCCCCACTCCCCCTCAGGCTCAGCCTCCCACACACCCCTCAGCTGACAGATTGAGAGCAGTCATCAGGGGGCTGAACTTTTAAACTCACTTCAGAGACGCACTGCTGTGACACTCAATTTGAGCATGCCCACAGCCAATCAAATATTGGTACTGTCACCAGTTCTGGTGGTCAGAAAGTGTATCGTCTGATCACAACATGGGTACATTGTTAGAGTCATATCTGTGATGTCAGAAATGTATGACAGACACATTTAAAAGCATTATATTCTCTCTCTCTCCCTTTCTTTCACCTCTTTGTCTTACTTTTTCTCTTATTTCTCTCTTAAGTGCAGCAGATAAGAGGTTAGCGCTCTACTCCTTCTTCTTTCTCTTGCATATCTCAAAGTTGGAACCTTACTTATATAACGTTAAGTCTGCAAAAACAAGTGAGCTACTTTCTTGCAAATCTTGTTTCAAAGGTATTCTGTTGATTCATGATGCTTTTGTTCTTCCTTCAGTAGCACCATATGGAAACTGAGATGTGCCTTCACTTTGAAATTTCAATAGTCCCAGCGATTTGATTGACACACACAAAATGTATTTTATTACGTGTGCCTCGGTCTGGGGTTGGAGTAGGACACAGTGGATTCTCTGAAGTTCTTAATTAGCAAACTTTCACATGTTTTAATTCTGAGTGCAGATGCTCAGGCAGACTATACTACAGACGCAAATATTTCACAGTGGACCATCTGCACAGAATTTCCTAGCATTGTTCTGAGTGTTTAAAGACAGGCTTCTTATTTCTGAAGTTAAAATTTTGAATTTAAGTGACCCAATTACACTGTCTCACTTGAATTTACACATTTTATTCTAACTTCTGCATTCAGGGAAATGTTTTAGTGATAAAAATGTCGTACCGCTGAGCCTGCAACAACACTACATTTCTCCAATGCTGCTGTTGTTCTGATAAGTATGGCTGCAGGGGGTAGCCTCCCACTCAGCATGCTGAGTGGCAATTCTGAATTCAGTGTGCCATGCCTTGATGTGTTTGTTAGCTAAATGGTTGATTTGGCAGGGGCGCTGGTCCCTACTGCCTCTGCTCTCAGTGAATAATGAATAAAGCTAATATTTGTGTCTTGATGCTTGAAGAACAGTGGGTGGGTGATCTTTGGCCTGTGATGAGAGGCGATCTCACACCTCCAAGTTCACTGAGAGTTGAACGTGAGAGTGTTTAGAGGTAGAGGATGAAGCACAAGTTAGTGTTTGAGATTATGCAGAGGCAAAAATGTGTTATTGTGAAAAAGAAAGAAAATTAGGTACTTTGGTGTCTTACAGCAAAGTAACTTACAGTTAAAAATATCATTCCCTTTTTGAACTCTGTGGAGCAAATGATCTATTTTAAAAATATTGCTCTAGGTTTTTTGATATATATTCAGCTGAGACGAATCTTAGTGAACTGATTCTAATACTGTGAGTTTGCTAGGTACACCTTTTCAACTGTTCATTAACAGAAATATCTTATCAGCCAGTCATGTGGCCACAGCTTAATGGACATGTAGACACGGTCAAGACATGACCTGCAGTTCTCTGGATGAAAATACCTCGTTCATGCCAGAACTCAGAGGAGAATTGCCACACTGCTTCGAGCTGACTGGAAGGGAATAATAACTCAATACCCAGTTATTAATCCAGAGGTATGGAAGAGAACATCCCTGAATGCTCTTCATTGAAGCAGATGGGCTACAGTAGCAGAAGACCACACCAGCTGCTCAGCTAAGAACAGAAACCCGAGGCTACAATTTGCAGCAGCAAAATTGGACAACTGAAGGTTGGAAAAATGTTGCCCAGTCTGATGAGTCTCAATTTGTGCTGTGACCTTTAGATCGTAGGTCAGAATTTGGTGTAAACAACATGAAACCACTGATCCATCCTGCCTGGTATCAACAGTTCAGGCTGCTGGTGAGGGTTTAATGATTTTGGGGTATATTTTCTAGGCACACTTCAGCCCCTTAGTACCAAATGAGTATCTTTTAAATGTCACAGTTTGCTTCCACCAGGATATTGTGGTGTGACGTGAACAGTGACGTACAGTTCGCTGTGCTCCAATTGCCTCCTAAGTCTCCATATCTCAATCCAGTAAACCAGCTTTGGGATGTGGTGGAAAATTAGATTTTCATCATGGACGTGCAGCTGACAAATCTGGAGCAACTGTGTTATCCTATCATGTCGATATGGACCAAAAATCTCTGGAAGAATGTTTCCAGCACGTTTGTTGAATCTGTGAAGTGGAGTAACATAGTAATAGCAAGGTGTACCTAATAAACTGTCTGGTGTATATGGTACAAAACTTTGATTCATACATGATAAATAATTGTTTTAGCATATTAAGTAATACTTCAAAATGCAGTTTATTTAATCTGGTGTTGTGTCAAAAGATAAAAACATATTTTAAAGCACATATTTGAATATTCTCACATTGATAGTGAGCTAGTAATTCTCTGGTGGGCAAATCAAAAATCCACAATCATATTTATTGGTTTAAAACTGTATGGTATTTAAAAGCTTGACTCAGTAAATGAGTATTGCACAACTGAACAGATGTTTTTCTTCTAAAGCAGACGCAAGTAGTAAGTGGTAGAAAATCCCTCTTTGCAGTTTATGAGCAAGAAAAATACCATGCTGTGAAAACATTTAGACACTTAAAGAAATGAAATGGCATATATGTTGCATTGTTCTACTCCTATTCACGCCCTTATAAAGGTCTTTATTGAATTTGTACAGTGCTTTGTTTATTATACACTTATGGATGGATGCATTTGGAAGTGTGGGTGGGTGTGTGGGTGTGGGTGTGTTCTAAGGTGTCGAACCATCAACAGTCTAATTTTTGATAACCTGCTCAACTTCCCAGGTAGGGAGGGGTTTTAATAAGCCTCATGACTGTGACTTATTCACGACTACAAATGTTTTTTGTTTATCAGTTCACTTCATTTAGTGGCTCTTCATGTATTCCCAATGTGTAGGTGATGCATCTCAGTTTGTTTGACTAGTGTGATGATCGTATACTGAGCCAAGTGAAAGAGATGGGGCCATTCAGTTGGCAGCTAGATTACCTGGTTAATTCTAAGAAGGTATTTGGATGTGGTAGCCTAATAACAGCCTGTGCTAAAGAACAGCTTATCTATGATTTAGATGCATTAGAGCTGTTGTTTATCTGTGACATCAGGATTTATTCTGTCTCAGAATAAACCTTTAGGATGTGATTGCATGCTTAGGCTCAAAAAGCCTCGACACAGTAAAGGCAGGGAGTCGGTGTTACTTTATTTGAGGGAAATCTGTGTATATTCTTGCTTTTCTGAGCATTTGATAAACAGAAACATCTATGATGTTTGTGTAAATGATACCCTAATCATCACAACTTCTAAACTAGCAATTATAGTTATTCCTAGGGATTTCTTTTCTTCCTTTCAGTATTGTCGCTTACAAAAATCAACAGATTGTAGAACGTCCTGCTTTGTGAAATATCATGCAGTCACAGATAGAGTCTAAAGTGTTGAGACTCCTTGTTCTTATTTTAGTGTGATAGTTCTTGGAGTCTTTTGCTATATGTTTGGGATCACAAAAACATACTTGTGAGGAATAATAAGGTACAACACTCGAATTATTTGTGGAATCAAACCATATTAAAACCATCATTTAATGTAATGGCTAGTGCAAAACTGCCAACAGTCTAAATTGTGAACATGATATGAATTTAAAGGCCCAGATGTTATTTTCCTGAGGCAATTCATTTTTTCATTATGTTATATTATGTTACAGTTGAGTATTTATTTTACTAATTGCATCTTTTGCTACAGAGAGGGGGAAAACAAACTGAAAATTGTGAAAACAAGAATTTTGAAGTTAATGGGAAGCTACACTTATGGGCCATCATTTGTAAATGAGTACATTATGTCATGATTTTGTCAGGGTGAATTATTATGTGAGTGACTGATTGCCTGTGCGTGTCTGAGACTGTGTATTTCTGGTTCCATGTAAAATGTGCGAAACCCGTTTGTCAAAGACGGATGTTGGATTTCATTCTCTCTGGGGGTCAGAAAATGTTTTCCCCTTGTCGTAACTGACTGTCACTCTAAATCTTTGCACCTCACAACACATAAACTGTCTGTGTCGCTTTGCCTCGCAGGTGTGGTATCTCTCTGGCTGGGTGTGCTACCTCCAGTTGGAAAAGGCAAAGGAGCAGCAGGAGAGGGAAGGAAGAGAAGCAACAGAAGAGGAAAAGGAGGAGGGGACGGCATTGAAGGAAGCTGCCAGATCATACTTGACTAATGCTAAGAAGGTAGTCCAGTCATAATGACCTCATATATATGTTTCTAAGCTAAAAAGCTGGGGTGTAGTGGAAAGAGTGAATAAAAACTGAAAGCTGTCATTTGAAATTATCCAAACCCTTTTATTAAACTTGGTACACAAAGTTAATAAAAGGTTAAGATGACTGCTTTAATGATGCACTGATGACATGTGTTCACTGGCAGTGGTTTTTAGAAGTGTCCCTGAGTCTATGCAGTGTTTTTCATTACACGGTCGCATCTGTTTTTAATGTAGTACTGACTAAAGGTCTGAAGAGCAAGGCAACTCGGCACTGATTTTTAGCCTTGTCCCTTGCTTAGAAAGATTCCTTCAGATTCTCTGCATAATTTAATGTTATGTTGCGTAGATGATGAAATCCACCATTTTTTTTTTCAAGCACTGTTCCTAAACTTTTGAATCATTTATTCAACCAGAGTTGTAAAGAACTCCAAACCCACCTTAGAATCTGCTTGGAATACCACATAACTTAAATTAAGACGTGTTCCAGCAGGTTTAAACATTTGTTGAAAGTCTGTGTGCTACAATTATTCAGCTATTTGATGATGCAAGTCATTTTTTTAAATGTGCATTTTACATAAAAGCAAACAGGGTTGTAATATGAGCCATTAAATCTAAAGCTCAGTATAGCTGTCAATTATCTGTGATCTCAAAATAAATGATTCTTTGACACTGCACTGCCATTGTAACACATGTGTGTGTACTTCACTAAAGCATGTCCTTTCAGGACTTTTTTTTTAAACTTCTAGTACATCACATTTATCCATCTTAGTTATCAGAATCCCATGACCAGTGCCTCATTGTCTTTTGGCCGTATACATGCAAAAATGGAACAAAATATGTTATGGTCCCGACTTCTCAATGGTGATTATTTGTCTTACATTACAGTTAACGAAATGTTTTTCTGGTTCGGCAAAAACAAAGAACATGAAGATGCCACTCTGAGGTCTGACTAATTGTGATGAACATTTCTTCCTATTTTTTCTGTAATTAAAAATAAAATTCTTCCAAATAGATCAAGAACACAATCTTTAGATCAATCTATAATTAACGCATGATTAGCTGCAGACCAATATACAGTTTGTATTTTTATATTCTAGTTATGTGTTTCCTTTCGTAGTTTCTGAGTAGTAATTGTGGGTACAGATGGTTATATCCAGCACACTGTCACAATAGTTAATTCTTCTGAGAGCTGGTTGTCATAGAAAGGGTACATGCAGTACTGCGAATGTGAGACGATCCTAGCTAAGCTTCACTGTTGCTGCGGAAATGTCTTTGTATAATCTCAAAGAAGTGTAAATATACCCCCTACTCTCTTTCCTATTCCCCCTCACACACACGAGCACACTGTCTAATTCATTCTGTCGTTCTGTCAGGGAGTAATGCCTCTATGGAGCAGTGATTCATGTTAGTCTAAAATCCAATAGGCTTGTAAATCAGACAGCACGGAGTGACGGATGGCAGGCCCCACCTCTGATTTTTCTTTTTTCTTTTTTTCTTCCACTCTTTGCTTTCCTCTCCATTTCACCTCCTCACCCAACTACACACCCCTTTTCCTTCTCTCCTACCCCGCCGTGTTCTTCTAGAGATGAGTAGGGACAGCTTAGTGACAATATATTGACGTCTGTCTCTGTGGCCAGCGGTGTATTGATGGGCCTATCTAACAGGCTTCCACTGGTGATGTCCACAACTGAGATGGGAGCGAGGTGGACTTGGAGCTGCCAAGCAGGAGAATGGAAGAATCTATCAGGATAAAAATAAGTGTGTGCAGTGTGTGAGATTTAATAACTGGGGAGAAAAAATAAAACAATCAGAAAAAAAAATGGAACTGAGAAATAGGGTCATTTAAGTACTAAGCCATTCTTTGCATGGACAAAAAAAAGAATGCAAAGGAATAAAAAGGTGAAAAACTGGCAAAGAATTGGGTGAGGCATCGGAGCATGACAAGTAAACAGCAAAGCAGTTTCTTTGTAGAGTGAGCGAAGCAACAGGCGCAGAATAATGTGAAAGGTAAATGCACAAAGACCTTGAAAAGGTGAGATGGAATGTGGAGGGAAAACAGCCCCCTCGTGGTACATTTAATTCCACAGCTTGGTACACAATGTACAGATGTGTGCATCTGTGCATTGTGTAGCCGCGATGTGCAAACAAAGCTTGGATATAAAAACATTTTTTTAATATATCCGAGCTTTGTTTCTGAGCATTACTGTGAGTGTTAATAATTAACGATGAGTCAGTCTGCTAGTTAAAATGGTCTCCAACATGGAAATGAGGCCTCAAAGCCCAATGGCTTGTTTTGGCGCTGGTCCACTTCTGTGCATACTTTATGGCTTTGTCTGTGTGTGTGTGCGCGCATGATATACTGAGCATTCAGGCATTCATAGGTGCTCTTATGTTGATGCATACATTTAATTTAGTTGTGTGTGCCAGCTTGCATGCATATTATTTGTTAAGAAATTGTTTGTCATTCATCTTTTTTCCTGATCGATACTTGTTCACTCTCATGCACTATATTCAGCTGTGAGGCTCTACAAAGGAATGATGGGCAAGAATGGATGGGTCAAGAGGACAAATAGGAAGTGTAGGAGGGAGAGCAGGAGTAGAAAAATAAAAAATGGGGGGGTGAGGAGGGAACAGATTGGATGTTGGGTGTGTGTAGGTGCGGGGCGTGTAGCTGGTGAATAGTGGCGAGGGTAAAATCAATAGTAAACCGGACGTGAAATGGAATTTGAGTCTCAGCCAGATAGGGTGCGATTGAAGAGGGATCTGCAGTGTATGCACAGAGGACAATGTTATATATGTGTGTGTGTGTGTGTGTGTGTGTGTGTGCGTGTGTGTGTGTGTGTGCGTGTGCGCGTGTGCGTGTGCAAAGAAGCTGCAAGGCAGCTAGGGCAAACAGAGGTCAAAAGCTTTACTATTTGAAGTGTCTGAGACGGTATCCCATGAGCACAGATTGTGGGTAGGATTGGTCTAAGGTGTGCTTGTCATGTAATTTTAATGCCTTTCCCTGCAAGGCTGTGACTGGGGGACTGAGGTGTTAAGTTGTAAGCGTGTGCGTGTGCATATGTGTGTGTGTGAGTTTTTGGCCATCACTTCACATTCAAAGGAGCTCTAATTAGGGGCCAGCCTCAAAACTATATCACAATATTACAAGAAAACGTATTTATTTATGGTTATTTATCTAAAGATGTAGCAAAAAATACTGATCAAAGTTTTATCGATGCTTGCAGACACCAGCATTTGTGTATGTAAGAAATGAAGGGCAATTTTCATCTTCCTTTTCACATGAGCTACTGTCATTGATGGCACGCTTCCTAATTCAAAGTGTGAATCTGTTCAGTCAAGGTACCAGCAGCAGCAGCATTAGTGGTGACTAGGGATGGGTACCGGTGTCATGGCACCGGTTCTGACATAAAAGGTAGTAACCAGACCGAAAAGCAGCGCACATTTCGGTGCTTTATTTCGGTGCTTTTTTTTCCTGAGCTGTGATACACTTTAGATTCTAGCCAATCATTTTACGTTTCCGAGGATAGTAGGCGGGGCCAGGTACGTACGTACGTTCTGTTAAAGCAGAGCTACAGATTAAAAATGCCCAAGGCGAAGCGGTTAAAAGTCTGGCTGTACTTCATAGCAAAATATGCAAACTCAGCAGCCTGCAACAAGTGCTTTAAGATGATACTGTGATACTGTCAAAGGAGGTAACACCTCAAATCCGATGAAACACCTGGCGACGCATAGCGTTTTTTTTAAAAGCCCAGAAATGCGCTGTATTTGATAGCTTGCTGCGAGACCTCACACCGAGCACATCTACTGCGGGTGGGTTGCCTGTTATGCAACATCCCCCAAAAACACGAAGAGGAGAGTCCTGGCCCCTAGCCCTGCCAGTGTAGCAGGGATGATGACGGCAGCAGCAGCCGTTCTTCTCTGCGTGAGTAGGCTAACCACGTTATTACATTAATGCATGTAAGGTGAACTAGCAAACATCATCATAGCTACATGCTGCTGTCTTCTTGTTTGATGGCAGATACTCCCTTCACCCTGGCTAAAAAGGCTAAAATGACCAAAGAAAAAGTGGAAAACAGTTAAACATGAGAGGTTTAGGACAAAGTTTGTGTTTTTTCCATTGTTTAAGCACTACTTCCAGCCAAGAGTGATACCATATATGCCCCATAGCTGCAGAAAAGGCTAACATTGTTATATTTTTACAAAAAACAGCTGAACATGAGAGGTTTTTGGACCAATTTTGTGTTCTCCATTCTTTAAGCACCGGTTTGAGCACCGTTTGAGCACCGGCACCGTTTCAAAAGTACCGATTTGGCACCGGTATCGGATAAAACCTAAACGATACCCATCCCTAGTGGTGACACACCATTATATCCAAGTTAAATGTAAGCATAAAAGTAGCTGAATTTATGGGTTTTTCTGGAAATTGTAGCACTTTAGAAAAACAATGACTAAAGTAACTTAACCTTGTGAGTGTTCAGGAGCTATGCAATACAACTGAGAAACATTTTATACCTGGGAATGTTTTATCTTTTTAACCAGCTGCTTGAAGCCCTCCTTTACTACCATGTAGCTTCATCAGTAGCTAGCAATGCTTGGTTGTTTATCTTTGGGTCGCGCATCTGCAGCTGCTAGTAGCTCCTCGTCCTTCATAGTGTGGTTCTAATCCACAGTGATTTTTGCCTTGAAGCATGTTTGCTTCATGGGAACTGTTTTCTGGGTTCCCACGAAAGATGTTGGGGGTTGTTGAAGCAGCTTCTTTTTTAAGTAGCAAATTGTCATCTGAGGCTGACATGTGGTTGTTCTGCACACTTTTCCATCATGTCTGAAATTATTAGGGGTTGTTATCGTGGATGATATGATGAGCTCTAAGCACCATTGCTGGTGACGGAGTGTGTTGATGTTTTTGCTGACAGTGATACAGAGAAGTTAAAAGGTAGAAAATGTTTTGAAACAATTACTTTAATTATAGCTCTCATGTTTTTGGGAGTGCTGTGTTTTGGCAAAGAAAAAGATGGTGATAACTTGATTGTAGTCACGGAGAAACTTAAAAGAAGAGTAAGTGATAGGTTTGTAGCATAAACCTATTCGCTGGAACGTTAAGACAATATAATTACACTGCAAGCAAGACACAAGTAGGCAAACTTCTTCATGGTACTCGTGCACGGGAGAGAACCGGACAGGCACCGTTCCTTCGCTTGACCCCAGTAGCTCTCGTCCGTTCTCCCGTATCACTGTCCTTTTATTGAGGTTACATGAATATGCATAAGTTCATTAACATATGACGTCTACATACACAAAGAGTACCTTGCCTGTGTGTGTGTGTGTGTGTGTGTGTGTGTGTGTGTGTGTGTGTGTGTGTGTGGACTGCTGATCAAAGGGTCAAACATCCTTGGTCAGGAAGAGGGTAGCCTCCCCCTCACCCTAGATGGTTCATCCTAGATAACACGGTGAGGAAGTCCTGCAGTTCATCTAAACAAAGAGCACTTAGACTAGAACAGACGCAACTACGTTAATCCTACCATAAAATAATAAGACACGGTATGACCTCTCATGCTCCCAAAGTGCTGTCTAATACACACAAAGTTTGCAGACTATCAAGGATCAAAACCTCTACCAATCTACAACTAATTACAAAACTCTAAGCATATATAAGTAAATATTTCTAAGCATAAATGACAATCAACAATACAAATCTAACAGTAAGATTTTACCATCATTCTTCAAAATAGTATATGTGTGTGTGTGTGTGCGCTCGCATCAGTAC
This sequence comes from Mchenga conophoros, assembly GCF_057382185.1. NCBI lineage: Eukaryota > Metazoa > Chordata > Actinopteri > Cichliformes > Cichlidae > Mchenga > Mchenga conophoros. Next base: position 28,803,385 of record NC_140536.1, on the reverse strand, counting down.
AAGTGCTTGATGAGTGTAAGAAGACCTGTCTGCCTCCTTGACAGGAAGGTCATTTGGCAAGAATGTAAGTGAAAGAAGGCAAAAGGAAAGTGCACTGAGGGAAAATAGTCAGGACACAAGCTGGGAGAATGAAGGTATTACCAAATGAAATAAAGGCTGAGATGAAAGTGGAAGTTAAGCACAGGTGTGGAGCAAAAGTTGAACAATGATGGAATGATTAGGCTTTTACTGCGTAATCAGCCTGTCCTTTTGTGCGAGTTCTAAAAAAAAAGGTTTCTACCAAAAAATGAGAGGAAAATATATTTTCTGCGAAGGGTACGTTTGTGCTTAATAGACTTTCGTCCACTTCGTGCTGGACAATCCTGTTAATCTATGCTGACTCCTACCATAGGAACAACACATCAGACATCTTTGTCTTTGCTTAATTGGAGTGTTGAGTTAATGCATTTTTGACTTTTTCTTCTTTACTGTTCGATATTTCAAAACAAGCAGAAGGCCCCTGCAGGTTTTATTTAATGACCATAAACAGAATGAGGCTTCATTCAGCTCCCAAAGCACCGTTGCTTACTTGAAATAAACATAATTCTGTTTTGAATTAAATTTCATGGGCCCATTCAATTCTATTACCGGTGATCGGAGCTGATGCTGTCGTTATCATGAGCTCAAACTTGCCAACTCTTCTCAGCAGAAATTTCTTCACTGAGTGCTGCCATGTTGATTTATAGTGGATCGCGTTACTAAATGTCGGAGAACCTGGAGCTCAGTGATGAATTATAACTTTCAATTTATTTTTCTCCAGTTCCCAGGTGAACATGCACTGGCAACAGGCACAGCAGAAACATTCTTGAACCTTAAGAAATAACATACAATACTAATACATTTTATGTGCACTCGATATTTTTTTTAAGTTAATTCTAAAGATATTCGATCAAATTTACAACTCACCATCTTTTAATTAAAATTGTCATTTCAGGAATGTCCCATGATGAAATAACAAAATATGTGGCCACACTTTGAACTCTTTGAGGCTCTATTTAGTCATAACACTGGTTTAAGCTTAAAGATGCCAAGATTTTAGTTTGGAGTGACCAGAAGGGACAGGATTAGAGATGAGTACATCATAGGGACAGCTCAGGCGGAGCAGTTTGAAGACAAAGTAAGCGAGGCAAGATGGTTTGGACATGTGCAGGGGAGGGGTAGTGGATATATTGGACAAAGGATGTTAAATATGGAGCTTCCAGGCAGGAGGGAAAGAGAAAGACCTCAGAGAAAGTTTATGGATGAAGTGAGAGGGGACATGTAGAGAGTTGGTTTGACAGAAGAGGATGCTAGGGATGGGGTGAGGCAGATGAACTGCTGTGACGACCAGTTGATGGAAAACAACCAGTTTAAAATAAATACTTAAGGCACTTGTCAGTGTTGGTAAAGATGCTAACAGGCTGAAGAGTATCATTACTTTTGCAGGTATGCTGCTATAAACCAATATATGTTGGCAGAAGTTACATTTTGTTTTGATGATCACCCTGGTAGAACAAAATTTGGTACGTATCCTTTATATAGATACTGAGATATATCTTTGAATATGGGGCACAGCCAAGTCTTTGGTCATTACCCTCTTGAATGCATGCACTAAATGTAATGGCAAATAATCTAATAATTGCTGAGATATTTGGACCCACAAACATCAGATGGAGCTGTATTCACATCTGACAGACAGATCAACATTACCAACCTCTGAACAACAGCTTAAAAAAGGAATAGCAAGCGCGCATCGCTGTCGGTACACCTCTGTATGTGCAGGTGTATATTATGCTGCATGTATGTGAGTGTGTCTGAGTCGTTATGTCCCTATTCAAGCGTGCTTTGGGCAGTGACTTAGGGCTTGAAAGTAGAGCAAAGTGGACCATGAAAAAGTTATACGATCAGCCGCATTCTCCCTCCCTCTTCAGGCAGCTCTCTGAGCCGTGAAAGGGAGAAGAAAAAACATAGGCTGTTGTAAATGAGAAATGCTTGTTTTTTTGCGACGGCAGTGCTGATCTCAGCAGCACTCATTGCGGAATGTGTAAAGAATAGCTCTGGTTTGTTTAGCTAGCTGAAAGTATCACGTTGAATAATCGCACCCTGTCCAGCAGACACAATGTGCTATTGATTTGTAGTACGTATATCTACATATAAATACAATTTCCAAGTAACGCTCAGTATGGTAGAACATAGAGCACCTTTGCAGATGTTCACTGTATCTGCTAGATTATTTCCTTTTTGAAAGACATCCACTGCCCGCTACTTATTACCCAAGGCTGCAGTGTGTAATTATTCTGGGTATTGAGGCAAATCTAGTATAAACCCAACCCAACTTTGTTTGGTGTAGAAAAACATCTCTAGGCATTTCAGAGTGACACTGGCAGAGTGTGTGTGTGTGTGTGTGTGTGTGTGTGTGTGTGTGTGTGTGTGTGTGTGTGTGTGTGTGTGTGTGTGTGTGTGTGTGTGTGTGTGTGTGTGTGTGGTGCTCTAAAGAGTCTGAGAGGGTCAAATCCCCTCTGCATCAGACCCTGTGCCTGGACCTAGGTCACACTCCACCTCCTTGGAGCTCCAACCTGCAGAGACAGCATCCACTTAAGTACACACACACACACACACACACAAACACACACACACACTCTGCACATTCTAACGCTCCAAATGAGTTCCCATGGGACTGCATGTCTCCTGTCAGGACCTGCTGTTGCTTAGAGACTGGTCCTGGGGCAAAGCAGTCACACACACTCTTCTTCACTCTCCTGGCCTTGTTACACTTTTAGTAAGAATGATGGCACTCAGCTGCTGATTGTCCGTGAGCATAAAACACTGTGTGCTTGGTTTTAACTGCATTTGGTAGACGAAATAGAGTTATATTCTTAGATTATATAAATCCACCAACTGCCTTTTCCCCCCTCTCTAGTTTTGTTTCTGGAAAGAGCAGCAAAAATATGAATCGCTGCATCCTCTCTCCCGTGTTTATGTAATGTATTTGCACACAGAAGCGTAGTCTTGTGCTCGCTGTCCTTATTGGTAGCCCGAGTAGTTTTATCACCCAGCTCCATTTTAAGTTCAGCAATTACACACAAGCAGAGTATTTTACCAGAGATAAATCTACTAGCTGCTTAGAGAACGGGAGTTTTCTATCTTGCTTTCTCACAGCGTGTTTCACTGGGGTAACTCTGATTATAACACAACCATATGCGCTTCGATTCAGGATACATTTCTCCGTGTCTGTGTGTGCATGCATGTTGAAAGAGGAAGATAAATGGTCTTTCTGCCTCCTCGGCTGGATTGTGCATCAAATGTGCTGATTTGCCAAAATAAAGACAAAAACTGTTTACCAGCGTTTTGTGGGCTGCTGTGCTGACAGAATGCAGATGATTTTGGATATTTCAAATGTCCTAACCGGCACTTAAAGACTTAAAACCTGAGGGCTGCTTACTTCCCTCAACTCAAATCTCCTGCTTATGAATGTGGTAGTGACCAAGCTTCTGCTGAGAGCCTTTCACTCACCATATCATTACTTCAGTTGCCTCTACAGTATAATTTTGCACTTTCTGTTTGGATCTCTGCTTTATAACCTACGTTCTAGTCAACATTTTCATGTTTTCCAGTGTACCCACGACTCTATTATACGCTTGCATCATTCTTTGTTTTTTGTCTTTTTCGCTCTGCCAGCTGTACAATAAGCTTCGATGTGACGACCAGCCGATGTTGGAGCACGTGGAGCAGCTTCTGGGCGAGCTGGGGGGAGAGGTGGAGGGAGAGGATGCAGATCCAGCCTTGGATGAAGATTTTGAACCCTGTAGTGATGATGATGAAGAGGAGGATGCAGAAGCACCCATGGAACACTGACCGCACCTCCCTGCTTGTATTTTGTGATTTCACTTTTCTCCCATCATGTCTCTCTCTAGTTCATGAGATCTCAAAGGTGCCTTTTTTTAAATGGTTTTCCTCTTCCACCTGCTTATCAACGATTAAATCTGAAATCCACTGATATGCACAAAAGAGCGGCATTAAAAGCAGCAGTCTCCTCAATCTCTTTCAGCCAGTTGTTTAATGCTTTCACTGAAATAAGTCCGTACTTGAGTAATGCTTCCCTTAATCTCCTTGACAGAAGTTTATTAAGAAATGAGTTTTAAAGCTTTACATCTCAGCAGCAGCAGAAGCTGAGCACCTTTGAAGGCTTTTTTACCTCTTATGCGCACCCACGCTCGGTTTCTACAAGCAAACATACACGACACATACAAACAACAACACAAAGGGAGCATGTTAATTACTTCAGCTCTTCCTCAGTACGACAGCAGGAGCGTTCCCCTCTGAGAGTGCAGAGTGAGCCATCTCATGTAAGAGTTACTCGAAATGCCAACTTTACATGCAGCTCTGTTATGTTAAGTTTATGTGCATTTCATTTCATTCTCCTGCTTTAGAGCTCATTTAATTCAACAAGACATAAAAGAGAATTTGACTACCTGATGCAGAAAGCGATTCTCTGAGCTTGACTGTTGAAAGTGACTTGAGCCCTTTCAGAAAGGAGAAACTAGCTTTTAAATGCTCAGGCAGGGTTATGTTTTGTCGTACCTCAATAACGGACAGAAGCTTTTCACTTTCTTTAGAGCCGAGTGCAGCAAGGTGAAGAGAGTGCTTTGAAATCTGAGTGGGTGACTGTGTGCGTGCGTGCATGTGTGTGGCAAGATAATTATGTCGCTCGAACAGTTTTATCAACAGCAGAAAAACCCAAAGTGTGAAACATTCACAACATGGCAGTTAACTAGATGATGACATGTTTGAAAGCTAATGTATGAAAAATTTGGATAGAGTTTTTCCACACTGCAACATCGTATTATCCTTTTGTTGCCTTTCAAACATGCAGGCAGTCAGTCGGCGTCTCTTAGCTGCCTCAGTTTTAAGCATCTGTTTGATTAGATTTTTTTAGCATAGAGAATGCGTGTCTCTATGTAGGTGTATGAGCTGTGACTTTTGCGCTTTGATATATTTTTGGTGCGTGTCGAGTTTTTCTCCCTAGATGCCTTTAGCAGGAGGGACTGCTCCATGCGACAGACATTCACCAACGCACAACCTCCACGGAGTATTTCTCCATGCACCATGCCTGTTAACAAACATGACACACCACAGGCTTTCGCTGCTGCACGGCCCCTTTGAAGAATTTCATAACCGGTAAATGGGAACGTTATCTGAGATCCCGATCCCGATAGTGACCCGACTGCAAGCTGAGAGGTCTGTTTGGGAATGCGGGGGTTCAGATAGTGTGAGTTGATAGTGCGCGTTAGAGTTTAAGGAGCATAAAATACAGCTCAGGAGAAAAGTTACAGATATAATGCTGTGTGTGTATTTGTATATGCAGCAGATTATCGTAGCTTAATGTGATCTGATGTGTTGTTATTTGTGGACTGGGCTTTGCTCAGAAATATTCAATGTCTGTGATGTTTGGTACATGGTAATGTACCAGTGCAGGCCTTGAGGAATGACTACCTGGAGCGATGCTGTCATCTAGCATTTGCCTTTTATAATTAAAACAAGCTCCACTGTGTGTGTGTTTTTTTTTCTGTGCGTGTGTGTGTGTCCGTCCATGCGGCTCATTTGTGGTGTGGTGTGATTAATGACTCCAGGGGCGAGTGAGCACTGGCGGTCAGCCCTTTCTGGTTATTCTGAGCTGACCTAGTGTGAGTGGGCCATAGTCGGCACAAAGCCTTAGGTGATCTCAAAATCCTTGGCCATTCTCTCACCTGTGCATCAGCTTCAGCACCGCAGGAATACTTTCTCTCGCTGAGAGAGGGGTGTGCAGATACTACACAAGGACACACATTCAATCACCGGTAAAGGACACTCACTGTTTGCTTGCTTTCTTTCCAGCTCTGGCTGGAAATTCCTCTCTGAAAGGCCAGAATTGGTCTCTGAGTGTGCCAAAAATACAGTAATAATCATACTTCTATTAATATATGGCCATGCCTTTTTATCTATGAAGTGTGATCGCTTCATTGTGTATATAGGTAATGTCTGAGATGCAGTAAGTTGTTTTTACCTGTGTGCAAAAATGTCTTTGAACACACAGTGCAAAGGTCTCCAATCTCCAGAGAAACCAGTCCATAATTAGGGTGTGTGTCTGTGTGCATTTGTATGTGGGTTTTTTTCTTTCTTTCTTTCTTTTTTTTTTAATTTATTTAATAATCGACGGTAATGAGATGAGCGGAGGGGAGAATAATCCTGGATTAACAGCTTAAAAATGCATGTGTTGTCATAACAACCTCCTGATTGGGACTTAATCATTGAAATACAGTCACACAAACACTCATTCTCTCTCTCTCACACACACACAAACTCCCCAATCCAGGAACCACCAGTTGTCCGTGCATCAGATCGCTAGATACTCCTAGCTGTGTGCGTGTGCTGTTTATCCTGTGCTGGTGAATGTGTCGTTGACTTAATTAGAGAGTTAAGCAGGGTGCTCCTCTGAAGGGATTAAGGGGGAAATTATCAGAATCTGGAGACTTAATGCTGAAACCAGTTAAACGGAAGCAGGAGGAGGGGGATCAAAGCTCAGAGGAGAAAAGAGTTTGAGAGGTAGTTTGACTGTTTATACGCACATTCACATGTTCATTTATGTAAACTGTCCCCTTGAAGTCACGCTTAAGCACTCATATTTGGTTTAGGGTATACAAGCAATTTGTTCACCCTTTCAAAGCTGCTGTTTTTTTGCTCTTTTTGAGTCTTGGGCACTCGGGATGCTGGAGAGGCTCATGGATATTCTGGGATGCTAAGCAAGAGCCTAGGAGGCGACAGAAAATCAGATAAGCAGGACAAAGACGATCGGACAAAATCGTCTCGACTGACTTTAGGATTGACAGGAACTGTGCGTCCTTCATCCCCATCATGTTCTTAACGCTGTGGCTGTGCATCCAAATTGTGAATTAACAACGTAATGCAAGTGATGTTATCTAACCAAAGGGTTTTCCTGACAGCCATGAATACATTGACCTTTATCCTCTGCTGTGAAACCATTTCGCCTATAGAACAGTTTCCTAATAGATGAACTGTGTGCACGGCCTGGAAAACCCCGCTGATGAATTGACACACAAACCCCACAGCTTTGTGGGACTTGTGTGATCATTAAAATATTCAGTGAGGCGCAAGGTTATGTCCGTTATGATTTATTTGACTCTTAAATGTAAGATTTGTTGAGGGAAAACTTTGAGGGTTTTTTTTCCTCATTAGTTTTCTGGAGAAACTCTCGTAAATAACTCTCAGAAAAGTCATCTTCATCATTGATCTGTGTTTTTGGTCAATATGGCTATTTTAGACTCTTCCCACTGCTGCTATTGTCTGAGGATTGAATGGGTTTGTGCATCTCTGCACGCTCGCAGTTTGTGTGTGTGTGCATAGTAATCTTTGGTGGGAACATCTGTCTCTCAGAGATAACATAACCGAGGAATTAGGCATGCTGTCTTACCACCGAGCATCACATCTCACTATTACAGCCCCCTAAATTATACCCTATTATACCTCTCTGTGTATATATGTGTGTGTATGTGTGCAGATGAGTGTAAGCAATGTGCTGACAGTGTCATGTCCTTGGGGGACTGTGCCACATGTTAGAGTATCGCTTAGCCCACCACCTTCCCTAATCCTTAAATCCATTGTAGACCAAAATTCACATAGTCATTTCCACATAATACAAGTCTTACGCAAACAAGTTTTGACTCAACGAGAAAGCCAAGCAAAAAGTAAATAATTGAAATAACACAAAAAAATAGACTAGCAATCTCTATGATAAATTGGCTTTACGTGGTTCAGAATTATACACAGTAATGCAACGTTTTTGATGTAAAAGCTCTAAACAGCCTGGATCCGCTTAGCTTTCCATATATTACACCTGTCTGAGCAGTATCTCTTATGCATCAGTGGTGACAGATTACTCTTTGAAGTGTACTCTTTTATGGAAGTTCAAAAGCTCACAAAAGCTAACAAGGTGATGCATCAAAATCACAGAAAATTCAGAGTCCTATATGATAAAATATGTGATTAAAGGATCATCTCGCTATTCAACTCACGAAAAAGAGAATTTCTACCCTCTTCTTCTTCTTTTTTACATTATTTTCCTTTTTGCTTCAGTGTCATTTGGTGGTTGAATAAAACAGTTAGAATAATACCCTTGCTGTTAGTATAACACCTACACCTAGGAGTGTACAGAGATCCAGTAAAAAGAGGGAAAATTGGAGAGAAACTGTATTACAGTTTCTTTTACAGCACAAGGAAAACTTTTAATGAATGTCACTGTGGGGGGAAGAGGAATAGGAAGGGCGCTGTAATAATAACACCACAAAAGCACATTGCGCTGCAAAGGTCTGTGCAGTACAACAGCATTCAAACATGTAAAAGATATGGTCTGAATGAAGGGAATTGAGATGACAAAGTGTAATGGTGCCTTTCCTTCTGCACAGTCAGAGAACAGCCGGGGGAGCTGAAGGCAGCCCCACTGACCTGGTTGAATCAAAGAGAAGGGTAGGAGGCGAGATCGCAAAAAAGGGAAAGAAAGGAAGCGAGCAAGAGACGGGGAAGTGTCTCATTTATACAACACTGCAATTTAGGTCGATGGAGCATTTCAGTAGCCGTAAGGGGCTCTTTTTGCTCAGTGCAATCTATAGCCTACCCGCAATCTAACAATCAAATGCGGTGCCAATAGAGGCGACCCTGCCTCAGCAGTGAGCTCTCTGTGACTGCTGGTGTATTTTGACCGAGTGCCAGCTTTAGTTTTTATTCCTCATTAATTCTCAGAAGCGATTGACTGAAGAAACCGCTTCCTCTCCATCATAAATCAACTCACACTCCTGAGTGTGTGTGTGTGTGTGTGTGTGTGCTCACACAGCAGCAAAACATGTACACACCAGGGGGCGAATCTTGGGGCTTAGGTAATGGTTTAATCAGTCACTGACAGAAAGTACAGTGATATTGCGATTGCTAATTTTCATGTGACCCCAGTTTGGATAAGTGTGTGCGTGGGAGCCTAAAAATCTAGTGATATAATAATGTGAAGATTCCGCTATTGCCTCGCTATTCATGGATAAATAGGCTTTTGAAATGACACGCTGTGTTTAGCGTTCAATCTCCACCTCTTAGGTTCTTTTGTGTGCGACTGTTTTCATGGATTTCCCCATTAGAGAGTCGGAGTTATGAACTGGAGCAGTTTGCTTTTATATGATCTCTGTGATTATCAGCATTTGAGGACGCAGAAGTTGCAGCACATTTGAGTGTCTCCAAATTAAACTCTGGGAAAGAATGGGGTAATAGTGAGTGTGCGTGTCAGAGAGGGAGAGGTAGCGATAGAAAGGTTTGATGCTGTAACAGCTGCTAATTATTGCTGCTCTATATTTCACACAGTCTGTTTGATCTCCGGTCCTGTGGAGAGAGATAGGGATTCTCGGTTTCTGTTTCTCCCAAATTCGCGCGCTTTACACACAGGCTCAAGGGTCACAGGGAGGAGAAAGCAGACCCATGCTCTAATTACCGAATCTCTGCAAGAGATGACTTATTTGTAGCCAACGCTTCAGGACAGAAAGTGTACATTTTGTGTATTGCTTTTGAGCCTGTATTTATGTCACCCCTTGCTGAAGCCCCCCTCATGTGTTGGGCTGTGTTCACTGATATCACGGAGGGCAAATCAATCCAATCTCTCAAAGCGCTCTGGGTAGTCTAAGCCCATAGACCATCTGGATACCGCTCTGTTCTCTTCTGTGTTCTGCTCCCCGAGTGCCGGCCGCTGCAGTGATCAACTATTTGGCAAGCAGCTTTGACACATCACCAATCACCAGGCTTGAATACATAGCAACAGTTACCAGCATCCATAACCCTTGGCGAGATATGTAAGAAAGTCATCTGTGTGTGTGTGTTTATTCTTGTTTTAGTGATTAAATAAGTTTTTTCTTCTATATACACTTTTAAAAAGTGTTGTTTTGAAGCAGCTAGATGGTGAAATTTGGTTAAAGAATAAACAGATCTTTAAAAAATTGTAAAGGATAATAAGATGTGCAGAATGTTTCGAGTCTTCTTCTACGGCTGACAAAAGAGTCACAATTAGTTTTTCTTTCGTGCCTCTGGGATGGTCAGGACACACAGTAACTGCTTTCCAAATCAACAAATTGCTGCATTTCTAAAAAACATTATGATAGAATAAAAATCTAATAATTTTGTACCATTTTAAAATCATCCATGTGCACTCTTTGACAAAGGCTTGCATGAAAGATGTAACCACTGCAGAAAAACCATGCAGTATTAATTCTTAATTTGGACTTTATCAACAAGAATGAGACCGGGGAGGAAAAAAAAGCATGAAAGCCCATTTATTTTCACTCACGCTTTATTGTAACTAATCAGATTCATTCATTTCTGTCTTACAAACTGATTTGTTAAATGCTTCATGGAGGAAAAAAAAACAGTTTTTAATGTCACACATGGAAGGTTGTGTAAAAGGTCTATCACTGAAGCCATGGAGTGTGGGGTAAGCATTGTACTACTGGTCAAGGTTAAATTCACATTTTATTTTGGTGTTTCTCATCATTCTAATATTATCATATACTGTCAGAATATTTACACTATAGAGAGAAAGCAGGTCTTTACACGTGTCAGATATGGAAATTAGATGTTGTTCTTCCTGCTGTGAATGAGTGTGTGTCATCAGAATTACCTTACACCCGCACATACAGTCCACAAGAAGGTTAAAATGTCTTTGCCATATTCACCGGCCACTGGAGCATTATTTATGTTAGCTGAAAGTCACTCTCTAACTCAGATAACCTGTATGAAATGGAGATAAGGGGAGAGTATTATCACTGTCTCTGTCCCTGGCATGAAGGATACTTCAAAAGGCAGCTGGTCTGTCTGTGGTTCAGAAGGAAAGAGAGAAGATGACACAAGCTTAGCTTGTCTTTGAATAGCAGGTGCACCTTTCTCTTTATTTTGCTTGTGAATGAGGAATGATGGAAAAAGCAAGGGATCAAAGTCTGTTCTTTCACTGTCTGTTTAAACACAGCAAAGGCTAAATGGAGAAACAAATTCTCATTTGAAAACAGTCAATAGTTTGGCTGTTTGTGTGTATGCATGCGAACGAGCATGTGTGTCTCGGTGTGTATCTGTGTCTGAAGGCATATGTGCAATAAGAGTTGGAGTTGATACTACTAAAAGCACTGATACATCCCGATTTCAAATAGCAGGCCTTTCTTCAAACCATACATTCCTCTTTTCTCTCTCCCACAAGCCAGTGCTGCCAAGAAAGATTAATAAACACGGCACCCACTCTCAAAATCATAACGCCTTCTGTTGAAACTTCACTTGCCACGATCTGTCCATGATAGGCTGTGGATTCAAAGGTTGCAGAGCTACTGGGGAGAGTGGAGAGATTGGGGTTGCGTGGAAAGTGGGCGACTGGGGAAGGAGAAGGGTGGGAGGATGTGATAGCAGGATGGAGGGAAACAGGGAGGAGATGGAGAAAGGGGCGAAGTGAACATGATGAGGGAGGGAAGGGTGGCGAGGGGTGAGGGGGTGAGGAAGTGGAACTGGCTGTGGGTGGATGGCAGGAGAGGGGGGTGAGCTGGAAGTCGAGGAAGAGTGAGGGGGCATGGATAGGCCTGTGTGCTGTAAAATGATGTGATGGAGATTCGAGAGAGGGGAAGATGGTGCGAGTGGGGTGAGGTTTGGGACACCCAGAGCTATGGGCTGACTAAAGTTCTCTTGTGGGTTGACGTGTGGAAGTGGGAGACTGACCTGGAGGGTGTGGTGTACTTGCTTATGCATCGTGTCTGTGTGAATTAACTGGGCTTGAGGCTGCGGAGATGAGTATTGCTCCTCTGAATTCCCACAGTTCTCTGTCTGCAGGTTGTGTGTGTAGTTTGCCTGCGTGTTTTTGTCTGTGTTTTCTTGTATGTTTTCCAGGACTTTCTGCATGTGCTCTCTTGCCTGCTCTTGCAGGAGACGATATTTGTCCATCTCTTCAGCGGTAAAGCTGATCGGCGCTGTCTCTCCACCTGTCTGTTCATCGTCAGTTCTAATCTGTGATGGGCAGGCATTTGGCATGCTGCTGGGATTTGACCCAACTGGAGAGCATTTCTGACTGTTAGTGGTTGCTCCAGGATCTGTGCCACAACTCTTAGCTTCCTCTTCCTCTTCTCTCTCCTTCTCCTGACTCTTCTCAAGCAGCCCCTTTTTCTTCTGAGCCTTTCGCTGAATTGCAGGTAGTTTTCCTATAAGGGGCAGAAGCAACCTAGATGGTTTTTGTAGCAGTAACTTACTGGGGGATAAAGCTGAAAGGGTTGCGCCTGGGCCCCTCATGTTGACAGAGGCAGAGGGCCCTTGGCTAGACTGTGAATCCTTTAGCTGTGAAAGACTTCGGTCACAATTATGTGTGTTGACACTTGGAACTGTCGGTGAAAAAGTGGATCTGTTGGGAGATGAATGTGTGAACGGGCTCGAGGAGAGGGCAGATGAAATAGACGTGAGGCTGCTCTGCTTTTTTGCCTGCTGACTGGCCTCTGCAGCCCCCGAGGACGTCTTGCAGGAGCTAACTGTCAACCCATCCATAGTGACTCCTGAGCAGGTGCTACTCCTGCTCCACTCCCAGCTCAGCTCAGACATGTTGGTGCTGCTACAAGGGCTGCAAGAGCGTGGGCTGTGGCATCTGCTGTCCTGTGTGTTGATCACACTCTGGCAGCTGTACGTCTGTCTGCTTGTCCACCACTCAGGGCTCGAGAAGTGTGTTGAACTTGAGCGTCTGGTGCCTGCACATATCCTTGCACCGCCCGGGCTGTCTCTGCTGTCAGCTCCTGTCCTGGAGCCTGATGTGGACCTGTGTGTCCCCCTGTCTTCCCAGCTGTCACTGCTGCCCCATGTCCATCTATCCCAGTCGACATCTTCAGTGCTAAGATGTCTGCGCCTTTTGCCCCAGCGCTTAGGACTGGGGCTAAACCTTGCAGCCTTATCCCACTCCACTGCTCTGCTCCTCGAGCTCCACCCAGTCCTTGACCTCACCTCCTCACTACCTCCAGGACAGGCCCCTCTCATCCACTCCCACTCTTCTGTACCTGAAGTCAGGCCTCTGTCTCGGCCACCTGAATGCCCTTGTGCTTCCCTCCCCCTCTCCTCCCAGAATTCACGATGCCTCAAACTCTTCCTCTTACTATGAATGAATTTCCTGTCCCCGTGGAGGAGTTTTCGCTTTTTCATCGAGCTGTTACAGCAGCTGTTGTCAGGGTAACAGCAGTCAATGAAACTCCTGGGGTTGCTATGGTGACCCCTTTCCCAAAACAGCTTTGAGTTACATCCTGGTGAGAAGGAATGTAAGGAGAAGTGAGACCGCCAGGGAAAAGTCGCCGCGTCTCCGTCTCGCTTTCCCTCCTTCTCGGTGTCTCGGTCTGCTGTGTGTCTGCTGAGATGGGAGTAGACGCTGGAGTGTTCTGCCTGCTCTCTGTCTGGCTGTGACTGGCATTCAGTGCTGTGGCTCCTATGAGGCCTCCTCTTCCTGACAGAGACAGATACTGGCTCAGCCTCACATCTCCCCAGGAGACAGCTGCTCCCTGCTCCCCCCACCTTCCTCATCCTCGTCTCTCTTTGCCTCCTTTTCTTTCCCCATCTCCCTCCAGTTTCTCCTCTCCTCTCTCTTCCAGTGGAGACTGTAGAGATAACACTCCTCACTTTGCACCTTGCTGATTGGCGCTTGTCTGAAGTTTTTTCCTTCTCAGCCATCTTTCTCTTCCCCAGCTTGTGTTTCTTTGTGCTGGCTTTCCTCTTTTTGTGTGATACTTCAGAGACACCCACATACGGCTGTGGAGCACTGGCACACTTGCACATTGTCTCACTCCCACACTCACACCTGGATGGACTGATGCACATCTCCTGTGTGCCAGGCTGGGTGACAGACTCTAATTTACAGCTCAGGGCTGTGATGGTTTTCTCCCTGATCCCTCTCGCACCCTCTAATCTGCCTCCCAGAGGATTCTGGAAGTTTGTGTCAGAGCTGTCACTATGAGTGGGGTCAAATGGATGGGGAGCTGCCCGCATGCAGTTCTCCATACTTAGCATGCATCGTTCTTTTTCTGGTCTTCTTTCTGATGATAAAAGGTTTTTGTTCTTTAGGAACAGGTGTGCTTCTGTCTCCACATCGATATGTTGCTCTGCTTTGAAAATTTCCGCAGCTTTTTTCTCCCTGTGTGCTCTCAACTCTTGTCTTATCTGTCTTTGTAAACACGATTGAGTGTCTGGTTTAAGAATAGCTGGTACGCGTAGTTTTGATTCATCTGAAAGGGAACACAACTGATTTTGTTGTGAGTCCTTCAGATCCTCTGCGACTTTTTCTGGCCGTTGAAGGTTCAAGCAGAGCGGGTTGCAGCTGTAGGAGATGTGTGGTTGAGACTTGGTGAACTTAAGCAAACTGACAGGCCATCTCAGACGGGTAGAGCCATCCTTCCCGAGCACACACACATCCTGACTCGCCTCCCGCTCGCTCTCCGTTTCTTGCTTTTCCTCTGACTTGCCTTCTGTGTGTTTGGTATCCGTGTGTGCTACTGCTGATCCTATGCCCCATACGGTCACCTGAGACGCTGAGAACAGCGAATCATGACTCTGATTATCAGGTGCTGATGTGGAAATAGGAAAGTGTTCTTTTACTAAGTCTCTTTTTTCAATCTGTTCCTCCTCCTTTATGGCCTCTCTTGGGAACGGGTGCATGTCGCTTGGTAAGACACTGTCAGTGCCAGACTTATCCTTTTTTTCACTTGCGCTGTGTTTCCTCTCATCTGCTACCTCAATTTCCCTGTCAATATCTTCAATTATTCCCCTTATCCTTTCTTTCATTTGTTCCCTCTTCTCTCTCTCCTCCTCCTCCAGGTCTGAAAAAACAGAGGCAGAAGGCTCCAGCCTAGGCCCCCTGCGTGAGAAACAGAAGGATACTCCAAGTCTGCCTCCCACTCTCCCCTGTGAAGAGAGAGGCAGCTGAGGATACAGGCTGTGGCAAGACTGGGGGCTCACTGCAGGAGTGTTTGTATCGGCTGTCTCAGTCACTAGTGGGGATTCTGCTAGAGCAGTGGCCGGTGGTACTTGGGAAACAGAGTTGCACAGATTTTCTGACGGGTAGCTGACAGTAGTTGTCCTGGGCTGTGTAGAAGTGGATCGCTGGGGCTGGCACAAGGGTTCAGGTCTGTCCTTAGGGCTGCGGTCTCTTTGTGTCACATCTTTATCACGCTTCTGACTCACAGCTCTGACTGTGCGTCTTAGGCCATAGGTCCTTCTTTGGACTCTGCAACGAGATGTGATAGGACAAGCATATGTGACTTTAGCTGATAATACTTGTCTAAGTTTTCCTGGCATCACTCTAGATTTACACAAAGCCACTTACTGTGGCATCGTTTTTGGGTGAGGTTATGCAACAATGCAAACTTTTCTACCACAGCTCAAAGCTGCTGTTACGACACTTACTCTTAAATTTAATGCAGTCATGAAAACATTAATTGTTTGAATAATATGGAAATCGATAGAGTTTTAGACTAATAGATGGCAGAGTATATAAAAAGGAAAGGGACCTAAATTTTTAGTATAGACTCTATCTTTATAACCTAACAAGGAAAAAGAAAGAAAGCAAGAAGAGAAGGAAAGGAAAGGTGCGTTCTATTGGTAGTCACAGTAATGCTGTTCACATATTGCTACCTGATTATAGGAAACACATTTAATTGCACAGGGAATAGTTGCAATCAAGTTGATTATTGCATGATGTATTGTCTTATTGTATTAGTTGTTTTGATTGCTTTAGGTGAGCAAGGCGGGAAGCAAGTTTCCTCTCACAATTCACTTTGCTCATTTTATTTACTCATGGTTATTCTGCTGCTAATTTTTCACTAAAACCTCATGTCCTCCACCTACAAATGAATCAGATGCTCCGAGTGTCAGCAAGAGTGTGTCTTCATGATATATTTACTTCACCTGTGGACCTGTGGCCTAGCTAAGCCAGCTGAGCGCTCTCACATCTGTGGACGCATCCATCAAGCCTACGAATTGTTGACTGGATGTGACGCACTCTGACCCCCTCCCCCAGGACTCTTGCCCCTGGTCTCATTACACACATGCTGCCACATGCACGAATACACACTCCTCCCACTCACCGCTGAGTTTCCTGTTGCAGCTGTGCGAGCTGGTGCAGACGCCGAAGAGCCTTCTCCTGCTTGCGCTGGTCCTTCCATGATTTTGAGGCTACGTTACGAGCAAACTCTCTGTGCTTGAGCTCCTTCAGCCTCTGCAGGAAATGGCAATAAAGAGATAAAGAGGGATGGAGAGAGGGACAGAATCCATATGTGGACGGAGAGGGGAGATGCAAGGGTGGGAGAAAGAGGAGAAGTAAGAAAGAGTTAGTTTTAGGAAGCTCTCTGCAGGCAGCTGTCTTTCAGATCATACACATCAGTCAGCAGTGTTTGCAGATGTTCTCCTCCAAACCTCATGTCCAATTAACTCCATTCAGTCTTCAAGAAAGGACCCTTCCTTCAACACACAGCTTGAAACCAAACACCAAAACTAGTGAATAGTAGATTACATGTGTGGTTGAGATGAGCGGAATAGGCAGTTTCATGATGCTGCTGCTCTTTCTGAACCATTAGAGCAACATTTTTCATTTTGGTTAGCGCCCTTCAGTCCTACTGTGTGCCATAGATTCAGTTTATTAGTTATCACAGCTCAAATAGAGGTACTTTTGAATCTATGAAACAGGGAAGAAGACATTTTGTTTGATGATGTTAGAATGACACACTACCAAACACAAAGGCACAAGATTAAATGCTGTAAAGGCCTGACATTTTCTTCTAGACTGCTTTTTGTGTTGTGTGTGTCTGTGGGCACTTTGTAAGCAAACTGGTTGGTCTTTACCTCCATTATATTACAGGATAATTATTAATTAGTTCAGCTTTACACATGTGTGTATTTATATGAACTTATATGTCTATAGCCATAGGTGCACCAGTTCTCTTGGGGAAACAATGATTCATGCGCCTCTCTCCAGTTTCCATTTTCTGACACACTTTAATCCCTTCTTTATCCATGCTTGGCAGGTATATGTGCACGGATGCTGGTGTCTTTCTTTTTGTCTGTGCATGTCTGAAGGGTAAGGAGGGACTCGGGAGTTTGGGGATAGCTGCAGTATTGTGCACCACCATCCATCCTATTTCCCCTTTTTATTGAATCACATATTCTCATAATCTCAGCTGCTCCATAGCTTACGCATCCAAGATTTGTTGTTTACAATATATACTCTTATCCTGTAGTGCAAGTTGCGACAGGATTACACCGCACTCATTTTTAGATTATGTTATACCATTATCTTATCCATCCACGCAATATGTGTCACACTCAAACACACACATGCACACACGCACGCATGCATCAGATTAGGCTCTTACGCATCAGATTTATTTATACAGTCACTCTCTTTCACACCCAGATGCTGTGCAGGAGCGGACAGTTTTCAGGTTAATCCCAGCTGAGTCTTGCACAAGCTGGTGTCTTTTTACATTATCACTCAATGCTTAGCATCCATGTCAGCTCACTGAAGACAGCATTAGGTATATACCATAGAATCAACACTCATGCGGTTCGTATTCCTTAAAGACACTATCTAAGTTCTTGTGGAATGTCTGCAGATGTGAGCAATCATATGCTAGTGTACATCAAAAAGCCCTGAGTCGTTGTGATGCCAATGGTATTCTATGGGAAATATTAATCTTGTTCAAGCACGGAGGCATTCATAATGAACAACTGTGAATGGAGCCAGCAGGCCTAAGGATGAAAAATTTGTTGCACTGCATTGTGCTATAAAAAAAGAGTTGTTGTACTGTAAATGTCAGTGGCAATGCCTGAGAGAGAGAGCAGTCTGTAATAGATGAAATATATGAGGATAAATACTTCCTGCTTCCTGCCGCATTTGCACTCTTCCAGGTTATTGTTCTCTCTTAAACCATGTCCTACTGCAGGCAGACCTGAAACTATATTTAGAGACAAATCAAATATTGCACACAGTACCATTTTGGCTCAATACACAGGACAGACATACTTCAACTTTAAAAGTGGCTACTTTTGTCTTCAAAGTTGATGTCATGTCCCCAACTGCAGGAAATGATGTTCCTGCTCTCCAACATGCAAGCCTTGCTATGTGCTGTGAAGCTCAATGCGTCTGTCAAAGCTTTGATCAATATTCCTTTAGATGTGTTAAGGAGTGCTCAGGTTGAGTCAGAGTTGATTCATATCCACTAGGGCCCTAGAATGAAGGATGATGTATTCTTAGGTAGCATTTGAGTGGCCATGCTAATGGGCTGATTGCCTTTTATTTAAAAGGGAGTGTAATTCTGTTGTAATGAGCAATTTCTGTAATCAGCAGTAAATGCTGATAAAGCCCTGTATTCAGACATGTTTATCCCTGAATCGATGACAGCGAAAGAAGACAGAGCAAACGCAATCAGCTTCCATTCTCCAAAGCCAATACTCCTGCAGGGAAACTGTCTTCAGCTAGAATTTCATCTGTTGTCTGCTCTGTGGGCAGAGTGTACATGCATTTCTGTACTTGTGTGTGTGCGCGTGTGTGTTCCTACAGCGCCAGTGGCTACTGTCAGCTCAGTGCCTCATGCAGCTCGTTTCATGTGCCTGCCGCTGGCTAAAACAAAGCATTAACATTGGCCTGCAGTTGCCTCAATTTATTTTCAAAGAACAATGACAGAGGAGGAACAGTCTTATTTAATGTTTATTTCATGATACATAGTGTGGGTGTTCAGAAGTGGGAAGCGGCTTGGCTTGTTTGAGAAATTGCCTGCATTTGAAGATGAGTGTGTACACGGGTAAGTGCATGTCTGTATGTTTGCGCGTGCAAGTGTACGCCTTGGCAAGACAACAGATAGCTGTAGGAGAATGAGCTATCAGAAGAACCTACAGCTTGTTAGTCCAGAGTGGAGGTTGTGTATGAAAATGGATGTGAACGCAGAATGCAGAAGAAAACCTGCTGCTGAGGCTTTTTCTAATGGTCCATTGGCCTTATCTTGTCCAAACTGGAATAATGGAATCATACTTAAGCTATGACTAATAGCTCTGTGTTATTTGGTACTGAATATTTTTCTTTTTGGAGGAAGTACAAGCTGAGGAATAAAGTGAATTTTAGATGCATTTTTATGTACCAGTGACATACAAATCAACAGCTCTGAGATTTGGCCTAGAGGTAAAAAAGAACTATTCTATCATGAATTTATGGCTTACAAGCCTGGTGTACATCTGCAATACTGTGTTGTATTTGTTTAAAATAGTCATTTTATTTTTCATGCAGTAATAACTCAGAAGCTATGTTGAAATTTTCCTGGAAATTCCTGGAGACCCTTTTAAGCACTCATACTACACACTGTACTATCACCTTATTTCTAAAATTAGGAGATTTGCTTTGCTTTTAATGCTCTGCTAAATCATTCTCCCTATTTGGTTCACGGAGACATTAGATTCCAAATTACCAAATTAGTGTGCTGTTACTTCTGTTATCGGTGATTTTCTGATATGTGCAACACAATGAAAGCCAGCCAAAGACACAGACCTAGAATCTCAGCTGCATACCAAAACTAAGACACCATCAAGAACACCGAACTTTCCAATATTTGTTATCTTAACCTCACTGTCTGCAAATATTTCTCTAAACTATATCTGAAAAATGTATTTTGAACAGCTTCTGATGTGTTAACTGAAAATAAACAACATGCTGTTTTTGCTTCAAACCTTCATCCAGCAAACCTCTCAGCTTCGAGGGGAAAACTCCGGCTATGCGGGCCGGCCAGTCAGTCAGTGAAAGTTGCCCCATTAGTGATGATGCTGGTGACTTTTTCCGTGTTTAGCCTGTGGTGATGGTGCTGTGTGGATTGCAATCGATTGAGTGTTTTTTGTAAACCGAGTAGAGTTTTTACTAGAAATGTGATCATTTACAAAAGGTGCTATAAGTGAGTATTCATCTGTTGGCATTGCTATTGAGCTACAGTATTTCAAAGAATGCACAGTCTGACTTCTTTGAGATAAAAATCAATAGGTAGATAAATGACCCCCCACCCTTTTTTTTGCTTGAAAATCTAGAAGTTTTGAAACAAGATAAAGTACAAGAAAATTTTGGACTTCGCCCTGGTTTTTGCATGCTGCTTGGATAAAGTTCTTAACATTTGTCAGATCACTGACAACTCTATTGGGTCATAACAATGTCCCTATTTGCCATCACACAATAAGAAAGGCTTTGTGAATAACTTTTTACTTTCCGATAATTCCCATTAATATTACCTTTTTTGATTCATGCCCAGTTTGCAAAGTTATAACGCACATTGTCAGACAAAATGACCCATTTATTAATATCTGTAAACATAAAACTTGTTGTAGCAAAATACTTATTTACTGTGTATGTCTAGTATATACAGCACCACAGTTACTTTATTAACTCTACTATAGCATTTATACTAGAGACTCATTTTTTATTATTATCTTGTTTTTATTATAGCGTCTTTGGATATTTGCTTTAGGTGCTACGACTTCAATTACCCTGTGCTGGATCAATGTGGGCTATTTAATTTTATATCAGCCTGTTCAACTGGAAATCTAAAATATAATTGGAGTGCTGGGTGTGTGCGTATAGGCTGTTTGTGTTTGCTTGTGTGCTTTCTTCAAGTTGAAGTGTGGCACCTCAGTATGTGTGCTTGTAAGAAATGATGCGGTTGTCACACTCCTACTGTTACCTGGTGAGAAACTGTGCCCAATGGGCAGACTGACATGGACATGTAAAGCAGCTTTCCATCAAAACGCATAATACTAACACACCTAAACTCTACAAGAAAATACGGTTAAAAAGAAAAAAGAGAGAGAGAGAGAGAGAACCCGTGTGTTAGTTTTTGTGTCCCTACACAGTGTGTATGTGTGCATCTCGTGTACCTGTTTGTGTGCATGGTCGTAGGAGTTGATGTGGTTGTCAAACTCCTGGTGTCTGAGGTACTGCTTGTCACACAGCTCACAGTAGAAAAGAGCCTTCAGATCCTCCACCGAGCAACCCAAAGCCCTCTCCGTGCATTCCTGGAGAAAGAGATGGAAAGAATGAGTGAACGTGTTGGACGGATTGGGAAAGAGAAATGAGAAAGACTCAAGCTAGAGGCATAAACAGACAGCGATATAAAGGGTTAGAGAGGTAGAGATAGAGAGCAAGAGGAGTCAGGGAGTGGGAAGGGGGGGGATCAAGAATGGAAGATTGTTAGCCATTTAGAGGAAATCTGCATCCCAGAGAAATCAGCAATATTAGCCTCCGCATGTGCTCTGCATAAAACTGTTAAACGGCTTGCCATTAATGCATGATGCCTTTGCTGCCACTGCTGGAGGCTGGACAAAGCCCTGTGCTCATGGCAACTTGAGCCGGGGGACACGTTTAATACAGCCGCTATAATAGAAACTTGTGTATGTGCTAAAATGGCAAATAGTCTGAATCTCTCTGTGAGGAAACTGATGTTTGACAAATGACACCCCCCCCCCCCCCCCCCCCAAAACAAAAAAAACCCCATAGCATCTAAAACGCACAACTTGGACTTTTTGTACAGACAAATACACACAGAGACATGCAGGTAAATAGCACATGGATAGAGATACAGATACACAACCGCTATGCAAATGGCACACGGACCTTAGGGAGTAAATCGCTTGTCTGCATGCTCACATCAGCCAGAGGGCCTTTTTTATGGTCTGAATACATGCACAGTGTTGTGTACAATAGATGTGTTTGCTTCCTTGTGTATGACTGTGTGTGTGTGTGTTGAGGAGTGTGTGCATTCATGCCATGCTCTGCTTCAGAATGTAATTTCCCTGAGGCTAGGGGCTGCCAATAAACACTATTGAATTCTGTTCTACACTGACATGATGGGAATTTAATTTGAGGTTGTCACTTCTTTCTCTCTCTCTCTGCTTCTTTCCTTTCCTTCTGTCCATCTTCTATCTCTCGCTCCCTCTCTTTTGTAGCACTTATTCCGTCCCTCCTTTTTATGCTCCTCCTTCAAATCATTCTTCTTCTCTTTCACTTCACACTCCCCACTCCCTTTCATCCTCTCTATTTGCCTTTTTCTCCCTTTCTGGCATCCTCTTTTTTTCTGTTTGAGTCCCGGGTCAGGCAGTGACAGAGTCTATTGGCCCCAATTTGTTTCCGTAATATGCCTGCACACAGGAACAGAGGTGAGAGGAAAAGAAGGGGAGGATAAGAGTGCAGGCAAGAGGAGAAATAACCCCTGCCTGCATCACAAACACACATACAGACTCTCACAAGCACCTCAGCGTTATTATTGCCAGTAACAATCATCATTAAGCGTTATTTGCTACATCCAGGTACTCTACTCACATACATTAACCTGCAAAATAACTTGCTCTTCCTCTGGCTGTGCAGGAATTTATCCAGTATGTGTGAAGGGTAAGGGAGGCTGAAGGACAGGGTGGTAGGACTCTCCTATACTAAAATCAACACAAAGGTAACTAATATACATTGATCCTGTGACGTTCCAAGAGTGCATGGTATTGATCTGCCTCGCGGGCTTAAGTCACTGCAAGAAAATGATCCAATCACCCGGAGCAGTGCTCATTTGAGCGCTGCCGGTGTGATAAGATTGAGATAATGAATGCTGTGAATTGGTCAACTGTATGGCTTATGCAAGATTACATAGGAACCGTGTAAGTGAATGTCAGTGGATGTGTGTACATGAGAGGTTTTGTATATTTCTGTGCGCTTGCCTTTCCCAAACCCTTTCTTCTCACCTCTCTGACTCTGTCAGGATAATTACTTTTAACAACGAGAAAAATATACATAGAAAGACATGAGAAAAGGTGTGAACGCATCATAGCCGAAACGTGCACTTAAGTGTGCGTGCGTGGGCCAACTCGGAGGCCATTTGTTTATGTCAGAAGCATCTTGGCAAGAGGTTGCCCATTTTTCTTCTGAATGCTGAAATCAAGCGCGCTAGCTTTCATTTGGTTTAAATGTTCACATCTCATACAAGTTTCCACTATAGGCACTCTTATAGAAACACCTCTACATAGTTAGTCCCCTCTTATACACACACTTATGCATGCACAGTCACACATAATGTGTCAACCTGATATACTGGTGCCAAATTAATCTAGACCTCAATTTACCTCACTGGCATGAATCTGTTTGCAGAATAAGCACAACTGATGTATCTGCAGACCTGAATGGACATTGATTGTTTGCATGATTATGCGTGTGAGTGTTTGTGCAGAGCTGTGAGCTTCCATGCTTTTTTTCTTTTTCTTTGCGCTTATCCACAGTTTGTAGGAGAAGTGCCAATTTATCCCTTTTTATAACTGAAATTGTGCCACAAATAGGAGTCGTTTTGGACCATGACCAGAGTTTCAGACACACAGTTTAATGTCTTTGAGCTGCTGTGGAAATGAACAGGTCACGCTTAAAGTGTTTTACAGACGTGGTTTGTCAGCATTTGAGAATATGTGCACTGCAAACTAATGATATACAATATATTCATGAAAAATGCCCCCAAACATGAATATCCTTTTGGGAACGTCTGGGAGTTCTAGAGATTTAAACTGTGGCAGCACCTTTTCTGATTCACTGCCATCATTACAGTTCAGACTGCCCCTTTTTTTCTTTTTGATGACTCCTATGGTATATAAAATCAAAAAATGCTCATTAGCAGTGAACATGCTGCACTGAGGCTTGTGGAGATGATTTTTAAATAACTGTAACTACATTGTTTTTTTTAAATTCTTCATCTCTGAGTTGACCTTCAAGACTGCTGAACAGCACCATAAATCAAAGAACCATATGATAATATGCTTATCAGTGCCATAATGTAACTCTTACATCTTGACATTGAATTGAACTCAGGTGGAACCATGTCAAGGACAAAGAGGAAGCTGGATGAATTTATGAGGTTTTCAAGTAATTAATTAATAAGATTTCCAGCTAAAGACAGCTATAGGATACTTCACTGACTGAGCTGAATTACAGCAGCAAACCATGCAGGCCATAATGAGAAACTTCTTGCAGAATAATTAGGACCCTTTAAAAATACAAAATGGAGTTGGTGGCATATCTCTGAAATATATTATAACTTAAATATGACTCTTTGAAAGCCACTTGAGCTAATTTCAATAGGATAGTCAAATATTTTGAGTCAAAAAACAAATTTATGTGGTGTCTGTGTAAGAGTGTATGAGAGGTTATGTATTCTGAAAAATCAAAGAAAACTCGGGCTGAAAACACTTTACTTGAAGCTTTCATTTTATGCTCGGCGTGGTAAACAGTGGGAGAAATAGTCTGTAGTCGTTTACAATTTGTTGTCTGCGTGACTGACGTGACAGTTTGTTATGATTTAATCAAATGCATTATAATAAAGAATTAAAATCTCATTCCCTGCCTGCTGCCCTCGAGCTAAATTGTTTCTCCCTCCTCACTGGTCACTTTCTTGTAAGTTGTAATTAAATATTGAACAACATTCTTGTAGATTCAACTCAGTGATAGAATGAAGAACGGTTACAGGCTTTTGCGCTGGTATTATATTAAAGCTATACTGTAACATTATTTTGAGAGCCATTCACTTCTTTGATCTAATGTAAAACAAAAGTGGTTGTTTGGGTGAGACATATGCGGAGAGATCATGACCTCCTCCAAGGACATGATGAATTCACTGCCAGGGAAGTTTCCAAGTGGAGCATGGTCGAAGGAAAAACATTCATTTTTGATAAGGATCGAGGGATGAAGCCAGTCACACTGTCTCGTGAATAGGCGTGCCTATTCACAGCTGCTTGGGGACCCGGGCCCAAAGGGGGACCACAGATTTTATCCCTCGCCAATCTGCAATGACATTTTAGTGGGAAAACTCCCTAATGGTGGCCCTGCTTAGGGTGTGTGCTAAGAACACCAGCTGTTTCAGATTGTGAGCATGTGCTGAGCTCTAATAGGCTTTATTGTAAGTTGCTATTTGATGTTATGTTGTACATAGTTATTATTTGTTAATAACCCAGTTGGACATTTGGTCAGGATATTGGCATTTGTTGAAGCTGGCACCTACTTTGTGCCCCACTAGTTAAAACTGTAGACTAAATTTGATAAGAAACACCTTTTTATTTGACTAAAGAAGTGGAATGGCCAAATAAAAAAGCAATATGTTTACACTTACCACATGACACCCTGAGATATACACACAGCCAACACAGAGATGTTGATATAAAAATATTGTAATTGTATTACTGCAAATTTCGGAAGCATTTCATGTACTTTTTCACTTTATTTATTTTCTGCCTCTCCCTTTCTCTGTATATTCGTCAGTGTGCTTAAAAATGAACGGGAATAGATACAAATCCGAGTGGAGAGCACTTGAACAGTATTGGAAAACAAGTGCAAATTTTGCATCTCCTCAAAATTATGAGGCACTTTGGCTCGGACCTACTCGAATGTAACTGATCAGATGTGATAATTGTTAACAGCACTGCAACACGAGCTTTAATCGCAATCCCGGTTCAGTGTGAAATCCAAAAAATAGGGCGAAACAACACTCGTGCATGCATAATAAATCCACGACGAGAGAGCGAGAGCGAGCCTTGTAGCACAGAACTGATAGAAACAGATTCTCTCTGTTCATATATATTAACTTCCACTGAAGAGAACTTCTACTGCAGGGGGTGGAGGAAAAAATATGGTAAAAACTTGATGAGTATGACCAACTTTGAAGAAACTATTGTTATAGAATTTACCGTCGCAGAGCAGCTGCAGACACAGAGCATACAAAATACAGGCCAATTAGCAGTTTTCTCGTTATTGCTAATTTCGCTTCGCTTATGCATGCCATCTGTGATGATGCCTTAATCTTACTATTAGAGAGTATATTTTAATTTTTCAATAATGTGCTGTTGTTCTTTTAATTGACTTATATAAAAGGACTGATCACTATGTTATCAGCTGATGCTCCTGTTTGTTATTCACATGAATGTGTGTATGGCCTATATGAAGCATGATATCCAAAAGTGCTCTCTCTCTTTCTCTTACTGGCTGAAATCTTTTTCTTCTTCTCGTTTGTTCTGGAGGTTTTAGATGTTTCAGCGGTAAAGAGATGAAAAGGAGACGAGGTGAGAAGCATAAACTATGACAAACAGACATGTGACTTTACAGAACTTCTAATTGTTACCTCTGGTTTTGAGAACAATTCAATAAACAATTCCAAAAGTTTTATCAAGCCCAATTAAATCTTTAATTATCTTCCGCTATAATTATCACCCTAACTTAGCAACGGCAATGAACAGAAAAAAAATGAATTGAAATTAAAAATAATTCAGCAAGTTTTTTTTTTTTTTTTTGCCTTGTGCTTCGCTCTGCTCTCTCAAATCATTTACATTAATCTGCCACTCTTTTTTCTCTCTACCTGTGTCTAAAGCGCTCCTGTGACGTGTTTCCGTCAGATGCGTTCACACTCCTGCATTTTTTTCGGTAGCCGGTGACAGTTGTTGACCCGAGGCCTAAATTACTCATTACTGTAATGACCTGTAAAGCTCAGTGGCAGACATTTTTGTGCACAAACATGCATGCCAAGCAGGATAGCTTAGCGTTAATGAGCTGATATTTGCAGCCCCGATGTATCTCCCTTGACTGCCTTTAATATGCCTGCGTGCTCTGTGCTACCCAAACATTTTTCCATTTACTGTGGAAAAATCTACGCCCAGGCTTTACGGTGTTTTTGTCTGTGCGCAACTGTCTGATGTTGTTTGTACGTGTGTTTGTATATCTTTGTTTACTCCAGATCGTTACTGCCAGTTAGAGGTATGGCCAAAACAAGTAGATGGAATAACCACAGCCAAAATCACAGATGTGTTGACCATACATATGGTCATTAGGGCTTTTTCACAGCCAAAAGGACAGATGTTTTAGTACCAGTGAGTTTCATAATCTCTCAAACTACCAGCGACTTCTGTTAAAGAGAAAGTAGAAAGGCTAAAATATTTCACAAAGTGAGACTCCAGCAAATAAAAGCACAATGTGTATTCCAGTAAACTTCTGTCAGGTGTGCCATATTTCATTGTTTGTGTGTGTGTGTAAACTGTAACTATCTAAAGCACAATCCTCTACACCATGACATCATCAGTGAGTACCGTGAAGTATAACAAATTGTTACCGCTCCTTCTGACCTTTTAAGCTGAGCTGCATGCACAAACCAAACTGAATAAGTAAATAATAGCGAGAGATTTTATTTGATTATTTCTCCTGCCCCCTTTGTTGCCATTTCTGAAACAAAGAATAGATTCAATCCTTAATTTCTTTGCATCCATTGTAGCTGACATGGACATTTATGTTTACTCTTAAATCTGATTCTTATTTTTAATTGTTGCTATTTCAGTCCAGTAAATATTTACACACATATAGCATATATACAACACATTTGTATGGTCTCTCTATGGACTTTGAATGAGGAAAAATGGGAAAGGATAAAATTCCAGTTTTAATTACACATTGGATGTAATATTCACAATAACAATGAACCTCTGTTTTGTCTAGACGCACAAAAAATGAGGAAACTGGAGAAGTGGAGGACAAAAGAAAAAGTGAGAGGCCTAAAAAAATATCTAATGCAGATAAACAGTATCTGAAAATCATGTCCTTCAGAAACAAAAAAAAATCCATTAAAGACCTGACACAGGACCTGAGAGATGCATCTGGCCCATCTGACACCGTCAGAAATGATCTCAGTGGACGGTGGATGAACCCATTCTTAAGGAAGGGAAACGAGGAGAAAAGGCTGAGGTATGACAAATTACACATGAAATTTATATAATGCAAAATGACAACAAAGGCGCTTTATATTGTAAGGTAAGTAAGTAGGGTAAGTATTTTACGGCACCCTACAATAATGCAAAGAAAACAGAGAAAACCCCAACAATGATATGTTATTATTTATGAGATGAATATAACAAATAGTTAAATACAGAAAGGTGTATAAACACATAGTGAATGACAAAGGTGACTGAAGAAGAAGCACTCAGTGCATCACTGGAATCCTCCAGCAGCCTAGACCTGTTGCGATGTAACTAGGGATAATTCAGGGTTACCTGATCCAGCCCTAACTGTATACTTTATCAAAAAGGAAAGTTTTAAGCCTAATCTTAAAAGTAGAGACGGTGTCTGTCTCCTGAATCCAAACTAGAAGCTGGTTCCACAGAAGACGCGCCTAAAAACGAAAGCCTCTGCCTCCCATTCTACTTTTAAATACTCTAGGAACCACAAGTAAGCCTGTGGTCTGAGAGCAAAGAGCTCTAATGGGGTGATTGGATAGGGTAGTATAAGGTCAGTAAGATTTTTCAAGACTTGTATAGGAGGAGCAGGATTGTAAATTCTGGATTTAACAGGGAGCCAATGAAGAGAAGCCAATATAGGAGAAATGCAGGGGCAGGGGCAGGGATAGCTCAGTAGGTAAAGTGGTCGCCCCATGATCGGAAGGTCGGCGGTTCGAATCCACTTAACGGCTACCCTGAGGTACCCCTGAGCAAGGTACCGTCCCTACACACTGCTCCCCGGGCGCCTGCTTAGTGGGCTGCCCACTGCTTCACTGAGTGAATGGGTCAAATGCAGAGAAAAACAAGTAATTTCCCCATGGGGATCAATAAAGTATCCATTATTATTATTATTATGCGCTCTCTGTTTCTCGTACCTTTCAGTACTCTTGCTGCATTTTGGATCAATGGGAGGCTTTTTAGGACTTCCTGATAATAATGAATTACAGTAGTCCAGCCTAGAAGTAATAAATGCATGAACTAGTTTTTCAGCATCACTCTGAGACAGGATGTTTCTCATTTTGAATATATTATGCAAATGGCAGAAAGCAGTCCTACATAATTGTTCAATATTGAAGGAATATTGAAGTTGAATATAGAAGCACATGTCCTGGTCAAAAACAACTCCAAGATTCCTCACAGTGTTACTGGAAACCAAGGTAATGCCATCCAGAGTAAGCATCTGACTAGGAACCATATTTCCAAGATTTTCAGGGCCGAGTACAATAACCTCAGTTTTATCTGAATTAAGAAGCAGAAAGTTAGCGGCCATCCAGGTCTTTTTGTCTTTAAGACATTCCTGCAGTTTAACTAATTGGTTTGTGTTATCTGGCTTCATGGATAGACAAAGTTGTGTGTCATCTGCATAACGGTGAAAATGTATGCTATGCCTTCTGATGATACTGCCTAAGGGAAGCATGTGTAATGCAAACAGAATTGGTCCTAGCATGGAACCCTGTGGAACTCTATAATTGTGTGAAGAGGACTCTCCGTTTACATGAATAAATTGAAGTCTATTCATTATATATGATTTAAACCACTTCAGTGCAGTACCTGTAATACCTACAGCGTGCTCTAATTGTTCTAATAGTCTAGCAGGACAAGCACAGAGATGAGTCCACTGTCAGAGGCCATAAGAAGATCATTTGTAACCTTCACTAAAGCTGTTTCTGTGCTGTGCTGAGCTCTGAAACCTGACTGAAACTCTTCAAATAAACCATTCCTCTGCAGATGATCTGTTAGCTGTTTGACAACTACTCTTTCAAGGATTTTTGATATGAAAGGAAGGTTGGAGATTGGCCTATAATTAGCTAAGACTGCTGGGTCTAGAGATGGCTTTTTGAGTAAAGGTTTAACTACAGCCAACTTGAAGGCCTGTGGTACATAGCCGATTATTAGAGATAGGTTGATCATATTTGCGATTGAAACATTAATTAATGGCAGGACTTCCTTGAGCAGTCTTGTAGGAATGAGGTCTGAAAGACACGTTGATGGTTTGGAGGAAGTAATTATTGAAGTTAACTGTACATAATGTTACATCTGTGAGATGATTATGAGCAAGTTTTTCTCTAATGGTTAGAATTTTATTTGTGAAGAAATGATTTCTCCAGCTTACGAGTTATCTGCTTTAAGGTGAGTGTTTGAGAGTTACACTAGGAAATCAGGTACTTCTCTTTTTCAGAAGAGTTACAGCATCTAAAGTGGTATGCAGTGAAGAAGTATAAATATTAACAAGATAATCAACCTCTGTGGGAGTAGCATTCAGATAGCTGCTCTGAATTGTGTTGGCGCAAGGCACTGAAGAAGATAACAGTGGATGAATTATATCCTTAAACTCAATTACAGCTCTTTCAGAAAGACAGCTGCTGTGATGAAATCTTTTCCGTACCTCTGTGTAATCCATTATTGTAAATGTAAATGTTATTAGGAAATGATCAGACAAAAGACGGTTTTCAGGAAATACTGTTAAATGTTCAGTTTCTATGTCATATGTCAGAACTGGACTGAATAATCAACAAAAAATACTGTCAGCTTTTGATCTATCATGCAATGTCATCTGGAAAGAGTCTCCTGATTGTTGACAGCATCATGTAAAACACACTGCCATTGCACTAAACGCACACCTGGATAAAAAACACACACACAGTGGAACACCTGCAGTCATGATTGGCATCGGACCTCAAAATAATTGAAGCAGTGTGGGATCATACTGACAAAGAGCAGAATAAAAGACAGCAAACAGCCAAAGAAAAGCTTTAAAAGTCCTTCAAGAAGCCTGAAGACCTATTCCTGAGAGCTACTTAAAGAAATGATGAAAAAAGCTTGAGAGTTCAGGCTGTGTTGAAGAATAAAAGTGGCCATAGCAAATTTTGACTTTCAAGCTAGTTGGAAGCAAGTATTCTAGTTTTGCAGTCTATGTTTTATTAAAATGCACATCAGAAAGCCTAGAATTTGTTACTATGTAAATACTTTCAGTCTATCTGTATGTTTGGCTTTCACACATTTCTAAACAATGTTACAGCTGTAAGCAAAAACTGGTCTGAACATATCTGTAAGAATATATATTCTGTTGATAGATTTAAAGGCAATACCACCCAAACATAAAAGAAGTGGAAAAAAAATAATAAAAGAACTTTATTCAAAAGCCTCAAAATAGCTGCACTGCTTTTGTGTCGGGCTACAGTAGGGAGTCTGTAGCATCGACAAATTGCAGTGCTCTCCTGTTGAAGCCATAAATCTATGATTAGTCACAAGGCCCAACCAAACGATCACTCAGCAAGCAATCAAAATTTAATTCCCTGTCCATCACAATGCAAGGCCAAAAAGCTCCCACTGCTGATGTGTCCACCCCTCCCTGCCCTCATCCCCTCTGTCTCTCTCTATTTCTCCTCCCTATTCAACAGGGCTACCTTGTTTTCACGGAGTTATTCAAGCGCTCTACCATTGATCAATCCTATTCTGTGCCCACATTTAAAATCTGTCCACCTCTCAACATCGCCACCCTCCTCACTCAATCTCTCTGTGTTCATACTATCCTGAATACAATGTGAACTTAGCCTCTGGCTTGTGCGGCATGAGTTAAACTGATTCACTCGGGTAGAGCATAGCTTACAGACACAAAAAGCAGAGGACATCTTAAGACATTTTCGCCACTTGAACAAACATAACCCATAGGTGCTTTCTAGGATTTTTGTGAATTCAATTTGCGCTCTTTGGGAGACACAAACACAAAAGCGTGAACGCCTGCATGTAAATTCCTGGAATACCCAGGTGTTCTACAAACTGTGGTCTCCACTGTGGCTTTGAATGTATTTTTTATGATCCTACCTCTCACTTACTCGCTGTGCTCTTCAAGGACTTGCATTTGTTTCTGTGAAAAAGACAAAGATTCCCTTCCTGTTCTTTCACTGCACATCAAAACGAAAATCATATACCAATTACAGGGAGACAAAGGATGGTGAGAACAATGGTGGGTGAGCTGAACTTTACCCGTCGTCTCTGCTGTTTCTAAATGCGTATATTGTCAATGCTTTGTGTGCCGTCTCTTTTTTTGGCAACTCTTGTTTTCCTCTTTGATTCTCTCCAAAGCTGCTCTGAGGGGTGAAAATGATATCAGAAGAGCTTTAGAAGGATAGACTGGTGAGATGTGATGATCTCTTATTCTTTCACTGTTTTCTCTCTGATTGCTCCACCCACCATTTCTGTCAGTTTTTTTATTTATATTTTTTCTTCCTCCAAATTTTTTCCTCCTTATTGGTTCTTCTTTATGCACTAAAAACACTTGTCAGTCATATGTCTTTCAAACCTTGGGCTTATTAGGCTTTTCTCCTCTCTTGCTAAATGTCACTTCCAAAATTAATTTTTTTTCTCCTCCCAGATAGCAGAAAGAAAAAAAAGTAGAAATATATGGACGATACACTCTTGACATTTAAATTACAGACACAACTGAAGACTCTGCATGGATAAATGGATATACAGCACTGTTAAGTTATTAGACCTGCAAACATAAAGCAGACACACACACCCACGTTTTCTTTATACTCGTGTGCTGTCAATCACACTCCAGACAAGGCAGCTGACTGACTGCTTCAAAGGGGATTGAGGAGGATCTGTTAAAGGGATCAAACAAGGGCTGTAATCTGTCAGAGTGCGATGATACAGATTAGAGTGAAAGACAAGTTAAGGAGATGAAGGTAATCAGTTTGGGAAGTGACAGATTTAAAAGAGAGGATTGATATGATCGAAGATTACGCACTACTCTTAATGCTCGACTAAGTCTCGCCAAGTCAGAAACTTGCAAAGATGAGTGGCGAGTACGCGCG
Organism: Mchenga conophoros; assembly: GCF_057382185.1. Lineage (NCBI taxonomy): Eukaryota > Metazoa > Chordata > Actinopteri > Cichliformes > Cichlidae > Mchenga > Mchenga conophoros. The sequence goes on along the minus strand of NC_140536.1, from coordinate 28,770,680 downwards.
AGGAAAGAGTCGCTGAGGAATGATTGCTTTCTTTCAGACATTGTGCTTCCGGATTCTTTTGAAGTTTTCATGTAGGTGAGTGTTTCACTGTATGTGTGTTGGCTCATTTGTGCTATCAGAGGATAACACGAGTGTGTCCAATAAGTGAGTGATCTTTTCTTTGGCACATTACAGTGCGAGTGCATGGATGGCTAGAGATACTACAGATCAGAGGCTGAAATTGGAGACTGTCTGGGGACTTACACGCCAGCTGAGTGAATTGCTCTGTCATGCACAACAGTCCAACTTTTTGAAAGCTGGTTTTGCTGTGCTATATGATTTTGTAGCAGTTAAGACCTGGAGCTGGCCAGGATTGAAATCCCGTCAGGACTCTCTTCTCTGCTTTCAACATCCTGCTTGCCACATTCATTTCTTTCTCTGGGTGTCCCGTGCTATCATTCCTAACTTGTATCCAGCCCTCAGTACGGCTGCATTAGTATGTATGGCCGTGTAGCTCAGGGTTTAGAGGTTTATGTCCCCTAATAGACAGAGATTTGTCCTGTCACACCCACAAAGAGCTTACAGCGAGAGACAGAGGCAGAATGGCTCCTTCCACTCTGTGTGTTGTGGGTAAAGAAGGAACATTTATGTTCCTGTCTTATCTCCAGAGAGAAGGTTTCCATTTCTGTACAAATCATAAAGCCCTAATTTGTGCTTTTCTCTTCTTTTCTCCTGCACTTTCCATCTTCTTCTTTCCCCCCTCTTGTTCTCGCTCTCTACCCCTTTCTCTGCCTCTTTTACTCACTATGATTGGATTAAGACCAAAGAAACAGAGTGTGGAGATGAGGAGGGGATGAGAGCTTATTAAGCATGTGAGAGGTGAGATGACATTAAGCTGTACAGAAAGAGATTGAGGAAGAGGTGTGTGACCACATGCACAAGTGTGTGTGTGTGTGTGTGTGCATGTGCATGTACCGCACACTTCTGTATTTATCCTTATAGAAGGTAGGGTGAGAAGAGGGAGGAAGTGAGGCGTTTAGCTGTGGAGCACTTTAATCAAGGGGCGAGCAATCCTGCATGACCCACTCTGTCATCCATTATTGATGCCTGCCTCAGCCAGGCTGATGAATCATTAAGCCACTCATCAGGCCTGGGAATTCTGCCTTCTCCTCGGCCAATGACACTCATTTACATAAATCACACGCTGCTATTTTTCACACTCTTGCGCATAAACACAAACACACACCCACAAACAGCCAAATACACAAAGTTCATACATGTTGGCTTGCTCTCTGATGGGCATGGCTCATACAATTTTTAATGCTTTCTGCAAAAAAACCTCCCCAAAAAACCTCATTTGTGTCATACCTTGAAGAGCCAAGTTCATTTGAGCTGTGAATACAGATTCATAAAGGTTATACTGTACATGACAATAGCACTCAACAGCTGCAACCCTACAATACCCAGTGATTAAAGACAATATGCTCAAAATCCCATGGACTGCACAGAACATGTGTTGCCTTTCCTGAAAGACAACCATGTTTTGCACTCAAGCTAAACAATCGTATAACAATGCATAGGTAAGTGGAGAGGAGAGAGTGAAAGACAAGGAGACAAAAACAAGCAGAGAGAAATAGATCTTACAGAGTTTGAGTTTGCCTCTGGGTTATATGGCAGAGGAATCTTAGGGAAACTGATGAGCACCCACGCCATGCAGGCACACACGCACTCCACCAACATATTTCTTCTCATCGTTGTAGGGTTTCCCTTCATCTCCTCTCCTCCCCTCTCCATTCACCTCCACTCCTGCTGTTTCCATGTCTTCCCATTCACTGTTGAAACTAATCCAGTACTACAGGGTAAGAATATACCTCACAGCAAGGGTAAGAAAGCCCCCCCCCACCCCAGGGGCGGCTTGTCCAAAAATGCTGAAACACAAACATGCCAAACATACATGCACAATCAGACAGAGGAAACAGGCACACTGCCCATGAAGCCGTTAGCCAAGGCCTAGTGCGTAGCTGGAGGCTGCTCGTAGACCACTGTGATCCTGCCATCCCTGCAGCACGCAGCCAGGGCATTTCTGCACAATGCTAAGCTGAGCGCCTGCCATCTCCAATCTGCTAAACGCAGGAATGCTGCTGCTGTCACGGTTCTGTATTTTGAGTTTATTGTGTTTTGATTTAAGTTTGCATCAGGGATTGTGTTCTTGTTCTCTTGTCGTGTTATGGTGATGAATATGATGTCTATTATGAGAGTTCCATGTTTCTGTTTGTCTGGGTTTAAGATGTGGGCTTAGTTTCATATGTCATTTCCTGTCTGTCTCTCTATGTCGAGCCTGCGTGTGATGTTTTATTGTGAAGGTCTGCGTCTTATGTGAGTGTTCAGTTTTACCTCTGTCTCGTCTTACGGATTATTCCCAGCTGTGTCCACCACCTGTGTGTAATTCCCGTGTTTCTCTGTGTGTATTTAAGTCGTGTCCTCCGTCATTGTAGTTGCTGGTCCGTCTGTGTAACCACCGTGTCTCGCTCGTGTGTTCACCCTGCTGTTAACCATCGTCTGCTTCTGCTCGCCCTGCTTCATGTTCATGTTCTGGTTTCTGCGCTATAGTTTAGCTGTTTCCCTGTATAGTTTAGTTCGAGCTCCATTTGCTGTTTGTCCTCATTTTGTGTTCAATAAACCACCTTCACCTCTCCACTACTGCCTGCGTTTGGATCCCCCTTCATTTCCTCCACACGGCTCCTCTCACTCGCCGTGACAGCTGCTCATGATAATTACGGCGGGTTGTTTGCTCCATCACTGTTGATATGAAGACGCAAGCAAACGGCATGAATTATTAGTGTCTGCATCATGGCTCACGCTGCTGGTGGAGGTAACTCTGATATAATTCGATGCACTGTTACTGATGCATGACCGACTGCACTATCAGAATGTCCTAGTAGGTCCTATCTGCTGTAATACATAAACATGAGAGCACATAAGAATGAACACACATGGACTTTCATATGATGTTATGATAATACTACATGTATTTTTGCCCTGCTTGTACTATGATTTTATCAGGTTCACAGAGACTTTAAAAGAAAGGTAATAGCTCAGTAATACCCTTTTCAACGTTCTGAATCCTTGATCCCAACAATGACTTTTTTCAGTAAGTAAAGGTTTCTAACCATGTTGTACTAGATCGATTGTACATGTGCCATCATAGCAACTTGATAGCAGAGCACTACATCCCTATTTTCTAGACAATGGAGAAACCTTTAAATTTCATATGTTTTACAGTAATCTAAGTCACTCCGTTAATTTAATATGTGGTATGACTTTGAGCCATCTATGTGACTATACTGGCGTACCAGCAGTACACCAGTATAAGTCACATAGATCGCAGTGCACCATAACAGCCTATTCTGTTCAAGGCACAGCAAAGCACAACATGAAAGCCTTGATCTTATGTCAACGAATCCAGGGAAGTAAAACTTGTTCATATGCATTAAAATTCCTCTGCCACTTTGATCTCTAAATGCAAAGTGCCTGCTCGATTTCTTTCAGTCGTAGTTATTTTTATAAATCACCCTTATGCACATGAAAAGTGGAGAAAAAAAAAAGATGTGAAGATCAAGCTGTGAAAGAAATCCAAGTTGCTTTATTCAGAAGGAGCCCCTTGCTCCCCGTTAAGCTGGGAGAATTTCCAGGGCTTCTGCTCAACTGGGAGGTGCTGGTTCATAGCCTCTCTTTCAGTGAGTCATCCCTTCTTCAGAGGAGAGATAATTAATTTGTCTGAGCTGCTCTTAACCCTGGCCTCCGTGTCAGCAGCCAAAACGCACGCAGGTAATCAAGAGTGCAGGTGCAAATTTCTGTAAGGCAATGCACATGTAAATATGCAGGCTGTATTTAGCGAGTTGCAGCTACATCACCTATATGAAAGAATGAATCCAGGTAGAGTGGCAGAATAAAAGGCAGAGGAGTAAAACGGAGGTTATTGAAGAACAGAGAAACCGACCATCAAATAAAGCGCACCCTCTCTGCACTTTCGTCCCTTGAAGGATTTTTCAGCAATATTGCTACTGCAATATTACTCCCATCACCCACACGCTCCCGTACAGGCATACTGTACACAGATATGCACACAAACACGCACACAGCATACCTATCGCTCCTCCTCTGTCTCTCTCTCTCTCACACACACACGCATACACACACAATTCAAACGCCTAAACAGATGAACCTTTGACCTGCTAAAAAATGAATGGGCTTCAGAGATGAGTTGAGAAGCAATAGGAGATGGATATAAGAGGTGTGTCAGGGAGAAGGGGCTGAGAGCAAAGGTAGTGGCTAGAGAAATGGTTAGAGGGGAAGACAAAAGCTAGCTGCAAATTATAGTTTAAAAGAAAAAAGGGAGGGTGGGCGGGGAGCAAAGTTTATACTTCAGAGAAAATCATGTCAAGGGAATTAAAGAGGATAAGACCGAACCCAGAATGAGACGTGACATCCTAATGACTGTGAAGCAAAAATGCTTTCATCTTCTCTTCTCTCACCTGTCTTAGTTTATTTTTTGCAATTTCACATATATATTTTTTTTCTAGCACAAGCTCAATGATACACGTTTGATTACTATGATTTGGGTATTTGTGTGTATGATTTTGTTATGAGCGTGTCTTTCAATTTCCGCCTGAGCTGCTGTTCCAGATGGTTCATCAAACATCCAGTAATTATCAAACACTCACTAATTGTACGTGAGTGTGTGTTTATGTGCTGGTGTGTCTCCAGGTGATTATCTGAAGCTGTGATCACTAATGACCACACAGACAAACATCTGTCCCCAGGTAATATACAGAATGAGAGCTTGGCCATCTGCTGTGCCTGTGAGCAGACACGTATGAGTCTACAGAATTTGTGTCTTTCCCACAACATGCGTATAATGCCAAGATCTGTGCTTTAAAGATGCTTGCTCATCCTGTGGCTATAAAATCAGCACGAGAGGCCCTCGCTATTCTTTTACCACAACTATTACCAAACGCTCAGCCACTCTTTGCCCTCTAGATATGCTCGCACACTCCTACGCAAAGCCCTTGCAGGTTAAATCAGCCCTGCAGGCATCTTTGCCCTCGAAGCCATAGACATCGGACCCAAACTGGAGTTAATAAATTCTTCCAAATTATAAAGAGGTCAGGTAGAACTTTTAGTCCAAATGGAAGGTTGTAAATGTGTAAAAATACAATCTCTCGGGGATGAATCATCAAACGTTTTGTGATTGAAAAATACTTTTTTTGTGGAAGTTCAAATGGTCGTTGAATTCATTCAAGTCAAAGCTGTGTGTGCGTGTGTGTACATCTGTGTGTGTGTGTCAGGAGGTAGCAAGTCAAAGATGCACAAATAAAGACTTGTCAGTAAAATATATAAAGATCATCTCCATCTCCAATGAACAAGCGCCACAAAGCTAGCGCGCACACAGGAGTAGAAGCACAAAGGCACCTACAGATAAGTAAAGGCTGAGGATGCTCAAACATCTTGCATCTCCTTCATTTCTCCATTCCTGAGGGCACGCTGCGCTGTTGTTAAGAGACTGGCAGGTTATGTCACCTCAGACGCTGGGTTCATTTACAAGCTACACAATGCATTCCAAACAAACAGGGAAGAAACTTGCAGGGTAGAAGGAAAAAAAGCTAAGGTGGATTAATAAAAAAAAATAAAATGAAGAAAGCTGAGAATCAAACTGGAAGAGCCAGAAAATAGAGAAGCAGCAGAGTATAGGCAGCACTATTCCTCTGGGGAATCATCCTGGTTATCAAGTAGAGGTTATTATGCTATGAAGCACTAATGAATTCATTAGCTAAATGAAATGTCAATAAAGGCTTGAGAGAGTGTTAAAATCGATGCCAACTGTCTCTTTCTCCTGCTCGCCCTCCTCCTTCTTTTCATCCTATCTCACCCATCTGTCCCAATTATCCACCTTTCTCTCCAACACACACACACACACACACACACACACACACACACACACACACACACACACACACACACACTCTCCAGAGTGTTGAGCGTAAACTGTGATGGAGGACATTAGCGGTGATCAGTGGGAGCACTTTGCAGTGGTCAGCAGGAATGGTCCAGTCATACAGAACTTTCACATTCAGCAGCACTCACCTGCTCACTCTCAAACGGCTCTAATGCCACTTAATGGCTGACTTGGTGCGTGTGCACGTGTATGTGTGCAATAACATTAGACTTTGTGTGAGCGACTGCAGCAAAGAGAGCCTTGACTCCGCAGCTGTGACAACACAGCAAGTCAACAGCTGCTCTTGAGCTTTTCTCACAGACATTTCTTCATCTCAAGCTAACGTTTAACTCTTTTTCTTTCTGACATTTGCTGAACCGCAATTACCACCTTGATCCTCTCTTCTGAGTCCTTTTAACACTGAGGCTGGATCACTTACTATTATGATCATCATTTAAGGCCCCTGGGTTAGATTCTTGTGGAATGCATTAGCGTCCACGAGAAAACTAGCAAGCTAAATAGCCAACCGGCTGGCTCATCTCACCTCTGTCCCCTTATTATGGCTTAATATTTAAAGCTAACCACTTGGCTCGCTCTGAACACGGCACTGTTTTTGTGCAGCTAAACAGTTGTTTCAAGGTAATTGTTCGGGGCATATGTTTAAATGCCACCTCATTTACATAAACACTGTTCAGCTCCCTGTGGAATCAATGAAAACAGGGGGGAGCAAATGTGGAGTCACAAACACACACACACACACACACACACACTGCCGCATTGGCACTCACTTTGACACCGTGCTGGATAGCCAGTGATCTGTTTCCTGCAACGGCAGTGAAATATACATCAAAGTGGTCTTCAGGGGATGAACTGTAAGTATGCACATACACACACATACACACAGTCCACCCCCACTTCTAGTAGAATATTATAGCCGTGAATGTGTGTGTATGTGTGTGTGTGTAAAGGAAAGCGAGAGAAAGACAGTTTGGATCCATTGGAACTGAGAGAAGCATCATGCATGACTTTGTCCTCTTTGCACACACCTTTTCGCTCCTGCTGTCCTCCCTCAATGTTGACGCCGAAACCAAAAAAACCAAAAAACCTTTGAGGTGTTAACAAGAGATTTAGGAGTGACTCATCAGTGATGATTAAGTACTAATATACATGCAGGATCCGAAAGTTAGAAACATCCAAGGGGCCTATCGCAGTGACTAATTGGTAGCAATAAAGTAGTAATAAATAAAATCCCAATCTAGATCTCCCATGCTACACTGTGTGGATGCTAACTAAGCAACAAAACAAAAGGATTTTAACAAACACAATTCTTTTTTTTGTGGTAAAAAAGGGGGCAATGTGTGCATTGATTGGCACCCAGTGTTTGCTTAATGCCGCCTTATCAAAGTGTAGACACAAGAAGTTACTCCTGACAAATCCCAGCTGTAAAATCCTTTGTAGTCAACTGATCTGAGCTAAATCAAAGAGCGTCTGCTGTTCTGCCTGGCGTGGCGTTCCCTACAACAGGACGGACGGGGGCAAAAGATGCTGCTCAGCATGTTTAACCACCTTGAAGAGATGCGTTCAATTCACTGGTTCCTGACTGAAGGGCTAACTTTCACCTAACGCAGGCAGTCACATTTGAACTCCTTGACCACGACCGCAGATTCTGTATCATGCTGACAGGCTCGAGCCTTGTCTAAACTAATATGGATAAATCTGAAAGCGAGGTTTTTTTTTGACCTTCTAAACATGCTTGGCCAGCGTTTTGCTGAACTTTCCACATGTAGATTTATGTTCATTAGTTTGGACATGGCCTTGGAGGTAAATGATGTCCTTCGTACCATGAATAACACCTGAAAAACAGAGCTTGTAGTCTAAAAAATGTATTCAGTAAAATTCTAACTTCTATTTTTACTTGTCTCTGTCTGTTCACATGGAGGTCAGCTACAGTTAAGCCTGTAAGCTGCTATGGATTCAATGTTTTTTCTTTCTTTCTTCTTTTTTTTTGTCAGGAACGCTTGAATCTACTGTATACTACGGGTGAAAGGGAATCTTCAGAGCAGCTGCTGCTCATGTTTTTTGCTTGAATGGTTTTCTTTGATGGGATTTCTTCTTTTTGATGATATTTGAAGGGTTACAGATTTGAAATGTGGCCTGTAGAGATTCCTAATTTTCAGTGTCATATCTGTTTTGATGGTTCACTGTAACAGTTCAACTATTTATAATCATGGGGCTTTTATGCTGAAGCCATGATGCCGTATCACATCAGGTAAATCCCAGGTGTGAATAATAAAATGATGATGGCAGTTTTGCTGTTTTCATATTGTTTCTGCTTTTATCATATGGTATAAATCAAGTAGCATTTTGCCAGGATCGCACCTGTGTGTTTCTATTTTAATGTGAATTTTCAAAAGGGTGAAAACTCCCAATATCATAATGGCTTAGGTTTGTTGTATATACACATATAAACCTACAGCTTATTAGCATTTTATTGAAAAGAGAATCAAATGGGTTGTTGTTTATTACTTATTGATTTTGTGATGTGATATCTGTTCCTTAAATGCGGAAATGTATCCAATCTCAGCTTGAGTGCTGCTCTCTCAAAGCACGTTTTAATGACATTTTACTTCCACTTTTTTATCTTATTAACCACCTCGTGACAAATCTGTTTCCAATATTGTTCTGCAGTCGCTCGGGGAGAGAGGCGCACCTCTTTGTCTTTATTGCTGAGTGACTGGGCACCCAGACAGAGCCTCTGTGCTTGGGTGCAGGTAAAAGACATTATGTTGCTTTTAACTTTCACTCTGAGTCTTACTTTATAACATAGCAGAGATCTCAGCATAGCCCACGGGTCCATCAATTCATATAAAACTGATTAGTTAGCAACTTTGAACACATCCTTGCCACCATCTGATATGTCTTAGCTTTAAACCTTTATCATAATAACCCCAATGAAGCCTGGGAGGTGATATGCGTCATTCACGCAGTAAAGTTGTTCTATATACTACGTAACCACTGCAGGAGCTTTGACCTCTTTAGAGTTTTTCCTCGCCTCCATACAACTTGGAAAAAGGTAAAACTGCACCAGAACTGTTCCAGAAACCTCTAAATTACTCTGATATTACACAACATATATCTGGATACAATATATCCTTTATACTTAGGCCAATTGCACCCAATGTATAATCTGGTATTAAACTGCTTCACACGTACTTTCTCAATGCTAAGGATGAGGATACTAACGGATTTTGGCGTGCGGGAAACAACTGTAAGCTCATCCTATGTGTGTCATGAAAGTTTGACAAATCTTTAAAAGACATACTACACTCTAACGGATTACTTATCCCAAACAAGTGACAAGTAGTTCAACGATTCTTCATAACATGCCGAATTTGGAAAAGAATGGCTGCCCGGGAGCCTATGCATTCATTAGTCTAAAAATATAGACATGCCTAAAATAGTCATTAAGCTTCAAATGAATTCAAGTAAGAGTTCCTTTGAGAATTTAGAGTGATTTCTGGGAGGAGGTTAAACTTGTTGCAGGAGCAATAAAGACTGAGTGTTTAATGATCTTACAAGAAGATAAGAGGGTTCTGAGAAATGATCAAATACAACAGAAGAAGCCCTAATTTGTAGAAATGGAAACATGTGCTGCGCATGCTGAATCTAAACTGTGTGGCAGACGCACAGAAATCATTTCCGTGTGTTTAAAAGTTTGCAAGAATATTCCTTGCACCATCTCTGCCAGTCTGACTGTGTCTGCTCAACACTGTTCGCTCATTCCCATCACACAGTGAACGCGGGCCGAACATGACAGACTGGTAATGACTTCAGTATGAACACACACATACACACACACACTCACGCACTTATACACACATACCAGCTGCTCCTTTCCTCCTTTCTCATCAAACTTGTCATCAGCTCCGCCAGTTTGTCTCGTCTCACATTAAGAGCTCATGAATAATGTGTGATTACCAGAGACCCTTGGAGCAGCTCCTGGATGTACAACACACAAAACGCAAAACGTAGGCTACAAACGGCGAGAGATATGGAGATGCAGAGACCACCCTAATTCACACGGTCTAAAATATCACATACATATTTACATTTGCTGCCATTTCTTTTGCTTCTCTCTATGCCTTGTTTTCATTGCTCTCTTACGCTTACTCTTTTTTTTTTTTTTTTTAAAAACCCTTTCTACTACACATATTCCTTTATCCATACAGGTGTGCACACAAACATGCACAGACCCTCAAATACACTGAAAGACAGTTTACAACTGAATGCCAGTTTCTTGGCTCAAAGGAATCATGAGCAGCGTGGAAAGGTCAGGAAACTATACTCTACAAGCCTAGACTGGTTTTTCTCTCTTTCTTTCTTACACACACGCACACACACACACACACACACACACACACACACACACAGAGAGAGAAAACAAACACGTACAAATACTCCCCAGGTAATTAGGCCTATTTTTGTCAGGGCAACTCATTTCCTCCTCAAAGAACTAATGTAATTTGATTCGTTTAATTCCCATAGCCATGAGAGGGAGAAGGGGGCAAGGAGGGACAATGGCTTCATGGTTGGATACACCAATTTTTTTCCCTAAGTTTAAAATATTCACATCTCCTGCCCCCCCCCCCCCCAATCAAAAAATCTCCTTAAGGCTCAGGAAATTATCATCCTCTGCAGAAATATTCACCTATTCAGTACCGTATGACAGCACGGCTGGGTCTGCTGGGCACTTGAGTGTTTCTCCCACAGTTTACACACACGGACACACACACACATTTTCCTCCCTATACTTGGACTTCCTATGACATCACTTAACTTTACATACGTTATAAATCCCATATCTCCAAAAATAGAGGGAAAAAAAAACACTTCACTTGAACTCTTTCAAACTTGATTGCTCAAACCCACACACATCTAGAGAAATCTGTCAGAGCCTGTATGCTGTCCTACCGGTGAGTCACTGTTTGCGGATGGACACAGAGGTCCTCTGAAGACTCCCTTGACGCGCCTGAAGTGTCCATTACTCAGGTGTGTGGAGCTGATAACCAGGTAGTAGCACGCGCTGCACGCCATCCCGGGGGCCTCGCGAGGTTTGGGGCCCATAAATGTTTTTTTTCCCACGTTGGTCCTGGGTGTCGGCGGTGTCCGATGAGCGCCAAGTCAAGTCCTGCTGGGAGGCTGTGCAGGTAGGAACGTTGTCGGAGCGGTGCGAGAAGAGGAGGGGGGTCTCACTCCTGCTGTCTTCTGTTGGAAAGTCTCTGTCTGCGCGAGAAAAAGACAAGAGAGGAGAATTGCTGTTTATTAAGACTGTACCTGCTTCTTAGATGCGCGCGTTCGTGTAAATGCGTGAACACAGAAGAGACAAAAAGACTAAAAAGAATGAGAGACAGTTTCATAGATGAGGATGCTAGAGCCTACTGACCGAGCTCTGATGCTGGAGTCTGCGTTTGGCATGCTGTCGTCGGCCAGGCTTAAATAAATGAATGAGCGCCTGTGGAGTGCCAGAGGAAGAGAGGGATCCATCCAGTCTCTGTTTCACACACACCCCCTCTCTCGCTCACCCCTCCTCTCGCTCTCTCTTCCCCGTCCCCCCCCCCTGTCCACTGGTCGAGTCTGTAAAGTGCAGGCAGCCTCAGCCAAACAGCAACAGCGGCACCCCAATTTGAGTTCTCAGTAAAGAAGAGTGCAGCAGACACTCTCGCAGGTGCGCCTTCTCTTCACGCACCTCCAACAGAAAAGAAAGGGAAAACATCTGACCTCTCTGTCTCCCCCGCCCCCCCCCCCCCCCACACACACACCTCCCCCTCCCTCCCTTCTGCTCTATATTTATTGGCAGAGTGGTTTACAGTCACCTGTCTTGTGAATGAAATTCCGCGATGCTTGGAGGGAGGGACGGTAAATCCATCCAGAGCAGAGCTAGTTGTTATTATCGTTCTCCAGCACAGGCAGGTGGAAGTGGCTCAGATTCTTTCTCAGAAACACACACACACTCTCTCTTCTTCTCTCCCCCCTCCTCACCCCCGCGATCTGTATGTGCGTGCGTGTGTGCCTGCTTTCTCTCCTAGGGGGCTGCACCGGACCGGATTTCTGTCTGCTGTAGACTATAATATGCAGTCCGTGTCCGCGTGGGTCTGGGATGGACGGGGATCACTTCAGTGCATGTTGTGCTTGAGTAACTCCGAACTGAAGCCCCCCCGCACTTTCTCTTTTTTCCAGCTTCTCTTCCCTTTTCTTTAATTCTTATTGTGCGCATCAACAAGGAAATGGGAGAATCTATTTTGAACTGTATATCCTTCATGTGATTTAAAGATTTAAACCCACCGATGGCAACCCGTGTTGACGTCCATCTCTCCCTCTCATGCCCCCCCCCCCACACACACACACACACTGAAGGCGCGAAAGTTAAAGCGTCATGGTTTTATAAGATCCTGGCATCGTCTGGTGGGGGAGAGGAAATCTCTCTCACTTGCAATCTCGGGGCTGATGATTTGATTACAGATAAAAGCGTATTTCCCCGGCTCGGCCTGTCAAACTGCGCCGGTTGCCGTCAAAGAGCAGCTCTGGAACAAGCAGCAGCTGAGGCTCACGGTGTGTCTCAGCGGCGTATGGCGCTGTTCCTTAACGCGGTGCTGAAATTAAACCGCGAACACCCACAGCAGTGCACGGCGCGTCATGCATATTCAGCCTGGGATTAGGGTGCCTTTTGTGCTCAACATCAACCCTGAGCGCTGCAGACAGCTCTGGATTTTAGAGGTAAACACTAAAGAGGACACCAAAGGACGCGTTTAAAAAAAGTGAAGTCCACTTTGCTCGCTTTTCGTGTTTTCTGTGTGGGTGGATGGTAATATACACCCACGACGAAGTTTAAGCAACTTCTACTTTGCAATAAATGATAAAACCGACAGATTCAGATGCTGATCGTGTAACTTTTGACAGTCTTTATATTGTTGCCGTTGCTGCTGTTATTAACGCAGGGGTAAGTAAAGCTTTAAGGACAACAAATATGTAATGACGAAATCCGAACAACACAAAAAATCCGTTTTCACTTTCAGTTTAAAAGCAGCAGCAAAATCTACTCTTTGTGAGACATCTGGGCTTCCACATATTTGTAGCACACAACTGTGGTTGATCCTTGTGCTCTTGATTTGCAAACATTATGTCCGCAGCAGCCTCTTACTCTTTGTCAAACTGTTGTGGCTCTGCACTCGACTCATTTTCCTCTTCAATAAGTTTCTTTCTAGTCCTAGAGGCCAGTTTTCTTGCACTTCTCAGCCCTCCTGAACATGTGTGAGCATTATTACATGAACTGGTCTCAGATGCACTTGGGTTTTGGTTTAAGTTCATTATAGTCCGAGAGAGTGTGATGCTGCTCTTTGGTCCTCTGGAACTCCATAATGGTCAATTGAGTGCTTGCGGCATGGCTGGCTGATAGATCGGTAATTACATTTACCCACCCAGTGCAAGCCTGTATCACAGGCAGAGATTTGCTTCTGTGGGTGTCTGTTTGTGTTATTAAGTAACAGCAGACAAGCAAACAATCTATTTTGGTTCATCTTTGGTTACAACAGCCCACCTCTGTTTTTAATCTGATGCATGCATCAACATAATAAGCAATGGGAGGCCATACATTCTGTGATACAGACCTAACCTTGGGACTTCTTTATGGCACAACTTTTATTCAAAAATCTTTCCAAAGCAAAACTTAAATTAAACCTTATTGATTCTCTCTGAGGCACATTCTGGTCTCCAGATTAAGCACTAACCATGGAAGATGTTTTAGATTTTACTTACAGGCTGCTTGCACATAACGCATCTAAGTTATGTCAAGGTTTTCAATCATTAAATTCACATTTTTCTATCTCTTTATGAACGACATCTATCAGAAATCGTGTTTCAGTTTGTGTAATACTTCGTATAAAGTCTTGTGCATGTCTGTTCTTATAAACTTGGTGATTCATGGTGACAGTAAAATAATTATATGATATAAATCATGTCTGTGTCTGCCTATGCTTTTTCCTTTTTTAAAGGAGTATGTACTTGGGCTCATGTAGGCAATATTTCTGAAGTGTTGGCTAATCGTGAATTTTTTCCACCAGTGTTCAAGTTTGCATGCACATTCCCTATCGCAGCAGTGTTTCTTCTGCTCATTCAAATGAATCTCATTTCCTGCTGTGAGGCTAACCCTGTGAACAATTTATTTTCTGAACATCCTGGGGTCAACAGTAAGTGTTTGAACATGTATGTAAGTATGTGGCTGCAAAAAACCCTATGAGAATACCTGTTCCCTACCTCCTCTGCAGTCTAAATTCAAACATCATGCTGCTGTCGCAATTTTCTCCTCCAGCTGCCTCTGCTCATAATACTAACACAACCCCCTAATGACAATAAAACTGACTGGGCGCCAGGAACACATACAGTCATGTGAAAAATAAAGTTTTTGCAGAAGTCTTTGCAGCCCTGTGAAAAACTATATGCATCCCATGATTCAGCAGCTTGTAGAGTCACCTTCGGCAGCATTAATGATGTATGATTTTATCAGTTTCTCACATCACTGTGAGGTATTTTGGCCTGCTCTTTTTTTTTTAACAATGTTGCTCCAGTTCAGTTGTGTTTTGTGGGCATTTGTTTAAGCACAGCTCTCTTAAGGTCCCATTTCAATCAGGTTGAGGTGCGGACTTTGACTGGGCCATTTCAACACTTTAATTCTTTTCTTTTTTCCAGCCATTCGTTCCATCAGCACTTGAAGTTTTTTAATTGACCGATGCATTTCAGCATGTAGCTGGGTCTTCAAGAACAATACTGCAATCAGCACAGGAAAAAAATCAGAACGGCAAAACGTGTCCAGTATACCTATCTACCAATCCACTCAGTTGTGTGATTGCACAGAAAAACAAAGTAAAATATATTTGTGATATGAGGCTTTATTTTTAAGTGTCCTTCATAGTGGATGTTTGTAACATTGGATAAGGAAAAACCTAAAACACCCCCCAAATTTATATGCTTCCTGGTTTGGTACCAAACATATCTAAGTTTGACATTAATCAGTCCTAAACTGGCCTTTTATCACACTGACAGCATATCAGCACAAGCACCTCATACCAACTGTCAGGGGTCCAGGACACTGTTCTTGTGTTTTCCTTCAGATGCAACTTTGCAAACCTAAGCTGTGCTGCCATGTTCTCTTTAGAGAGAAGATGCTTTCTTTTTGAAACCCTTCCAAACAACCCATATTTGTTCAGTCTTCTTGTCACAAACTTTAACATTCAACACGCTAACTGAAGCCTGTAGAGACGTAGATTTTGGATTATTTTTTTAAAAGATTCTCTGAGCATTGCACAGTCTGACCTTGGGATGAATCTGCTAAGACATCCACTTCTGGGATGATTGTGAGCTTATGTCCAGACCAGCAAACTGCCAAATCTTCTGCTTTTATAGAGATGGATACACTTGCTAATTATCAGCTAATGGTTATCAGCACCTGGAACAACTTACCCCCTTAGTTCCTTTGGATGTCCTTCGTTTTTTCCTCAGTCATGTGAAATCTTTTCTTTTTCGCATGACCATAAATGCCAGCAGATATTCGCACTTGGTTCATTCACATGTGTCTAATGCCAATCTGAATGAACCAGAGTGTGTGATCTTTCTAGAGTTGGGAAGTAACAATGTAAATTTACCCAATTATGTTTCTCTAGTACAGTTTTGAGGTACTTGTGCTTTTTATTTATACTCTTTTTTGCTACTTCTTCCTTCTACTAAGAGAAATCTGCATGTCTTTTATTAGTCTGTTTTAGTCCCTATAGACATTTTTACATAATAGATGCTATAATAACTTTTAAAAATACAAAACAACACATGGTTAAACTCAGTTTCCCACCTTTTTGGCTTCTGATATTGTACAAAGAAGCAGTGTGTAGTTAATGAAAGCCACATTTCAGATGTCTGTGAGTTGGTTCACCAAATGCTGCTTTGTTTTACCCTTTCAGCTTTTTGCATGGTTTTGTTTCAATAAAAGGTCGAATGGTCAGATATCTAATTAAAATATCAAGGACTGGACATAAAGTCCATAAAATGAAAACAAATTTTGTGCCTCTGCTCTCCTCTCTCATTAGTCCTCCCAACTTCTTAGATTTATCTGGTATTCAAATAAATAAATAAATAAACAAATAAATAAATCTGTTTATAAAGCAGCTCAAACTAATTTTATCTCCAGCAGCTAGAAATGAAACAGGCTGCTTACACACTAATGCTTCCTCCAATAATAATCCAATGATGTCATTTCAGTAAAATAATGTACCAATCACAGGCACCAGAATAGTTCTTTTGCTTTAATATTTTAACTACATTTTGCTTTCACTTATTTTCTTTCACTCGAGTAGTGTTTTTTTTCTTTTGCCATGCAGGACTTTTATTTGTAATCAGATATTTTCAATAAAGATCCATACTTTAACTTAAGTAAAGGATTTGATTACTAAAACCGGTGTTTTTCTTTCTTTGTTTTTTTTAAACCACTTTACTGCCTGGGAATACTTTTTCCTTGACACACGAAAAAAGAAACCAATTTCACACAGGAAATTACCTTCATGCTGTCTTCTAGCAAAAGGTTTAGTTAATGTCTTACACACTTAAGCACTGCTAAGTAATGCATTTTCTACGTCTTATAGTGCCAGTGAAAGCAAAACAGTGTAACCTAAACAATAATGTAGTGCAACACAGTGATACAAACCCTTAAAAATGGTGTCTGATAAACAAGCTTCTTTGCGGTTATTAATAATGTTAACAGTAATGCTGGGGATCAGACGGTGCACAGTATGCAGAGGTGTTGTGCACTGATTCACTACCTGCTGGTAATAGTGGGCATATGTGCAGGAAGGGGGGGGGGGGACTATTTGCACTGATCACCCACAAGAGGAAAGCCAATGTGTATATTTTAAACACTCTAATTCCCTGAAGTACCTCCCCTCTCCCCTGCTCTCTCCCTGCTCCTGGTGCACTCATTACTGTTGGAAATGATGCAGTAATACTGAGAGGAGGGAGGCGGGTGGGGGAGTTGGAGCAAGTAGCAGACAGTGAGTGAGACAGAAACAGAGAGAGAGAGAGAAGCAGAGGGAGAAGGCAAATTCGTGGTGGTATCTATTTCCCCCTGTTGCTGCCTCTGGGTCTTTTTTCCCCCTCCTCGCTTTCTTCTCTCCTTATAAACCTTTGAAATATTACAGTTAGCTTTTGGGCGCATATTGCTGTCTTTTATGCACAGCGGATGAGATTGCTTCTGAATGCATTATGATCCAGTGTTGGTTAAGTGTGCGCCTGTGTGCCCGTGGTATGTCTGTGTGTGTGGGACACCAGAAGTGGGTTTCCTCTAAACACCCACCGTGGCATCAGTGTGAAAATACTGAGCAAAAAATTTGTGTACGTGTGGAGGCAGATAAATATTCTGACAGAAGCATTTCTGTACCACTCGTATAAACAAGACCAGAGTTCCATAGAGGGGGTGGTTAAGGGTGATTTCTTTTAACAGCTAAATATTGCACAGTTCAAGGCAAGCCGAAGCTCTTTTCCAATGCCGCACTCAGTTTATGAACACGACATACCTGAGCTATTATCTGAGACACACCATCATCTGTGAGTCGCTCTGACCGCACTGTATGTTGTTGGTAATCGCTTGCAGCACCCAGAAGAAATTCAGATAAACATAAAGACATCTTAATAGAAGATGTTCTCCATGCTCTTAATAGACCGATACTTTCTGATCTAAATTGCAGACAGACCGCTAAACGAAGCTCTAGGCATTTCATGCAATTGTGGAGAGGGTTTAAATTAATAGAGTTAGGGGCATCCCAATAATGATGTACTGATGCAATATTACCGGTGATAATGTCCTGAATACTTTTTGAATTTGCTTTGTTTACTTATTTTTTTTCTAGGCTTTTGTGCAGCTGTCACTCTCAAGCAAAGACCCTTTCAATTCACCGTAAAAGTGAGCATGGAGGCTATGGAGATAATAACCTAACCTCCAAAATCCAGGGACAGGCCATCCTCTGGCACAGATATATGACCATCAATAACCTTTGGATTAACAAAGACTGGACAAAGAAAAGGAGAAGCACCTTTTCTTGAAGCAAAACTTTTAAGAATTTCAGCAATAAGACTGAAACACATTGAACTTTACAACAAAAACGTGGCCATATTTAAAAATATCTTTGAGATGTCTCTCTCTGGGCCCCAATTTCCTTTGCTACAGACAGAGAGAGATGTTGATTTCGCTCTCCTTTTATTATTCTAAATTGAATAATTTGGAAATGGTTAAATATGAGCCTGTGATGTTTGGTTTCATAGGAATCAAAATGGTAATAGTAGTAGTAATAGTAGTAACAAGAGCCCAAAATGTCCCCAGTATAACTATTAATCTAAGGTCTGGTTTCTTTTATAGTTTCATTAGAAGTAACCCCAAAAGCCACATTTGTACGAATCACCTTTGACTCTTTATTGGGCAGGAAGGAATTGGCAGCAATAAACTGAAGCAATATGGACCAATTTTTAGCTGTCAGACAGACGTTTGCACATTTGACTTTAAATAGTTTGGAATACAGAAGAGTTCATGGCTGCAAAACAAGCAGAAATCATCAGCTTCCACCATTGTGCTCGACAGTAGGTAAGAGTTGTTTGTGCTGATGTGCTCTGCTTGGTTTTCATCAAAGATTTCATTTTGGTCAAAGAGCTCCACTTTCTCGTTTGTCGAGAGGACATTATTGCAGAGGTCTTGTAGTTTGTTAAGCTACACTGTTGCAAACATGTACATTTGCACCAGGGATGATTGTGAGACCGTGTCAACACACAGCTGAACATTCAACACCAGCCAACTGTCAAAAATATCTCCTTTTAAGGTTGTACAAAGCTTTTTTAAAGGACTGAACATTTTCTGTTTCACAGAAACTGAGTATGAAAACTCCTTCATTCTGGATGCAACTTTTGCTCATCACCCTTCAGCTTGATGCTGATCCACAGATGATTCTGCCTCACCATGGCTCAGCATCACACGTGCAGTAACCAAACCATCTTCTCCGTTAACTTGGTATTCTGAATTCACAGTTGTCTTGTTTTGTTTTTCCGAAACACTAATCTAAATTCATGACCACATTTATTGACTGTTAAGGTGATGTCAAGGCTAAGATCACGTCATTCACATTTGATTCACATCAATCGTTTGTTATTAGTGTAATTGGCATCTTTGTTGCTTGCTTGCTTACTTGATAAATGATAAAAAGAAACTCTAAACTCTATTATTAAGCTGAATGTGTCTCTGAGGCTGTCACACGATAGTAAATCATAGATAATACAATATTGCCCCATTATCAATCAAATTTCCGTACAGTGCATTCAAATTGACATATATTAGTATGAAATTAGGATACAAATATTTATACAATTATCTGTGTGGGAATTTTTTCTTTACCGCTGAATGTATTTATTATTATCTGTGAGCATGAGTGTGTGTGTTGCCACTTACAGTACCTAAATGTGTGCGCATAAACTATGCACTTGCACAGTTTGAGTGCAAGCATTTGTACTCTCACCCAACGTCGGTTTCCAAGAGTTTGCGTCAGTGAGAATATAAAACGCCATGAACAGTTGCGTCTGCATATGGGCAAAGTCATGCACACATTGGTCTTTCACTGCAGATTGATGGGAATGAAATATTCCTTAATCTAAATGTAAATGGAAGTGAAATTTACTGGTGGGTTCTATGTAATTACCACTGCCACAATTTATTATACTTGTGTTTGTGTAAGGTGGAGAGCAAGAAAAGGAGAATATGAGAGACAGAAAAATGGAATTGGAGTGGTGGAGAAAATAAAGAGAAGAAATTCAAAGGCCTGTGGAAGGCCTATCAGAATGACAGAAAAAGAAAGGGGAATGATTTATATTTAGGTATGGTTTCATGCTTGAGCAAAGTAGGTGTAGACTCATGCTTAAGCGAGAGAGAATAGGAAATAAGAAGCTAGTCAAATCTCTTCAAAAGCGCCCACTGAGACAGAACCCCGAAAAAAGGAGGGGAGGGTAAAATATGGGACAAGGGCCAGACTTTGGTTTGGCTGAGCTGACAACCTGACTTAGATGCGGACCTGATATCATGGGCGGTGGTCAATTAGTCACTCTCTGGTAAAGGATGATATGTGTGATATATGGTCAGAGTATGAGTAGTGTTCTGTCCTGACTTGAACCCTGCTGGCCCCGCAGTCGATGTGAAATCATGTCAGAGGCAGATGCACTAAGAAAGATAGGCATCATTAAGGTGTGCTGCTGTTCCAATGCTATTAATGAGACCACAACTCTCACTCATACATATTTGTAGAAAGTGTGTACGTTTATTTGCGCATATTTGTCATTTAGTTTCTCACTGCGCGTTTGCATCTGTATTTGCATACGTTCGCTCAAGCTCCTTCTGCCATGTTCCGGTGGGTAAAAGTTTGAAGATGTAGTTTTTAATGCACTTCACCAGAAATTCATTTCACATATCTCACAAAATCCTCCCAGCACCTCCACTTTCCTCTTTTGCCCCCTACTCCCCCTCTGCAGCCCTCTCACCTCCCCTGGCTTACTCCCTGGAAGCTAATTAGCATATATTCTCCTGCAGATGAAAGTAATGGCCTTAGAGTTAGCACTGATATAGACATACACAAAACCAAATCCAGAATGGGTCGTTATCTGTCCTGAGTGTGTGTCTGCTCGGACACACATCCATTGGCTTCCCGGCCCGTTTTGTAAATTTCTCTCCTTTTGTTATTTGTGTTTGCAAGTCACTGCATGTGTGCCATGAACTTTTACTGCATCGATCAACCCCATACCTGTTCGGCATTGTGGAGCCCTATTCAAAATGCTATTCACTACATCAAAAGATGCTGCTGTGTCTGGCTGCCTGAAAGCACATGAATATGTTTCTCTTGTTTGCGACAGTAGAGAGTTGTTTAGAATGGCACTTAGGTTATTTATTGGAATATCAGTGGTACTGTGTAAATAATACATAAGGTCTGTTGATGGGTCGTTGCTTCGTCCCGGAGGACAGTGTGAAACACACGGAGGAAGCACACACGGCCAATTTCAGTCAAACAGGGGAGCACACTCAAGAGTCCTCTCATCTACAGTTATTGTACTTCAAAGCAATGACAGTTAAGATTAAATGCGATGTTAGGGAGCGCAGAGGCTGCGCCACCCCACATCAGTAATTGTATAGGTGGAGAGGAGAAAAGGGGGGTTAGAACAGAGTGGAGTGAGTAAGGAGGACAGCTATCATAGCGGTCCAAGCTGATTTGGAGAAGCCCTTATCGGGCCTGGCTTGGTGCCCCTCTGCGCTTGGCTGCAAGCCACGCCAAAGAATGCCTAGTAGGGTCAGAGGAAGTGAGGTCATGTGAATCACGGACACACTTAAAGATCCACTTGGCAGCAAATGGTGAATTCATCACTGAAGGTCAGACATCCACCACCTAAGAGAGAAAGACTGGCGTTTTGCTGCACTAGAAAGCGATAGAAAGGGTCTATAAGGGAAGACAGGGAGTACAGAAGGAACGAGAGAAACAATTTCCATCTTTCTTTCTGTTGTTCTTTCGAAACAGAGAAGTGCAGCTGGTGCAGAGAGCAGTATGTTGCAGTAACATATAGCCCACCAAGGGAGCTTTATAGTGTTGTTCTTATGCTTGTGCTTAAAAGGAGAGATGCCATGCAGATAAACAGCAGCTGCTCCTCTATTCATTTTGTCCTTTCTTCCATCCAGATGCACGCACAAACACATTTTAATCTCAACAAAAGAATTGTATTTCTGAGAGAATTCAGCGCAAGCTTGTATCTGTGTATCTTAGCTCTGGAGTGTGTCATCCCAGTGGTGAAAGCTTTTGGAGCCAGAGGACCAGTACAGTGACCCGACTCAGCCTGCTTTAATCTAATCAGTCTCTTCAACTTCCTAATAGGCTGGTTTCCCAACAGTCTGCTCCACTGGGACAGATGCTGCTTTTATCTGTTGTACGGCTGTTTACTGATCAGGGGTCAGGAAGCTGCCTCACTGTACAAGAAACCAAAGCTCCATCACAGCACATTACATCCAGGCTTACAGTGATTAATGTGCTAGGGTTTCCACTTCTGTGTTTACTCTATGCACAAGCGTGTGTGTGTGTATGTTTGTGCGTGGCCTTTAATGTGCATGGCTGGGTCTATCAGCTGGACTTTAATCTAATCTGGTAGCAACCCTGCCACGGTGACCTGTAATGATTTAGAGCTGACCCCATCTCTCTAACTCAATACAATCGTTTCCACTCAGCTGCAGCGTGCATTTGTGTGTATGTGTATAAGTGTAAGATCAAGCTTGCTTATTTGTCAACGGCCTTGTGTCATAATGCCCCCTTAATCTCACCCCTCACATGCTCAGTCATCGATCTTCTCATTCATACACTTGAGTTCAAAAGCAGCTCACACATAGCCACTGTTATTCTCTGTCTTTCTCTTCCGTTTACTTCTTGACCTTCAGTTTGAGTTTATGGGAATAACCTCCAATCCTGTAAACAGGCCACAGCCACCCCCCCCCCCCTCCCACACACACACACACACACACATACACACACATACACACACACAAACGTACATGGGTACACACAGATAATGGTTATTGGATTCATAACTGGTGAGACTCCTATCCTCATGCTCTCTGTGCAAGATGAGAGGCGGTGAAATGAAATTCTCCCACAGCAAAGCTCTGCTCTTACCTGGGATTTAGAAAAGCTCTTGTAGGGCTCTCTCTCTTTCTCTCTCTCGCTCTCTCTCTCTCACACACACACCTCAAGGCTAGAAGAGGAAGTACATCCAAAGACTGAGAAAAAGAGTGGAAAATAAGCAGAGAGAGCAAATGAGAGTCAGGGAGACATCGAGGGATTACAATGAGGCAAACTGGGAATGGTAGCGGTATGACAGGGAGGGGAAAAGAATCTAGGAAGATACTCAAAAAAACATGAAGTGAACTGAGTGTCAGACAAAATTGATCTGTCTATCTAAGAGGCTGAAAAGAGCCACCCTAGGTGACCAAGAATGGTCCAGGGACTAAGAGGAAGAAAGAAAAAAATAGCACCAGGGAACTTAGTCTTTGGCTACTCTTTCACCCTCCAAAAAAAAAAACACAAAATAGTCAAATCTTTTAAGATTTTTCCTCAAAACGATGTTAAAAACACCCCTTGTGAGTTTGCTGTTGTCATACCTAGAAAATAAAACAGATTATTTCACAATGTAAAATAACCTACATCCTCAGAAAAAAAAACAGGAAAAGAAAAACGCCCTGCAAAAAGAGCTGCTGTAACCCTGCAGCAACCCAGTTCATTTTATACCTAAAAGAAACTGAAACATTACATATGCAGTTTTATTTCAACCTGTGATCAGTTATACTTCAAAAGAATCAGTCTTCTGAGGTAACATGCAAACATGAATAGTGACAAAAACACAATTTGTGGTTGGCATAATTACAGCAGTACAGTGCATAACTCAAGGAACGGTTCTCTTAAGAATCATGCATTGATTAAACTGAGACCACGGCAAGACAGTGAATCTCTCAATAACCTGCCCAAAGCAATTAAATGGCTGCCATGACTGTGTCCATAAAATACTGTGTTTCTTTCACAGATCATCTTTTCTGTGTTGTTAAGCGGAGTTATTAAATCGGAGAAATGATTTGTGTTGATGGAGTAAGTGTGGCTGGAAGAATCCTGTGCAGGATTTCATGGAGTTACTATTTTAATTATGTCAGAGCAGGGAGAACAGAGATGAGGTCTCAGCGGCCCTCTTGCTCTTCTGTGCAATCGGTCTATCTTTTAATTATCCACCACTCCTGTATGGAAAGCAGAGGGTTGCTGTGGAAAGGCGGAGATAGGAGGGGGCTTCTATTCTCTCATCAACTGCCTGATAGAGTAGTGTGATGACTTAACGATTGATTCCCCTTTCTCCCTCTCTCTCTCTCTCTCTCTCTCTCTCTCTCACACACACACACACACACACACACACACACACACACACACACACACACACACACACACACACCACATATCTATCTTTCATGTGTCTTTTATTGCAGTGGCGGAATAATCTTTGTCATTTTAAAAACATCTCTCCCAAATATTCACAGTATAAAATCACCTTTGCATACTTTATACTTATGGGGGGATCCTGAAGTTGAAAGCAGAAGAAAATAACATGACCTAAAACTTCAGGGACAAAGTGTTGGTATAGTATGGGGGAAGAAAAAAAGGAAAATAGGGCAAAGACCCGAGGGGCAAGCACGAGGGGCACATGAAGAATGTTGAACGCACCTTCAAACAACAATCTCCAAACAGCTAAATCTCTGTTACAAGGATACAGTGAAGGAAAGCATTATGAAATCTGTCACCAAACCATGACTCACTCTCAGCAACCTGATATTTAACTTGACCCACGAGTCACTGCAGCTTATTCACCGCTCTCCCTATAAAAGAAGGCCCGCCTTTTAACGGCTGCCAAAGCAGATGATCTTAAAGGACAACACCACTGTTTTTTTTTAAATTAAATATTTTATATTTACATGAAAGTAAATAACATTTTGCAAATGTTGCTGTTGTTGTTTGGGGGGTGAGAGTGTCATAGTTCTTTTCATTTTTTAATAATATGATAATTAATAAGCAGACACCTGAAATGTATCGAGTTTTCTAATCCATCACCTTGAACATCACGTTGACACAATTTTTTCTCTTTGTCATTGACTGGTATTTTCATTTACATGCAAATCAGAGGAGAAGAGCCTGTGATGCATTATCACGCTTTTGTAGGTTCTGCAAAAATAGTGCTGAATTAGTGCTTACAGTGATGGATTACACAATTCCTGAGACTGTACTAAGTAATCGTCATCCCTAACTGCTTTGAATAGGGCGTGGTAAGCAACCCAAATGATGATGATAATGATTATTATCATTATCTGTTTCAGAGCACTCCTTCCCATTTAGAATTTCAATACATTTTAATTTTAGTTGATTGCTCCATCATACATATTCATTCACTGATTCAAAATAAGTTTGCGTTTTTAATGATCGTGGACTAATTGTGACGCAATCGTGCCACTATGTTGAAGTTACAATTTAGCCAGTTGAGAGTTTAGATTTTTCAGCCAACAACTATTCAATGTCCAAATATTTTCTGGGTTTGATGGCTGGCAGATTTCCACAGTCACCTGTAGTTTGATGACTTGTCTGCAAATACTCGCCAATTAATTGCAGAACCCTAGTGAAACTATAGAAAGTGTGAAACAAAGTTTTTTGCTGTGGCGCTAAGGCAAAACGTAATTTTTCCCCCACACTTTCAAGTTTTAAAAGCACTTGGCTACTAGTTAGACACTGTTTGCAGGATTACAATACAAACTATGGGTCACTTCAGCAATCTGCCAGTGTCGAAAGTTACATTGAAGGTGCAGCAGTCTCTTTGTGAACATCTCCCTTCATCTCCCCAAGAAACCACTTGCCACCTGGTCAAGGAATGCACATTTTTCCCTAGCCACCGACAGCTACAACTCTTGGACAATGCGTGTTATGACATCACGAGAAACCGCTTCATACAGGAGAAAAAAAATGTCAACAGAAGGACAAAGCTTGTAGCAGCAAAATCACTTTCATTCTTTTACTGCACTGCTGTCAAACTCATGTTTCTTAATTTACAACAACCCTTTGTGATCTCAAATGGGCAGTTTCAGTTTTACAACAGGGCAATAGCCCTAATCAAAGCTAGCAGCTTACCTGATTGGCTACCTCCCTCGACTTTTTGATGGGGGCAATAACAAGAACAACAAAGACAACAACAACAATAATAGTAATAATGTGCAATAAACATACACTCATTCTTTTTATTTATTAAGTTAAGTTACTGTGTTGTGTTGTGCGTAATGCCGACGTGGGACAGTACTAGGTATGACTGTGCAATGACAATAAAAACTTATCTTCAGAGAAACTACTAAGAAAACCCCCAAACTGATTATAAAAAAACTTCTAAATTTGACTGTTTCTTTTAGAGTAAAGTAGCACATTTTAATGAACCATCCATTTATAAAAACAGATGGTACCCCTACCCCATGTTCCTCCTTACACATTAGGGGGATCTATCTGGTCTGACAGCTGCTGACAATCCTCATTAATACCAGCACCAAACTAATGACTCAGGCCTAAGTTGTTGCTCACCTTCTATTCTTCATTCTCTATCATTAAACACTGTCTAGTTGTTTTTGACATTGTGGTCCTTACCTAGTGAAGTGCAGTTTGCATTCGGTTAATCTATTACAATCACAAAGCTACTGTTGTAACTCAGAGAAACTTGTTGGCATCGCCTCTTTGCAGAAGTGTCTTACTCTGGGGCAGGGCAGGCCATAGGTCATGTCTTTGTCAGTAGGAAGGCCATAAAGCTGACAATGATCAGACCTCTGGCTCAGATTAAAATAATAGTGCAGACATGACGTGATCTATTCTTTACGACATGCAGCACAGTGCAAAGTATAGTGAAAAGTCCAAGAATTATGCTGTTATTCTCTGTAATTTTCACATTGGGATGGCTGGTCGATTCGGCAGTGTCAGACATGCAGTTAAATTCCTCTAAGTATAAATTGTAAATATCTTGTCTTAACCAATTTTTCACTGCTCAATTCTAAAGTAGGGTCTGAATTTATAGGGCTCATACTATAAAGTGCTGTCCACTTCAAAGTTTTGCTTTAAGTATGTTTTTTTTTATGCCAAAACCTGTTTATATTTTTGATACTGTGAGTAATACTTTCTGGAAAAACTTTTCCTTTTCCTCTTTTTTTACAAGTCAGTTGTTTAAAGTCAAAGGAATTTTATTACCTCCTACTTTATTATATTAGTATTTCAGCTGTTTTGTAAAGTTCAAAATGAACTTACTGCTGTGCTTTGTATTCAAATCTATTTAGAAATTTAGGACGTATTGTGATGTAGATGTAAAATATGAGTATGTTTATGCGTGGGAATTTATTGTGTGCATGTATACACTTGCTTTTTTACTATAATTTGTAATCTATAATTAATCATTGGCTCTCCTCCTGATTCTGGGCTTTTTGCTAGCTTTTGTGAAAAGCTACTCTATCATTTCTCTCTCTTTTTCTTCCTATTTTTCCCAAGGGAAGTGTCTATTTTAGGAACCTGATGTTCTCTGACAGCTCTCACACATTCCTCCGTGGCATTAATGCCAAAAGAGGCGCACAGACACGATAACACATATACACGCACACATTAAAAGAGAAAGCGTGTACAGCTACACACAGGACTACTGGGTCTTGCTAACATCAACATTTACAGAAGTCCTTGGGTCATGTCAGCTGCAGGACTAAATTGGTTGCAGGACAAAGAAAAATCCTACACAATAGAAAACAATTTCCCCAAACATGCACAGAGCATTACCAAATACAGTATGAAAAATTACCATACAATACAACACGGTGTGGCATAGCAGCACTCTGCTCAGAGCACAACGTCAACGTACAGGACAATAAAATTTGCTGCATTTTCCCTCATCCGTTTAGTATCGAGTGCAGTCTGGCTGTCTGTGTTTGGGGTCTGCCGGCCACAGTGATATGATATCTTGTCATAGTTTCTGTCATAACCTGTCAAGTAAGATTATGACCAACTTCAGACATGCTATAGAAAGGGTGAATCACATTCTGAGGCTTTTTTTTACTGTGAGTGTTTGTGTCTGTACACATGAAAATAGGGCAGAACAATACAATATGATCATTAACTCTGTTCTTTTTTCTTTTTTCTTTTTTTGTGGTGAAACACACACCAAAAAAGGATGATACTTAAATGTCATTGTATAGCTCAGGAAGTCTAATTATACTCGTCTGCTGACACAAAGACGTTCCACTGGCTCCTTCTTTGAATCTCCATGGGTACCTGACACGATACGTGACCTGGACAAAGCTGGAGGGATTAATGGCTTTAGGACCGTGCGGACACACACCCAGACACATTAGCAAAAACACAATAAAGCACGTGCTCTTTTAACACAAAGGTACTCCTTTCACAAATAAATTATTTGACATGTTGGGAAATATTTGTTCACCATATTCACTTCTGTAGAGATGAAGCTAATTATGAGGACTCTGTCCCACACATATGTGATTGTTAGCATTATAGTTTTCGCCAGTGTGAGACAGAGGGCAACCTACAGCACTGAAAATAAATCTAAGGCAGCAGTAATTTAAAACAAACCGAAAAACATCCCTACAGCTTACAGCCTGGTATAAAAGAGTTTTGTGATTAAAACAAAATATATAAAAAAATCATCCATCTAGAAACTGGCATTAAGGTTGTGGCAGCACTGATTGATAGGTGTTCTGACACAGTCAGCTGGACGGTCCAAACCAGTGAGTGGGTCAAGGTGGTTATGTCTAAATCTTTACAGTGTCCAGTGGCAAGGTTATAATCTATCCAGAAAAGGTGAAAAAGTAATTAGAATTTAGAAGGAAACTAATGTCTGTCATGTTACTCTATTTCAAAAATAATGGGGCTGTGGCCCTGTCAACATTGTGAGTGCCTGTGCCTCGCTTATATATGTGTTCTGAAGTGTTTTCTGCTGATTATGAAGGCTATCAGCGAGGCTTTTCTGAGTAATTATAGATTTTTTTCTCTGTAAGCCAATCAGAAAGGACTATGCCTGACTCCAAGCATGTCAGAGTTCACTGCTCTCAGCATGGTCACACAGCAATTAACCTGCATTTGCTGTACAAACTGTCACTCCCCTTAACTCTCTGTCTCTTTTTCGCTCTTTCACAAATACACACTCATATGATTATACTGCAGGTATTACACATTTGAATTGCATGATTCTGCACCACTCCTGAATAGATTTCATTTTAAAGCAAAATATTCTCTACAGCATGTTTTCCTCATCAAATACACACACAGTACGAGTGTGTCGATTCCCTGCATCAACACACTCTGTCTTTCCATTCTCTCAAACATACACACGGGTTCCTACTAGAAGACCTACTCTAACACTAATCGTGACTTGCCTAAACCTAATTTTAACCAAAACCTAACCTCACTCTAACCTTCATCCAGAATTGAATGATTTATGTCATAAGGAGGCAGGTTCCCTCAATGTCAGTAATACAAAATAACAGGCGCACGCACACAATGCATCATCCAGTGTGCGATTTTCAGCCTGCCGACACCTGCCATTTCAGGTTTGCAAGCTCTGCAATTTTCCCACAGCTTTGCAGCAAGGACGCTACCTCAGGACACACAAACCCACACACCTATCCACACATACACACTTCATTCATGATTCATGCCTGAATTCCCTAATATTTGATTGCCACAAGTCATTAATTATTTGTGCTTCTCTCAAAATATATCTTCCTGCATGACAAGGACATGCACCATCTTTCTGTCCATCACAGACTTTCATGCTACACATGCTCAGAGTTTGAAAAAGGCCATAGGCTTATTTGCATGAATTATAATTCTTAACAACTTTTTTGTAATTTGCACTTCAGTACTAAGCAAGCTTCATAAAATAACAAATGCGGATAACAAGTATGTCTTACATTTAATGTTATCTATGCATCCGCAGCAAGTTAAATTCTTTGGAATGATAGACACTCAGGCCTCTTTGTACACACATGCACACGGAAATAAGTGAAGAAATGTTGTTTTTGTTATGGCAGTTTGGCAGTATATGAATATTAGATATTACTCCCCAATCATCATCCTTATTTATTCATTACCTGCTAAATGCGTGTTTCTTATCGCTGCCAGCAAGCCATCTGCTATTTGGAAACACAATAGAACATCACAGAAACATACGCAATGGCAATCAGAAGTACAGTTTTGTAGAAATAACAGATTTGTTGAGAAGACAATGAATAATTCTCCTTTTCTATTAAAAACCTACACGGGACTGCAGAATGCGCAAGAATCTGGTGTTTCTTATCAGCGCTGACAGTTTGTACAGTTAATTACTGGGAATAACATATTAACACACGCACATATGCACACACACGCTCTCTCTCACACAGACATATATATATAAATTTGACAGACAGAGATGGGGTAATTTAAGGGCAGCACATCCATGTGTATGTTTCTGACCAAACTGTCAGAAGAAACCTTTAACAGGACCTGTGCTCACAGCCGAGCACCTTGCAGCTTGACTGACATTCACCAAGGATTGGCCTCCCCAGACCATCACTGATCCACCACCGAACCAGTTATGCTGGATGATTTTGAAGGCCGCATTATTTTTGCAGCGGTGTCTTCAGTCTCTTTCATGTCTGTCACATGTACTCAGTGTGAGTCTGATCTCATCTTTGAAGAGAACAGGACACTAGTGGACTTTCCAGCTCTGGTGTTCTCTGCCACCCACATTTTCTTTGTAGCGACGGAGAAATTGAAGTACAAAGAAAGCTTTTGCTTTGAGCATCCACTAGAAACTCAGAGCTAGATGGATGCCCAGGACTCATAACACTAGAAAACAGATAACCAAGAAGCACAGAGGGCCTCAAAAACAAACAGACATGCATAAAATAGATGTAAACACTCAACAAGCATATAAACAAAGGCCGTTCCAGATTATCTCAAGGGATTTAGAGAGATTTTTAAGCATTTTCTTACTCTGTTAGTTTGGGTTGTGTGCACTCTCTACACCATAAACAGGAACTGCAGACTGTCAGCATATTTCGAGATAACTTTGTTGTAGTGTGGTTTGGACTTACAACAAAACGCTGCTAACAGGGTGTGACAAAATATCAGCTGATACGCTTACTCAAATAAAACACAGTATAAACTGATGAGTACATTCATGTTTCATAGTAAGTGTGCACACTTACAAAGAAGGGAAAGTCTCTTATTTTTATGTAAGCTTAATTTTAATGAAGTGAGACAAAAAAATAAATCTAAAACATAAATTCCAAATTCAATTCAATCAAATTGAATTGAATTCTATTTATATAGGGCCAAATCTCAACAGCCTCAAGGAATCTCATATTGTAAGGTAAAGAGCATAATATAGAGAACATCGATATATTCAAAGAAGCCCCTTTGAGCAAGCAGTTGGCAAGAGTGGGAAGGGAAAACTCCCTTTTAACAGGAAGAACCCTCTGGCAAAACCAGGATTGGCAAGACCATATGACTCGACCAGCCGGAGGTAAAGAAAGGAAGAAAAACACACTTTATAAACTAATGTTCAAACATGAATCTAAACATCAGTTTATACTGTGGTTTGCTGTATTTGAGTCAGTGTATCTGAGATTCTCTCACACCCTTAAGCTACATATTGTGGTGGTTCCACAGCACAATAAAGTTACCTTGAAATACACTGAGAGCCTGTGTTTCCTGCTTATGGTGTGGATACTGATACAAATCAAACTAAAAGAATAAAGGATGCTTAACAACTCCCCTTAAAAAAAATCTGAAAATGACTTTGTTTATCTGTTTGCTGTGTGTTTACATCTATTTTATGTATTTCTGTTTGTTTTTGAAGCCCCCTGTCCTTCTTGGTTTTCTGTTTTCTAGTCTGATGAGTGCTGGGCATCCATCTAGCTCTGAGTTTCTAGTGGGTGCTCAAAGCAAGAACTTTCTTTGTACTTAAATGTCTTCATCATTGAAAAATGTGGGTGGCATGAATGCTGGCCAGAGAACACCAGAACTGACAAGTCTGTATTAATTCAAGAATTTTTATATTTTAAAAGACAATTCCAGGCAGTCATTCCTGGCTACAGCTCAAATATCACCTGGAAATTGTCTATCATCTCCACATACCGGAGAAAGCAGAGATTTAACCTTCTTTGAAAGAGACCTTATTAATTAAAAGGATACACAAACAAATGCCACAGCTTTGTGTTGCTTTTCACGATAATAAAACAATAAATACAAACAACAACAGATGAGACGCTCGTTTTCCTTTTGTTTTGCTTCGTTCATTTGTCTCTTTTAATTCTATTTTGTTGTACTTTTTCAACATGTTCAAAATAAAGAATCAATCAATCAATCAATAAATACAAACAACAACAGATGAGACACTCGGGGAAAAAAAGTCACTAATCCGATATAACTCTACATGGAAAAAAGGATAGCTATCTAGCTATGATCTTGACTGCCAGTCAGGGCCATACACAAACATGGTTACCATGCTGCTGATCTAAGAGGACTGTTGGCTCATAATTATTTTTTGCACCAATCATCAGTAACCTCATTTAGGCATTGCGACCCAGAGGGTAGTTTGAAAGGAAATTAGAACAAATGCCATTGTTGGCTGTCAGGAACGTTCTTGTCGCCTTGTTAACTATAGCTTTGCTGTGAAACTGTACCTAGCAACAACAGTTTGCCTCATCACCATTCACAACCATATTGCCTGTGAACCTGAGCATACTGCATGCTTCCTGACTCTCTGTCGTTTTCCCTCAGCACACCACCTGCGTTAAAAAATACAGAGTATCTGCGTGCAGCGGGGCTAGGGGAGGGTCTGTGCTGACGGACGTGGGTTACTGACCTGGTAGCCTGGCTGCCCCTGGGTGGGTCCGGGATGGGCGTGAGGTTCTGGGGGCGCTCCGTCTCTGGGCTGGGACCCGGACCGGGCCTCGGGGGCTTGGGTCCTGGTTGGTGTGTTGCCGGGGTTGTGGGCGGGTGGGTGCATGGGGGCCCAGCCCTGGAGCAGGGTGCCGCTGGTGCGTCGAGCCACCTGGGGGGCTCTTCAACTGGTGGGGGAGATTGTCACATCTTGCAGGAGCTTTCCTCTCCTCAGGAGCTGCCTCTGCAGGAGGGGGAGATACAGGAGAGGTGGAGGAAGATCTCAGCCTGGGTGTTTATTGTCTTATGTAGTCTGGAAGATGAGTGGATGGTGGGGTGGGTGCAGTTTTCTCTGTGGTGGGGTTGGGTGGACTGTCCCGGGCTCTGTGGGGCCGGGCGGCGCTGCTGCACTGGGCCCGGTCTGGATGGGCCTGGGCCCCCTTTCCCTGGCGGGTCGCGGAGTATGGGGGTGCCTACTGGGGTCAGCGGGGGAGCTGGCCCCAGGGAGGGGTCACTTGCCCCTCCCTTCCTTCCCTCCCCATCTCCAGCTGCCTCCCTCTTCCCGCTCCACCACAACCACCCACACATGCAGGGCCTTGGAGTAGGGGTATGTCACCAGGGTGCAGAGGAGGCTACCCCCCCTCTGTCCCCTTCTGGCTGCCTCTGCCTCAATTTTATCCCACAACTTAGACATTCACATTACTCACACTCTCATTACACATACATATAGGATCTTGGGGGTGGGCACGATACACGGAGTCCAAAGTACCATCAGGGTGTACACCCCACCCCTGGCATCGTTGCCCACCTCTCAATTTTAAATACACGTAGACATTGAGGGCTAGCAGGAGGGACCATGCGCTTACCTGCTGCTCTCTGGCAGGTAGCTCCAAGCCCTCCTGGGTTTTAAATGCACCTTAGAACACACATGCATCAACATTACAATGAGCGGGTGGAGGGAGGTTTGGAGTCTTCTCTCACCCCCATTCTCTGCGACCTGCTGGAGCAGGGGGGCTAGGACTAGGAGGAGGAGTTGGCCGTCCGACTGCGGTCTGGAGTGTGGAGCCTTCCTGCTGCTGCGGAGTCGGGGCGGTCTGCCTCCCCCCACCGCAGGGAAAAGGGAAACACCACCTGGGTCTGGGTGCAGTTCCCCCCTCCAGGGGCGGGGGCACCTAGACCCGGTTTGTAGAGTACGCTTGGGGAGTGTGATCGTGTGTACAGCGTCTCTTTATGTCTGTCTCCACGTTGGTTGAGTGTGGAGTGAGTGCATATGAGAGCATGAGGGTGGGAATGGATGTTTGTATCTGTGTGTGCCTGTATGTCTGTGTCTATATGTCAGGTTGGGTGTCAGGCGCCACCTCTCTGGGGACATCTCAGGCCCTCCAAGGTTTGGAGGCCTATCTCCCCCTACCACCACTTCCCCTGCCGGTGGCGGACCCCCTCAGACATCGGTGCGTTGGTGGTTCTTTGTGTCCGGGGATGGGCGTCCAGGTACACACCGGCTCACTCCTTGGCGGCCGCTTATCGGGGCCTGGAGCCTGGGGCTCGCTCGGGCCACTTCGGAGGTGGGGTGCCCCCGGCCTCTCGGCCTGGGGCTCGGTCACTCAGGCGCAGCTGGCTGCCGGCGGAGCTCACGGGCGCGTCACTGCAACTCCCCCTGGCTTCTGCTCCGCGGCTGCTGAGTGAGCCCTCATCTGGGACTCTCCTCAGCTCTTTCCGGGACAGTGGCGCAGCTGCCCCTCTGTTGGTCTTCCTTGGTCTCTTGTGTTCTGCGGGCCTCTGGATGTCTGGAGTTTTGATCTCCTCCACACCTGCTTCACGCCCTGGAGGACGGGGCTGTGGCCCCCCCACACCCTCTAGCAGATTATTACATGAAGGAACCTTTTAAAAAAAACAAAAAACAAGCGCGTCCATGCTCACAGGTGTACACACGGGTGATCACACCCACAAACTACACCCTTTTTGGCTCCTACCTCAAAGCACACTGTGTTCTGTTGATCTTATGTGCTGCACAATAATGTTTAACATTTAGTATTTACTGTCATATTCCCATATATCATTGTGATGTTGTTTATTCTATTACTCTTGTTCTCTTCTGCTTGCTTTCTGATTGATATATGCATTTTTTTTCTCTGCCCGTTCTGTTGGTTTTTGTCTTTTGCCCTTCTCCCCCGTCCCTCTTCTCAGCTGTTTCTCTTTCCCTCTTTCTTTCTCCCCTTCTTTCCCCCAGTCAAGTCTGTCCCGTATTCAGTAAGTGAAAATAAAATAAACAATAAAAGGTGAATCAAATGGACCATTACGGCAAGGCTGGGATGGTCAGTTTGGTAAAGTAAATCCGTTGGGCATCTTTCTTTGCCTTTAGACAACAATTCTGATGGCAAAAGAGCCAAACGGGACAGGCCAAAAAAAAAAAAAAAAAAAAAAATACAGAGTAGGGAACCTGCACCTCTGATGACTATGAGGTTTTCATCATTACAGAATTAGACTTCCGTGTCAGCTTTTTCCTACCTTGTCAGCTCTTTCACTTGACTGGAGGTATGGCTGAGGAGATGAGGCGAAAAATTATTTAGGCCTATCTCAGCCTCATAATGGGCTGTCGATTTCCCTTCAGCCACAAAGGAGGAACAGTGGGGATGCATGCTATTTGCAGACCACAGCTGTTTGTGGAGATATGACTATGTAGAATGACACAGATACATTGGAGATCTTAATCTCAACCTTTTCAGCATGTAAACCGAAAAAGACTGTTCAATTTCTTCTATCTTGGATCACACAAAGAACGGCGCAGGGTGGAGGGGAGGAAAAGAAGTTAAACGAGGCAAAAAGATTATCAAAGCTTGCTATCCAAGGAGAGGATAAGACAATCCCATGCAAGCATTGTCTTTCTGGAGATATTTTCAAAGTGTCCCAGTCCCCTCTGTTCTTAAAAAGCCTGAGTTCTGAAATAACCAAGGCCATATAATTCAGCAGCGATGTGTGCCGGACG
The DNA here is from genome assembly GCF_057382185.1 of Mchenga conophoros. Taxonomy (NCBI): domain Eukaryota; kingdom Metazoa; phylum Chordata; class Actinopteri; order Cichliformes; family Cichlidae; genus Mchenga; species Mchenga conophoros. The sequence goes on along the minus strand of NC_140536.1, from coordinate 28,735,141 downwards.
AAAGAGGAAAATCTCTAAATCTGCAGTTTCATGCAGCTCCTCCCAGCCTCTGATTTTTGACGCTTGGCTTGCCAGATAAGATTCTGAACATCAAACATACAGTCAGGGCTCATCCTGTTAAAGCAGAGATAGGGGATGAGGCTCTCCGAGTTGAGATGCTTCTATAATGCATGTAGGCCTGTTGTAGACATGATAAAAATGGAATATTGACTATAAATTTACACACATGAACATTTCTTTACATCAGTGAACATGTTGAGCTGGACAGACAAACATAACCCATAACAGAACACCCACACCATATGTGTACATGCTATACAAAAGGACACGCACTATTCATTTATCTCAACAGCCCTAAAGCAGCAACTTCATCAAAGACAAACATCTAAAAAAAAATAGGGTGCACTTTCATTCAAAGTGTTTCTTATTTTCCTTAAACCTACTCTAAGTGTTTCATAATGAACATCCCAAGTGTTTCTGTCTGGAAAGCTGGTAATGGAATATTTATAGAATATTTCTGGGAATACTTATGGGAAACTGGTTGTAACAAGCATCTTTGTTCTACTGAAACACAATTTTTTTCAATTTCTTCTTCTTGGTGTCTTTTTTTCTGTGCCTGAGTCTCTCTGCTATGCTCCCTATGTTTCTGTCTTTGTGTCTCATCGTATAGCCAGTGTGTGTCTGTCTTCCTACCATTTTTTTTCCACTGCTTTTTCAACAACCTCAAAACCTGAGCTCAGTCAGAGCCTCAATATGAATCTCATATGTAATGCATTGCCATAACAGAAATCTCTTAGAACTCATCTATCTTACAGGCTGTTCTCTGCTCATTGTAACACCATGGCACTATGTATAATAGGTGCACTCTCACTGAAAACTGTCTTTAACAACTGCCCCTCATTGTGCGTGCCTCATGACGCCTGGAAACAGCTGTAATCTCAAGTAATTCCCACCACAGCCATTCACTCTTGCTTGCAAATGTGAATTCTTTATTTTTGTCCATTAAGCTGGCAAAACAAATGTTCAACGCTCACTATTATACGCATGTTTTTAATGCACTGCAGAGTGACAGATAACACTGGAAGAATCTGAGTGTGCTTTCTCACGTGTGCTGTAATTTGCAACTCCACCCTGACATTTATAAATTGAAGGCTCAGCATATGCTCGATGTAAACATGTCCCAGAGCGCATTACGGTTAAATGTTGCAAGATGTTTTTGAAAAAGCACAAAATACTCACATGGTTAGAAAATCTGTCTGCAGCAGAAAGACTGTCCTTAAAAATGCAATTAAAAGTTTACGTGTGCTTGCTTTGTCATACAACAGAGACAATACAACAGTTTAGTTTAACTGCTTCCAATGGATGTCTGAGACATTTCATCATATCAGTGAGACTCAGCAGCAATGTGAGTTTGTATGGTTTAGGTTTTGAATTTTGGAGTTCTAATCCAGATGTCCATGGCTAATGTGCGATGGATGAGTGAGTAATATGAGTATCCACTGTAGTTCCAAACTAAGGAACAGTGTTTATTGTAACTGTCATAAACAGGATGTGGCAAGTTTTAATAATAACAACTGCACTGCATTAAAACATCCACAGCAGTTGGGATATCCAATCTTTAAGTGATGACGTATGAACCCTGCTTCCGGATACAAACTACTCTGCATTTATTAAGGCTGTTGTGTTTTTAACCTGTTTAATGCTTTGAATTTTGTTTTATTTAATGTGAACCCCCCCCCCCCAAAAAAAAAGTCAGTGACCACTGTCGACTTCTCTCGGTTGTTATCATCAGTTTTCATTTTTAAAGCTCAGTTTTTAAAACCTTACAATGTACCTATGGCCCAGCCCATGCAGCAGTATATTAATGACTAACCTTGTATTGCAGTTGTTCTCCTGACTGAAGTTTGGTCCGTTTACAGCATCCTGCCATGCAATTACATTTGTCCCTAATCATCGGGAACTCTCAGGTTAACTTTTATTGAGTGGAAAAACCTTAGCGTTCATCCTCAAGCTTCACTGTGTTTATGTTGTGCTAACCATAGCTGTGTAGCCAGCCACCACGCAGCACATCATTATATACCAGCTAGCCCAACTTCAGTTTTCTGTCTTCATTTATGTCGAAAGTGATTACAGAGCTGCACGTTTAAATTTTTGCTGTGGCAGTTAAGCTGCTGGATTTTTGGCTTCATGACCCTCCTTCGTGGTTCGTGCACATTGAAGCTCAGTTTGCTCCCCGTGGCTTTTCAGCTGACGACATGAAATACCAACACGTGGTGGCCTTGCTGGATCCGCTGTCCAACCGTCCTGTGATAACCGTTTTCCGGCATCCCCCCACCCATGCTGTCCTTCCTAGGACGACAGCGAATTCCTCTTCAGTCACGTCTTCTTCCTGCAGATGCCGGTGCGAGCTGGCTTCGCCAACTCCCCGCTGCTGGCTGCGAAGACCCACATTATGCAATTCATTTGCACAAATGTGTTTGATCTGCTGCTTGATGGTCACTCTCAAAGTGAGAGAACTCATTGAGAATCTATAAGAAAATCAATAAGTAATCAAACTGATAACTGATATCAATAATACAATTGGAATTGCTTAATTCTTTCATTTCCCTTCCTTAGACACGACTGTGACAAAACTAGCTTAGTGCCCACACTGTGCGGCAATTATGGCATACTGTGCGTGGTTGAATGTAGCTGGAATTGTTTACATGTTGATCTGATCTGCGGTTGATTTAGCAGGGTCTGAGTATGAATTCATTGTTTCATGTAACTTATGTGTGGTTATTTATAGATATTTGTGTAATTTTCATGCAAATTAGGTCTACCCAACAAGTGGACCATAAATTCACCCTGTGGCAAGACTTCAAAAGTAGCCCAGTTCTGTGGGAAATTACGGACTTGGCAACACTGCCACTAACTGTCTTTGCTTAGTTACTTCAAAAGAGTATAAAGTGATGAATTCTTTCAGCTCTGTTTCTCTTCTTCTATTCCAGGGACATATTTGCTGCCCCATGTGAATGACACGTGAGAATTTCACACTTTTCTGGAATCTATAAAACATGAATAGGCAAATCAACCACATATATAGACAAACATATCAAGAGCTATTTACAGTCACTAATGATGAAATACTTACTTGAAAGAGTTGTGGGAAAAACTTAAACTGATCACGTTAGGTGGGAAGAACTATTCTTGAAGGTTACCTAACTTTCTCGGATAGACAGTCATGGCCTTGGACAGCATAATTAAAGCCAACGTAGGTTTAATTTACTCGGTGGGTTCAATAATTATTAAGTTAGAGAAAGCTTGGCTAAGAGGTGGGAGAGCACTAGGAACTGAGTGCACAGAAAGAACGCAGACTTTGGAGGAGAGGGCTAAGTGGCGATGCAAAGAGAAAAAGAAAGAAAGAAGAGGACGTGAAAAGAGAGTTGTCCTGGAGGCAGAGCTAGTAAATGAGTCATTGGAGTGAATCTGCTATCAGGTCTATTCTAACAGTGCTACAAGTGAATGGATGCCTTAAAGGTTAGGCATAAAATGATTTCTCATTTTGCTGCGATATACCCCCTGGTAGACATTAACGCTTTGGTTATGGACTTGAGTGTAAAAGCTCCTGAGGTAACAGGCTGCTTGTCTGCCATAAATATTTCTGGCTATATGTATGTATATTGTTATTTGAATGAGGCTGCTTTTATGGAGATGAGTATATTTTTGTGCAAATAGTTAAAGTTGATGTGATGCTGTGTGTCATTTCTATAGCCAGGTAGTCATTCTGTCTACACAAAGCCAACTCCCCTGGTACCTCACATCACAGCTGGGACTCTGTTCAGCTCCGATCCTCCTGACCTATTTCAGTGCACAGATACACACACACACGCTCGACCACACACACATATATACACCAACTGACAGTTGCGAACAGACCCATGCATTCATACAAAGCAAAGCAGCCACACGCAAAACACTTACATATGTGCCAAGCTTCATTTCTGCTCTACTGAGTCTGTTCGTGTCACAACTTTGCAGATGTTTAAGCCATGGGGACATGAACACTAAATTTGCAGAAATTCTCTTCCCGGTTGTTTGGTTGGAACAGCGGGTTTTGAAATGATAATGAATCTGTGGGCCGGGATTTCCCACATGGCATCATGTCTAGAGTGGAAACAGAAGAAATAGAATAAGGCAGCACTGGAAAGCAGCAGCAAAAGATTTTTTTTATTATTACCAAATGTAAAAGTCAAATTCTGGCTGAACTAGGTAGATGAAGCAGTCGGCGTTTCTAAGAATAATAAAATGTTAAAAAAGTGCGAATCTGAGGTTAATGTTACTGCTGCAGAGTGCAGATGGCTCCCCGTACAGTTAATTTAGAGTTCAAAGTCTTGCTCTATCAGCCAATAGCTGATGAGCACAAGCAATATAAAAATAAACTAAATATACATCCAAAAGAAATCATGGATAAAATGCTGACTCACATTGCATAAAAAACAAAACACAGATATGAGTTATATTGCATTCCAACACATGCGATTTCAGATGTTGATTGCAGATGTAATAAACAGCTATAATAACTTCATTACACACACTTATGTCACACAGAGGTTAAAGCGGTTAAAAGAAGAATCACGCACAAAGTGGGAGAGGCAGTGTATAGGTCAGATTCCAAAACATTATAAATTCACAGCTAAAACTGACCATCCAATCTCAGTGTGTGATCATAAGTGTGGAAAAAGAAATATCAGAGAACATGAAGACAGAAGGTGCGATGCTGCATCCACTGGCATCGGGAGATGGCCCTGAGCCTGAGCTGATGTGTATCTTTGGGACTGGGGACTTAGGACGCTCTCTGGGCCTGTGTCTGCTCCAATCCGGCTACAGGGTGGTGTATGGCAGCCGCAGACCTCACAGCTGTGGCCCCTTGCCTGAGGGAGCTCAGGTATGACTTATGGCATTATATTGAACTGAATAGAGTTTTTAAATTTAGAAACATTACTGTACGTATCTCAAACATGTTCTGTCCTTTGTTTTGCGGAGGTGATGACCCATGAAGAATCAGCCCGGTCTGCCAAGATGATCTTCGTTTGTGTTCACAGAGAACACTATGAATTTCTGGAGAAGATGGCACCTCAACTTGAAAGAAAGGTTAGTCCAAAGTTAAAATTGGAATAAAAAAAGATACACCTTTAAATCTTTAACATCCCCAGGCTTCTACCTTTCTACCTATAAAACCCGGAGAGCAGTCAAATGGTGGAAGTGGAAGCTAAATTGGCTAGTCATTCATATGTATATTAGGCTGTTAAGTAGGAATTCTGGAGGGAGGGGAGTGGGGGTGTGTGGATGAGGGGGTGGGGGAGCTGCTAAAAGCTGTGAACTTCCTTTTGTGTTTCATCTTGATGCATTCTCAATCATCCAGGGAAAATCTCCAAAAGTCACCAACTTGGAGTGTTTCAGTTTGCCATCTTAGGGAGAAATCAACACACATGGGTGTAGGTCCTTTGTTGCTGAGATTTATTGATAAAAACAGTACAAAAAACCAACCATTTGTACACATATTTACAAATAATAATAAAAAGTGAGTGAGTACATTTCAACATTATACCAGTGGTCTGATTGATGCCACAATGGAGCAAATCGAGCAAAGACTGATAAGTTCGCTGCAATTTCCAGTGTGTGGGGATCATTGGTCACCAACTGCATCACGTGCTACAACCCTGGTCTACATATCACCGTTGATGAACAGCTTTTCCCATCAAAGACTCGGTGCTGTTTCCTGCAGTATATTGCAAGTAAACCTGACAAGTTTGGGATCAAGTTTTGGGTGGCTTGCGACCTAAAATCCAAGTACATTTGCAATGTCTTCCCATATCTTGGCAAGGACCCCAATCGTCCCACTGGGGAGAGACTTTCTGAAAATGTAGTAATGAGGCTGATGGAACCATTCCTAGACAAGGGCAGAAATGTTACCACGGACAATTTTTTCACATCGCTTTCACTTGCGCAAAAACTTCTTGGACGGAAAACCACCATCCTCGGCACAGTCAACAAGATTCGCAGGGAAATTCCTCAATCCACTAGACAGACAGATCGCAATGAATTCACCACTCAGGTATGTTGCAGGTCTTTTGTGGTTCTATGTTTATGTGTTTCATTGTGTGTAAAAGGGCTATGGAAATAACAATTTATCTTATTTTTTAGGTGTTTTCAACCTCTGCTGCCACGCTGACGGCGTATGCGGCCAAACGGAAGAAGACAGTCTATATTCTTAGCAGCATGCACAGCGTGGTTCAGACTGATAACACTACCAAAAGGAAGCCAAACACTGTCACCCTTTACAACAAAACAAAGTGTGGCGTGGATGTGATGGACCAGATGGTTCGGGAGTACACTGTCCGCAAAGGAACACGGCGCTGGCCAGTCGCCGTGTTTTATAACATGATTGACATGGCAGCACTAAATGCACATGTGCTGTATCAAGCATGCACCGGGACGAAGGAAAGACGGGTGGACTTCCTGGTGGAGCTTGCAAGGGAGTTGGCTCGCTCTCATGTAGCTGCGAAGAAGGCAAGAAAAGATCAGTTGCTTCGGACACAACCCTCCACACCGAGCCCTGGAAAAAGGGCCACGTGTCAGGTCAAACACAGATGCAAAAAAAATCAGGCCACTGTGCGATGTGTTCACTGCTACAGGTACACATGTGGTAAATGCAGACGACAGATACCGTGGCAGTGCCAGGATTGTGAGTGATTGCTGAAAATGTTGAAATGTACTCACTCACTTTTTATCATTATTTGTAAATATGTGTACAAATGGTTGGTTTTTTGTACTGTTTTCATCAATAAATGTCAGCAACAAAGGACATACAAAGGACATGTGTTGATTTCTCCCTAAGATGGCAAACTGAAACACTCCACTCCCCCACCCCCTCAATCACTCACCCCCACTCCCCTCCCTCCAGAATTCCTAGGTAACGACCTAATATACATATGAATGACTCCAGCATTTGACTGACTGCTCTCCGGCTTTTAAAGGTAGAAACGCAAAATGATGACTCCGCGGGGTCTAAGGTAGAAAACCAAAATGACTGCTCTCCGGGGGTCTAAGTGTTAAACACCTTTAAACTCTTTTTTTTCTCTTTCTTTCTGTGAATAAACATTTCTACATTTTCATTTGCCAGCTGGCCTGGAAACAATATTTAACATATTGTGTACACATAGGTTATTACATTTGTTCCCACATGTGAAACATGATAGCAAGAGTTTAAAAATGACATTTTCACGGAATTATCATGGCGATTTGTCAGCAATAATTCATGTTATTTGAGAGAACATATAAATATTAACTGCTGTGTCATTCATATATCAAGGAAATAATTTTTAGACACATGTTATCTAAATCATGGGTCTGACAATCAATGACTGATTAATTGTAACTCATTTTGATAACAGCATTACCTAATGCAAGTTCATTATGTTAAAGGTCTAACTGGTGTTAGCACAGCTGATTAAAGAAGCAATACATTGGTCAATCTGAGCCTGCGTAGCTTCAATTACAGTCTCAAAATACTTTAAACATATTCACACTGGATAAAGCAAAGTGCCGCCGTAAGACAGGAGAGAGGACGTCTGAAAATGGGCTTTTGTATGCGTATGTAGGTAATCCTTGACAGTGATTTGTGAAATTTTTTTTTAAAATAAAATAATCTCAAGATCTCGGAAGTTTATTACTTCGCTTGAACATCTTCTGACACCTCTGCACTCAGTTGGATTGTGGAACAGTTTGTCCTCAAGACATTAACCACAACATTTTCCTCAGTAAATGTTCTGAATTGTTAAGAAAACATTAAATATTAGCATTACTTTAGTTCTGTTACAGATCAAAAGACATGAAAAAATGATTACTTTTAGGTTTGCATTGTTTTATCAATTAAATCCTGCTAAGATGATTATGCTACTTTGTAACTTTTATTTGCAGCATGAATTAAGGATTAAATCTTAACAACAACTAATGCCATGCAACAGCACAGTGTAATACTACTACTAATAATAATAACTATTCTCATTTTAAAACAATGGCCAAGTTACATGTGGGAATATTACATTTTAACCCATGATAAACAAAAATAACTCAGGAAATTAAAAACACAAGCAGATCAAAATGGCCCATTATTTAGAAATATTTGAAGTGGAAACAAAAACTTTTAAGGAAAGCAAATCAGAGACAAAATTATTAGTAATTTATTTGTGTGTTGTTGTGACGGTATCTGAGGGCGGTTTAGTTGGCTCTAGACCTTACAGTATTACAGAAAGACACTGAACAAATCCCTCTTGAGGAAGAACCTCTGATTGAACCAAATTCAGGCTGAGGGGCTGACAGGAGAGTGGAGAGAAAAAAAAATGAGCACTTGAAAAATAACAAACAGTGAGCAGGTTTGCAGGGACAGTAACCACAGGTCAAAACCAAGCAGCTATGGATCGAGACACATCTCCAGAAAGGTACGGAGAGAGGAGAAAGCATAAAATACAGGAGAAAGAACCAGAGGCTACTGACATGTAATCATGGGAAATGAATACACAGAGTGAGGAGGGTGGACAAGAGGTGCTACACAAAAACACAACGTTATCCAGTCACACCTTATGTGTGTGTAATGTCAGTGTTTTCTGCTGTTCACATCTTAACGGAATCATTCACATGATTTTTGTAAAAGGATGTGCATGAAATAAATGACAAATATTCTAACTACTTTATTTTTTCTCTCTACTCAATCAATGCTGATGGATTTATTTCAAGGTGCTGGCGGACCTCAGTAACAACTTGAAGAAAGACATGTACATGGAAGCAAATGCCGTCTACTTGCAGAGGTAACATACGCCCTCAAAAGTATGGAAAAGAAAAAGAGTCTCTCATTCATGAATACACTGTGCATGCAAGTCATTCCTTCTGTTCACCAAGGGAGCCTAACCTTTTTTTGTTCAATCTTTATTTGTTGTCAAAGATATCTTTTTCTTTCATTGCAACTGTGCCTATTACAAATCTATGTGAGAATGACATTGTTGTGGAAAAATGCTCCTAAAGACCTCTTGGAAAATGAGAGATCAAAACTCTAAACTGAATCCTAAAGAAGTGAAACAAATCAAGTGGTTGCAGCTCCCTTGACAGGTGAGCCTGCTGTGTATCCATTCGGTTGAAGTGGAAACATTGATTCTCATCGTTTTGAGACTTTTTCTTTCCCCTGGGCGTCTTTGTAAAAGAAACAATAGCAACTAAAGTCCTTTCTGTGTGTTCTCTAGGCTGGTCCCTAAAGCAGCCGTTGTTAAAGGCCTTAACACCCTGTCCACCTGGGCCCTGCAGAATGGACTTCTAGCAGGAAGACAGGTAAGACAAGAGTAGAAGTAAGGGATCTGTTAAAAAGATGTCAGCTGGCTTAAGACAAAACAAAGTCAGGAAGCTTCTGAGCCTTAAGGAAGGCTATGGCTGACAAGAATAAAGATACAAACAAAGCAGTAACAGAAAGAGGAGATTACTAAATTGATCTGATCACCATGAGAAATGTTTGACTTCAAACTACAAAATAACATCTGCTTTCAGCATTTTCTGTTTTACGATGGGAAAAAATGTCTCTTGAACTGCTTAATAACAGGAGACTGCTTCAACATACGCCGTGCAAAATTTAGGGAAGCAATTGATTTCAGTTTTGTTGCTGCTGATTATTGATTTTGCTGTCTTACCATAACAATGCGAGAGAAAATGAGGGCAGCGCTTGTAAAAATACACAAACAAGCACACTTCATGATCTTACAAAGTTGAAAGACCAGTGTTTATTGCAGCTTCCGTTTCACGGCTACAAAGAGAAACACAAACATGCTCGAACCTCTGGAGACCAAACCTGAATCTGCCTCAAATCCTCTTCAACACAAACAAGCCCCCATACGTGTGCACGTAAACACACACACACACACACACACACACACACACACACACACACACACACACACACACACACACACCACTGCAGTGTTCTATTTCTTTGAAAACAGGTAGCTGTGAGAGAAAAGAGGGTGTGTGTGTTTGAATGTGTGTTTCTTTATCAGCGCATATGTAGTTACAGTATATATCCACACACACTCATGCTTTTAAGTGTGTGCTATTCCCCAGCCAGCAATTTGATTAGATCCACAGCGGGGCTGTGGCTCTGTCACATTTACATTCAGATGGAGATTTAGTCTGTCGGCTGTCCCCTGCTGTTACTGGTGCAGTAATGTAGGGAGACATGGCTGGCTGCCCGGTCCACTTACACACACACACCTGGGGAAAACTGCTCAATCCCACTGACTCTCCTATATACCTGTCAAACTGCTCTCTCTCTGTCACACACTCTCTAGCTCTTGTTAGTTCTCGCCTTTTACAAACAAGTTAATCATCTTATCACAGAGCTGTGAGTGCAGTAATAAGCTTCACCATGCTGTGATCTAGAATGGGATTACATATTGAGCAGCATATGTATATAAAGTAGGCACGTGTGCTTACCTAGTAATACATTTTCAGGGGCTTCTTCCCAAAAAACTGAAGGAGCGGTGGGTGACAGATAAAACAAGGGTAATTCTGTGGACACACAATGTAGGTGTAGCTGTGCAGTCATTCACTAGATATTCGCATCAGGTGAGTCATCTATTAGTAATAGAAACACAGATCATAAGAAAGTGTTGAGAGAAAAATTTTAATAAATGTTAATATTCATATTATTATTTTAGAATCTGCTTTCATCAATTTACCAACTAATACAGTTTGTAACTGCAAAGAAAAGATAATATTAGTGACACGATGAAACTTCACAGACAGCTAAAACCGCATCATCTTCCATTTTGGTCAGAAACGACTAAGAATAGATTAATGGTCCGTGCTGTTGCACTGGTAAAAATTCTCCTGCCTGCAGACATGAATGCAGAAGGTATAGGTTTTTGAATCAGTCGCACATATGCTGTCCTGCTGCCTTAATACTCATTAGAGAACCAGACTGCCGGCTGAAAAGCCCCCAACAAAAGCATCATTTATTCCTGTTTCAGGAGTCTTTGATAAAACCTGCAGTGCAAAGCTTAGTGAGAATTTTTCAAACCTTTAAAAAATTTTAATTTTATATTTGTGACAAGCTCTATATGCCTTTGGAGAAATACACATTTATAGACTATTTCTATTTATGCCCTAGGTGTACCTGTGTGGGAACAATGGAGAAGCAAAACGGGATGTGGCAGAGATGGCCACCAAACTAGGCCTCACTGTTGTGGACAAAGGGTCCCTGTCAGCTGCTAAAGAGGTGGAGGACTTTCCTCTGCAGCTGTTCCCAGAGTGGAGGATGCCTTTGTACGTGGCTTTCGGCCTCTCTGCCTTCTTTTTCTTGTATTTGGTCATTAGAGATATCATCTATGCATATGTGGAAAATGATGAAGATATCTCCTACCGCATAATGATATCCCTGGCCAACAAGGTAAAGATATGCTCCTCTTTGTTTAGTTGCTCGTAAAACGGTATTTTACATTTCTCATTGTGTTTTTATTTTCCATGTGTCAGATCACTCCAGTTGTGTCCCTCATTATGCTGTCGCTCTGCTACCTCCCTGGAGCTATAGCTGGGTTCCTTCAGCTCTACAGAGGGACCAAGTACAGGTCAGGCATCAAACACAAACATTTTCATTCCTGGTACAATGTAAAAAAAAAAAAAAGGGCATGATTTTTGCAGCGTAAAGTGCCTAACTCATTTTCCTATGTTCCAGGCGTTTCCCCAATTGGCTAGATCGCTGGATGCTGTGCAGGAAACAGTTGGGTCTTCTTGCACTAGGCTTTGCATTGCTCCATGCTATCTACACATTAATCATTCCTGCCCGCTACTCTGACAGACAAAGAGTCATCTCCAATGTGTTGAATGAGGTAAAGTGCAGCAGGCTGGTGCAAACTGATTGGAGTGTTTCTGCAATCCTGCACAAAGAAAAATATTAAATAAAGCTTATATGTACATGTAGAACATTCACTGCAATAACAGTCCCTCCACTTTTCTCTCTTCCTTGTAGGTGAAGAAAAATACTACCACTCCACTTTACTTTGACAATACCAGCGCATGGCGCACTGACTCATTATATGCACTGGGAATCCTGGGCTTCTTTCTTTTTGTCCTGCTGGGGCTAACATCCTTGCCCTCTGTTGGAGGCACTCTCAGCTGGAGAGAGTTCAGCTTTGTTCAGGTCAGTGCAGATAAAAATGCACAGTCCTTCACATGTATGTGCTGTGTGTGAATGTGCATTTTCTCATGCACACCTTTAAATTCTCATGCTTTATCAGTCACGTGTTTCATATCAGTAAAGGCATATTTTAGAGCCTTCTAGATAATCTACATTTAGAACTTCTTAGATTTTTATCAGTTATTAAAGTGTTGTAAAAGCAATATAGCAATATGTCACTGGCACTTGTCTCCCTAGAGCCTAGTTAACTAGCCGCCTAACACAGGCACACAGAGAGACTTTAGCCAAGGATTTTAAATGTTAAGTTATTCATTAAATAGAATTATGATACCTGGTATAATCCTCCAGTGAGAAGATTTTTAATACAGGTCACAGGCCCATTTGTGTAAAGGTCAGGTCCATAGATAGACCTCAGACAGCGAATGGTACTCAGAGATGGAGGTGAAAGTCAAACTAATTCTTATGATCTAGTGAGGAGAGTTATGAAATAAGACATGAAATAACAATAATATGCTTACATAAGCTTACTTTTTGCTTCTAGTTGTGATCACTGTTGTCAACATGGGAATATAAAGCCCTGAATACAAGCAAATATCCAAAAATGCTAGGACACTGTGTAATATGATATTTGCTCTCCACTGGTTTAATAAGGTGCAAGTAGGTGCAAGATCCCTTATCGTCATCACACAGGGGCACAGTTTATTACTGCGCCATAGCAATAGCACTGTTTGCTTTCTCTGCTGTTTGCCCTTATTGCAAATGCTAAAACATGGAAATGGAGGCACATTATGCACTAGGTTGTTTGTTATTATGTCTGCGTCTGTGCATGTCAGTCTTAAATTCAGCATAAAGCATTTCCAAGGATAGTTTGGTAATTTGGGAGATAGCTCATTCTCATTCTCTTTCTTCCACAGAGTTAGATGAGACAGTTGATACCATTAGTTTGTCTGTGTGGTAAATTTGCTCGTACCAGCCTAGAGTTGACTTATCCTAGCTTAGAGTAGCATGACAAAAGGAGAAAGCAAATACTGTCACAACAAAACTGAGCGCCTCTAAACCTCACCAGTTAATTTGATTTTTTAAAAAAACCTTCTACCTTTGGACAAAGGTTCCACACATTTTCAGTATTTTTGCTAAGCTAAGCTAAGCCCATATTTTTTACTTGTGTTTGATTAACTTTTGCTTTTATGCTCTGTAAGTTTATTTTAAAGCACTTTGTGATGTTGATCACAAAGTGCTTGAAATAAAATTTTTATTACCTACTTAATAAACTCAACACTAGTTTCATGTTTATTTAACAGATAACAGAAAGCTTATCGTCTTCTTGTTGAACTCTTTTGTATTTAATCTTTAATTTTTACCATTGTGTGTGTGTGTGTTTCTTTTTCCCCACAGTCAACGCTGGGCTACCTGACTCTTTTTCTCTCCACTGCACATTGCTACATTTATGCCTGGGATAAATTCCTTCGCAAATCTACGTATAAATGGTACACTCCTCCGGACTCCATGCTCTGTCTAATTGTTCCTTCGGTAACACTGGTGCTCAAGCTGGTCCTCGTCCTCCCCTGCGTGAACCGTCCGCTCATGCGCATTCGCCAAGGCTGGGAACGCAACCGGTTAAAGGATGAGATGGGTGAACTCAAAGCCACTAACATGTGATCCAGGGTTGCTGAATGTTTCAATGACATGTTATATTATTTTTCATTTGTAGACAATCATAAAGTAGGGAAAATGAAATAGCATAACAATCGTTTCGATTTTGCACAAAGTAAAGAAAAAGAAAGACCAGTGAGTTATTGTCTGATCCTGCCTGTTCCTGACTTTGCAATACTGAGAGAAAAGTTAGGTTTATGCCAAATTGACATGCTTCTGTTGATATAAATATTTTTAATGCGTATTTTCTTTTTGAGTGAAACCCCCCAACACATTTCAGATGTTTGTGTTGTATCTTTTTCACCAAATGTGCTGAAAAATAGATTGCTATCCCCTGTTGAAATCCACTGTTTTGATAAACATAGGCAATAGTTTCTGTATTCCACTCTCCTTTCCCTTCAAGTGGAGCAATTGTATCCCTGAGGTTGCTCTCTTTTCAGGATGTTATTGATCTCCCTGCTTTCTGACACAAATATCTCACTACCCGTACCTGCCTCCGTCTCAAGAGCACACCAGAGTGCACACTAAGACACACATGCTTATGATGCACATACACAGCATGAAGGTGAATAAGTTAATTGGATTTCTGCATGCAGATTATATGAAAAAACAAAATAAAAACACGAAGCACTTAACTTGGGGGCGGAACAACAGATTTTGTAGTCAAAAGCAGATTCACAAACACCTTTACTACCATAGGTCTAGTGCAGTGTTACAGTCACCAGCAAATTTACCCGGCTGAAGCAGGTAGGTAGTAATAAAACATGCAGGCTGCCCTCAAAATACCCACTACTACCGAGGAATTGCTGAGAAAGCAGATCCAGTTAGATTTGAACAGATGATGAGCAGAAATGGGAAACTCAATAGTGATGGCTGATGAACAGGTGCAGGATGGTTAGAAGAGGTTGGTATGCACATCCCTAATGATACAGAGACAGAAAAAGGAAAGAAGAAGATGGAGTAGCTGTCGCCATGACAGATTCTGGTGCTATATAAAGAAAACGCAGTGCCTCTCGCCTAAAGCAGAACATTTAGGCAGAGACATCCTGTTATCTAGCATCTAACAGCATTATCTGCATACACAATCTGTAATCCCTTACATCCTCTCCTATTGTATTAGCCTCCTGTTACCAGTGAACCGATTTTACCAAACTGCCTGCTGTTCGTGTGCATTGGTGTGTGCGTGTGTTGGTGTGTGAGTTATTCCATTATTCCAGTATTGCCTCTGGAAAGAATTAAGATGTAGCAACATGCAGAGCAGAATAGCTGTGAAACAAGCTAACTTACATAATTCATTTCCTCTCATCTTTAATTTTACACACCTAGACAGCCCTGAAACCTATAATAACTTTATTTGTGTCTAGCCTTGAAGGCTTAAACCTGTGTGAGTGTAAATAAGCTGCAGAAATTGTGGGTTAATACAGAGATCACTGACATTCAAGCTCCACCTGTGAAATGTACAACTAGATATTAAATGAAAGGTGTATAACAAAATAGCATGGGGACTTCAGAAATGTAAATTATGTATCCCAGAATTGTGACAGAATAAAAGGCATTTGATTAAGAAATTATGGTTTATTTATGAGAGCTTTTCTGCAAAGGATTTTGTTTTTATTATTCATTAGGTCCTTTTTTCTTCATTAAAACCACTTCGGAAAATGACAAATTCTGCAAAATTGGACATCCACAGACATTCAGCCGTCATTATATTTTAGTTACTATTCACATACAGAAATTAGATATTTGAAATTGTGCGCACAGGAGTGTGCAATACCAACACTTTTAACTTTAACTCACAGAAGATGATAATTTGACTGAGCCGATACTTACAGATAAATCATGAGGTTTGCCTTTGACTTGTACAGCCACAGTTCCAAAAACGTTGGGACTGTAAAATGAGATCAAACAACGTAATGACCCATATTTTATTCACAATGGAACAACAGGTCAGTAAATTAAAAGAGCATCTTAGAGAGGCAGAGTTAGTAAAGTAAGTAACATTTATTTATATAGCGCTTTTTGAAACTGGAAGTTTTTTCAAAGTGCTTCACATGGGAATAAAAGCATATCAAACGAAACAATAAAAATGGTATAAAACAGGTATAAAAGCATATCAATCGATACAATAAAACACTACAGGGAGTGCAGAATTATTAGGCAAATGAGTATTTTGTCCACATCATCCTCTTCATGCATGTTGTCTTACTCCAAGCTGTATAGGCTCGAAAGCCTACTACCAATTAAGCATATTAGGTGATGTGCATCTCTGTAATGAGAAGGGGTGTGGTCTAATGACATCAACACCCTATATCAGGTGTGCATAATTATTAGGCAACGTCCTTTCCTTTGGCAAAATGGGTCAAAAGAAGGACTTGACAGGCTCAGAAAAGTCAAAAATAGTGAGATATCTTGCAGAGGGATGCAGCAGTCTCAAAATTGCAAAGCTTCTGAAGCGTGATCATCGAACAATCAAGCGTTTCATTCAAAATAGTCAACAGGGTCGCAAGAAGCGTGTGGAAAAACTAAGGCGCAAAATAACTGCCCATGAACTGAGAAAAGTCAAGCGTGCAGCTGCCAAGATGCCACTTGCCACCAGTTTGGCCATATTTCAGAGCTCCAACATCACTGGAGTGCCCAAAAGCACAAGGTGTGCAATACTCAGAGACATGGCCAAGGTAAGAAAGGCTGAAAGACGACCACCACTGAACAAGACACACAAGCTGAAACGTCAAGACTGGGCCAAGAAATATCTCAAGACTGGTTTTTCTAAGGTTTTATGGACTGATGAAATGAGAGCGAGTCTTGATGGGCCAGATGGATGGGCCCGTGGCTGGATTGGTAAAGGGCAGAGAGCTCCAGTCCGACTCAGACGCCAGCAAGGTGGAGGTGGAGTACTGGTTTGGGCTGGTATCATCAAAGATGAGCTTGTGGGGCCTTTTCGGGTTGAGGATGGAGTCAAGCTCAACTCCCAGTCCTACTGCCAGTTTCTGGAAGACACCTTCTTTAAGCAGTGGTACAGGAAGAAGTCTGCATCCTTCAAGAAAAACATGATTTTCATGCAGGACAATGCTCCATCACACGCGTCCAAGTACTCCACAGCGTGGCTGGCAAGAAAGGTTATGAAAGAAGAAAAACTAATGACATGGCCACCTTGTTCACCTGATCTGAACCCCATTGAGAACCTGTGGTCCATTGTTCCGCTCTTAATTTATTGCAATATAGGCGCTCTTTGTTTTATTTTGAAATTCGTTTTATTTTGAAAACCAGTTTCAGGAAGTGACAGGATGTCAGCCATGTTTGTTTAGTTCCTAGCGGATCACATGTGGGGAAATTTGATCCAGCGACATCTGCCTTTTGTTTGTGCCATCGACACCACCGTCTTTTTACTCCATGAGGAAATACTTGCTAATTAAAAGGAGTTGGACGCTACATCCTGACTTCGCGCGTTATTTCAAGTGGAGTTAGGCTACTGCTGAATTGTGTAGTGTACACACACAAGGAGAGCAGGATAGTAAAAAGACGGTTAGCGGCTGGCAAAACAACTCTACGACAGCAAGCTATGTCAACAAACATGGACGAAGCACACCCCGAACGTGCAAGACTTAAAGAACCAAAGCCTCCTCAAGACGGAGCATCAGTTAAAAGCACTGGTTCAGTTTCCAGATATTCAAGCAGATCAAACGTCAGTGCAGCAGCAGCACACGCGAGAGCCAAGGCAGAAGCTGCTCGTGCACGTGTTGCCTTCGCACAGAGAGAGATCAGCATTAAAGTCGACAAAGCAAGATTAGAAGCTAATCTCGAAGCCTTAAATCTTGAAAAGGAAGCTGCAGCTGCAATTGCCCAAGCAGAAGTTTTGGAAGCAGCAGCAGAGATAGAGGTTGAAGCACATCCTAGTTGGAAAAGTCTCCCAGTTATGGTGCAGAGTACACATGAACGTGTAAGCGACTATATCAGAGACCAAACTATGCAGCTTAACCAACGCAATGAACCAGTCAATCTCTCAATATCAGAGCATCTCATTGAGAAGAGCCCTCCACCATTGGCTAAGTACATCATTAAAGAAGAGTATATCGTGAAAGACTCATGGCCCACACCTTTCCAGCCACAACCAAGTTCTGAGGTAACGCATGCATACCAAACCGCTCACACCTCTATCCCATCAGCTCAGCCAGACATAGATGGTCGCCTCCAAGTTAACAGTGAGGGACTCCTGCAAGAACAAAAGAGCAATACGCCCTACCCTAAGCCAGAGCTAACTTTTCCTCAGTACCTCAACACTTCTCATACATACCCTCCAGAGTCTTCAGTGATGATGGACATGGCGAAGTACCTGGCAAGAAAAGAGCTTGTGAGCACTGGCTTAACCCACTTCGACGATCATCCAGAGTCATACAGAGCATGGAAATCTGCCTTCTCCAATACCATTAAGGGTTTGGACCTTACTGCAAGCGAACAGCTGGATTTACTTTTAAAATGGCTCGGGAAGGAATCTTCTGTGTATGTCAAGCGCCTAAGAGCAGTTCATATCGACAACCCAAATACTGCACTCAAAATGGTCTGGGACAGGCTCGATGAATGCTACGGTGCTCCAGAAGTTATCGAAAGTGCTCTCTTTAGGAAGTTGGACAGCTTTCCTAAAATAACAAACAAGGACAATTACAGGTTAAGGGATCTTGGAGATCTATTGATGGAACTACTTTCAGCAAAAGAGGATGGCTACTTGCCTGGCTTAGCATACCTGGATACCGCCCGTGGCATCAAACCCATCGTGGAAAAACTGCCATACAACCTGCAAGAAAAATGGATCACTCAAGGCTCAAAATACAAAGAGGACTACAAGGTTGGTTATCCCCCCTTTCCATTTTTCACTTCCTTCATCTGCTATCAAGCTAAAACAAGAAACGATCCCAGCTTTGCTCTTTCTGGAAGCAGTCCTGTCACAGAAAAGCCTATCTCATGCCACACAAATTTAAGAACCCCAGTCTCAGTTCATACGACCAAAGTCGTTTCTGAGGGCCACAAAGTGATCCAGATCCTAGAGAGGATATATCCAAGCATTGCCCCATCCATTAAAAAACCCCACCCCTTAAAGAAATGCCGTGGTTTCAGGCTAAAGACCATTGAATAACGCAAAATGTACTTGAAAGATCAAGGCGTCTGTTTCAAATGCTGTGCATCCACATCTCATCTCGCATGAGACTGCAAAGTTGTCCTGAAATGTGATGAGTGCAACAGTGACAAGCACATCACAGCTCTTCATCCTGGTCCACCACAACTGTCAACCAAGGCCTCAAGTCCCCGAACAGGTGACGGCGGGGAGCCGGGAAAAGAGGACACCATCCCAGAACCAGTTGCAAGCCCTCTGTGCACTGAAGTTTGTGGCGATTGCGCTAGGTCAAAATCTTGTTCCAAGATATGTCTTGTTAAAGTTTATCCTTAAGAGTGCCCACAACAAGCCATCAAAATGTATGCTATGCTCGATGACCAGAGCAACAAGTCTCTAGCCAGGTCAGAGTTCTTCAACTTATTCGGAATCGAAGTTGGCTCATACCCCTACATCCTGAAAACTTGTGCTGGCTTAGCCGCAACCTCCGGCAGGAGAGCAAATGGCTATCAGATCGAAGCAGTAAATGGTGAAGTTAGCCTTGCGCTACCAACACTGATCGAATGTGATGACTTACCAGATAATCGTGATGATACCGACACCTGAAGCTGCCCTCCATCACCCGCACCTCAAGAGCCTTGCCAGCAAAATCCCACCTCTTGATAATGATGCCAAGATCCTTCTTTTGCTTGGGAGAGACATTCTCCAGGTTCACAAGGTGAGGCAGCAGATCAACGGTCCTGGTGATGCACCCTTTGCTGAAAGGCTTGACCTTGGATGGGTCTTAGTAGGTGATGTGTGTTTGGGAAAGGTTCATAAGCCCATTGTCCACTGTTATAGAACGAACATACTGGAAGACGGAAGGTCATCATTGTTCAGACCTTGTACGAGCCACATCCATCTCAAGCAAACGGTCAACTCCAGTCAAGTCAAGGGACTCTCACACAGTTGCCGTAGCACTACAATGGACGACGACTCACTCGGCAACACAGTCTTTGCAAGAACAGCGGATGATGACAAGCGTGCCTTCTCCATAGAGGACGAACAGTTTCTGCAGACAATGGGTGATGAGGTTTTTCAGGACGAGTTGAATAGTTGGGTGGCTCCTCTTCCCTTCAGGCCCCTCAGACCACCTTTGCCCAACAATCGTGAGCAAGCAATGACCCGCCTCTTCTCATTACTTTGCACACTAGAGCGTAAACCAAGGATGAAGGACCAGTTCATTGCCTTCATGCACAAGATTTTCTACAACAATCACGCAGAACCAGCCCCTCCACTCCCTAAAGGTAAAGAGTGCTGGTATTTGCCGATGTTTGGGGTCTATCATCCCAGGAAACCCGACCAAATCAGAGTTGTTTTCGACTCAAGCGCACAATGCAATGGCATCTCGCTGAACAACGTGCTACTCACCGGACCAGACTTGAGTAACAGTCTAATGGGAGTCCTTATTCGTTTCAGGAGAGAGCGAGTAGCAATCATGGCTGACATCGAACAGATGTTTCATTGTTTTGTCGTGAGAGAAGACCACCGAGACTACTTACGCTTTCTGCGGTATAGAGATAATGATCCCAGCAAGGACATTGTTGAATACAGGATGAGGGTTCACGTATTCGGCAACAGTCCTTCTCCAGCTGTGGCAATATACTGTCTCAGAAGAGCTGCAAAGGAAGGAGAACAGCAGTATGGGTCAGACACCAGACATTTTGTGGAACGCGAGTTCTATGTAGACGATGGTCTTGTTTCCACATCCACAGAGGAAGAGGCAATTTCTCTGCTACAGAGATCCCAAGCATCTCTCTCTGAGTCAAACCTGAGACTGCATAAGATCACGTCCAACAGCGTTGACGTCTTGAAAGCCTTCCCTGCAGGAGATCATGCTAAGGGCATTAAAGATCTTTACTTAGATGGAAGCGCAGTACCCACACAGCGAAGCCTTGGATTGAGTTGGGATGTTAAAAGGGACACATTCACCTTCCAAGTGTCAGTCAGTGACAAGCCATTCACACGACGTGGGATTCTCTCCACCATAAACAGTTTTTTTGACCCTCTTGGCTTCGTCGCTCCTGTGACCGTTCAAGGCAAGTCGTTGCTGAGAGAGTTGACCTTAGATGGAACTGACTGGGACAGTCCACTCCCTCAGGACAAATGTAAGGTTTGGGAGACATGGAAAAATTCGCTTCAAGAACTGCAACATCTTCATATCCCTCGAGCGTATACCACCACCTCCTGTTCCAATGCCTGTTGTAAAGAGGTACGCATCTTTTCAGACGCTTCAACCAAAGCAATTGGTGCGGTGGCGTACCTCAAGACAACAGATGCAAACGACCAGGTTCATGTGGGTTTCATTCTTGGAAAAGCTAGACTTGCACCACCAACTGAACCTACCATACCTAGACTGGAGCTGTGTGCGGCAGTGCTAGCCGTAGAAATTGCTGAGTTTATCGTTCAAGAGATCGATATCCAAATTGATGCAGTCACCTTCTACTGTGACAGTAAAGTGGTGCTGGGCTACATTCATAATCAGTCCAAACGTTTCTATGTGTATGTCAACAACAGGGTCCAGAGAATCCGTCGGTCCACACAACCGAATCAGTGGAGGTATGTACCTACGGAGCATAACCCAGCTGACCATGCTTCTAGGTCCGTTCAAGCCTCACAGCTCACCAGAACCAACTGGTTCACGGGTCCAACATTTCTATACAAGTCACAGCCAAGCAGTGACCAACATGAGACCTTTGAGCTTATCAACCCAGACGCAGATGTTGAGATACGACCACAAGTTACAACCTGTGTTACAAGTCAAAAGGACAAGTTGCTGGGTTGTGAGAGATTCACAAAATTCTCTTCCTGGAAGTCCATACGGAGAGGAGTTGCAACACTCATCCATGTGGTTTGTTCTTTTAAGGCAAGCAGCCGAGGAACCAACGGATGTAATGGTTGGCACTGGTGCCCTAAACCTCTCACAGCTGACGAGTTGTCCAAGGCAACTACAGTGATTCTTCTTGCTGTGCAACAAGCTTCTTTCCTTGAAGAGCTAGATGCTCTCTCCAAGGGAGCCGATGTTTCCAAGAGAAGCGCTCTAACAAAACTCAACCCAATCATAGATGCAGATGGTCTGCTAAAGGTTGGAGGCAGGTTGACATTAGCTGACTTAAGTGACAAAGAAAGGCATCCCGTCATTCTGCCAGGCAAACACCATGTATCCACATTGCTCATCAAACACTATCATGAGCAGGTCGAGCATCAAGGTCGTACCATCACAGAAGGTGCCATTCGAGCTGCTGGCATATGGCTAGTTGGCGGCAAGCGATGTTTGTTCTTCACGGATGTGTCACCTGTCAAAAGCTTCGTGGGAAAAGAGAGAAACAAAAGATGTCAGACCTGCCGCAAGAGAGACTAAGCACTTCACCACCCTTTACCTACACTGGTGTGGACATTTTCGGTCCTTGGGCCGTGATAGCCAGGCGCACAAGAGGAGGTATTGCTCAGAGTAAACGTTGGGCCGTTCTCTTCACTTGCATGAGCACACGTGCAGTCCACATAGAAGTGATAGAGTCTTTAGACACCTCTTCGTTCATCAACTCCTTGAGAAGATTCTTTGCAATCCGAGGTCCTTCTGAACACCTATACTCAGACTGTGGAACCAATTTCGTTGGTGCTTGCAAAGAGTTGGAGTTCCAAAAAGTTTTGTCGAAGTCAGAAGTTTAGAGATACACCAACAATCGCGGATGTACATGGCATTTCAATCCACCTCACTCCTCGCACATGGGCGGTGCGTGGGAACGCATGATAGGAATTGCAAGGAGAATCCTAGACTCAATGCTGATGCGTACTCCCTCCTCCAGTTTGACCCACAAAGTCCTGTGCACCCTGATGGCGGAGGTGACGGCCATCATCAACTCCAGACCGCTTGTCTCTGTCTCTTCAGATCCTGACGTCCCTCAGATACTTACCCCAGCAATGCTTCTCACTCAGAAGAAGAGTGTTCCACCTCCTCCAGGGACATTCACTGAGAAGGACCTGTATAAACAACAGTGGCGCCAAGTGCAAAGATTGGCTGACCAATTCTGGAATCGTTGGAAACGCGAATACTTGCAGACACTGCAACTTCGTTGTAAATGGCAAGAAACCAGCCCAAACATCGAAAGAGGTGATGTTGTCTTGATGAAAGATGATAGTACATGCCGGAACGACTGGCCCATGGCTCTTGTAACAAACACTTTCCCTGGTGGTGATGGAAAGGTCCGCAAGATCGAGATCCGGGTCATCAAAGACGGAGTGGCCAAAGTGTACCTCAGGCCTATGACGGAGGTTGTTATGGTTTTAAAGAACCAGGACTGAAAAGGTTATGTTGTGGTTTGAATATTGATATATGGCATCTTAACAGATACCAGACGGGGAGTGTTCCGCTCTTAATTTATTGCAATATAGGCGCTCTTTGCAATGAGCTAATTTTATTTTGAAATTCGTTTTCTTTTGAAAACCAGTTTCAGGAAGTGACAGGATGTCAGCCATGTTTGTTTAGTTCCTAGCGGATCACATGTGGGGAAATTTGATCCAGCGACATCTGCCTTTTGTTTGTGCCATCGACACCACCGTCTTTTTACTCCATGAGGAAATACTTGCTAATTAAAAGGAGTTGGACGCTACATCCTGACTTCGCGCGTTATTTCAAGTGGAGTTAGGCTACTGCTGAATTGTGTAGCGTACACACACAAGGAGAGCAGGATATCCATCATCAAATGTGAGATTTACAAGGAGGGAAAACAGTACACCTCTGTGAACAGTGTCTGGGAGGCTGTGGTTGCTGCTGCACGCAATGTTGATGGTGAACAGATCAAAACACTGACAGAATCCATGGATGGCAGGCTTTTGAGTGTCCTTGCAAAGAAAGGTGGCTATATTGGTCGCTGATTTGTTTTTGTTTTGTTTTTGAATGTCAGAAATGTATATTTGTGAATGTGGAGATGTTATATTGGTTTCACTGGTAAAAATAATTGAAATGGGTATATATTTGTTTTTTGTTAAGTTGCCTAATAATTATGCACAGTAATAGTCACCTGCACACACAGATATCCCCCTAAAATAGCTAAAACTAAAAACAAACTAAAAACTACTTCCAAGAACATTCAGCTTTGATATTAATGAGTTTTTTGGGTTCATTGAGAACATGGTTGTTGTTCAATAATAAAATTATTCCTCAAAAATACAACTTGCCTAATAATTCTGCACTCCCTATATAAATAGGGTATAGTAGCACATCCAATAAAACAGCTTGCTACACATGAATATTACCTAAATGCCTGTCTAAACTAATGTGTTTTGAGCTGTTTTTTAAAAGTAGCTACAGAGTTGATGGTGCGTAGTGGGCGAGGTAAACTGTTCCATAATATTGGAGTCAAGGCTTGAAAAGCGCGATCCCCCTTCGTTTTCAAACGGGTCCGTGGAATGGTTAGAAGACAACTATCAGTTCATCTAAGGATCCGGTTTGGAGACTAGGGTTGGAGAAGCTCTGATATAATTGGGAGCCTCACCTTGTAGGGACATGAATGTAAAAGTGAGGATTTTAAACTGATATCTATACTCAACCAGAAGCGAATGCAAGTATTTTAACACAGGGGTGATATGGGCGAATTTATGACTGTGGGATAAAAGCCTTGCTGTGGCATTTTGGACCACTTGGAGGCAATTGAGGGAAGCCTTAGACAGACAAGAAAAGAGTGCGTTACAGTAATTTAAATGAGAGGAGATGAAAGCATGGACAAGCATCTCCTATTCGCCTTTGGATACAATAGTCTTGAGTTTGGCAATGTTTCTTAGATGAAAAAAACAGGAGCGGGTCAAGGACTTGATATGAGCGTCAAAAGACAGAGATTGATCAAAAATGATCCCAAGATTCCGAGCGGTAGCTTTTATTGAGGATGAGAAAGGACCCAGACGTGGACTAATTTGGGACTTGATGCTCTCTGGGGCAAAAATTAAACACTCTTGGCGGGGCCTGGTGCCTGTTGCTCGGTCAGGCCTCTTCCGGGGCAAAAGAGGCCCTCGGGCCTCCGGGCCTGCGGCTCAGTTCACTCTGGCACAACTGGCTGCTGGCAGAGCCGGCGTGCACGCCACTGCAGCCCCCTCTGGCTTCTTCTCCGTGGCTACTGGGTGACCTCTCATCTGGGGCTCTCCTCAGCTCTTTCCAGGAGGGTGGCACGGATGCCCCTCCGGTGGTCCTCCTTGGGCTCTCGCACTCTGGGGCCTCTGGGTGTCTGGAGCCTGGATGATGAGCCGTGGTGATCCGTTTGGCAAAGTAAATCCACTGGGTATCCATGTTGGTCTTCAGACAACAATTCTGATGGCTAAAGAAGAAAATGGGACAGGCAAAAAAAAAAAAAAAAAATCAAACACTCAGTCTTGTCTGCATTCATCTGCAAGAAATTGTTTGTCATCCAACCATTAATCTCTTTAAGACAGTCATTAGAGTGGATAATTTGTCGAATTCCCAGGGTTTAAATGAGATGTATAATTGGATATCATCTGCATACAGGTTGTAGGAAATAATTTTGAAGCTGCTAATATAGGATATAGGATATGACCTAAAGGAAGGATATATAAAGAAAACAATAGGGGGCTTACAACCGGACCTTGCGGCACTCCTCATGACAATTTAGCAACAGCTGAGCGAAAGTTTCCCACTGAAACTAAGATTGTTCTTTCTGTCAGAAATGAGGTGAGCCATTTCAGAACAGATCCAGATATCCCTACCATGTGATTTAAGCGGTGGATTAGGATCTGATGATCAACGGTATCGAAGGCCGAGCTAAGGTCCAATAGGACGAGGACTGAGCAATCACCTCTGTTTGCGGCCATCAAAAGGTCATTTGTGACTTTGAGGAGAGCAGTTTCTGTGTAGTGTGATTTTCTAAATCATGACTGAAGGTTATCAAGAATGCTATGTTTCTCCAGTGCCTTT
Source organism: Mchenga conophoros (assembly GCF_057382185.1). Lineage (NCBI taxonomy): Eukaryota > Metazoa > Chordata > Actinopteri > Cichliformes > Cichlidae > Mchenga > Mchenga conophoros. The sequence goes on along the minus strand of NC_140536.1, from coordinate 28,709,206 downwards.
TTTACTTGGGACCAAACGACTTTTTCTAATATTTTAGAAATGAAAGGACGTTTTGAGATGGGTCTGTAGCTTGACTGAAGAGTCGAATCCAGGTTCGGCTTTTTCAGCAGAGGTTGAATAACACCCTGTTTAAAGCACCTGGGGACAGAGCCAGACAGCAGAAAACAGTTTATCAGTGTGACCACAGAGGGCTCAATGGTGTCAAAAACTTTGCAAAATGACGAAGTAGGTAGGACATCAACTGGACTCATTGAGGGTTTCATTTGGGTCACTATTTCTGATAGGTCTTCTACAGAAACTGGGTGAAAGGATTCCATAATTACAGGGTGTGGAAGATCATGGTTGAAAGGACTATCCGAGGGAGCTATGTTTCCTCTTAGGTTACTGATTTCACCTTGGAAAAATCTTAGAAAGTCATTGCAGCCCTTATCTGAAAAGGCAGGTACACACGGAGTTGGGGGGGACACTATGTTATTTACTATGTTGTTTCTTTTCCCTGCTGCGAGTAGTTTAGAGAAATAAGTGGCTCTCGCATCTTTCACCATGTTGTTGAAGGTAGATAATACTTCTTTTAAGTGGAGCTTATGAACCTCAAGTTTTGTGGCTTTCCACAGGCATTCAGTTTTACGGCAAATTCGCTAAAAGCTGTGAATAGCTTCAGAGGTTCACCTGTCTACAAAAAAACTGCATCTACAAATTTTGGAACATTTTCAGAATGTTCCTTTCATTATAAGATTCAGGGAATCTGGGGAAATCTGTCAGAGCAAGAGATAAGCCTAAAATTCAGTACTGGTTGCCTGTGATGATCAGGCAACACTGCATTAAAAACCTCAGGCCCTCCAAGGTTTGGAGGCCTATCTCCACCCACCACCACTTCCCCTGCCGGTGGCGGACTCCCTCAGGTGTCGGTGTGTTGGTGGTTCTCTGTGTCTGGGGGTGGGCGTCCGGGTACACACCGGCTCACTCCTTGGCGGCCGCTTGTCGGGGCCTGGGGCCTGGGGCTCGCTCGGGCCCCTTTGGAGGTGGGGTGCCCCCGGCCTCTCGGCCTAGGGCTCGGTCACTCAGGCGCAGCTGGGGGCCGGCGGAGCTCACGGGCGCGTCACTGCAACCCCCCCTGGCTTCTGCTCCGCGGCTGCTGAGTGAGCCCTCATCTGGGACTCTCCTCAGCTCTTACTGGGACAGTGGCGCGGCTGCCCCTCTGTTGGTCTTCCATGGTCTCTTGTGTTCTGGGGGCCTCTGGATGTCTGGAGTTTTGATCTCCTCCATACCCGCTTCACACCCTGGAGGACGGGGCTGTGGCCCCCCCACACTCCCTAGCAGATCATTACATGGAGAAACCTTTGGAATGCAAGCATGCTGATCCACACAGGTATGCACACATGGGTATTCACAGACGCGGACTAAAGCTTTCTTGGCTGCTGCCTCAAAGCACACTGTGCGCTGTCTATCTTGCGTGCTGCACAATATCGTTTATTACTTAGTAAATACTGATATCTATGACTAGCTAGTTTATTGTGATGGTGCTTTGCTTTCTCTATTATTATGTTGCTCTTTGTTGTTTGCTGTCTCCTCTGTTTGTTTGTTTGTTTGTTTGTTTGTTTTTTCTCCATACAGGTGACCCAGGAGTTTTTTTTTTTTTTTTTTTGTCTCTCTTCCCCCCCCTTCTCACCGTCTCTTCTCCCCTTGGGTTTTCTTTCTTTCTCTCCCCCTCTCTCTCTCATTCATTCCCCCTGTCCTATTTATTAAAAAAAAAAAAAAAAAAAAAAAAAAAAAAAAAAAATGACAAAGGATGAACTGAAGCTCTGCCATCACGTAATGTCGCATACTGCTGTTTCTGATGTCATTTAAAAAAAAAACAAAAAACAAAAAAAAAAAAACACTGCATTAAAAACAGCTATGATTCTGTCAAGGAAATCACTGCACGGGCTCAGGAACATTTCCAGAAATCATTTACTGTGAACACAGTTCACTGTGCCATCCACAAACGCAGGTCAAAGATCTGTCATCCGAAGAAGAAGCCATATGCGAACATGATCAAGAAATGCCATTGTCTTCACTAAGCTAAAGCAAATTTAAAATGGACTCAAGCAAAGCGGAAAAGTGTTCTGTGGTCAGATGGCTCTGATGGTTTGAGGGTGCATTAGTGCCTGTGGAACTGGCGGCTTGCACATCTGGAAAGGTCCCATCAGTGTTAAAAATGCACTGCTGCCATCAAATTCAAAATGAGCAAATATGCTTTTCTTAAAATTGTACATTTTTCAGTTGAAAGATTTGATGTTTTCTGTGTTTGCTTGTGAATAAAATATGGGCTTATGACATTTCCAAATCATTGCATTCTGTTTTTATTTACATTTTACACAGTATCCCATTTTTTTATTCTTTATTTTTGGGAATTGGATTTGTAAGATTTCAAACCTTTTTTGAGATTGTACCGTACTAATGTCCCTCTAATGCTAAAATATTTTGCAAAAGAAAAAAAATATTTTGGTAAAGGTTTGGTAAGGTTCAGTTATATCTGCACACTGGGCATTTAAAATAAAAATTCAAACAAAAAGACTTTTTTTTTTGTTTTGCTGTTTTTCCTGTGGACTTGTGCTGCAATCTGCTGATTTCAGTGGAAATATAGACATGACTTTTATTTTTATTGCACAAAAGGACAAGAGCACAATGGTAAAATACAAACTGTGTCCAGGACAGAAACAACTGCATTAAGCTGCTAACAGAACGTTGGATCTTTGGATGTCTTTGCACAGACAGCATGCTAACATAAAGCTATCCATGAACCCAGAGTGATGTTAAAGCGTATGTTGACTTCTGCCCAGCAGTCAGAACCTGAACTTCAACGGGTAATAAACGCAGTGATGAGCACTCAGGCTTGTTGCTGTTTGTGTTTTTGCATTTCAATCTGCACTTTGAAGACTCTTGGGGTTGCTCAGCTTTCATAAAAAACTAAAAGAAAGACCTTTATCCTCAGGGATTTGCGTCACTGTGGAATAGTAGCCTAAGGTTTATGTTGGTAACAGGAAATAATAAGACAATGTGTTTCAGGTAATTTATAGAGTAAAGCAACATGTACTGTAACTAATGACTTTCACTGGCAAGTAAGTGAAGTACTGCAATACTTTTATGGGTACTGTGTGATATATTACTTTTTTGAGTAACATTCCCAACACTGGGTAAGGCCTCATAGTATCACATCTGTTGTGTAAAAGTGCTTTTGAAATCACAGACTACACAGACAAATGTCTTTAATTTTGTAAAGTTAAAAATATTCTAAACTAAGATTCATGTGAAATATGCCTCTGCATACTTAGCCTGATTATTAATTTATATTTAGTTTAGATTTGAGTGTTGAGCCTTGAATGCTTTTCTGCATTTTTATGAAGAATAGATGGTAAAAACTGTGATGTTCTTTCTTTGTTTTGTCCTGTTTCACATGGTTTCTCTCAGAGAAATCCAAGGCTTTGCAGACATTCAACATTCAGAAAAGGGTCTTAAGAAGTATTCACTGAACTCTTATTAAAACCCAAATAAACACAGTGCTCAAAGAAGGATCTACTTAAGTTTTTTTTCCACTTCACAGTTTCAATATTTCTGCTTTCCCTGAACTATTAAATTTTAAGGTCTTCAGGTTCAATAAAAAGAAAAAAAAAAATTTTTAAAAAGCAGTGTTGTTTAAAATAAATTTTGCCATATGCTATCTTCACATTTATTTGTTTTTCATGCAAGCAAACTGTGTAAGCTTCAGGATTGCATTAAAGACTTACATTTTCAGCGCAGCATGAGGTGCACTCACTGTGGCCGAGCACATCAGTGGAGCAAATGGTACTTCAAGCAAAAAGTGTTTCCCATTGTCTGGAGGATTGGACCTTTAGAAATTCTCATCTCCCTCACTCTGTTGAGGTAAAAGTTGCCCTCCATTACATCAGGAACCAGCTAGCCTATCACAAGGGGCTTTTCTGAGTTTTCACACAGCACATATGCTTAATTGATTCAGCACAAATGTCAAAAGTGAAGTGTTTAAAGTGAGCAGGGTTACTGCTGCAGCTCCAGTCTTGCAGCCTAATTTATTGTGGAAGCCCCTGGAGGTTTGCAAGTAGGCTACAGCATCACCAGTGCCATGGTTTGAGGAAATGTTGCAATTCCTTCAGAAAACGAGCTCAACCTGGGCAAAACAATGTGATGATGAATAACTCGATGTTTTGGTTAATTCCAAGCGCATGTTGAAGGTGGTACAAACCTGCAAGCTTCTGTGTCTGTAACTGGGTGAATCCTCTTTAAAAATATTACAAGAATGCGTTTTGCAACAATAACCACTCTAGGAGATTTATTGTGATTTAAAGTGGATATTTCCACTTTACCTGCTATCTTTTCTTGGTAAGCTCTGCCAAGGAGTTACTCAAAGACAGAAATCACTAAAGTTTTTGGTCTTCTATAAAGTAATACCAAGCATTCATATCTAAAAAAAAAAAAAAAGGCTTAAAAATACAGTCATTAAAGTTGAATTAAGAAGCCATAAAAAGAGGAGAAATATAGAATAATTACAAGCTGCTCAGTTTAATATCCAGGCATTGAACTAAGTAACACTAGTTCTGATATGAACCATTAAATCATAGAGCATTAGATGGATTAATGGTTGTAAAAATGTAGGTGGAAAATTGAATGTAGTTTTGTGACTGTCTATGTGACATAGAGGAAATTCTTTTAAAGCACTGATATTCTGCCTTTCCTCGGGTTTTGTCCTAATTTGATCCTAATGTGAGCTGTGCAGTTTTACAGTGAATAAATCAACATGACTTCACGAGCACACTCGTGCAGGAGTCTAAGTATTCCTCCTATCCTGCCTTCAAGGGCTACAATCATAAAGATAATATAAAGCAGAATTTACTCACATTTAGATGAATGTGTAGAGATGAGCTCCACAAGGAGAGCCAAGAGCTGACTCAGTCTTCATAAACATGGATGATAACACATAAAGGGGAACTGAATTATGTTCAGAGGTCAAAAAGTCCAGGGAACCCTTGCTTTATACTACAGTGTTATAAATGGTTTGTCAGTATAGTCATAAAGGACACTGGACACAAGACTGCAGTTCAAAATGATTGTTTTTAATGAACTATGAAGAAGAACATTAGAGAAATAAAATGACACATGATCACACATCGTAATGCTTCGCTGCACCAAGACAATCTGGCAGAAAACACAGGGAAGAGTATTTATACTGAGGAAACTATTTATTATTATTGATGACAGGAGCTGGTGTAAAAGAGAAACCCCAAACTATTATACACATACAAAGCAATTAATTAACATGTTTTTCTTTAAATTGATTATTCTGATTAAGCATGAGATTGTTTTTTTCATAGAAATGAAACTGATTAATGACATTACCCTACCCAAAGACCAGCTGCAGATGTTTTCAAGCTTCTTCTGAATGACTTGATTTATTTATAGTGTAACTTTATTCACAAGTCAGCTTATTTTCTACTAGCACTCTGCCTGTGGCCTCGAACTCTAGCGCCCTCCAGTTTATCACATTCCCAGGAGTGAAGTTCAGATCTTCTAAGCTGGATCTCACAAGGGGAAAGGTCATAGTTCCACATGCGGAGATCAGACATCATCCCAACAAAACACTGATTGATGTCAAATCCCCCGCCATGGGAATCCTGCTCCTGTATAAATTGCAGAGAGTTAGGATGAGTTCTCACAGAAATATATTCATACAATAAATAAATTCTCCAGAATACCCAGAAAGTATGAATTTACCTATCCTATGATAACAACTGGATCAGTGATGACCAATCCCCCAATGAATTTCTTTATTGAGGGCTTTCCGTTAAGCCACAGCTGCACCAGTTCAGATTCGGAATCCCAAGTGGTGCAAATAGTTCGTCTTGTAATCGGAAGGTTGCCGATTTGAGCCCCGACTCGGACAGTCTCGGTTGTTGTGTCCTTGCGCAAGACACTTCACCTACTGCCTACTGGTGTTGGCCAGAGGGGCCGATGGCGCGATATGGCACCCTCGCTTCTGTCAGTCTGCCCCAGGGCAGCTGTGGCTACAACTGTAGCTTGCCTCCACCAGTGTGTGAATGTGAGAGTGAATGAATTGTGGAATTGTAAAGCGCTTTGAGGGTCCCGAAAAGCGCTATATAAATGCAATCCATTATTATTATTTTCATGGCCCCATTAGCCATTCAGTATATAAATATAAATTGAACTATTATTTAATACAAGATTTAATGATGTACAGCATGTGCAAAACTCTTGATCCACCCTTTTATTTTTTGCTAGGAAAACATGTCCAGCAATTTGCTGAAGCATGCGAGGGCAAAAACACAGTTTATACAACCAGATGATCATACCAAACTACACTTAATATGACCACACAGCCTGAACTCCCTGAGACAAGCTTTCTTTTCCAAGTAGCTTTAGTAGTAGTTGCTCTTCTTATTTCCTTCGTACTTATTCTGGGTGGGTCTTTTTAAAAGTCAACCATGTTATTAAATAACCTAATTATTAAAGTGTGTCTGTGAAGGTTCTCAGTCATCCAGGTCATCGTAGTCTTAGGACCTTGGAAAGAAAAGCGTCTGGACTTCTTTGAGTTGCTTGAAGACATTTCAACTTTTTTTCGGGAAGCTTCTTCAGTTCTAAGGTCAAATGGTGGAGAGTCCCAGATTTAAACCCAGTGGGAGTTTCCCCCCAAAGAGGGACAAAGGACCCCCTGATGATCCTCTACCTAATCACATGAGCCAAAGTGTGAAAGTGGGTGTGGGTCACAATCAGCCAGGGTTTTGGGTGAGCTCATTGTGAAACCTGGCCCCACCCTATCATGTGATTTCCTGAGGTCAGATGGCCCAGGATGTGAGTGGGTGTTAAGGTGTCTGGGAAGGGATCTCAAAACTGGATTATAGATGGCAGAGAGTTGGTGTCTTAAGCCACCGACTCTGTTCAAAGATGGTCGTTCACAGGGGACATAGATAGCTTCTTTCACTCCTCTTTCAAACCATCTGTCCTCTCTGTCCAAAATGTGAACATTGGCATCCTTGAAAGAGTGACCTTTGTCCTTTAGATGCAGATGGACAGCTGAGGCTTGTTCCGTGGAGGTGGCTCTTCTATGTTGTGCCATGCGCTTGTGAAGTGGCTGTTTGGTCTCTCCGATGTGGAGGTCTGGGCATTCCTCGCTGCACTGTACAGCATATACCATGTTGTTAAGTTTGTGTTTAGGGTTTTTTTGTCTTTCGGGTGAACCAGTTTCTGTCTGAGTGTGTTGCTGGGTCTGAAGTACACTGGGATGTCATGCTTGGAGAGAACCCTCCTGAGTTTTTCTGATACACCAGCTACATAGGGGATGACAATGTTGTTGCGTCTGACTTTCTTATCCTCCCTCGCTGGTGTCTGATCTTCTTTTCTGTGCATCTTTGCTGACTTTATAAACGCCCAATTAGGATAACCGCATGTTTTAAGTGCTTCCTTTACATGTGTGTTCCTTCTTTTTCCCTTCAGGCTTAGAGGGAACATGTTCCCTCTAGCCTTCCTATATATGCATATCCTATATATACATATATAAATATATATATAAATATATATATACATATATATTTATATATGTATAAGGGGTGCAACAATGCACAAAATTCACGGTTCGGTTCGGTTCGATACTTTGGTGTCACGGTTCAATATTTTTTCGATACAAAAAATGTTCATGCCTTTTTAATTTGTCATTTATTAAAATTATAATATCAGTATCTGTATCACTAGCTTGTAAATAAATCTAAAGATGGACTAGAAAGGACCCTGAGTTGTTGCTACATTTTAAACTAAACTAAATAGTTTATATGTTCATGTGAGAGCGTCCTGTTTTGTTGAAAATGTAATAGAGAAGAAAAAGAGAAAAAAGAAAAGAAAAAAAAATTATAAATATATATTTTAACTCAAAAGTACAGTTTTTAAATTTAATGTTGCTGAAACAACAAAATAATAAAACATAAATAAATCTATCTGATTGAGGAATCACTCATCTTTGGAAAAGAGAGTTTATTACAGAGAAATGGCTCTTTCCAAAATAAAAGCTATACTATACGCTTCTTCTGGGCTATATTCTCAGCAGCATATTGAACATATCAGGTCCCCATAAGGAGAATCATGTGCTAACGGCTGTCTAAATGACTCGGGTAAAATTTGTAGCATCCGTGCTTGTTGTTTTTGTCTGCTTCCACTTGTCTTTGCACTAGGATGATGTCGGCATAAATGTGCAGTCATATTCGTTATGTTCCCACTAGTGCTGTCAGCGTTAATCTCGTTAAAATGACATTAATGCCATAACGCGGCAAATCTCCATTAACGAGTTACCGCGGATCGCCCCGTGTGTGGGGCTGGACACGGCGTCAACACGTTAACGAGCTAACTGCGCTAACGCACTAGTTCCCACCAATGTAATTGAGATTGCGTAGCACATCCAACATACCGTTTTACTTTTGTCCATGACGTGCTTACCATCAGGGTCATGCTTCACATGAAAACCAAGATAGTTCCAAACGCCAGATCTGAATGAGGGTGGTGGAGGTTCAATTTCGGGTAGCGTTGAGGCAGTTGCCATGTTGCAACGAGCTTAGCATCTGTCTTGCTAGCTTGCGCTGCGCTCAGTGGATCTGCACTCGACAGTGCAGCCTAGGCAGAGTAGTCGAACACAGATTCACTGAGTGCTCAACACAGACAGCATCGTCAGAAGAAAAGTTGATAAAAATAAATAAGAAAATGTGTATTGTTCGATACATATGCGTACCGAACCGAAAGCACTGTATCGAACGGTTCAATATCGATACGAGTATCGTTGCACCCCTAATATATAAAAAAAACACCCAGCACGCCCCTGCGGGCGGTTTATCCTTCAAGCTTGGGTCCTCTACCAGAGGCCTGGGAGCTTGAGGGTCCTGCGCAGTATTTTAGCTGTTCCCAGGACTGCGCTCTTCTAGACAGAGATCTCCGATGTCGTTCCCGGGATCTGCTGGAGCCACTCGCCTAGCTTGGGAGTCACCGCACCTAGTGCTCCGATTACCACGGGGACCACCGTTACCTTCACCCTCCACATCCTCTCGAGCTCTTCTCTGAGCCCTTGGTATTTCTCCAGCTTCTCGTGTTCCTTCTTCCTGATATTGCTGTCATTCGGAACCGCTACATCGATCACTACGGCCGTCTGCTTCTGTTTGTCTACCACCACTATGTCCGGTTGGTTAGCCACCACCATTTTGTCCGTCTGTATCTGGAAGTCCCACAGGATCTTAGCTCGGTCATTCTCCACCACCCTTGGGGGCATCTCCCATTTTGACCTCGGGACTTCCAGGTTATACTCGACACAGATGTTCCTGTACACTATGCCGGCCACTTGGTTATGGCGTTCCATGTATGCCTTGCCTGCTAGCATCTTGCACCCTGCTGTTATGTGCTGGATTGTCTCTGGGGCATCTTTACACAGCCTGCACCTGGGGTCTTGCCTGGTGTGATAGACCCCAGCCTCTATGGATCTTGTGCTCAGAGCTTGTTCTTGTGCTGCCATGATTAGTGCCTCTGTGCTGTCTTTCAGTCTAGCTTTGTCCAGCCACTGGTAGGATTTCTGGATATCAGCCACCTCCTCTATCTGCCGGTGGTACATACCGTGCAGGGGCCTGTCCTTCCATGATGGTTCCTCGTCTCCCTCCTCTTTCTTGGGTTTCTGCTGCCTGAGGTATTCACTGAGCACTCGGTCAGTTGGGGCCATCTTCCCAATGTATTCTTGGATGTTCGTTGTCTCATCCTGGACTGTGGTGCTGACACTCACCAGTCCCCGGCCCCCTTCCTTCCGCTTAGCGTACAGCCTCAGGGTGCTGGACTTGGGGTGAAACCCTCCATGCATGGTAAGGAGCTTTCTTGTCTTTATGTCAGTGGCTTCTATCTCCTCCTTTGGCCAGCCTATTACCCCAGCAGGGTACCTGATCACGGGCAGGGCGTACGTGTTGATGGCCCAGATCTTGTTCTTACCATTCAGCTGACTCCTCAGGACTTGCCTGACCCTCTGTAGGTACTTGGTGGTTGCAGTTTTTCTAGCGGCCTCTTCATGGTTCCCATTCGCCTGCGGGATCCCCAGGTACTTGTAACTGTCCTCTATGTCTGCAATGTTGCCTTCTGGTAGTTCAATCCCCTCAGTTCTGACGACCTTCCCTCTCTTTGTTACCATCCGACTACACTTCTCCAGTCCGAACGACATTCCAATGTCATTGCTGTATAGCCTGGTAGTGTGGATCAGTGAATCGATGTCTCGTTCACTCTTGGCATACAGCTTGATGTCATCCATGTACAGGAGGTGGCTGACAACTGCTCCGTTCCGTAGTCGGTATCCGTAGCCAGTCTTGTTAATGATCTCACTGAGGGGGTTCAGGCCTATGCAGAACAGCAGTGGGGACAGAGCATCTCCTTGGTAGATCCCGCACTTGATGGTGACTTGTGCTATGGGCTTGGAGATGGCCTCTAGTGTTGTGCGCCACATCCCCATTGAGTTCCTGATGAAGGCTCTTAGGGTCCCATTGATCTTGTACAATTCTAGGCATTCCAGTATCCAGCTGTGGGGCATTGAGTCATAGGCCTTCTTGTAATCAATCCAGGCAGTGCACAGGTTGGTCAGTCTGGTCTTGCAGTCTCGGCTGACTGTTCTGTCTACCAGTAGCTGGTGTTTTGCGCCTCTGGTATTCTTGCCAATTCCTTTCTGTGTCCCGCTCATGTATTGACCCATGTGCCTGTTCATCTTAGCCGATATGATGCCTGACAGGAGCTTCCATGTAGTACTGAGGCAGGTTATTGGTCGGTAGTTGGAGGGGACCGGTCCCTTCTTGGGGTCCTTGGGGATCAGGACCGTCCAACCATTAGCCATTCCGGGTGTCTCTCGTTAACTAGCAGCTGGTTCATTTGTGCTGCCAGACGCTCGTGGAGTGCAGTCAGCTTCTTTAGCCAGTAGGCGTGAACCATGTCGGGCCCTGGTGCTGTCCAACTCTTCATACTCTTGGATATCTGCCACTGTGATGGTTACTGGACCCTGTTCAGGGAGGTCGCTGTGGTCTGCCCTCAGATCCACTAGCCACTGAGCATTGCCGTTATGGGTTGCGTCCTTCTCCCATATGCTCTTCCAGTATTGCTCCGTCTCCAGCCTTGGTGGTGCTGTTCTCTTATTGTTCCCTTGCCACTACGAGTACACCTTTGCTGGTTCTGTGGAGAACAGCTGGTTTATTCTCCTGCCTTCTATCTCTCTGGTGTACCTCCTCAAGCGGCTGGCCAAGGCTATGAGTCTTTGCTTGGCAGTTTCCAAGGCCTCAGGTATGGACAGCTTGCTGTATTTCTTAGGCACCTTCTTTGCCACACCTTTCTGCAACTCCGTTAGTTGGCTAACCTCCCTCCGTGCCACTTTGATCTTGCCCTCTAGCCTCCTTCTCCATGGAGGGTACTGCCCCTTGTCGCTGTTCAACTTGTAGCCAAGCATCTCACTGATCACTGCTGCCGTATTGTAGATCAGCTTGTTAGTGTCGGTAATCGTGGTTGTAGGTATTGCCCGTAGTGCTGCATTAACATCATCTAGCAGACCTTCTGAGGGTACTTCACGTAATCTTGGTAACCGGCTACGGGGGATCCAGGTTTCAAGCTTGGCCATGATCCTATTTTTCAGGTCAGTTTCTCTCGCACTCAACGATCCTTCTCCTATCGCACTTGGGGCTATGTACCCAATCTCGGGTGGGGGCGATGATATCTCCCCCCTGACCTGGCGTCCTGACTCCTCCTTGTTGTACCTCGTCAATCTCTAGGTGTGAGAGCAGTCCCTTCTTTCGAATGTTGGAACACTGAGCTACTAGTTGTTTTGCCGTCATTGTGGATGTTGGGTATCGAAGAATCCATAGGTCCCTCATCCTATTCATGTAGCCCCTTCCACCGGGGTTACTTGCGTAGTAGCATTCCAACAACACCCTGTTTTCGTCTCTTGCCCACCGATGCCTTCTTGTTCCAGTAGCCCACTTTTCGTCAGGGTGCCCTGGTTCCTCAACACCTGACGCGGATCCGGGCGACGTCCGAGCCGGCATGCCTTCATATTTATCTGTCTCGCTCATGTCTGCGGTAGGCTTGCTTTGCATAGGGGGTCTAGCCTTAGGACCCTTACTAGATACAGACGCCCCAGGCAGGAATCGACGAACTTGCGATCCTCCATATATATATATATATATATATATATATATATATATATATATATATATATATATATATAAAAAAACACCCAGCACGCCCCTGCGGGCGGTTTATCCTTCAAGCTCGGGTCCTCTACCAGAGGCCTGGGAGCTTGAGGGTCCTGCGCAGTATCTTAGCTGTTCCCAGGACTGCGCTCTTCTGGACAGAGATCTCCGATGTTATTCCCGGGATCTGCTGGAGCCACTCGCCTAGCTTGGGAGTCACCGCACCTAGTGCTCCGATTACCACGGGGACCACCATTACCTTCACCCTCCACATCCTCTCGAGCTCTTCTCTGAGCCCTTGGTATTTCTCCAGCTTCTCGTGTTCCTTCTTCCTGATATTGCTGTCATTCGGAACCGCTACATCGATCACTAACTATATATATATATATATATATAACACCCCCCCCCACTACCCCCCCCCACTAATAAAATAAATATATATATATATATATATATATATATATATATATACACACACACACACACACATATATACACACACACACACACACACACACACACACACACACACACCGCGGATATACACTCAACAAAAATATAAACGCAACACCTTTGTTACTGCTCCCATTCCCCATGGGATGGACGTAGAGACCTAAAATTCATTCCAGATACACAATATAACCATCCCTCCCAAACAGTGGTCACAAATCAGTCCAAATGTGTGGTAGTGGGCACATCTGCTATATTGAGATAATCCATCCCACCTCACAGGTGTGCCACATCAGGATGCTGATCTGACAGCATGAGTAGTGCACAGGTGTACCTCAGACTGCCCACAACAAAAGGCCACCCTGGAATGTGCAGTTTTTTGCGCTATTGGGGGTCTGGGGACCCAGAACCGGTCAGTATCTGGTGTGACCACCATTTGCCTCATGCAGTGCAACACATCGTCGCATGGAGTCTATCAGATTCTCAATTGTGGCCTGTGGAATGTTGGTCCACTCCACTTCAATGGCTGTGCGAGGTTGTTGGATATTCGTGGGAACTGGTACACGCTGTCGTATACGCCGGTCAAGCACATCCCGAACATGCTCAATGGGTGACATGTCCGGTGAGTATGCTGGCCATGCAAGAACTGGGACATTCTCAGCTGCCATCTGCCCTGAACAATGTGAACCATGATTCATCCGTGAAGCGCACACCTCTCCAACGTGCCAGACGCCATCGAATGTGAGCATTTGCCCACACAAGTCTGTTACGGCGACGAGCTGGAGTCAGGTCAAGACCCCGATGAGGACGATGAGCATGCAGTTGAGCGTCCCTGAGACGGTTTCTGACAGTTTGTGCAGAAATTGTTTGGTTGTGCAAACCAATTGTTCCAGCAGCTGTCTGGGTGGCTGGTCTCAGACGATCTTGGAGGTGAACCTGCTGGATGTGGAGGTCCTGGGCTGGTGTGGTTACACGAGGTCTGCGGTTGTGAGGCCGGTTGGATGTGCTGCCATGTTCTCTGAAACGCCTGTGGAGACGGCTTATGGTTGAGAAATGAACATTCAATGCACGGGCGACAGATCTGGTTGACATTCCTGCTGTCAGCATGCCAATTGCACGCTCCCTCATTGCTTGTGGCATCTGTGGCATTTTGCTGTAGACAAAACTGCACATTCCAGGGTGGCCTTTTGTTGTGGGCAGTCTGAGGTACACCTGTGCACTACTCATGATGTCAGATCAGCATCCTGATGTGGCACACCTGTGAGGTGGGATGGATTATCTCAATATAGCAGATGTGCCCACTACCACACATTTGGACTGATTTGTGACCACTGTTTGGGAGGGATGGTTATATTGTGTATCTGGAATGAATTTTAGGTCTCTACGTCCATCCCATGGGGAATGGGAGCAGTAACAAAGGTGTTGCGTTTATATTTTTGTTGAGTGTATATATATTAGGGGTGCAACGATACTCGTATCGATATTGAACCGTTCGATACAGTGCTTTCGGTTCGGTACGCATATGTATCGAACAATACAAAATTTTTAATTTATTTTATCAACTTTCCTTCTGACGATGCTGTCTGTGTTGAGCGCTCAGTGGATCTGCACTCGACAGTGCAGCCTAGGCGGAGCAGTCGAGTGCAGATTCACTGAGCGCAGGGCAAGCTGCACTCGACAGTGCAGCCTAGGCGGAGTAGTCGAGTGCAGATTCACTGAGCGCAGGCAAGCTAGCGAGACAGAAGTTAAGCTCTCCTTGCAACATGGCAAATTGAACCTCCCCCACCCTCATTCATATCTGGCGTTTGGAACTATTTTGGTTTTCATGTGACGTATGACCCTGAAGGTAAGCGCGTCATGGACTAGCTAGTGTGTTAGCGCAGTTAGCTCGTTAACGTGTTGACGCCGTGTCCAGCCCCACGCACGGGGCGATCCGTGGTAGCTCGTTAACGGGGATTTGCCGTGTTGTGGCGTTAACGTCATTTCAACGAGATTTACGCTGACAGCACTAGTGGGAACACAACGAATATGACTGCACATTTACTCCGACATCATCCTGGTGCAAAGACAAGTGGAAGCCGACCAAAACAACAAGCACGCATGCTACAAACTTTACCCGAGTCATTTAGACAGCCGTTAGCACATGATTCTCCTTATGGGGACCTGATATGTTCAATATGCTGCTGAGAATATAGCCCAGAAGAAGCGTATAGTATAGCTTTTATTTTGGAAAGAGCCATTTCTCTGTAATAAACTCTCTTTTCCAAAGATGAGGGATTCCTCAATCAGATACAGGGCTCGCAAAATTGGCATCGGTGAGCCACTGTCAATATGTGACTAAAACCAGCTGAATTTGCGCTTGTTTTTTGCTTTCACTTTCCAATCGCGCGAACTGTGTATAGAGAGCGACAGTACTGATTGATGAGTGATGATCATTTGCGCACCAATTCCTCTGACATCGTCTTATCAATCGTTAGCTTACTATGCAAACATGACAAGTGAAATCTCCGGCAGCTTAAACATGTGAGAGGTTGATCGCGCAGAGGATCGCTGAGCATTATGTGAGTGCGTGTGTAAAAGCAGCAGGATATATATTTTAGTTCTGCTGAACCAAATAAGACAGGTCAGGGTGAAGAAGTGACAGCCAAAGAAAAGCTCACCACAAAAAGGAAAAGTTATGACAAATCAGACTATAAGGCAAAAAGAAAGTGCAGCTTTATGGTTTCATGGACAAAAGAATTTCTGTGGCTGCAATATGACGAGCTAAATAACCAGGGCTGCACATAAGTGGTCCACAGGTGCGCATTCGCTGTCAAAATAAAAAATGTGCACAAGATAAGAAGTTGCAACGCGTGTTTGCGTACATAAGATTTTCAGGAGGAGGACAGACATTTGTTTAGAACTCTTAAAGATGTCGAAGAAGCTCCTTTAAGCAATTACTTTGGTGTTCCTCCACCTCCAAAGAAATGTCAGAAGGAGTCTGAACCACAAAAGAAGCACGTATTCTCAGAAAAGTAGTTGCAGGATGTGAGCTGGCTTCAAACAAATGATGAACGCACAGAGATGTGGTGCGGAATGTGCCGTGAAAATTTAATAAATGACAAATTAAAAAGGCATGAACATTTTTTTTTGTATCGAAAAAATATCGAACCGTGACACCAAAGTATCGAACCGAACCGTGAATTTTGTGTATCGTTGCACCAACTAATATATATATATATATATATATATATATATATATATATATATATATATATATATATATATATATATATATATACACACACACACACACACAATTCAGAAGGAAAACAAAGTACAGCCACCTTAACACTCTGGCTCTTTTCCATTAGACAAAAAGCCTTTGTCAAGATCAACAATGAACTGTAATTTTGAGTTCATGCCTTCACAGCTTCCCCATTCTAGCTGGAATCGATGTGCAATTCAGTTGGAGCATTCATGATTACACCATGTCCTGGTAAATAACAGTGTGCAACATGTTTTTCACTGGTTTACTGTAAATGTGACCATTTTAAGAAGAATGAACTTTAAAGGTCAGGACTGTGCTGGTGTTAAAAATATTGTCTCTTTATTTTAGAAAATGTTTAAATGGAGTTGCTGAGAGTGGATGAGAGGAATTAGGTTGATCAGTAATTCTAAATTGCCCATAGGTGTAAATAGTTGCCTGTTTCTCTGTGTTAGCCCTGCAACAGACTGGCGATCTGTTCAGGGTGTACCCTGCCTCTCACCCAGTGGTAGCTGGGATTGGCTCCAGCCCCTCCTGGTGACCCTGATGAGGATAAGGAGAAGAAAATGGATGAATGGACAGTGTAAGAGAAAGTTAAAATAAAAATTCAAATGATAAAAATTCAATAATGTGGGTGATAAAACTCATAATAATAAAACAAGGAAATAAATCAGCGTATATGCAATTTAAAAAAGATAAACACACCCTTGCATCATTAAATTGAGGCAATAAGGACTACAAGCAGACCCACTAAAAGGTAATTTGGCTGAAGTCCTAGTCATATGGGACGTCAAAATAAAACAGACTGCAGCAGCTTACAAAGTGTTTCTTTTTAAAATCCATGTGCAAACCAAGACACTGGGAAAGCTACATGTAACTGTCAGTGGTGTTAGATGCCTCAATCTGCTAAAGGATGCAATATATTAGAGATGGAAGAGATAGAGAAGAAATAGGGGAGGCATGATTAGATAACTATCACCAGCTGCGCCGGCCAGCCTCCCCTGGCATTACTCATGAACCCACTGCACCTCTCCTGCAGCTGATCCACAGACCACACCCCACCATCATAATATGGTACTTTAATTTAATGCCACCTTTTCAACAAATGCAACCAAAGTTTAGGATCGTGCTCCAGTCCTCTGGTTTTTCATGCTGCAGTTATCTGATCTTTTCGTTAGTCAGAAGTCCAGAATTTCTTTATTTAACTAGCATTGATGAGAGTGAGAAGCTCTTTTGTGAGCATCCTTTTTTGTAAACGTGTGCATTTTGATATGCGAGACAGTATTTCCTGATTTCTTTCTTTTTTCCTTTACGGTCTTTTTACTTACCCTTTTCCCGTTAGACTTAAATTAAATAAGGGTTGATTACTTGTGATAAGCAGCTGTCGGTGGTCTGATAAAATCATTGCTCTTGATTAGCTGACATGGCTTGTCTAAGCACAACATCAAGGGCCTATTTGTACTGTCACATCCAAATATTACACCATGTCTTCAGAGGACATCTGTGATGTGTCTGTCATGGAGAACAGAATCATGAACTGGAGGGATGAACCCTGGAGAGGGATCAGACTGAAATGACAAGGCAGAGCACACTGAACTCAGCAGGGAAAGACTCCCCAAGTTTCACCTCCAGACAGGATGAGACGTAGTTGGCAGGCAAGAAATGGAGCAAAACTTTTGAATCAGTTTGAGGAACATTTTGACGTTTTTTACGCTCAGGTATGAAGCTGGTTTTAGATATAATCGTGAATATAAAATGCTGTACTATTTTAATATTGTGTTACTACTGAAAGGAAATGAGTACTATTGTTCTTTGTTTCCCTTCTTAACAAGAGAGTGCAGAACAACAGGTGTAACTGGTCCTCAGGTATTCATACATTGAAGCATCTTTGTATATATCTGTGCCCAAGACATTGCTACTGTTTAGAATATGCAATATATCAAACTACTACAATACTACTCTTTCATAATTTATAACTTCATAAAAAAGTTCCATATTTTTCTAAAGCAATTGTAGTCTGCATCAAATTTTAATGGCTTCATCTATTGCTCATGCTCTACCTCCATCAAGTTTCAGGAAATTTAGCTAAGCATTTTTCCCCCAATCTTATCTTGCTGAAAGACAAAGAGAAAGATAAACATACAAAAACAGAAGAAAATGACTTTTCTGTGACGGTTCTGGGAATCGACTCTGTATTTGTAAAACATTTGTTATTAACAAGATTTAAATGCAAAATGGGTGTTCTTATCAGTTTCTCAACACAAGAGGGAATGTTTCATTCTCATAAATGTTATCACAAAGTAAAAAAAGACTCTAATACTACAGAGGTAGCAGTAGGAGGTGTGGTATTTTATCAACAAGAACCATACTATCATAATGAAAATAACAGATAAATAATAATAACTAGCTAAGCCAAAGGCTGCATTTTGAATTAGGCCTCAGTGAGGCCTGGCATCTGTGAGAGAGGATGACAAATAAAGAATGAGGAAGGGAAGAGCAAGAACGAACATATATGCCAGCATTTACATGCCTATGATGGGAAGAGGAGTGTTTCAAGTGTGAACCTGCTTTTCAACTTCATATGAAACAATGTGAATAAACAACTGTCAACAATATAGTGTGACATAACAGACATAAAGAGGAAATGGCACGAGATGTAAGTTATTCTCTGAGAAGTTTGTTAAAACAGCATTTGTATGGTGCAGCAGAGGACAACACTAAGCAGTGACCTGCATAAAGAGCCTTAGGCAACTGTCAGAGTGTCAGACTTTACCTTGTAACCACTGAGCTGCTGTGCAGAAATTTGGCAATGAAAAACATAAAATGTAACAGCCTGTCAGTAAAACCACAAGCCATGATGGTGATGAAACGGTGAACAAAATATTAATTATACCTATTATCTTGATGGTAATATTCCTTCATATAAGGGAATCATGATTTCACTACACACAATAGTTTTATTTTCCCTCTGTGCGTGCAGAAGTCTGGTGAATTACATTTATGTCTAGGAAACATTTTTAAGTAAAACTGGGGAATGACAAAAATCCTAAAAACCTTTTTGTGCCATGTAAAATAAATCCGTTTGCATGACTGGTTCGTCTTGTATGTGGGATGTTTTACAGGGTGAAAAAAGTTAAAACTACTACTACTGAAATGAAGACCACAAGCGCACATACACATGCACAGGGCTACATCAGGGTTTTTAAAAACAGTAATGTCCTTGACACAGAGCTGAATACAGCCACTATTAAGTAAAAAAAAAAATTAAATGATTAGAATAGTAATAATTAAAGGTAAGAAAAAATAATGAGTCTGTAGTATAAAAATGTTGCCATTTCCAAAAACATAAGGATATGTGTATGCTGAGCAAGTGAGGGATGAAATCACCATCTGACCAGTCAGTTCTTTGGATATAGTGCCACAATTCCTGCATTATCCCTCAGACCTCTTAACGTCCCTCTTAGACCTCTATATGCAGAAATCTATTTACCAGATTAGTGCAAATGCAAATGCTAGGGATGCAAGTGGTGCACTGGTACTTACACCCTCACTCAACATGAAATAAGCACACTAAAGTGAATTAAGGGTGCCCTGGTTGTATTAAGTGCACTGTTAGCCTTTGCAGTAATTTCCAGAGCTTAGTACTGCAAAATCAACAGTAAAAAACTCTAAAGGATGTTAGCAGTTTAGTACTGTAATTTGCATGTAAATGTGGGAAAATTCCATGAGATTACATTATTTTTACGGTAACTCATCGTACTCATGGAAACAGCTGTAAAATACAGCAAATGTAACAATTGGTGATGTTACTGAGATTATACTATTACACCATCCGGATTTCTGTTGTTTTCTACTGTAGATCTAAGAGTAATTACTTAAATTCTTATTCAGAGTGTATTACTATAAAATGTGATTCACTGTGAAAGTAGTATAACATATAAACTACAATATACAGCATAATTTTTAACTTAAGGAGTAAGTTGCAGCCACACTAAAATTTAATTCCTTGAACTGAATGGAACCTCATATATTAATAAATGTATTTGTTTATTCAAACAATGTGAAACATTATTAATACTATTAATTAATAGTATACTTGTAAGGTTAGCATTGTCATAGAGTCATAGAGACATTATGACATTATGCTAGTACAATTATGGTGAACAAAAAGTACATCTAAAAGTTAATTTCAAGAATACTGTTATGTACTAAAACGGGGGCCAATATAGTCCCAAGAAGCATTATTAGTATACGTACTAGGTAAGGTATACTTATTTTTTGTATGGCCAGCAACAAAAACTAATGGCTACATTTAGAGTAATGTTTAAAAATGACTTCATTTAGCAGGGTGTTCCTTTTTTTCTCTTCTTATTCTTTCTTATACTGGACCTTCATTTGTTTTGTATAAGGTGGTACTTTTTAAGACACCTCTGCCTAACTACAGTGAACTAACCTAATAATATGCTCTGGTCGTCATTTTACACAAGTTAAGGTGTCACATCCATGAAACCTACACCACTAACCAGCATCAGTACTACAACTTCACTCTCAAAATTAATAAATTCTGGGACAAGCAGAAACTGTATTTTTAGCGGTGCATTTTGTTGCAGGCCAGACTGCTATTAGATGCACTGTCCTAAAGAAATAATTCCTTTGTAGCACCACTTCGTCTTGGTTCAGAAGAGATGTCCTGGATATACATGATAATGTAACACATTACCACAGTTTAGCGCGTTGGGTTGTGTTTTTAAAGCGATTGTTACGTTTTTAAAGCTTTTTAATGTGACAGGTGCGATAGCCGACACCACACCTTCACCTGACGTACAATGTGACGTATGACGCACACGTCAACAATGGGGATAGAAAATAGAAAATATTGCTCGAGGTGGTTAATGCTCCTTTCGCTGGTTGCCAACCACCATTAAATAACAACAAGAAGAAAATATTGATCTGCTTCTCTTAGTTTTGCACGTTTAAGCCGCAATTCTCAAATAAAGCTGCAAAGCAGGAGAACAACATGGCCATCAACTATTCTGTGCCACAGATCCAGTTCGCTGCAGCACAGAGTGATGATGAAACCGTTAACATGTGCAACTTAGAAGTAGTCAGAGGCAGAGATGGGCACTGTAATCTGATTACTTTTTTCAAGTAACGAGTACAGTAAGGGATTACTATTGCAAAAACGGTAATTGGATTACCGTTACTTTCCCGTAGGAACGCTGCGTTACTGTGTTACTGCGTTACTAAAACGAGAATGTCTCACGACAGTGACATAAGCGAGTGCGCCGTTAGTGACAACAGCTGTGTGCAGATCAACATATCGATTGTGGGAGAGAGTATGAGCGTGCAGCGTTTAAAGCGTGGAAGTACTGACCTTACTTTGAGTTTGATTCCATAAAAAGTGACAAAAACATTAGCGTCCGTTGTGCGTGGGAAGAAAACTTCTTTTTACAGCGAAAAAAACCCCCTAAACTTCCAAGCACAACGAGGTAATGGGAAACTCACAGAGAAACTCGCGGATTCTTCAACTGACCGCGGCACACCTGCACCAGGGTAAACCTCCGCCTACCCTAGTCCTGCTTTACAGGTGAAAATAGAGCAACAGCACCGCAGAGTCTTTGACTTTATTTATTTTCTGCTGTGTTTTACTTGCATCTATTTGAAAGAGTGAGTGTAAACACAAAAAATATTTTATTTTATGTGCTGGAATGTGCAGAAAATAGGTTTCAATGTTAAACTAATTTATTCAAGTCAGAATGTTGCATATAATTAAATTTTTGCTTGATGCATAAAGTTAAAAGATTAAAACTGATAAAACAAGTTAAAAAAAGAGACTTTTCCATTTGATTACATTTTGTATGATGGAGTATGTAGAAAAAGTAGAATTAGGCTGAAAGATCTATCACTCTATCACCTATTCAGGTTGTAAATCGGGTTTTTAAAAAGTAACTAAGTAACTAAGTAATTAATTACTTTTGAAAATAAGTAATCAGTAAAGTAATGGGATTACTTTTTTGGGGAAGTAATCAGTAATTAGTTACTGATTACTTTTTTCAAGTAACTTGACCAACACTGGTCAGAGGTAACTGGATGTTCAATCGGGTTAAATGCAAGGTTGATTGGATTATATCTGAAGATCATATGCTATTCGTGATAACTCTGCTAGACTCCAAATTGCTCATCCATGCGGGAGTATCTCAAAATTAAATGAAACCACTTCACACTTTTTCCCTAAAACGGACTGATTAAAGTTTGATCGGAACCAAGTGTTTTTTTCACTTATTCGAGAGAAGTCCGAAATGCGTTCCTAATACTGTTTGTTTTGACTTTTAAGCTACCCTACCCGGATATTTTCATTCAAATGCTAAGACAAAATGTCAATAGCTATGAATGTGGAGAGTCAAAAGACTAGTTTGGTAATAGTTGCCGATGGATTTATGAGAATTGATAGAAACTTGGACGTTTCCAACAGGTGAACTACCGAGGTTGCGCCCAAATGCTTAAAGCTGTTAGCTGGTCAGTGTTTTCAGGTGTGCTTGTACTACCTGTACGGTGCGGAGTGCTGACTAAGTCATGTTAAACCCATTAAAGCATCGAGCTCAAATATCTTTTCATTTTTCTGCACTGTTCTCTTGTCGGCACACATTTTCTGTTTACTGAAGCCTTTTGTGAATAATTTTGATCATGTAAAAACTGGGAATTGGTCCCTATTGACAATACTCTTATTTTTTGCCATTTAGGAAAGGTAATTGGTCACTGAACTTTTACAACTATGTGTATTTCTAAATTTTGTGGCTTCAGTGCACGCAAATTTATATTGTTCAGTTTGCATGTTAAAAGCCTGCCAAGCACCCCAAGGCTGATTATGCTTGGTAAGAAGTCATTCATGAAATAGAGCTGATTAGACCATATTAAAATTTCTGTTTGGCACAGGAGCTTTTCGTGGACACAGGTATCCAGTCTCTGTTTTGTTAGCTCAAATTTCTGTAATTTCCTTTATAAACCAAGGTTGTTGGACATGTGTCTCAGTGAATCCAGCAAAGTAACAATATCAAATTTCACATTTCATATTACTGATCAACATAGTAGTCTAGCTAGACCAACAGCAGAAATACTGAACTCAATACTGTAAAGTTTAACAGCAGCACAAACTATAAACTCCTAAATAACCATACAGTTGATTCATCTCCGGTCATCTAACTGGGCTGACTCTTTGTTAGGTGTGTTTAATGTGCAGAATAATTCCCAATTATGTACAATTATAATATGTTAAAACGGACTTATGTACATAAGGCCATTAATAATTAACTGCACATAGCTATTTGCTTTATGACTATCAAGACAGTGTGAAGAAGTGAAGTACTGAAATTATTTTATGTTGCATAATGACAACATGTTGCCCCTATACATTTAAGGACAAAGTTCAATGACCGCCACCTGCTGGATGGTGAGTGCAGAGGGGCGTGTAATTGTTGAGCTGGACAAAGAGAACATCTTTGCTGATGCAATGTCAGTCTTCTTTGGTTCATTTTATGTATTGAACCTGGAATACCAGGAGTCAGCATGTGCAAGGTCTTTTGTAAGGATAAACCCTGATGAAGCGCCTTGAGGCGACTTTTGTTGTGATTTGGCGCTATATAAATAAAATAGAATTGAATTGAATTGAATTGAAGAGGGAACAAAATGTACCTCCAAGGTTGGGACAAGCAGAAGGACTGAAGCGAAAGGTTGTTCACATTAACCCTCATGTCACAACTTTCCTCCAGCGGCTTACTGAATTTGAGTGGAGAACTTCAAATTAGGTAAGTGTTTTGGCCATTTTTAGTGAATTTCTTGTATAATTTAAGTATCCAATGTGTTGTTACCTGTGTCTCCACAGATGATCCATGGCCCATGCTTTCTGGACATTTACACAAGACGAACAACAATGAAGACAAGCTCTCTTGCCATCTTGCAAGACGCTGTCTCTGTCCAATAGGTTTTTTGAGTGCAACAGTTTTGATTTTTTTCCCTTCTTTTACCCGTTTGTTAAAAATTATTTCAGCTACTTACACTTTAATTGTCACATGTATTGGCTCACCCTACAAATCAATGAACTCATTCCACAAAGCAAGATCAGGGTTCAGTGCAGGTCAGTCAAGTTCCTTCACACCACACACGCTCATCCATGTCCTTGTGGACCCTGTTTTGTGCATTGATTTGGTAGTGTGAGCCAGTATTTTGGACAAAGTGTATATAAAGGCAGAAGTGTGGGGCTTGATATTATATTCATTACAATTCAGTTTATTTGTATGGTGCCAACAAAATGAATGCCAAGGCACTTCACATTGTAGGTTTAAGACCCTACAAAATATAACTAAGAAAACCCAACACTTGAGCATATGTTGTCTGCCATGATATGGATATGACATAATATCGTTATTGTTTGTGTTACGGAGTATAGCATGGTGGGAAAGGACGGAGAGAACCCCCCCCCCCCCCCCTAAGTTTTGTTGGTTTTGTTTTTGAGTTTGTTTTGGATTAATTGCATGTTTTTGTGTTTATTTACAGTTGTTGCACCTGTGTGGGAGGGGAG
The DNA here is from genome assembly GCF_057382185.1 of Mchenga conophoros. NCBI lineage: Eukaryota > Metazoa > Chordata > Actinopteri > Cichliformes > Cichlidae > Mchenga > Mchenga conophoros. Next base: position 28,684,692 of record NC_140536.1, on the reverse strand, counting down.
ATTTTACTCTAGCCCAGCTGCCAGTGAGGCGGAGTTGAATACAGGGAGCGGCTGATTGGAGTTCCTCTTTATAAAGGGGAGAGGAAGCAGGAAGTGTTGTTGTTGTTTTTAGTAGGACCTCGGTGAAGCAGGAGAGCCCCGGAGATCCAGGACAAAGTGTGCGCATTTTTAATAGAAAGGATTCTTTTTTAGCCTGGCCTGGTTTTTGCTTTTAACGAAACGGAGGACGTGGAAAGGAGGACGTATTCCTATGGAGCTGTGAGAGGACGTGCTGGAAAAGAGAGGACGTGCTGGAAAAAAAGGGACGTGTTGGAAAAGAGGAAAACGAGCACTAGACTGGAGACCTCCTGCGCCCCGATAAGAAGAACTGGACCAGCTCGGGGAAGTTTAACTGCCGGGAGGTAATGTGGAGACCCAGCCTCGAACAAAGTTAAAGCCTGAAAAGGTGGGTGGCAAACCTGTTTTAGGGAGCTGCAGGATTGATACGTGTTGGTTGCGTGTTCGTGCAGTGACCCTCTCTCCCCTGTTTGTAACTAGGCGAAGAACTCGGACCGCGGTGGTCTTTGGGCTTTGGATCCCTGGCCGGGGTTGTCTTCAGCCGGTAGTTTGCCTAGAGGAAGAACAAATAAATTTTGTGTAACCCATTGCAGTGTGTGCGTGGTGGTTTGTTGCTGGTCCCTACTAGAATTCCTATTCTTTTTGCACGGAGGCTCTCTTAACAGACCTCCCGTAACATTTGGCGTTGTCGACAGAATTTGTGACCAGTATACAAACCTACCTGCCTTAGACTGATTAATATGGCGGATGAGTTATCTGAAACCAGGAATATGGCGTCACCATTTTTTATCGGTGCGCCCTGGGTACCAAAATTTTGTGGGCTTAATACGAATTATGAAGATTGGGAGAGTCAAATTAGCGCAATGCTCCGTGCTCAAAAGTGGTCGATAGAACAGCAATGTGATTTTGTATTGAGTGCATTAGGAGGAGAATCACGACGTGAAATTCTTATTCTGGAACAAGCGGAGCGGGATACGCCAGATAAAATCTTTCTTCAGCTTAAAGAACTGTATGGGGACAAAACAGCCGTGGGTACCCTGCGTGCCATGTTTTATGAATGTAGACAAAGGACAGAAGAGCCTATTAGAAAGTTCACGTTACGCTTAAGGGAGTTGGGCCATCGCCTGCAGACAAAAGAGCCACAAGGGTTTCGGCGGGCTGACCTGCACCTGCGTGATCAGTTTGTCTTGGGTCTTAGGGAGGGTGAGATACAGCGTGATCTGCGGCGTTTATTAAGGCACGATCCTGACCTCTCATTTGAACAGGTGCGTAAAGAGGCTCTGCAATTGGAAGCGGATGCGCTGTATGGCGTACATGAGGACTCCGCTTGTGCTGTAGTAAGAGGGGATTTAAAGTGGCAGGATACTCTGAATTGGAGAGATAAGTTTAAAGTGGAGATCCTTGCAGAAATGAAGGAGCAAATTATGGATCTCAAAAATACTCTTCAGGAGGAGCTGAGGGAATTTGTCCGACCAGCACCAATGCCACGGACGTTTTCAGCTCCTAGAGGTGAGCGAGAAAGGTGGAACCTTAGTTCCCCTCAATATAGGGGAGGTGTTGAAGTGTCCGAGCCACCCCCGGTGACAAAGCAAACCCCACAGTTAGTGGAGCGACCACGGCACAAGTGGGATGAGCATGGGCAGCCTATTTGTAGTAGGTGTGGAGTTAGTGGACACATGGCAAGAGAGTGTCGGGGCACTTCATCTCAGATGGCTTTAAACGAGTAAATCCAGTCGCTATGGGCCAGGTGATTGGAAAGGATGATAGTGGTCCAACTCAGTTAAACCACCCTCAATTTTTAGGGGCATGCCGTCAAGTAGAAGTATTCATTGATGGTAAAGAAGTGACATTTTTGCTGGATACTGGGTCTAATGTAACATTAATGCCACAAGCCTGTTTTAGGAGATTGTTTGGTGAACAGGAGCTGGGGAAAGAGAGTGATCTTAATTGGCTAAAGCTGAAGGCCGCGAATGGATTGGCTATTCCTTACGTGGGCTATGTGTTAGCTGAAGTACAGGTGGGAGACATTACCCTGAAAGATATGGGAATTGTGATTTCAAAGGACGACCCCAATAATTCTAATGCATTACCTATATTAGGTATGAACATCATCGTTCCATGTTGGGATGTGTTTTTTTTGAAACCTCAGACGCAGACCCAGACCTGGCCTGTTGGCTCGACTGTAGACGCTCAACAAGCGTGGGCATCTGCTTTTCAGGACTGTCAAAGAATTCAGGCAGCTGTCCCCGTACCACAAGTAGGGACCCTGCGACCCGCTTACCGCCACCCGGTGAAGATCCCTGAGCACAGTGAGCAGGTGATTTGGGCTAGGGCCCCACAGACACTGAGGAAAGGACAATGTATCTTGGTGGAGCCATTGGAAGGGCCTAGTACAGTTGCCGTTGCTCGATCGCTAGGAACTGTCTATAGAGGCCGGGTCCCCATCAAAGTAAGGAATCTCAATCCTTTTCCTATTACGTTACGACGTTATGAGGCCCTGGCTACATTCTCCACGGAAAATGTCGACATTCAGGAACCTTTTGAAGTCACGTTTGAGCAAACCAGGCCAGGCATCGTTGAAGTGGGCGTATCCCAGGTGAGCTCGGAACCATCTGGTAAAGCTCCTCACATTGAAGTTATGACACAAGGGCGGTCGAATCTATCTATGGAGGAGCAGGAAAAGTTAAATGGTCTCTTGAGGAAGTGGGGCGATGTGTTTGCTGCCGACGAAGAGGATTATGGCCACACAGATGTAATTACGCACTCTATTCCGACAGGTATGGCACCTCCTATTAGAGAGCGGTATAGGCCAATCCCCCCTAAAATGTATCAGGAAGTGCGAGAATTGCTGAATAATATGATTCGATCAGGGGTGGTGCGAGAGAGTACAAGTCCCTGGGCAGCACCCATTGTCCTGGTAAGGAAAAAGAATGGGGAATTGAGATTTTGTGTGGATTACCGCAAGTTGAATGCAGTGACACATAAAGACGCCCATCCATTACCTAGAATTGAAGAGACCTTGACGATGCTGACTAAATCAAAATACTACTCCACCCTTGATCTAGCAAGTGGGTATTGGCAAGTGAAAGTTTCTGAAGCTGACAGGGAAAAAACTGCATTTTGTACTCCTTTTGGCTTGTATGAGTTTGAAAGAATGCCTTTTGGATTGTGTAATGCTCCAGCAACATTTCAAAGGTTGATGCAGAGTTGTTTGGGAAGTCAAATCACAGAGTCCGCTTTTGTCTATCTGGATGATGTGATAGTATATTCACCGGATTTTGACAGCCACCTAGAACATCTGCAGGCAGTGTTTGCAAGATTGAAGAGCTATGGGCTGAAGTTGCGACCTGATAAATGTGTTCTTTTCCAGCAACAGGTGAAGTTCCTGGGTCACCTGGTGAACAGTGAGGGTGTGGCTCCGGACCCTGATAAGATTGCCGCTGTACAGAAGTGGCCGGCCCCGCAGACTATTCATCAGGTGCGTTCCTTCTTGGGCTTTGCCGGTTATTATCGGCGGTTCATTGCAGGGTTTGCGGGTGTTGCTAGGCCTCTTAACTCGCTGCTAGTGGGAGTACCGAAGAATAAAAAACAGAATATCCCCATAAATTGGGATGAGGATTGTCAGCAGTCCTTTGATCTTCTGAAGCAGAAATTGCTCGAGGCTCCTATTTTAGCTTTTGCTGATTTCAGATTACCCTTCCGGCTTTATACGGATGCCAGTAAAGTGGGCCTTGGTGCAGTACTGTCTCAAGTACAAGATGGGAAGGAATGTGTGATAGCCTATGCTAGCAGAAGCTTAGCACCCGCCGAAAGGGATGATGCAAACTATAGCTCCTTTAAACTGGAGCTGCTCGCTTTGAAGTGGGCGGTGACTGAGAAATTTAAAGATTATCTATGGGGGTCTCTGTTCACAGTTTATACTGATAATAATCCATTGGTCCATTTATCGACTTCCAAAGTGGGCGCAGTGGAACAACGGTGGGTAGCCAAGCTCGCAAATTATCAATTTGATATTAAGTATCGGCCTGGCCAGGAAAATGTGAATGCTGATGTTCTGTCTAGAATGCCATTGCAGGTGCAACCCCAGGATTTGGTGCCTCCACAGAGGGTGGACGAAAAAGCATGGGTTCAGGCTGTGAACATCGATTGGGATCCAGGATGCTGGCAAGGCTTACAAGAGCAGGACCCCACGCTGCATAGAGTGAGATACTACATGGCCCGAGGAAAGATGCCATCTGGGGAGGAAAGACGCCAGGAGCCTACTGCAGTCTTAAACTACATGAAACAATGGTCACGGCTGGAGTTGTTGGAGGGTGTTCTGGTCCGCAGGGGGGTGGATTCCAACACCTGTGAGGCGTACTACCAAATCCTTGTTCCTTTGGAGGAACAGCAACCAACATGGAAGGCTTTCCATGAAAGGAATGGTCATTTGGGGGTGGCAAAGACACTTTCGATGCTGCGCCGTAGTTTTTATTGGCTTCAAATGGAGAAGAGAGTGCGGGACTGGACAACATCCTGTGAACGGTGTGTACGTCATAAAGGTCGTGGTGACGGTCAGGCCCCACTTAGTCCTGTTCTTACACACGCACCTCTCCAAACCGTGGCAGTTGATTTCCTGACATTAGGTAGACCGGCAGACTCATACCAGTACATTTTGGTCGCCACTGATTTGTTTACAAAGTATGCTTGGGCAATACCTACCAGGGACCAGACCGCTGCAACTACAGCGAAGATGTTGTTGAAACATATTATTCAGCCAATTGGATGCCCAGAACAACTGCACTCGGATCAAGGTGCTAATTTCGAGTCCGCCCTCATAAAGGAGCTCTGTCAGTATTATAATTGTCGGAAAAGTCGAACTACTGCCTATCATCCTCAGGGAAATGGGGCCTGTGAACGTTTCAATCAGACATTAATAAATATGCTGTCCACCCTAGAGGAAGAGAGGCGGACTCGGTGGGTACAATGTTTGCCCGAACTGCTCCAGGCTTATAATAACTCTGTCCATGCGTCTACAGGTTACACCCCCCATTACCTGATGTTTGGATGGAATGCTCGTCTGCCAGGCGAGCTGTTTATGGGGACGAAGAGACCCATGGAGTCAACCACGACGCAGGAGTGGGTGAGGAGACATCATGAGCGCTTGAGGCTGGCATACCAGATGGTGGAAAAGAACAGCCAGAAGGCTGCAGGCCGGATGAAGGACAGGTATGATGTTGGGGCTAGGGCAGCACCATTGCTCCCGGGGGAAAGGGTTCTAGTCCATACGACAAGAAGGGACGGACAGGGTAAACTGGCAGCACACTGGGAGGAAGAGATCCAAATTGTAGTTGGCCAGCCAAACCCTATGAACCCAGTCTACAGAGTTCGGCCAGAAGGTAAAGATGGGCCTGTTAGAGTGGTCCATCGTAATCGCCTGCGCATATGTACTTTCTTGCCTTCCGTCAATGATAAAACAGGAGGTGGCGCCTTAGAACCAGGAACGGCAGCTGCGCATGATATAGCGACAGCCTCAGACCAGTGGTTACTTCTATGGAGTATGGCACAGCAGATGCCAGGGCCAGGTCACTATCCGTCCTCCAACAAGTCCGCCCCTGCAACTCAGGAGGGTTTAAGGAGATCTGCCCGTGAAAATCTCGGGAAGCCCCCACCTCGATATACTTAGTAGAGTGCCCGAGGACGGGCTAGGAAAAAGTTGGGGTGGGTGTTACAGAGTATAGCATGGTGGGAAAGGACGGAGAGAAACCCCCCCCCCCCTAAGTTTTGTTGGTTTTGTTTTTGAGTTTGTTTTGGATTAATTGCATGTTTTTGTGTTTATTTACGGTTGTTGCACCTGTGTGGGAGGGGAGATTTTACTCTAGCCCAGCTGCCAGTGAGGCGGAGTTGAATACAGGGAGCGGCTGATTGGAGTTCCTCTTTATAAAGGGGAGAGGAAGCAGGAAGTGTTGTTGTTGTTTTTAGTAGGACCTCGGTGAAGCAGGAGAGCCCCGGAGATCCAGGACAAAGTGTGCGCATTTTTAATAGAAAGGATTCTTTTTTAGCCTGGCCTGGTTTTTGCTTTTAACGAAACGGAGGACGTGGAAAGGAGGACGTATTCCTATGGAGCTGTGAGAGGACGTGCTGGAAAAGAGAGGACGTGCTGGAAAAAAAGGGACGTGTTGGAAAAGAGGAAAACGAGCACTAGACTGGAGACCTCCTGCGCCCCGATAAGAAGAACTGGACCAGCTCGGGGAAGTTTAACTGCCGGGAGGTAATGTGGAGACCCAGCCTCGAACAAAGTTAAAGCCTGAAAAGGTGGGTGGCAAACCTGTTTTAGGGAGCTGCAGGATTGATACGTGTTGGTTGCGTGTTCGTGCAGTGACCCTCTCTCCCCTGTTTGTAACTAGGCGAAGAACTCGGACCGCGGTGGTCTTTGGGCTTTGGATCCCTGGCCGGGGTTGTCTTCAGCCGGTAGTTTGCCTAGAGGAAGAACAAATAAATTTTGTGTAACCCATTGCAGTGTGTGCGTGGTGGTTTGTTGCTGGTCCCTACTAGAATTCCTATTCTTTTTGCACGGAGGCTCTCTTAACAGACCTCCCGTAACATTTGTACAACCATCTGAGAAAATAATGGATTACATGGTTTAGTAAAAACAAATGCTTCCTCAATGAAAATATGTTTTCAGTTCTTTTCAGTTTTTGATTTTGGAAATGTGTATTTCAGCAGGGAAAAATCAGAATTGAAATAAAGTGGTGTAAAGCACATGAATTATATTTTGTTTGTGAGTGTCTATGTATCTATCCATCCATCCATCCAATTTTTTTGGAACCCTCCAGTCTCTTACAGTATGTTACTGTTAACTGAAATTACGGTAAATTGCGACCTGTTAAACAGCAAACGACCGCCTGTTGGGACACGGTATCCTCTAGCAGAGATGAATATTTTTGGTACTGATGATGCGTGATAACGGTAAGTTACTGGTTAATATATTGCAGTTTATTACCTTGCAGCGGGCTTACAGTGACATACCGTGAATAAACGGTAGTATACCAATTTCTTAATCACAGTATGATGTTACTTTGTTGACGTAATTTACGACATAACGACATAACGGTATCTCACTGGCGTCACTGTCGCCAGTGAGATACCGTAAAAAAAGGCTACAGGTGCGTTACCATAATTTGTCCAAGAGTATTATACCACACCAGCAAAAAACGGTATCATCCTGCAGAACGGTAAGCTACCGTAACACGGCGTCATGGTATGACGCTGGCAACAGTGACGCCAGTATGTTACCGTAAAGTGGCGATGAAAAGCCTAACAGTGTGTCATATTTTAGTTCTATATCAAATTTAAAAAATAAAGAAAAACATATAGATGTGGATATTTAGTGCAAATGCACATAAAGTATGTGTGCAAAATGATCAAAAAAGTTTGTAATTCAATCCATAAAATGCACAATACCTTTTTTAAATTTGGCTGATTTCTGTTTCAAGTTAATCTCTCTGTGGACCTCTACAGCACTACCACCACACCTGCTTTATTCGGATCCCTGGAAACATTTTCTTTCTTTTTTTATGACTAGTTTCACAAACACTTTTGCAATTTCAGCCATCATGTTAAGGATCATCACTGATGTCGAGAGCTTGGTCACCATGTGTGGGCCAGAGGGCAAATAACAGTCTTCTGTGGAAGAGCCCAAAGGCAACATCAGGTAAGCAGGATTCATGTTATTTTCTGTAACATTCACAGGGCTATACAACATGTGTGTGTGTGAGAGGAAACTTAGCGCAAACAACCTGAATTGTGACATGAGACCTCATGTCTTTGTAGCTCACCGCGCACTGAAAAGACAGGAGGTTTTTTGCTATTTTTTTCTGTAAAACACAAGGAGAACCTCATATGCACAAAGACCAAAATCTGCATGCAAATGATTGAGTGCAGAGAAGATGAGAGAGAGAGGAGTCTGGTGTTACACGACAATACATGCAGCACCTTTTTTGCCCAAAGCTCAACATTTAGCCACTGAGATCGCATTATCTAGCATCTAACAATATTACCTGCACACACAATTTACAATCCCTTTGCACCAACTTGGATTGAATTATTCTTCTATTATTCATTTCAGCCTATTTCCTGGGTGCACTATTGTGTTTGTGGCTGTTTTCAGGCAAACATAAAAACAAACATCTTAGAAAATCGAAGTTTTTTCTTTTCAAAGTTCTTAAAAATGAGGCAGACCTGAGTTTTTATTTCCCTATTGTTGTTAGGATGCCTGGGTCGTTGACCCAGGGTTTTTGAGTTTATTATATTATTTATAATTTCTAGTCTTTGGGTTTTTGTTAGAGTCATGTCTTATGGTTTGTTTTAATGTGTAATCCTTAGTTGCTGTCTCCCCTGTCCGCTATATCCCCGTTTCCACTCAGTGTCTGTGTCTGCCCTGGTCCCACGTCTCTGTTCCCTCTGTTGTAGTGCCTGCATGTGAGTCTGTCTTTGTTCAGTCTGTGTTATGTGTTTCCTGTTTTACTTTGAAGGTCTCTGTCTTATCTCAGTGTGTTCAGTTTACGCTTCCTTGTCTCGTCAGTTCTGATTTGCCCCAGCTGTGTTTCCCTCCTGTTGTCCATTCCCTGATTGCTCCCTCTATGTATTTAAGCCCTGTGTTTCAGTTTGTCATTGTTGCGATTTACCCTTATTTTGCTGTGTGTTCTGTCCTTGGAGTCTCAGTTTTGTTACTTTTTGGAGTTCAGCATTAAAGCTGTATTTAAGTTCACCTTTGATTTCTGTGAGTCTGCATTTTGGGTCCTTCATATCACCACCCCTGCGTGCACACAGCCTTCACATAACAATTGTAGATATATAAATTTATATTACATTATGACCTCAGCCTTTATGACCCTAAACTTCAATAAGTAGTAAAGGCAGAACGATTTGCAGCATTTTAGCTTTCACTTCTAGCTTTACATGTTTCTACAGTAATATCACCTTGGTGATTGTGTTTATTTTGTGTTCACATGTAAAAACTAAAACAAAGAACAAAGATTGATGCGGGTCCTCAGGGATTTGTGTTGGTGTATTGAACTGTAGGTTTATATTGTTAACTGGTAATTGCGTGACAATTTATTTCAGGTCATTTTACAAAGTAATGTGAAAGTAATGATTACTGTAATGAATTACTTTTCAATTATTATAATTTTAATATTCTTTTTATTTAATTTTTTATTATAATTTCCACTGAGCTCACTGCATGATGTTTGGTATTGTTAGATTATCTCCGGCAAGTTTGGACTTAATCTTCTCATTCTTTCACAGTACGATAAAGGTAAAAGGTTGAAGGATTTTGTGCACATATACTGTGGCTGCTGATATAAATGGTTCATTTTTCATTGCATTCACTGTCTCTTATTAACCCCGATTATTTTGTCCCCGTGATAGAACAGAGAAAATCGACTCATAGTGTGTTAAAACATTTATATTTCTTTTTATTCAATCATCTTTGGGAAGAGAGAGACCCCTGCACAGCCCAAATGCCAGTTGCAGGATCTCTAACATTAGAATCATAAACTGTGCCTCATATAGGTTTTATTTTGGTACTTTACACGTCACACAGCTTCAAACATTGCTTATATGGCAAAGTTCCTCTTTTCTGTGTCTTATCTATTAATATGCCTGTGCACTAAAACTTCCTGTTTTTCAGTCTGGCTGAGCACTTTGTGAGTCAAAAGTGGCCTTGCTCTACAAGCCTTCATTATTAAAGTACATAAAACAATATAATAGGAAAATAAGGATACTAAGGATATTGATTTCATGACACTCTTCAACAATGAGACCTCTGGCCATGGTCCACTAATATGGTGTTTATAACACCACCCAGTTCTCCTGCTTTTTTTGTGATTGTCCAGTAAAAGTGTTGAATTATCATACTATTACAAAAGACATACATATGAAATTAATGCATATTGAATATAATTTAAATGTTATTATAAAAAGCAAAACTTCTTGCTTTGATCATGCCTCCAGTACACAATTAGTAAAAAAAAACATACATAGATAATTGAAATGGAAAACAGTAACACAATTTGTTATAAAAAGATAACATATTTGTCAAAAATTATTTCAACACTGAGCATTTTCAAAAATATGCTGTAAAATTTTACGTCAGTAATGCAGCACTCACTATACAACAAAAAGATCAAAGAAACAGTGCAGTTACGCCAAAAAATTATCAGACAAATATAAAAAACAAAGAAATAGTGTCGAAAAGTAAAAATTCTTAAAAAAAGACTTGATTTTAGATATATACATTTACATTGCAACACAGACAGTAAAGTTTTTGTACTTTTTCAGAAAATTAAAATTTAAACCTTTGACTTAAACATAAAATCCAACTTCAGATATTGATTTTTAAAATCTTATAAGAATTCAGAATTCTTGCCTATTGACACAACTCTTGTTTGTTTTCTATCAGCACTCTTCCAACTGTCTGAAACTCAAACGCATACCAGTTCAGCACATTGCCTGCTGTGAAGCTCAGATTATTCGAGTAGTTCTGGATCTCACAGGAGGAAAGGGTGCGGTCCCACATGTGGACATCGGACATCATGCCAACAAAGGACTGATTGATGTCAAATCCCCCACCATGGGTATCCTGATCCTGAGAAATAGCAAAGCGTTTAATTAGAAGATGTATTGTTATATTTTGATATACCTAACTGTATGGTCTCAAGCAAAATCATCTACAGTTAGACATCAGTCAAGCTGTAATCACTGGCTAAAAACAGTTTGGTGATATCACTGACACATCTTTAAATTGTATGATCTAATAAACTTTGAGTATTTCATTTATGTGTTTTAGTATTCAAATGTATAATTTCTTCTAGCCCCAGAGTATATTATACATATATTGGATGTAACATGTAGCCCACAAAACATACTCTAAATATAAACGCTCTTATGCCGCAATGAACCACATGTCCATGAACATGAACAAATGGATCAAATTTTGAATTTGTATTATATTTGTCAGTGTCTGTTTGTTTGAAGATAAAGTAAAAGCTTTCTATGTGTGGTGCTTTGTAAAGGTACCTGTCCTAAGACAATGATAATGGGTCCATTGATGTTGGATCCAGAGCTGGTGAATTTTCTACTTGAGGGGACTCCATCGACCCACAGCTGCACGAGTCCAGAGGTAGCGTTCCAAGTGGAACAAATAGAATGCCATGTGTTCAACTTGTAGGCAATCCCTTCAACTGTATTCAACTTGCCCCTGGCCCACAGTTCAAATAAGCCATTTGCAGCTTTCTTGAATATCAGGAAGTTATTGGCAGCAGAGGGTGTAGCCAGAGAGAACAAGGAATGGTCTCTATTGAGGTCAGTAAAGGACCTAAAAGCAGTGAAAAATGGATTTAATAGTCTGATATGCGGTAGTTACATGTTTCTTTATTTAATTCAGTTTGTTTAATTAAAAATACCTGAAACACACGGTTACAGCCTTCAGATCTTGTCTTGATGTAGTCACCCTCACATGAGCTGTATTGGTTTGTTGTGGGAAGGTGAATATTTTATTTGCCAGATCTTTAAAAAAATAGAGAAACATATGAATAATGCAAATAGAAAAGGAAGTAATAAGCAGCATACTATAATAAAAATGAATTAATAAAAGAATATTTGAGAAAATCTAAAATCAAAACAGAAGAATGATTTTTGTTGAAGCTGTTTGTCTTTACGGCAAAGTTTGCCCTCCACAGAGCAACAGCACTAGTGCAGCTAATGCTTCACAATACAACAACACTTCACATTCACATTAAATATTAACTATAGGAATTCTGTTCCTGAGAAATGGCCGAGAGATGAATTAGCAGGTGTATTTCACTCTTATGTTTTTATGACAGATGACAAAAAGTCTAATAGAAGAATAATGAGCTTTTTTTGGAAAACATATTGCAGACATGCAATGATTTATGCAATATGATTTTTCATTTATGCAATATTTTATCATTACCAATGCGCATTCAAATGAAATGTATACAAATTTAATTGGTAGTGAAAATGTTAAATGCAACCTTTAAAAGCTCGAATTTTCCCTCCATAATACCTGCCCATATCTGTGTGCCCTGAAACATTCTAGCTGGAAACTCAGATCACTGCATATTAATATTTGCCATTGTTTGATTATTTCTGACATATTTGGAATTAATCCCTGCCTCTAACACTAAGTATCAAATGAATTTTAATTTTTTTTTTACAATAATAGGTATAGAATTTGAAAGGAAAGAAAATTGGTTTAGCCATAAGTTTTGCCAAGTGAACGTAAGGTGTGGTGTTTAAACATATTCTGTCTCTTGTCATCGTAAGCTGTGTAGCAGGCAGTCTATGGACCCAAATGCAGGACTGAGATGCAGTATTAAACCCGAAGGCGGCAGTTTTTATTCACTGGCAGAAAAGGAACTGAGAAACACAATACTTGAGCACTAGAAAATAAAACCAAAACTCAAACTAGGAAGGATGATCTAAACTGGGAGTTCATGACGAGACCAAGGGAAGCGAAACTAGAAACTCTAACATGAAATAGGACTTTCAAAGTAAAACAGGAAGCACACGACAGGCACAGACTTGACACTGAGCTAAACCTACACTGAACACGAGGACACAGGAACAAAAATTTACAGAACATAGAAGAACTTGAGTGCTAGAAATACAAAACTAGAAGTCATAAGCCACCATAATGAAATCCAAGACCAAAAATAATAATACAAAAAACTGAAACACCAGGTCACCGACCCAGGACCGTGACATCTATTCCTGCTTTCCTTTTGAATAAGGATGAAGGAGTATATATCTAAAATGGTAAACATGGACACCTCTAATGTTAGTATTTATCAACACAGTAGGCTACACACTCTAAGTCTAATACACCTTCATTGTTATTAATTTTGGTTGCATATGTTAAATACTTGATAATTAAGATAAAAAAAAAATAGAAGGTACTTTGAGGGATTGCAGTGCACGATGTCAGCATCACCAGTAGAAGCACCAGCAGCATCTACAAAGACATGCAAACATACCAATTCACATTGTTTATTGGTACTGGTGATACAAACAAATCTGATGTCACTTTCATCATCCGCACCACAATACACGTAAAAGGGTTTCTGCACATGCAATACATTTTGTTTCAATATGAAAATCATATCTTACCTTGGATACAGTGTCAGGATAGAGCCTTCTATACTCTGGGTCCTTTTGTGAATGGTTTGTTTTTTAACAGTGCAGAATGGTTCCTTTTATACCATGGCTGCTGCTGTAAATGGTTAATTTTTTATAGCAGTCATTGTTTCTGTAAATTTCCATGTTCCTACTTCCCGCACGTGTGTTTACAACTTATGGGATTAGATCCGAGGAATCTGAAAACTTCCCCTTCACGCCTATAGCGAAGTTTGAATCAACAGTCACTAACATTCATGTCTTTGGGTTATAGAAATAAGTTAGAGTATGCGGAGTAGAGTCTGTTTTGACAATCTTGTCAATTATAAGTGACACAAAAGTGTGCATTTCATTCTTACAAATGAAACAGAGAAGAAAAAGGGGTACGTATCAATACATTACACACAAAGCCCAGCTTTGAAAACTCCAAACTATGTAATAAAAAATGCAATATACGCTTTAAAACCATTTTTATTGTGTAACATATTAATAGTATAGATTGGAAAAATTCTTTACATTGGGCATAAAATTGGTATTAACAGTATTAACAGTAATGGTATCGCTTGTCTTCTATCAACACTCTTCCTGTTATCTGAAAATCCAGAGCATTCCAGTTCAGCACATTCCCCAGAGTGAAGTGAAGCTCATCTGAGTATTTTTGGATCTCACAGGAATGCATGGTGTAGTCCCACATGTGGACATCAGATATCATGCCAATAAAAGACTGATTAATATCAAATTCTCCACCATAGGAATCCTGTTCCTGAGAAATGGCAAAGAGTTGAATTAACAGTTATATTGCACTGTTTCTGACTGACACAATGTCACAAATAAGGAGAATGAGAATATTTGGAAAACATAAATAAATAAATGCTGTGAAATTTCGAAACATTTTAATTATATAACATAATAATAGTATTGTTTGTCCAACGTACAGTGGTTTGGCTTGTAAACTTTTCCACATTTTGTCACATTGTCACTCTATTTAGTCATTAGCACTCATCAGGCAATGTCTATGGGCAACTGACTGCACTCAGACCAAAGGGGGCTGAATAATTACGTGACAAACACGTGTGAGCTGTGTTTGTCGTTTGGAATCATGTATGATTTTCGTTCCACTTCTCACATGTACACCATTTTGTGTTGGTCTTTCACGTGGAATTCCAATAAAATTGATTCATGTTTGTGGCTGTAATGTGACAACATGTGGGAAAGTTCAAGGGGGCCGAATACTTTTGCAAGCCACTGTAAGTAGTCTGAGTCACCTTAGCATAGTACCTACATAAAATGGAAATGGGGAAATCTAAAGCAATGCTGATCCCAAAAATACTAAAACCAAACCAGGAAAAATGCTTCACTGGAAGTTTGGAGCTGCACTCCTTATGGATATCAGCACAGGTTCCAGACAAGTATTGTCAGGTCTTATACTCTTTTTGTTAAATATAAAATTGTGGTTTTCACTTTAATTCTTGTCTTTAATATAAAGTGAACTTGAAGCACTAGTATGTTGGTTACAGATCCAGAGCTTCAGCCTGTTCTGTTTCCCCATCGCTCTGTGCTAAGCTAACATAATTAACCTCTCAGACCAAATCACTGTACTTTATCTAATATAGCAACTGTACACCAGTCACAGTGAGTTTGAACTGTACCTGTCCTAAAACAATAGACATGGGTTCACTGATGTTGAATCCAGAGCTGACGAATTTCCTGCTGGAAGGCTTTCCATTTACCCACAGCTGAATTATTCCAGAGGTAGCATCCCAAGTGGAACAAATCGCATTCCACGTGTTCAACTTGTAGTCTTGCAATGCAAATTCAGCATTTTTGTCCCTGACCCACAGATCAAACAAATCACTTGCATCTAGTTTGAATATCAGAAAGTCATTGGAAGCACGCGATGTTGCCAAAGAGAAAATAGGGTGGCCTCTTCTGAGGTCTGTAAAGGATCTGTAAGCAATGACAAGACACTGACATACATGATGATGCTTATGATTATGATGATGATTATTATTATTATTACTATTTGATTTTGCATATTCAACATTACCTGAGACAGACAGTTACAGCACTTAAATCTTGTTTTGTTGTTAACAGCTTCGTGTGAGCTGTGTTTGTCGCTTCTGGGAAGGTCAACATTTTACTTGCCAGGTCTTAAAGGAATTAGAGAAATAAATTAATAAAATGATCAGTAACTTTCCGTGATGCTGATAACCAGACCAGATTTCTCACACCTACAGAGAGTGCAGAATTATTAGGCAAGTTGTATTTTTGAGGAATAATTTTATTATTGAACAACAACCATGTTCTCAATGAACCCAAAAAACTCATTAATATCAAAGCTGAATGGTATTTAATGGTTTTTCCACACACTTCTTGCGACCCTGTTGACTATTTTGAATGAAACGCTTGATTGTTCGATGATCACGCTTCAGAAGCTTTGCAATATTGAGACTGCTGCATCCCTCTGCAAGATATCTCACTATTTTTGACTTTTCTGTGCCTGTCAAGTCCTTCTTTTGACCCATTTTGCCAAAGGAAAGGACGTTGCCTAATATTTATGCACACCTTATATAGGGTGTTGATGTCATTAGACCACACCCCTTCTCATTACAGAGATGCACATCACCTAATATGCTTAATTGGTAGTAGGCTTTCGAGCCTATACAGCTTGGAGTAAGACAACATGCATGAAGAGGATGATGTGGACAAAATACTCATTTGCCTAATAATTCTGCACTCCCTGTAGTGTTTAATGACTTAATACATAAATTTACTTTGAGGAGTGGCAGCACATGTTGTCAGCGTCACCAGTAAAAGCAGCAGTGCCATCTGATACAAAGAAAATACAATAATTCAAAACAAACATTGCTCAAATGTTCACCTTTCAACTTTAGTATGGAAATAAGGTGTCTGTCACTTAAGGCAACCTGCTACAATATATAATGCAGGCAGAAAAATTTTAAAACTTTTGTGTGGAAAGCATTAATTTAATTTGCCCTGTGTATCATGTCTTACCTTGAATTCAGTCTCAGGAGGTTGTGTTGCATGAGGCCAGCGAGGGAGTGAGTTTTATAGTGGCAGTGTTTGTTGGTGAAAATAGGTCTCCTTCATTGAGGTCATTGACTCTGGGTTTGTCCTACCCTTAGATCAAGAACACAGCACATTTTGTAATATTACCTCTGTAAACAACCTCTGGATTTTAAATCAAACAATCAACATGACTGGAGTACAGACAAGGGTTTTTTCCAAAGTGTTGCATTAACTTTGTAGGAATTTTAACCATTCTGATTAATTGACCCCCAATTTCACCTACTTTATAATTGCTTCCTTTAAGGCCTCAAACTCTTACAGTGAATTACAAAAAGAGAACGCGTCTCAGAAAGAGCTTTAGCACACTTAAGCAAACGTATAATTAATTCTAGTCAATTCTCTAAAATCCTATCAAACACTGGTTAAAAAAAGAATTAAGTATTGTGCTTGTACTTGTTTTGTTACTACTGGGGAGGCCTGGGCAGGAGATCCCCGGACCAGCAGCCAAAACCAGTAATTTAATGTTCTCATTAGGCTGAAAGTCTCAAAATTTCTCAACCAATTTTAAATGGAAGAACAACTTGCTACCACAGAACAGTAGACCCGTAACACTTAATAGACATTTTGATATACCATGTCATTTACTCATTGAATACTATATAGTTGCATTTTTGTGAAGGAAAAAAAAGGTGTTAAATGTAAAATCCATCAGTTTACTGCACTCGGTGACCTATTGCGCTCGACTGCACTAGGATTTATGAAAGCAATAGTAAAAATAATGTATTACGATGTCATTCTAACATCTGAAACATGTGGGTCACATTTTCAAGTCTCTGAAAGGATGCTTCACATGACATTGTGTATTTACTGCTCTAATTATAATGGCTGAGAAGAGGTCTCTTCTCCAATGAAAAGTGAATTCCATAGTCCTCTTTCTATGCTACCATAAAGCTTGGGAGTCTGAGTTAGTCAGATTAAATTGATATTTTCGAAAGTTCTTTTCCCTCCTTTGTATGACCATAGACAGTGAGTCCAGTAACACAGAGGCATTTTGTACAAAAGTGCACCATTGAAAGATCCTGTTATTTTGTCTAACTGAGATCTCTTTATGGCCACTACGGGCAAGAGGAAGCAGTTGTAGTAGCAATATTACTTTAAAACAATATTACTTTAAAACAATATTACTTTAGAGCATTGAAATGAGCATTATCTACCCTGTGAAACAAAAGTAGTTCAGTGTACTTTTGCTTTAGTGAGGACTTGGCCGTCATTTTTTTCCCTCCTTTCTAGACACACAAATGAGTTGTGTTGTTGTCATATCTCAGTCTAAAACAGTCTATAGAAGTATATGATAGAATATAATAGTTAGATGCATGTCTTCTCTGAAACATTAAACATTTTAAAAGCTGCTCTACCAAAAATATGAACTTCGTCCTTGTGAGCTGCCAAAATTCCCGCTAATCCACTCTGATATTTATGTTTGCCAAAGCTTCATTATCTCTGACATGCCTTTGGACATTGGACTTGTTTACTTGGTGAACTCTGGTGAACTCCTTGTTAGTGCAAAACAAGTCAGTGAATTTATGGAGCAGCCAAAAGTCAAAATACAGTCTATAAGACAATAGATATACAATTATGGACAACCTGTATAATTTATCTATTGCTGTTACTGTAGGAGGCATGGGTTTAAGATCTAGTAATGTTAGTTTCATCCTTAAATCAAACCACTAAGCGATAACAAGCATTAAAACTTAACACATCTAAATCCTGCACACAATTTTCATCAGCATGAATTTTCTTTGAGTTTCATTTTAATATTTATCTTCTGTACTTTTAGGACTGGCAGCAATGATGCCAGCATCAACAATAGAAGCCACAGTGCCATCTAATACAAAGACACTACTCATATTACAAATCAAACATTGCTTAGATTTTTAATATTTGACTTAGAAATAAGTTTTCTGTAGCTCAGGGCATCCTGCGACAATGTATAATACAATATTATATATTATATAAAATTGTATTATCTATATGAGTAGTTTCATGGCCAAATCAGATCTGTTTATTCAATATTTCATGTCAGATTTAACAGATAAAAGATCTGGAGATAATTCAAAGTGTTAAACTTGTAATTTGGTAGCTTTTTCTTGCATCTTATGACCATCATCAGGGTGAAAAATAAAATAAACCTGCTGCACACTAAATGCCTAAAGGCCTGGAAGACCATTGTTAAGAAACTACAATCTCAATGAAGCAGATATATTATTTTTAAAGTCTGCAATCAAGCTAAACCTTCCTGGGCGTAAATGTAGAGAGTTTACAAAGTGCTAACAACTGGTTACACTTGGAACAAAAATGGCTGAGTAGACTTTGCCAGAAAATATGTAAAAGAGCATGCACAGGAAACAAATCTTTGGACAGATTAAACCAAATTTAACTTGACTTAATTAGTTTTTCAGTTTCCAAAGACAAAACTGACGGCTGAAAAACCCACAAACAAGCAGCAAGTGAATGTGGCTGCTATAAAGGCCTTGGAGAGCATCTAAAGCCAGGAAACACACATCGGATGATGTTCATGGGTTCTGGATTCCAGACAGTAAAGAATTTTCATCCTATTGTCATATTAAAACAATCCTTATATTAGTTTGATAAACTTCCTTTGAGCCTCTGAAAGTGGGAGAGTGTAAATAAAGCTGTAAGTCCTACTTTGGTCACCAGTTGCATTACAGTTTGGTCCAAACTAAAATATCTTACGCACTTTATAGCATTATTGTGTCCTATTTAATTCCAGCCAGTGCTAAGTTACATGTAAGAAATGCAAATTTACTGTTGAATTTATTTATTTATTTATTTTTTAGTGGAAATGCAGAAGGTCACTAACACTAAGAATCGGGCCTTCAAGAGGTTCTCTTTAGTTCCCAACAAAAATATCAAAAATAGAGGTGATTGGTGAGTTGTTTTTCTACCAGAGCTGATATTCTGCAGTCATTTACAGATCAAGTCTCTGTACTTTCACTTTGATTTTGGACGCATGAAAGGCAGAAGTAGTTTTATTGACTTTTATTGACAGTTAGTATTTGTTTGGCTGAAGAACGACCTGCACGGCAATCAAAAGTCCACGTGAGTGCACGTTTCCCCCCATTTTATTAGCAAAGCACTTGTTTGCTCCTGCATGTGCTCCTTGGACTTGTTTACTTACACTCATTGATCGTTTGAACATTTGAACTGAACATAGCAACACAATTTTCATGGCAATGCCATTTCTGTATTGTAAATACATGAAGATTTAATAGATGTGTGCGTTAAACAGCTCTATGGTAATCTAAAAACACTTTTATGTGTTTTGTCATGTTTGATCTAAACAAATAAAACAAACACAGCTTTCAGTGTTCTTACACAGTGTGTGTTCATCTGTGCGTTTCACAGATTGCACCACTGTGGGGCATCTGTGAAAAAGGAACTACTCACATAAACAATAAAAATCCCAGAGTCTTCTGTGTATATGGTATAGGTCCATTTAATCATAAAATTACACAAATAGTACTCGAACGATCTGATTATTTTTTAAAAAGCCAAAACAAGGAAAAAAAACTGCATTTATCAGTTTGGGCCAGTAGAGGGCGACATCTAAAACACCACCTTTTAGATTAAGTTGAAATACTTAAGTAGAGATGCAGAGTTTTCAGATTTAATGGAGAAGTTTGGACTTCTCTGTCGATTGCACTTTGTGACACAGTGCTGATGGTGATATTTTGGCAAAAAAAAGCTTCTTCTTCTTTTCTTTTTTTTTTTTTTTATACATTTTATTGTCATGCACTGACTAGAAAAACATTTATAGCACAAGTTGATGAATTGTTCACTTTACAATAAATTTACAATTAGAAATTCGTAAAATTATTTTTTATTTTTTATATTTATGCTCACCAGTTTTTGTTCTCAATGTTGTTCATGAATTAACCAACATGTAACGTAATCACAGCGACCAGTGTAACGCTTTCATATGATTATCGTAAAAGGGTTTAAAAAAAATCATCAAATATTCTTTATGATGGACATAAAAACAAAGTAGTTTTTTTGACCAGATTTTTGACTTTGTAATTTTCTGATTAGTGACATGTCATGAGTTTATTTTCTATCAGTACTCTATCTATGATCTCAAATTCCAGTGCGCTCCAGTTCAACACATTCCCTGGCGTGAAGTTTAGTTCATCCACATAGTTTTGAATTTCACAGGAGGAAAGGATGTGATCCCACAAGTGGACGTCAGACATCATGCCAACGAAAGACTGCTTAATGTCAAATCCGCCACCGTGGGAATCTTGCTCCTGTAAAGAATGCAGTGTTTGAGATACAATAGATTAAAACTACATTGTATATTATAGTACATATAGTACATTATTAGTATATACAGCGTCTGACTGAATCTAAATAAGTATTTATAATTTATCAATAAAACATGTACCTGTCCTAAAATTATTATAACAGGTCCTACGATGTTTGTTCCAGTGTTGACAAATTTCCTAATCGAAGGTAGCCCATTAAACCAAATCTGCACCAGTCCAGACTCAGAGTCCCACGTGGTGCAGATAGAGTGCCACATGTTTGGCTTGTAGTCTCGTCCTCCAAATTCAGCTTTCCTGTCCTTGATATGGGGCTCAATCTCTTTATTTGTACCATCCCAGAAGATCAGGAAGTTATTGGAATGAACAGGTGTAGCCAGAGAGAACAAAACGTGGTCTCTTTTAAGGTCTGTAAATGATCTGTAGGCATGGCAAAGGATGACTTATTTCACAATCAGAGATACAGTTGCTTCTTATAGGAAATGCATACATATTCATTGCTACCTGTGACAGAGTGTTAAAGAACTGAAATCCAATCTCGACGCATTCAGCCTCACATGAGCTCTGTTGGATTCCAGTGGGAAAGTGAACATTTTACCAGACAAATCTGAGAAGAGAGAAAGAGGAAGACACTTTTCAAGTGGTTTTGCTTTTTTTACGAAAAAGGAAAATGCAGGAAATTATGAACACAGAGAAGCATGTGCGCGGGGTCCCGCCAACACTCAGATTTAATAAGAAATTAATAAGATTAATAAGAAAACTTAAAAGAAGGAAATACAATTTTTTTTCAATGAGTCAAATTCACATGAAGCCAGAAAGAAACAACATTAAAAATACAAATTTTAAATGTATGTAAATCCTTTTTGTTTCTCAGTCTTGTTACAAAGATTGGCTAGAAATTTTAATAACGTCATTAAAAAACAAAGTATCATTAAAAGTGAATAACAAAATACATGAACATCGTAGAAATCTGCTGTTGTATTCACTTTGTTCAGAAAAAACCAAAATACCTTGAGGTCTTGCAGCACATGCTGTCAGCATCACCAGTACAGGGAACAGCTTCATCTAATACAAGCACAAATTATACTTAATTATATAAATGGAGTTTTTTCGAATTATTCTCAAGACTAGTGACACCAGTTTACTGCTTGCTTTGGATTCCTACAATAAACAATAGAGGCGTAAATTATCTACTTCACCTGTATTGCTCGTTGTAAAAACAAAATGAAGTTTTGTATATAACAGAATGAAGGTTACGTTCTTACACATGCCAGTTTTGAATGTCTCAACTTACCTTGAAATCTGTGTCTGGTACTGTCTGTGCAGCAGTTGTGAATGCTGTGAAAGTTTGAGTTTTATATACTTCTTCCCCATTTCTGGCGGTTTGTCTGTGTCAGTGTGTTCACTTCCTTCATCCACTTCTTCTTTTTTCCTACTTTTTTCTTTTTTGCTGTAATCTGCAGTATGATGATAATTCTACAGTGGTGAAGGTCAGTTCAGTTGAAACTTCCTTGGTTTGTACTACTACTCAACTAAACCATGAACTGATAAACGGGAGACTAATGAGCTCAAAACGTTTGACTAAGGGAAATAAAACAGTGAGATATGAAATTATTATGGAAAATTCTCAAAGTGATGCCTAAGAGTTGTAGCTGATGCTACATTGTATAGCTAACAACACAATAAAGGCCAAATTTTGGTGGCATATATATTAAAAAATCGAATGGTATCCAGGACCACAGCTATTACTTGCTTATATAAGCTACTTGTTCTTTCATCTTCCTCACTGTTTGATGGCGTGATCGTGGACAGAAGAGGGACGCCTGCTGTCGATCTCTGTCTTGCTGTTTTATAACATGTCCTTTGTTCGCATAGAGCTGTCATCGGTAAATTCAAAGTTAACGTTGTACATGATAATTAATGGTTATTCTGTATTACACTAAGGCATTCATAATGATAATAATAATGTAATGAACAATGGTACTGATAATAGTTCAGTTTTGAACATTCCAAAATATTAGACTAATGATCACGTAATTATTCCTGCTGTCATACAAAGAGTGAAAGTGACTTCTCTTGTGCATTTTAAAGTACCTTGCATTTGATAAGCTAATTTTGCGGTATAATTGCTAATGTTTAACTGCCTAAATTGATGTGTTTTAGAGGTTTTTAATTACATAGCAATAACAAATGTGGATGAGGCCAGTGCAGACACTAATGTTACCTGTCTGTAATCAGTAAAAGCAGGTCTGAGATGTGACGCTGCTCCTCAGAGCTCTTCAATGGCACGAGCAACTGATTGTGACAACAAGGAAAGGCGATGCAGGGGCCAGGGGGTGTACGGCATTGCAGAATTATAAAAACACAATTGTTGGGCATTACATGCTTTCAATTAGGAATTGATGCCATGGGACTACTTTGAAATTAAAATGTAAAATTATAAAATAGACACACGTGGGAGAAAAAACTTTCCTGCCCAAAGGGTCAGGTGCTTGAGCACCACCTGGGGTCTATCTGTGCATGTGCCTGTTCAGCACTCTTTCTAAAGTCTGTAACTCCAGTGCCCTCCAGCTGATGGTATTCCCAGGTGTGTAGCTATTTTCTTGTGGATGTCACAATAAAACAAACAAAAACACACAATCCCTCACATGGACATCACACATCAGTGCCAACAAGCACTTGCTTTATTTCTAGCATCTTGCAAAACAGAAGGTAATTGGTGTTTTGAGTATTTGCTTGGAAAGCATCATGGTCATGGTCCTGAATTTTTGACCCAGCATTTTGATTTTTATTGTGCATTTTTACCTTAAGAAGATGATTTACGTTTGAGCTTTGTGCGGTTTACTCTTGAGTCTCTAGTCTTGTTTGACATTGTTAGGTTGCTTTTGATGTTTTTTGTTTTGTCCTCATTGACTTCTGTGAAAGTCGGCCTCGTCTCCATGTTTACCTATGTTTCCCCATGTGTCCCTCTCTCCTTCTCTGTTCCTCAGCCCGGTCATATCCCACTGTCTAGTTCACATGTCTTAGTCTGGGTCTTACTGTGTGTTACTTCCTGTCTTATTTTGATAGTCTCTTGTCCTGCGTGTGTTATGTTTTGTTTTGCCTCCCCCGTGTATTTAAGTCCTCAGTTTCCTTCTGTTTCTTGTCATGTCGTCAGTCTTCATGTCAGTCTTGCCGCTGAGTTTTCTCTGCGCTGTGTGCCCTGTTTCATTTCTTGTGTCTAGCTTGAAGTTCTGTGTATGTGGTTCATGTCTTGCCACGTCAAGACGTTGTATTTTGTATTTTCATTTGTAACTCCCAGCAATAAAACTGCCTCTTAGTTTATATTTTGTCTCTGGAGTCCTTTTATTGCTTTATTAAGTGTTATCATTACCAGGAGATAGCATTCCTTGGACTGTCCTTATTAGATGGCGTTATAAGGGCACTCCTTCATATCCTAACTGGCTCAAGTTAGTTGTTATCACTTCACCCGTTTATGGATAGGGCAAAAAGTTCAACTTTGACTGACACCACCAGCAGTGGTATAGATCTTTAACTGATAAGGCCCATTTAAAAGGCAACTTTATGAGACCGGAAGGTTTTTATCTCAGTGTGATGGCTGCACTTACAGCCACACAGTGGTAATACCCACCATGTTAGTGTAGAGGCTTATAAGTAACATTGCATTCACATTTGTCTTTCTTTACATATGGGAATTAATTTACAGGACAATAAATAACTGGTTTTGGTTTAGAATTAATTCACATATCCACATAACGCTGCATTCTAAAATAAGTGCGCGCATTTTAGTTTACACTGTTATGTATGATTAATCTTTTGTTTTCTGAGTTACCTTAGTTGCAGCTGTTCCAGTCCCTTGATTAAGGAGCCAAGAGGTGGAAAAGGGGCAGAGCGAGCTTTAAAGGAAGACTACAAATTGGTTCATGCCATAACTCGGGACCATGGGGGGGAATTGGAGTTCATTATGCTAGGTTTAGTTAGGTTTTGTGTGTTTTATCCCTTCTCGTGTTTTTTGTGGGCTGGTCAGCCACTATTTAAGTTTCCCCTTTGTCTCGTTAAGTTAGGTCAGTTTGTTTGAGTTATCAGTAGTGCTGTCAACTTTGAGAAGAGTTCTGTTATTTTGACCTCTTTTATGGGCCCAAGATTTTGATTCTTTTTGCACGAGTTAACCAATTATGTTTTTTGGGTTAAATAAAAAATCTTTTTTTTGGACTTTAACCTGTGCCTAAGTTTCCTTCACTGCGCGTCCATCACACTCAGCAGGAGTCACAGGAATGGTGTATCCTTTACTTTGAATACATTCTTTCACATCTACGCCTGTACTTGTTGTAACCCTGGTTAACATAGCTAACAACAAATAAAAGCCTGTTAGTAAAAACAGTCATAAGAAATATATTACAGGTGATAAATAGTCAATAAATAGATCATAATGGTTAGAAAATTCATTAAAAAACATCAGCAATGATATAATTCATGGTGTTTTATGTTAATTCAGGTAAAATGGCTAAAATATGTGTTGAGACTCTTATTGTGAAAGGGCACGCTGCAGCGTGACTCCTGTGATTAGCCACACCCAATCGGGTTGTTCCTTCTTTTTGATGCTCGAGAGGGAGAAATGCAGACAGTCCTTGCAGAGCTGCTGCTTAAATGAGTGAAAAAATTGTAAAAATAAGCCAAAAATCTACTTAAAGCCATTTTTGTACTCTGGAGAATGTATTTTTGTTTTTCCGACCTGTCCTTGCCTTGGTGACGTTGTGAACATAACCGAACGGGACTTGGTGAGTTCAGAAATTGTCTTTTATTTCATGCAAGAAATTTTTGTTGTATTATATTGCTCATTTCATGCAAATGGAGAGCCAAGGTAGCAGATTTATGTTGTTTTATGTTAAAAACGGTGGATTCGTGCTTAAACGACACACAGGCTGCAGTTCAAAGGCCTTTGACGGTGTTTCAGCGCGCCATATTGGCATCACCTCATTTACGGCTAAATAAGCTGGAAAAAACGGACTTTTACTGTTATTTAAGGGCTACCCGTGTGTTATTTTCGAATGTTTATGCACTTAATTTTGTTGTTATGGTAGGCCATTAAGGTTTGGATCGGGAAATGCTGAGCTAGAATCGGAGTTTGATCCGCTGAGCGAGAAACAAGATGGCGAGCCACCCACGGACCCATTGAACTGTACCGAGCAGGAAAAAGGAAAACGCCCCCTGCTGGACGTTGAGCTCTTTCGCTGAAAAAACTGGTAGGATTAATCCATACACCTCTGCAAAAGAACAGCGGACTTTTCAAAGCACTGGATAATCATTCGGAGTAATTCCAGGATTAATAGTTAAAGGACACAGAGACAACTTTCTTTTGTTTATTTGTTTGTTTAAGGGATTTATTCAGCCTTTTGCTGAATTGTTTTCAGTTTTACATTTATTTATTTATTTTTGTAATTTATTTTGGTCAACCTTACATTTAATGCTGTAATGGTGTTAATGGAAATGTAAATAATTTTGTTGGGTTAAAACAAAATAAGAACTGGTTGAGAATTTAAAGGTGAACCTAGACCAAGATTAAATTAAATCTTGGGCCTAAAGAACTGAACTTGATTTAAAATAACACAGTGTTAATGCAAATAGATCAAAGGATAAACTTGAACTTAGAACTTGAAATAAATAAAACAATAACCTAGGTTGAGAATAACATCCTTCTAAAGCCAAATAAAAGGTTTTGAGACAAATAGGATGAACTAACAGAACATACTGAACTAAGAAGGGGAAAGAAAAACCTTGTTTTCTTAAATGTGTGATGTTGAATGTTTTATGTAATGTGTCTATAACTGTCTATTCTCTGTCTTCACAAAATAATAAGCCGGCAATTTAAACGTATTTACTGGTCTGTGGTCTTTATTACATGCTACGCTCATTACTGCTCTAGTAGTCGAACCTAACTGGTCCTAGTATACTGTAACGACTCCAGAAGTGTTACATTGTCATGATTAGATTTCATTTACAGCTACTAATAAAATGACGTTTACGTGTTTACGTGTTACTCACTTCAGGAAATGACTTGATGCAGCGCAACATCACGGGGCTATCTGAACTGTGACAACCCAACAATAGATTCTTTCAACAGACGACGGTGATGGAGGAGTCTTAAATTCCTCTTTCCTAGTGATGAGATCCAGCGGTGACTGGGGAGAAGGCTGGTTTTCAGGCCAAATGTTTCTGAGAGAACGCTATCTGATCAGCCAGAGGGATGAACCCTGGAGAGGGATCAGATCGAGACGACTAAACGAGACACAGCCAACTCAGCAGGGAAATCTCCCAAAGTTTGAGCTTCTGGATAGAAAGAGATATAGAAAGAGAGACAAGACAAGACAATCTTGGTCTGTTACACTGCTGTTTATTTTAAAGAGTATTTACAGTGGTTACAATTAACATAATGGGTGTTTAACAATAAAGAACAAAGGAAAAGCAGTGAGAACCAAATACGTAACTATAAATGCAATAAACATAACCCACTACACACTGCAAGTTCAGATTGATAGTTCTTTTTCTTTTTTCTTTATTTTTTATAAGGATGTCATAGAGGACACAACACAGAATCTCAGATTACATTGTGTAACACTTCTGGATGTGGAAATTATTGAGCTTCAATGGAGGCGAACACAAAGGCAAAGGAAAGCTGCTTTTACATGTACCACGTTTACAACACTGAACAGTTTTCTTGTAAACATATAATCCTGGCTCTATGACATCTATGCCTTTGCGTCTGTGTTTATAATTCATTTGTACCTGCAGTGCCATTGCCTTATGTTAGGAGTAATTTTTTGCGTTCTTGCTCGGGATCAGTTCTCTCCCAGCCCTGTCGAATCCGGGTGAGAGTGCTGTCCACGCAAGGCAGGAGGAGAAGCAGCTTGAGCACTAACACCACGGAAGGCACCACCAGACTAAGCATGTAGCCAGGGAGCATAAACCATTTGTAGGATGAAGGCTGAAGAAACTCATCCCAGCCGTACAGGTAGGTGTGAAATGTACAGAAGAACAGTGTCAGGTAGCCCAGCTTAGACTGAAAGACAGTAAAACAATGAAACAGGTTCATCATGTTACATTTCATTCACCCATTTATTTTCAGAAAGCACTGATGTTATGATGTGCAGTCAGTTTTCTTTCTGGCAGACTTGTTTGCATCTATGCATAAGGAACATGTCGTCTGTGTGTGAATGCCTCAGCTACTCAGAGGAGAGAGGTGCTGAAGCATAAATGTGAATAAAATAAAAAAAAAAGAATAAAGATAAAAGACAATTTCTTTTCTTTTATATGAAGTCAAAAACTGCAGTGACAAGCTGACCTTAATAGAGACATAGCTCCATATGTGCAACGCATGCACTCTTTGACTTTGTGTACTCATATACATAAAGGTACACATACATACTTATGCACATTTAAATACATTATATACACATGAACAAAGCCTTAGGACTGAGGCCCAGGATAATATATGCCCCCAAATTACATCTGATGCATAACTTAACATTTAAATATCTGCTCTAATTTGGGCTGCAGTAAAGGGAGGGGTGGAATAAGAATATGAGCTTGACATGACCCAGATACATTTATGAATGAGTTTGTTCCCTGTAGTGTGTCCCATTTCATTTTTGATTGGTCAGAGTGGGAACAAAGGTAAACATTATTTGTGTCTGTTTAAGTAAAGACAGAGTTAGAAAGAGAAGGAGGGAAATATAACTAACAGATTTCTGACAGTTTGTTTCCAGTGGGAACTTTAACACAGCTGCCTGGCCCATGTGTGTGTTTTCCTATCCACATTTGTACTTGCCAGTCACAGTTTGTACCTTTGCAAATTAGACACAATGTGAACAATTTACCAAACAATTTTTCTGCCAGAATCGTTCCTTGAAGGCGCAGTAGCCTCTCTGTCAATTTTCACACTAACTGCTCCTCAGCAGCTTCGAGTATAAATAGGGGCAATAGTGGAGTAGCAGTACGTGGAAAATTTCAGGGTGCACTTGAAAGCATCTCCAGCAGACATATTAGAAGTGAGTGCCAACGAGGGATATTTCATAAAAAGCATCCGTGTGTTAACTGAATCATCAATCTGGTTGTCATTTGCAGCTTTTCCTGGCCAAGTGAAGAGATGATCAGTTGAAACAAATTAAATTTACCAATGAGCTTTATTGTATTCATTTTATGAGAAATTGACAGATTAAATATCACAGAAATGCTCTTTCCTACCACTGTGTTTATTTGTTCTTTGTTTAAAAAAAAAGTGTTTTGAAACTTCTGTTATTTTTGTTTTTATTTTTAAGCGTGATTGAGTAAACCAGAGACTAGCAAAAATACTCATTTACTGTAGATCCGGGATGTCAAACACATTTTATCTTTGTGACATCTTTAAATTATAGAAATCTATAACTTAATTAGTTTGGCTTTGTATGGATAGCCACGGGGAATCTCTTTATCATCAGGAAAATCTGTAAAACTTTTGAAAACACAGATGTAAATGTCCAAATGTTCTGTTTTCCAAAACCATCCAGTTGGTTGGTTTGGAGTCTTCACCGGGTTGATTCTGGCCCCCAGGCTTTATGTTTGACACCCCTGCTCTAGATGGAGAGCATGTTTTCCATTTTCTATCTGATATTAATTGATTCCAGTAATAAGCAAAGATGCCAACTTCTGTACAAGCACAAATCTGTTGGATGGATTGCTCGGAACATCAGTGGGCCAGCTCCAGGGAAAAATCCCACACTCTCATTCCTCCACTTGTGACTTGAAGTTTTTCTTCTTATAAACAGGATTCACTCATCAGGCCAAGAGTTTTGTTTCGCTGATGTGCCAATATGAGTTTGCACGAATCACATACTATAAATCAAAGATGGAAAACCTACATTTGTTTTAGTGACCATCGGAGGACAGTTCCTCTGATTGTAAAAAGTGGTGTGATTATATACAGGGAGTGCAGAATTATTAGGCAAATGAGTATTTTGTCCACATCATCCTCTTCATGCATGTTGTCTTACTCCAAGCTGTATAGGCTCGAAAGCCTACTACCAATTAAGCATATTAGGTGATGTGCATCTCTGTAATGAGAAGGGGTGTGGTCTAATGACATCAACACCCTATATCAGGTGTGCATAAATCAGAATCAGAATCAGAATCAGAATACTTTATTGATCCCTGGGGGAAATTATTTTTTGTTACAGTGCAACGTAAATATTAGGCAACGTCCTTTCCTTTGGCAAAATGGGTCAAAAGAAGGACTTGACAGGCACAGAAAAGTCCAAAATAGTGAGATATCTTGCAGAGGGATGCAGCAGTCTCAAAATTGCAAAGCTTCTGAAGCGTGATCATCGAACAATCAAGCGTTTCATTCAAAATAGTCAACAGGGTCGCAAGAAGCGTGTGGAAAAACCAAGGCGCAAAATAACTGCCCATGAACTGAGAAAAGTCAAGCGTGCAGCTGCCAAGATGCCACTTGCCACCAGTTTGGCCATATTTCAGAGCTGCAACATCACTGGAGTGCCCAAAAGCACAAGGTGTGCAATACTCAGAGACATGGCCAAGGTAAGAAAGGCTGAAAGACGACCACCACTGAACAAGACACACAAGCTGAAACGTCAAGACTGGGCCAAGAAATATCTCAAGACTGGTTTTTCTAAGGTTTTATGGACTGATGTAATGAGAGTGAGTCTTGATGGGCCAGATGGGTGGGCCCGTGGCTGGATTGGTAAAGGGCAGAGAGCTCCAGTCCGACTCAGACGCCAGCAAGGTGGAGGTGGAGTACTGGTTTGGGCTGGTATCATCAAAGATGAGCTTGTGGGGCCTTTTCGGGTTGAGGATGGAGTCAAGCTCAACTCCCAGTCCTACTGCCAGTTTCTGGAAGACACCTTCTTCGAGCAGTGGTACAGGAAGAAGTCTGCATCCTTCAAGAAAAACATGATTTTCATGCAGGACAATGCTCCATCACACGCGTCCAAGTACTCCACAGCGTGGCTGGCAAGAAAGGGTATAAAAGAAGAAAAACTAATGACATGGCCTCCTTGTTCACCTGATCTGAACCCCATTGAGAACCTGTGGTCCATCATCAAATGTGAGATTTACAAGGAGGGACAACAGTACACCTCTCTGAACAGTGTCTGACTGGGAGGCTGTGGTTGCTGCTGCACGCAATGTTGATGGTGAACAGATCAAAACACTGACAGAATACATGGATGGCAGGCTTTTGAGTGTCCTTGCAAAGAAAGGTGGCTATATTGGTCACTGATTTGTTTTTGTTTTGTTTTTGAATGTCAGAAATGTATATTTGTGAAAGTGGAGATGTTATATTGGTGTCACTGGTAAAAATAAATAATTGAAATGGGTATATATTTGTTTTTTGTTAAGTTGCCTAATAATTATGCACAGTAATAGTCACCTGCACACACAGATATCCCCCTAAAATAGCTAAAAACTAAAAACAAACTAAAAACTACTTCCAAAAACATTCAGCTTTGATATTAATGAGTTTTTTGGGTTCATTGAGAACATGGTTGTTGTTCAATAATAAAATTATTCCTCAAAAATACAACTTGCCTAATAATTCTGCACTCCCTGTAGATGTCTTTGAATCACAACTTAAGTTAGCAGGGTACAGTATATAATGCTGGCCTCTTTTATTCAATAAGAACATTTTAAGTCAGCTATATTTTCTAAATAAGTGGATGAGCAGGTCAATTCTATTAACTTGTTAGGACAGGTTTACAAGGCAACGTTGGGTCTAAGCTTTCTCCAGTTAACGTTTTTATTACTTTCTTTTCTTTACTGTCTAGCAGGTCTTGCTAAAGTGCTCCATGCTTTCATCTCATGATGTTTGGGCTGCTATAAATCCCTCCTCTTCTGCTTCCAGCTCATTGAAAACTTGGCTGCCAGACTTCTAACAAATTCAAAGATCAATCCCCTTCTGCTACATCACTTTAGATACTAGATTTTATATCCGTCTTACCTGTATAAAGCTGAACTCTCTCCAGCTGAGCACATTGCTGACAGAAGGGAGGGAAGTTATTCCCAAAAGGAGATACAGGCCAAATCCCAGAATCCCAATAACGTAGTACGAGTCAGTACGCCAGGCCATGGTGGTGTCAAACAGTGACGTTTTGTTCTCCTTGATCTTAAAATCACAGTAAACATTTTTACCAGCTGTTTACGGAGTGGTGGAACTAGGTATGATTAATAATGTTTCCAAGTCTTACCTGTGAGATAGTATGTGCTGCCAGTCTGTATCTCACATAATATCTGAGGGCAAAAATGATTATTTAGAGAAAAATCATGTGGACAATTCAGATGGGCATAACTCTTTAAGATCTGAAATAAAACCTAGATGAAGACTTCACAAGAATTGCTGAATTAACATTATTCACAAGTTTATTAAAGCATGATTTAGCCTTATCATTATAGCTGTATATATGTGAAAGGGTTACCTAGGCAACCAGACCCTGACATGTCATCTATGGGTAGTCTAAAACTAGTGCTTAAAG
This sequence comes from Mchenga conophoros, assembly GCF_057382185.1. NCBI lineage: Eukaryota > Metazoa > Chordata > Actinopteri > Cichliformes > Cichlidae > Mchenga > Mchenga conophoros. The sequence goes on along the minus strand of NC_140536.1, from coordinate 28,652,567 downwards.
TTGAATCCACACATGAAGCATTTGTCAACGATGTGGCGACCAGAGACCAAAAGAAAGTCAATGATATTTGGGACCATGTACATCTTCCCAAACAATGTTATTCTAGTGAGCAGTTATAAACAGTCCCAGATATGTTTAATGAAGAGGCATGAAGATGCGCAGCTCTTACACACCTGATAGGGATGATAAGAGTGTAGAGCACATGCAGAGAAGCCAAAGCAAGAGCTACGAGTCCCAGCTGTTTCCTGCACAACATCCAACGATCCAACCAGTCGGGGAAACGCCTGAAACATGGGTTTGAGTAGTATGGCACAAAAATGATTAGAAAATTGCACACCTCTCTGCTGGGATCAAATATAATTGCATCCTATTTTGATTACTGACTTGTATTTAGTTCCTCTGTAGAGCTGAAGGAAGGCAGCTATGACTCCAGGCAAGTAACACAAAGACAGCATAATGAGCGACACGATGGGGAACACCTGAAAGAAGGAGACAGGAAGTTGTTTTGAGGATAAAAACCATGAGTTTTAAGTGAAAACTTTTTATTTGTTCAGTCATTTTTTATGGGATACATTTGGCGGTGACTTTTCAAAGTGTACCATGTGCTAATTTGTAAGGTAATAAACAGGATTTACCTTGTTGGCCAAGGATGCCATGATTCTAAAGGAGATGTCTTTATCATTCACCACATACGAATAGATGACATCTCTGATGAGTAGATAGAAGAAGAAGAAGGCAGTGAGGCCAGTGGCCAATTGCAAGGGCAGCCTCCACTCTGGGAAGAGCTGCAGAGGGAAATCCTCCAGCTCTCTGGCGGCAGTCAGAGACCCCCTGTCCAGAACAGTGAAGCCTAATTTGGTAGCCACCTCTATTACTGCCTGCTTTGCCTCAAGACTGTTCCCACACACGTACACCTGGAGAGGTAAGAAAAACAATCTATATTTTTTAACGCTCAAGAAGCGCCCCATGTGAGAAGTGCAGGTTTTCATCATTCTACATTTACACATTTATGTTTATGAATCTCACACACATGATGATCAACCAACAGAGACACACTGACAGTCAATGTGGTCATAGGAATGCTCAACACCTATGCAATGTTGCTGATGGTGCTCAAAATTAAACATAGTCCAGTGCATAAACATGTACTCCCCACAACACACGCGTTCTCCTGTGGTTTTTATTTTTTATTTATTGTCCACTGGGACTCCGAAACTGGATCAAAATGAGCAGAAAAATACACACATGCTGCAGTGAGAGAGCAAAACACATGACGGGATGCTTAGATCTAAGAGAGAGTGTGGAGTTAATTGATTCAAGGATACCACAGAGACAGCATTCTCAGGAAAGACATGAGGCTGACTCCTCTCCTCTTTCGCTTGGCTTTGGTTTGATCAAAACTTCAAAATGAGTTAATAATATAATTTGGTTGGAAATATTTTCCTTTAGGAAAGAGATTATTATTTTTAACTTCTTGGTCAGCAGTTGCTGTGTGAACATATCAGAGACTGTCAAATGCATGTGGTTCTGCATGCAAATACGTAATAGTTTTTACTATAAGGCCTTTTACATGACCCCTAGTATTCATGCAAGCAAGGAGATTGTAACACAACAAGCAGATGTAGCTTTTACCTGTCTGTTGGCATCTGAAGGTCCATTCTGAAGGGCCCATGCAGACAAGGTGTTAAATCCCTTCACCACCTGAGCTCCAGGGATTAGCCTGGTTATTAAACAACAATCATTTGCCTCATGTTCTTACATTTTTTTAGGTGATTCAACCCACATGGTCCATGAGATATCCCAATATTTCATATTATTACATTACTGCCCTAGTTTCCTCTTACCTCTGCAGATATTCAGCATTGGCCTCGGGGTACATATTCTTCTTGAGGTTGTTGCTGACATCCACCAGAACCTTCCAATCAATTAAATAAATACAGTGGATGAAAAGTTAGAAATGATCCAAGTGCTTTGTCACACAAAGTCATCTCACTGTGCAACAAGGTACCTTCCCCTTGAGCTGAGGTGCAAGCGTCTCCAGGAAGTTGTAGTTTTCTCTGTGAATACAAACAAAAACCAGCCTGGCTGATTGGGCTGCAGCCACATGACTCATCGCCTGCACAAGACATAAACACAGGAGAACTGTCACGCACGGCCATGACACATAGTAACACGACCGCTGACAAATGGTTTCATTTACTTTGACATTCTAGTTCAGTCGGGACAAGAAACAAACCAATGCACAATGTAGAGCACAAACAAAAACAGCAACATCTGGAGAGATGCTTGCATGTCCACAAATTATCAGCAAACATGTTTAGCTAAACAAGGTCAAGTCTGATTAGAAGAGCTGCTTTTCTCACAGCATTAACTATGCACTTTGAATACGGGGTATTTGTTTTGGTTAAGGACTATCCTTCAGTTCACATGTTGTGATATCAGCTGTCAAATAAGAACAAGAACAACAAAAACAACAGACATCATGCTCTGTACCTGAGTTCCCGGAGGCAATGGGCCACAGCTGTGGGGTCTGCGGCTGCCGTACACCACCTTGTAGCCAGTCTGGAACAAACGTTGGCCCAGAGAGCGCCCTAAGTCCCCCGTCCCAAAGATACATAGCATCTCCTGCTCAGTGGCTGCTGGTGTGCTCAAAGGACACAGCGATACGCTCTCTGAATTCACCTCCTTTGACATGCTGCTCAGTCTGTCACACAATACGGCCACAGTCTGACACAAAAAGGGAGAATACCTCCTGTGGTTCTGAAAGAACAAAACGCTCTACCAGGTCTTCTGCAAGCCCAGTGACAGCTGGGTAATGTGTCCAAGTTCAAGACAGTTGTAACTAAATTACTGTTACTTCAAATAAGGAAATCTTCTGGAAAAAGTGCCAGTGGACCATCTGACTGCCTCTCAAGTTCATGTGTCTGTTCTGTCATTTTCTAGACTGACAGATTTTTCAGTCCTGAGTCAGTTTTTGTATTGGTCTATCCCCTCCCATTTTAGGATTGGCTCAGACTGAAGTCTGTTTAATCTGGGAAACTCCATGGCAAAAGGTTGGAGGCAGGTTTCAGAGAGCCCTAGTTTTCTATCTGAGCCTCTCTGTCTCTCTGTGCTTTGCTTTGCCAGGAAAACTGTGGCAAAGTAAAGAATTATGGCAGGCTTCTGGGAAACCACACATATTATGCAACACTGGAAAACAAGACTTCAATGTACTATAGCTGGAAAAAAATATTTTCCCCAATTTATCACATAAAGTCACAGCACAAGAAACCCAGATTATGCAGTAGATGAAAGTTGTTGATATGAGGACATGAAGGAAATGCGCAGTTAAGAATCAACGTGTGGAATGTTTCTGCTTAGACAAGCTCACCATAACAGGTTCATACATGTAGATGGAAACCGTGCCTCAAATTAAACACACACAAAAAACTTCATAGACAAAATCACAGTCACCTCATATTACATGTAAAATTCCCACGTCCTGTACCTACATAATTGCTTGGTCTTGAGTGCAAAACAAATAACACTTATTTTAATATCATAAGGATAATTGTGGTTCACTGGGAGTCAAAGAATACAATCCTCATAATCAGTCAGGGATACAGTGGTCAGAAGAGGTGCACCCTGATTCATGGAGTTTGTAGGCAAACCCACCAATTACAGTCTAAGCTGCACTCATGTGTTGTCCCAGTGAGTAATTAATGTTCTTAGCCTCATAACTTAAGCTGGCCTCTGAGTGCAGCCCTTCCTATTTTCCCAGAGGTCCAAAATAGCTCCACCGTTCAGGGCTGAGGTGAACCTCAGGCCTAGTGACCTGTCCTAATCTGTAATTACTCCCTCTGCTGTGCTGCATCACTAAGTGGTTGGCGTGTGGATGTATTGTGCACAAATATAACTATACTTTACTAATGCAAACAGACACACACACACACACACACACACACACACACACGAGTATATATGCATATATGCACAAAGAAACAAAAAAAGTAATGAAATTTGTTGCTGATCTGGGTTCTTGGCCCATAATTAGCCAGAGACCTTAACTGCAATTAATCTCCTACTTGGTAAACAATTACTCACTTGCTCTTCCTCCCACAAGATACCAAGGTCAGAGGAAAAGCAGTGTTCAAGAGAAAGCATCTGGCTTGATCAGATCAGTAAATACAGTAAGAAGAAAAGTAAACAAATGAATGTCTGCTGGGTGAAAAAAAATAGTTAAAGTTTATGTAAATCTAGCAGGTCAGTGTTATTTATATGATACAGTGTTTGTTTTTTCCCATATCAAGCGGTCAGTTATAACTAACCAGGAGTCCCTTAGCCTCTTAGACAAAAGTTCAGAGTTCAATCAGTAAAAGCCCAGGCACAAAAGCGCAGAGCTAGACCTCAGTGAGCACAAGAGCTGCACTTAAGTACTTCTGAGCTCTATGCACCAAACAATCTAGCTTAAAACAGTGTGGGTGGATTTCTGATGATCAAAACAAAACTGAATGGAAGCGGCAATGACATATCAAATGTCAAGTCTGAAAAAAGGCACTCTCAGGCTGATGATTGGGCCTTCCAGTATTCCCAGGCTAAAGCCATTACCATGATTGGCTTTACACTCTGCAATATATGAGTGTCTAAGCAAAAGCCAGACTGCATTACAGCCCCATAGTATGTCAATAGATTTTTCTGCGTGAAATGAGGCTTATAGAGAGAGTAACATCCAGCTTTCTTTGGTGTTATAGTGAAAAAGAGAGACTTTTAGTCACGCTGTTCAAGGTTTCGGTGCATACATACATGAAGAACGTTGATCGCAGAAGAACTTAGACCGTGATCATGTGTTACTGGATGAGATGGACACCAGGTTATAGATTATCTGAGTGTGATGGTCGGTTGTAGTGATAGTGACACACAGCAGAAAAATTTCCTGTAGATTGTGATTGGATGTCTAAAATCAAGGTCGATAATACAAAGAGGTGGTTGGTTTGTTAGAAGTCATTCTAGATAATGGTTCCACAATATTGTAGAGGTTTGACGGGTAGAGGTCATTGGATCTGAGGTGTGACCAAGCAAACAAGCTCCTGTGCCACTGGGCAAAAGAGAAGGGCAAAAAAACATCCTGGTCTGAGGCTAGTTTAGTACAGTGACTTTTCCCTCTTCTCGCTTCACCTCCTCTACATGACACATCTGCTGTTTGTGTTTACCTTAAGGCGCTGAATGTCCTCATGTGAACCTCCTTAGCTATCTTTTTGAAGTAATGTTTTGGGTTGCAGGCTATGACCCAACACAGCCAGAGACCACATCTAAAAACACCCTAGGACCTGGCGTCCACATATGTGGACATCACATTTTGGGTTATTTAGACCAAAATACTCAATTTTGCTCTACACAAAATTACTATACTATTACTATCACTGTGATCCAAAATACTCAATTTTGCTCTACACAAGGGCCTGATATCCACTTGAGGACATTATACTGCCACTGTTCTAATGAAATTTTAAACAAATATCCTCATATCGTTAGCTTCATAGCATAATTGCCTAAGTCATTTGACTAAGTCAATGACTTAGGCACTTATGCTATGAAGCTAACGATATGTGGCTCTCGTTTTTCTTAGAAACAAAAATAAGGCTAAAAAAAAAAAATCGGGTAATTCTTTGTTTTTATAATTCATCGGGTGCCAATATGCCCAAATATCAAAGAGGAATTAAAAAAGCATGCTTTGGAAGAGTTCGGGTCTTAGGAGGTTAAGGCAGAAATATGAGAGACCCAGAAGGAAAAATAACCCAGGGCTAGTTGCAAGAAAATGTTTTTGAACATTCACCAGGATTTGTGCATTGATTGTACATAAAATCTGATTCAAAATTACAGACAAACAGAGTTTGAAAAAACTAATAAGACAAAGTTTGTGTTTGTGTGACAAACTTTGAAAAAATAATCACTGTGCTCTGTACTAATGACTTCATCAAAACTTTAAAAATAAGATTTGATTTGTGGGCTCCAGATCAGTACCGGCTTAAAACAATATGGTGTATTTAAGCTGATTAGGAACAAAATCAGCTCTCGTAAAAGGTTGGATCACAGTGATAGTAATAGTATAGTAATAAGCTACAAAACCTTTATGAAATTTTGGGGGTTCACCAGTCCTCAATAAGGGAAACTTTCAATACATGGAGAAAATTCAGAACTGCTGCTGCAGCGGGCTCCCTACAAAAATTCCATCTGCAGCACAATGTGGAGTGCCGAAAATAGGTGAAAATAACCTGTGTGCAGCAGAAAAACACCAGCAGCCAACACCTATCAAAGACCATCCAGAAACCATTTGTGGACAGATGGGACAAAAGTTAAAGTTTTTGGCAAAAAAAAGCAAAAAAAAAAAAAAAAAGCACAATATGTGTGAAGGAAAAGCGCAACTCTGAAATATGATGAGGAATATGTCACTGGCTGAGGGATGTTTTTCTGCCTGACCCAGTATTTGTTTGTGAGAAAACCCAACTCAGAACCCAACCTTAACCCACCCATGATGATTTAATATGAACTGCAGAGAACTGTTGATCAAGATGTCCTGGAAATGTTGAGAACCAGACACAGTTACATAAGTGTCCAAAATCCCTCCTCCTCTTCCTCCTCAACGTCCAAATCTCACAAACAAAAACATGTGAGGAATGTCGCTGCCGCAATAAGCTGTTTTTTTTAGACACAACCCAACACAGTTTGCAGTTACTTGATTAAATGTGCTCAATAAACAGACGAGAAGTACAACTGTTTGTGCATTACTAGTTTAGTCTGATTAGGTTTGCCTAATCCTCATAATTCAGGAGGGTTTATGAACTCTTTTATTTTTTTGCCAAAGGTACTTTTTCACCATTTACACTGAAAATAGCAAAGCTGTCAAAACCTCCCTTTTGCAAATTGTTTACACGAGTAACAGAGGAAAATAAAGTCCAGCTGGCTGTTTTGGACGCAGATGACATCCATAGTGAAACTTATCTTGGCTTTGGACAGAGTCAGAAACATTGCTGCAAGCTGTGCTTGCTCGTTGCTCTGCTACTCTCCCTCTCTTTCTCCCTCCCTCTCGCTGTCCCTCAGCTCTCTGGTCTATCATTTTGATCGTTTTAGAGATTTACAGTGAAATCTCCCTCCTGACCCCTAGTGCTCTGGAGCTCAATGAGTGATCTGTAAAGTTAATGGGTCAGATCCAATCTTTCCTTGTAACACACTTCACTCCACACGCACATCCGCACACACACATGTGCTCCCTCGCCTCCGCTCATATATCTGTCTCTCTATCTCTTACAATGCAGAACAACATCAGGCTATGGTCTCAGCTTTATGAGCCCTAATCACAGTGGTTATAAAACCTGACTAAAAGATTGAACGGTTGTCTTGGTAACACTGATGTATGCAATACTGGAGGGGACCTGAGACTCTGGATATTGGGTCTACTTAGTGTGTGCTGTTGACTCGGCCCATTCTGCCCCCTCAAAATAACACTAAAATTATGTGGAGACGTTGGGCCCCTAAAGCTTCTACAAACACTCACAGGTATCTGCTTGCCTGGTTAGACCTTTACTCGGGACTGCTTGTCCAAACTGGTTTGGGTTGGAGGCAGTGCAGTTCCTTCTGTTATCATTCATCATGTAGTATCCTGCATAAAACCACCAAAGTGAAGCTTACTATACCAAAAATCCAGAGTAATTGAAAACATGTTGGTGGGGAACATTTCCTCGTGGCCTGCCGTGAACAGTCAGCTTGATCAGTGATAACATAGCAAGCAAGAACGTGATGGACTGTCCCAGCGCAGTGTCTGCAAAACAAGGGTACATGTGCTTCAAACGTCTGCTGCTCTTTTACGGGTATTATGTAGATTAGTCATCCTATAATAAGGGAAAAGTGAAAGGTTTAAAAGTAAATACAACTATAGAACCGCAGATGGAGCCACCACAGATGTAGCTACAACCTACTTTGGTGTAACCTCTGTTTTATTTCAATTAATGTGTGTGCAAAGTTATTTAATAACTTTAATATCCTTGAATGCAAAGGTTAGAGAGCCAAAGTTAGAGAGACACAAATATGGGGAGCAGCAGAGAGCTCACACAATCAATGAAGTATTTATGCCCCAAATTCTGACATTAAGCAATTTGACAACTTGTAAAACCTTTACATATGATCTATTTACATATAAAATGATAACCTTAATGGAATCTGGTCATTCTGGAACATTCTGTTTAAACCAAGCTCATTTTCCTTCATGATTAATTATCTGAATAAATAAACCTTTGATTTTGTATGTTTCAGTTGCATTTTACTCAAAATTATTACTCCATGTTTACTGGAGTAAACTATTTTTTGAGTGCACACTACCAAGTACACTTTAGTGCACACCATTTGACCTAACTAAATCTATTTCTTTCTGTTTAGGACTAATTGTATGTCTGTTGTGGTACTACACCTGTACGTTTGTATGTGCGGGGATTAGTGTATTACGTTTTTGCACTTTTGTAACTCAGTTTTCAGTCTTTTCCATTAGTTCCTTTTTGTGTGTTTTGTAATACGGACTTTCCCGGCAGAAGAACACAGTGACCAAATTAATTTGTAACCTGGTACTTTCTATATCAACACATAGCCAGTGTGTGTTTTGTAATACGGACTTTCCCGGCAGAAGAACACAGTGACCAAATTAATTTGTAATCTGGTACTTTCTATATCAACACATAGCCTACAGTATTATCTCTCTGGTGCTTTGCACAAATAGGTGGACTTGCATGGAATCGGATTTTGGGATTGATTTATTATTTTGGTCCAGGCATGACAACACTAACCACATACTTAACTCACAAGTGAAAATGAAATATGAAATGTTTTAGCTTCTGTCTTTGCTCTTGTAAAGTAAATGACTTCTAAGAGGATTTGTTTGTTTGTTTTTTGCCAATTCTCTTAGCTGGCTCCTTCATCGCTCTGCTCAAAGATATTTTAGGCATTGAATTTCTATTTTTTTTTTTATGAGCAATGGAGCCCAGTTAAATGATCTGATGTTTCAAATGTTTATGTACAGAATCTGACAACAGCCACTGGGTTTTAGTCAGCTGGATTAAATCACATTTTGGAGTTAAGATCTTAATAAATAATGCCTGCATTTGAAAGCCTCATATGTGATAATAAATATTACAATAGCAAGGTTTTTAGGCATGCAGTTTGAATGATGCGGTGTATAAATCCGGGAGCAACATCAGAGGCAGACACGTCTGTCATATGTGCTGTATTATGCGGGACTTTTTCCGTCATCTTTGACTATTTTACGACCTTGAGCAACCATCTCCCAAGATAAACTTCTATCTTATGAGCCCTGTGTGTGGGTCAGGTACCAGCTGTTGATGAAATTTAGCAGCAGCAGAAGCAGCGGTAACCGTGGCAGCACGAGTTGCAAAGTGAGCCATAAAAGCAGCTACACTGGCAGAGCAGGAGTGTAACCGGGGCTTTTGACAGCTTAAATACACCACCTTATTACAAAGACTCAGTTGGATGTTGCAGCAAATACTGTGTCACATGAGAGTCTGGAAGTGCTGTGCAAATTGTCTGCCTGAACTAGCTTTGTAGGCTTTGCTCCATTTATGCCATTTAGGATTTATTCTTTGTGTATTCTGACAAACATGCTATAGGGAGTGAAAAGCAACCTATTCTAAAATTTTACTGCTATTGCAATAAGTTTTATGATTTGCCAAAAACACCTCTTTCCCAACACACTAAAAACAAGAAGTGAAACGGTATAAAGTGGAAGCAGAATGAACCGCTCATCACTTTTGTAAATATGTATGTATTATGCTTCAGTGAATTATCTCTAACTACAAATGACCAGAAGGACGTTTACTCAGTGTTTAAACTGCAAGTTTGTGAACAGCATATGTTAGAGTGAAAACAACAATAAAAAAAAAAACTGTGTAAGGCTCTAAGTTGCTTGTGCCTGGCATACATGTTTCATGCACCTAGAGTATTGCAGAGATCTGCGAGCTGTTGAGTAAAACTTCACTTCCTCCACATCTGACCTAATGTGGCCACCCTTCATGTCTTTTAATCACACCGCTCACTCCGTTTCTGTGTTTTTCCCCTCCATTTGACTCCAGAAGCCGTTCCTTCTCAGCACCTACAACATCAAATCCCACTCTGGAACAGAAGTCCTCACAGTAGTGAATATATAATTCATCCCCATGACCACACGCTGCTGAATATTTCACTCTGACAGTCATGTATAATTATGAGTCTGTGTCAAGCTGTCACTCTACTGCCCCCTCTCTGGTAGTTTCTCCACACAGCCCTTCAGGCCTCAAAAAAAAAACCCCAAAAAACTGTTTCCTTGGCCGTGTGGGCTGCCTTCTCGTCTTTGGGAGGAAGTGGATTGCTCAATTACTGTCAATCGCAGGCTTACAAACCACCATTCATACCTGGTCCTACCGCCAATGAAACACATAAGGAGTCGCAGTTACTTGCAAAAATTATGTGGCACTGAGCAGAAATCCACAGAATGCATACTGTGGTGTTTAGGTAATGAGATAAAGGAAGCTGTAACGACCCTCACGAGGGAAGTAATGAGACTTAATGGGAGTTAATGGGGTTACACTGATCAGGAGAGCAGAGAGACCCCAGGTTAATACCGCTACTAACAGGACAGAGACTGAGTGAGGGGGGTATACACACACACACACACACACACACACACACACACACACACACACACACACACACACACACACACACAATATAAAGGCCTATCTCAGCATTCGCACCTCAGCCTGAAATCATTAGATTGTTATAACACTTCTCAGTTTAAGAATTATACATGAGCCCTCTGGAAGGTTCCAGCTTTGATTTTCTTGTCCTATGCAACTGTTAGGGTTATACAAGCTGTGTGTGTGTGTGTGTCTGTGCACATGTATGTGTGTTTGTGTGCACATGTGTGTGTTTGAAACAGTGTGCTCTTTCAAGTCTTGCGCGCTTAGCAGCAGTTAATGAGATCAGGGTGAGTGTTACCTGTGTGCAGGGCCTTTGATGAAATATGTTCAGAAAGAGAGAGAGAGAGGGGGTCTCAGAGAATGAGATGGGAAGAGAGAGCTACGAGGAGCAAGGAGGGAAGAAAGTGTCACTGTGTGTGTGCACGCATGTGTGCGCGGAGTGATATATAGAGATAGCTTGAAGAAAATAGAGAGGATATAGAGGGGATAATAGTGAAAAAGAGAGGGAGTGGGTGCAGAAGCAGGGAAAAGTGACAGAGAGCAGAAGGGGAGGCATTCATTTTTAATCGAGAAGAAAAGTCACCGCAAAAAAGAAGAAGAAAGGCAGACGGATGAGACCCATTCACTTATAGCCACTCACAAAGAGACACACTTTATCCACACACCTACAAACACTCAAACATTTTCATGCACACCCAGAGAAAACATGCACAAACCCGCTGACAGCTTTACTTAAAAGCAAATCATGTTTGGTCTGTTTAGCTCTGTTCACTTGAAAGGTGGTATTGCACTGAATTTTTTTTTCTTTTCAATAAGGGAGAGTTTGGATTATTTTTTCCTTCATCATAATCAGACTGAAATCCTCCTTTTTAACTCTAATACTTTAATTCTAATTACTAAACACACGCACAACGAGCTCTAGGCTGGGAGGGTCTTTATCCCTTGGGACAGAAAGAAGGAGAGACTGTAGGAAACAAAGCCAGACGGAGCCAGAAAATGAGAGCGAAAAAAGAAACAGACAGTTGAAAGTGAAAAAATGGGGAGAACTAAACAAGTGGGGATAAGAGTACTACTTTGCGCTCCACTATTTCATTGAAGGCTGGCTCTGCCATCACGTAATGTCGCATACTGCTGTTTCTGATGTCATTTAAGAAAAAAAAAAAAAAAAAAAAAAGAAGGCTGGCTTAAAACCACTTCGATTTATAAATGGCAGGGCCAGCCCACAGCACTCCAACAACGACTTAAAGGTATATTTTATTTGATGAGGTAAATGGCAGCAAAAATACAAATGTGCCATTTAAGAACGAGTAGGTGAGCCCAAAGAAAGGTTCTGTAATATTGAAGAAGTTTTTAATCCGAACCTACCTGGAGACAGTATATATTCAAATGCATTAAAAAAATTATTTCTTGCTGATTTGCAAAGGAGCGCCTAAAGCCAGGTTTTGCCACTGCTTCTGCAGAATTTTTTCTCCTGCTTCACTGATAGTGTTTTTGGTGCGTATGTTCCCGAGAGGGCGTCGTTATATCTGCCAAAGAGCACTTATTTAATAACACAAAAGTCAGTCATGGTCCAAAATGTGGCAGAAAGATGAGAAAAAGCTTCATTTTGGTCAATTGCCTGATTAAAAATGTATTCACCAGCAACTTTATTTAGACTCCCTTTTGCCTTCAGAATTGCCTCAATTCTTCACGTCATAAACATTATCGTTCATGATAACATGAAACATTGTTGCGGATTTCTCGGCAGTGCATCATTGATGTGATTTACCTGTTCCACCACATCCCAAAGGTCCTCTATCAGATTGCAATCTGGTGACCATGGAGGCCATTTGATTACTGTCAATTCATTGTCATGGTCAAGAAACTAGTTTAAGATGATTTGACCTTTTTGACATGGCGTATTATCCTACTGGAAACAGCAATCAGAAGATGGATACGCTGTACAGTGTGGTCATAAAGGTAGGCTGAGTGTCTTACTCTCCTTACCCCCAGCTGGTCACAGCAGATGGCTGCCTCTCCCTAAGCCTGGTTCTCCCAGAGGTTTCTTCCTGTTAAAACTCAGTTTTTCTGTCCCACTTTCGCCAACAGATTGCTCATTCTGTCTGGTTATTGAAGTTTCCTCTGTATTATTGTAGGGTCTTTACCTTACAGTATAAAGTGGCTTGAGGCAAATGTTGGCATCTGTTTATTGCCATAATAAAGAAATTTGAATGGAATTGAATTGATGTGTAAATGCCTAAATGCATTGTATTTCTGCCATTTGATTGGCTGATTAGATATTTGTGTTAATGAGACGTTTAGACATATCTACCAAATTAGTCAGTGATTGGTGAATTTAAATGCTGTGGATAATTAAGTCACTGTTCTTTTGGCACTGTTAAAAAACGAGCAGCAGAAGGTTAAAGTGTTCTTATCTGCCAGGCTAACCATTAGGATTGTTTTCTCGCTCTTTTATAAATACAAATGCCTTTCGATTGACCCAAACCTGTCCCAGAATGCACTAAATACCTACCACATTTACAACTATGTCCTTTGTACCTTAAAGCAACAACATTTAAAGGATTATCTGCTGTATTGCCAATCCAAAAGACAGATTCTCTGTGGGATCTAATAACACTTTACTGACCACTGGCCCGATGGGATTTCCGTTCAAACCAGATCTGAACATAAAAACGAAACAGTAAGGATGTTTCATCTTCCCCCAGGGGGCTATCTCCCTCTTTTAGCTCATTCCCTACTGTTATCTCTCCTCACATTGGCTGCTTTCATCCTGTTTCCAGAACTGAGATGATACACAACACAGGGAGACACACAAAATTAAAATAAATAAATAAATAAATAAAAAACCATACACACAGCAAGAGGAGGAAGCATATAGAAAAGAGAGATGCTCACACACAAACATACACAGACACACACGGTCACTTATATACAGACACAGCGGGCCCTATTTCAGGATGCTGTCAGCAGGGGGACAGAGGCTAGAGGAAACACAGGATGAATTCTCCTTTGCCTCATTCCATCACACTGCCATGACACCCCTATTTACCTCTTCCATCTATCTCCACACTGGCTGTCTACTACCTTGGCTTGTTTGTGTGTGTGTGTGTGTGTGTGTGTGTGTGTGTGTGTGTGTGTGTGTGGGTGCTTGTTGTGTGGGTATAGCTGTACATGTGCCACCCTAAGCACATTCACAGTGATAGAGTGAGTGAGTTGAGTTGAGCTGGATACTGTATATTGTGCACTGCGGTGTTAAAACATGCTGTACGGCCCATCAGCGTTTGTTTCTCAGGCTGAAACACTGACGCTCGCTCTCGCAGGAAGTTTCCTTATCAGCGTTTGCATTGGTACAATTCTGGATGTTTCCCAAGCAATTTCTCCAAATGATGAGCTCTTAATTCTGCTGCAGTACTTTTTTTTTCTTATCAAGTCTTCGAGATGCTTGGGAACCCGGTCGTGATCCAATGCCTTTGCTTCACACCTCATACGTCCTCCTGCGATATGAGAAAGCCCCTTTCATTGGAGGGGTGGAGGAGCGTTCTATCCAATTCCCCAATCTCATTTTTGCTCTGAGAGAAATGTTCCTTTTCTTGATGCCTCTCGCACATGCACGTATACAGACACATTCTCACAAATGGTCTCTACCCTGCTGTCCTTCTATTCCCCAAGGCTACGGTCATGCATTTTCACTTCATATTAATTTTTTTTATTTGTACTTCCTGGCCTTCTGTGATTCATGACCACAAGAAGAGAGAATGAGCAGTGAGGGCAAACAAAATGAATATTAGCGGTACAGACATGCAGGATTGAGCTGTCCAGTGGCCTTATCGCTCACTGAAATATTTGCTTGCACTTCTCAAGGCAAACAAAAATGCTTTCTGAACTTTTGAGTTTTCTCCGTATCGACAGTAACTTACATTTATACTCACATATTTGCACTATAAGATTAGCCGATTTTGAGTGGTAGAAGTAGATTCTTGCACTTGTCACAAGAATTTCTGACTTCAGCATCCTTAGGCTAAATTAGTTTCCGAAGATGCATGTAGTTGAAGTTGACTATTTATTGGTAAATCCCACAGATACAGATACCTGAGAAGAGGTATGCAAATAAATTAGAATTACACTAGTGAAAGCTGGACAGTGCGTGCAAAAGCTCCTGTTACAGGCTTCTTCTTCTTCTTTCAGCTGCTCCTTTCAGGGCACAGCCTCAGGTATCTCCATCTCACTCCATCTCTTGCATCCTTTGCTGTCACGCCAACTGTCTGCATGTCCTCCTTACATCCATGAATCTTTTCTGTGGCCTTCCTCTTTTCCTCCAGCTTTGGCAGCGCCATCTTCAACATCCGATTCGTAGTAAATCCACCATCTCAACCTTGCCTCTTTTATTTAGTCTCCAACTCGCTCAACCTGAGCGGTCACTGATGGGTTTGTCTGGCACAGACCCACCGCTGGAACGAGACAATTCTACTACAATGGCAAAAGCAAGACGCAAGTCACCAAAGTTCTTTGGTAATCACGTGCACGAGGGACAGAACTGTGACGAGTGCTGTTCCTGATGCTCGAACCCCAGTCACTCTCAGTCAGCCCCCCCGTAGCACTGTTGTTTATTGAGGTTACATGAATATGCATAGTCTCATTAAGATATGACATCTTACATAGGTGTACATGTGAACAAAGAGTACCATCTGTGTGTATGTGTAAGTATGCGTGTGTGTGTATGTGGGGGGGGGGGGGTGACCCCATGAACGAGTCACCTGCTAAACAAAAGGCACTTATACCTAAACGGACATAGATGTGATTCCAGAGCACTCTGGAATGCATACAGTCTTTGCAGACCACTAAGGATCACACATCCTATCACTACACAATCGATTATACACCTCTAAGAATATATGGTTATATATTTCTAAGCATAAATGACAATCCACAATATAAACCTAACAGTCACTCTGATGTACTCTTTTCTAATCACAAAGCAAGCCATACTATTTGTCAGATAATTGTTCAGGTTTAGTGAGTGGAATTAGCAGAGGTGAAGACCAGCATACAGCTACTGGCCACATGTGTTACAAGTGTCAGTCCAGGCTGTCAGACTCTTAATTATACAGCCTTTAAGTAATATAATTTAAACATCTTATAAAAGCTGGGAAACTTGGACACATCATCTCTACCACATTATAACCATGTTTATTTCTGCTGTAAAGTTGCACATTTTAATATGGGAGTCTAATCAAATTCTCATTTGGAGCCAGCTTCAAGTGGCCACTCATGTTAGTGCGGTTTTTGCCACTTTGAGGCTGTTTTAATTTTCCAGACATGGAGGCTGTTGCTTGTACGCACTGCATCTCTATCGAACATGACCTTCGTAAAAGTTAATGAAATTAGACTGCAATGGGCTGGATGCATTAATTCCAATCATGACTTACAGCCATGTGTGACAGTCAGGAAGACTATGCTTATATTTGTATTTGAGAGGGGCACAATGGTGCCAAATATCTTATTCTATGTGTAGTAATGCAACAATGCTCATTCACATTCAACTCTTCAGTGCAGTGAGGAGGCAATCAGTTCACAGCACTGGAGGAGCAGCAGATTGAAGCACAGATACAGTTCTGCATGTACTGATTAATATCATAATTTCCTATCTGCTAACACACTGAGAAAGTTCCTTAAATCTGCTCTAAAGCATGTTTGAAAATCTAGTCCGCTCAGGAGTTACTATTTTTATCATGAAATATTCATTAACATGTGATAGTCAAATACCCCAAGGACGTATGTATGAATATTTGAAGAGTGCTTACTTGCTGTAATGTGGTTTAAGATGTAATTCCTGCTGGGTTTGCAGCAGTTGGTTTGATTAAATTCCATGCACGAACTCAGTTCATAATACTCACACTCTGTTCATTGTGTCAGCTTAAACACAGCAGGGTGACAAATTGTTGCTCATATGAAAAGGCCTGCATATCCATATGCATAAGCAGTTCTTGGATATGCATGCCTACTGGTGGATGCAACAGACTGCAGATGACCACTGGCAAAAAATATCCTTCCTATCGTTCAAGAGTTGATGGCTGAATATTATTCATGTCTCTCTCCCTCTCTCTCTTTCTTTCTATGTTTTTCTATGTGTGTGTGTGTGTGTGGGGGGGTGTGGGGGGGGGGGGGGGGGGGGTGGGTGTGGTTGACAGTCTGCTGATGGACTAACACCTTTTTTCCCTCTCACTAGAGCTTTGGAGACCCATTCAGCATAATAAATGTCCCTCAGATCCATCTATCTCTATATTCACAAGCATGCAATTAAGTCTGTAAGTATTCGGACAATCCAAAAATTGTCCTAGTAGTTTTCGTCCTCTGTCCATCACAATGATCAACATGTGATTGAAGTGCAAATTTTCAGCTTAATTCAAGCGGTTTTAACAACATTTTGGGATTAACTGTTTGGGAATTACATACATACGGAGCCCCTCTGATGACATGGTACAAAAAATAAACAGGACCAAATTTTAAATATGAAGATAAATGATGAAAATCATTTTCCCTCGATGCCTGCATAGCCATGAGCCAGTGGACATCACTAAATCCCATGTCCCCTTTGCTGAAATGATTTGGTAGGCTTTTACTGCAGCCGGCTTAAGGTGTTATTTGTTTGTGGGTGTCTCATGCTTTTGTTTTGTCCTTCATAACTGAAAATCATTCTCTGTTGGGTTGACACAAGGTGACTGACTTTTTCATTAAAAATATGCCAATTCTTTGGTTTGACAAACTCTTTGGTTGCTTTTGTAGTATGCTTTGGGTCATTATCCACTTGTCAGTTTTTCAGCATTTGGCTGAATCTGAGCAGAGAGCATAGCCCTGTACGCTTCAGATCCTGCTACTTCCATCTCCACTCACATTATCAATAAAAGCTAGTGACCTGGTTCCACTGGCATCCATACATGCCCATGCGTAACACTGACAATCTTTCCTTCTTGTTCTTAAATGTAACCAGGGGTTTGCATCTTGTTGTAAACCAAAGATGTCAAACTCGTTTCACATCAGGGGGCACACACAGCCCTCTTTGATGGTAAGTGAGTCATTCCAGTGAAACTTTGCTTTCTACAAGTGTGAAGAAGTGTAATTACACATTTGATGTCTGTGATATTTAATATAAGAAGAAGAAAAACAAAGCACACAATTTCAACAGCAAATCTCAATTTTCTTTCAGTGTGATTAAAAAAAATGCTGTCAGTGTGACTCCTGGGGCTTAAAATGCAAGAAATAAAACATAAATGTGAAAAATTACAAAAAAGACTGTCCTTTAAATATAATGCAGGCTGTTAATTTTAATTCACAGGTATTATCATTAATTTTTATTATTATTTTAAATTGTGGGCTCATTGTAAAAACAAATGATATTTTTAGAGAAACGATGAAAGAATTTTAATTTCACTGTTTGTCTATTGCTTGTTTATTTTAGTGTAGCGTAATTGCTAATAGGGGAGGACTTTGTCAGCAGGAAAAGCTGTTAAAATGATCCAAATATAGCTCAAGGTCAACAAATTTTCCAACACTGTCCAGTGGACTAGATTGGAGTCTTTGTCGGGCCCCGGGGCCTCGTTTTTGACACCCCTGTTGTAAACGTTCTGTATTCCATTCAGCAAGAAATCACTTGACAAGCTCTAGACTTTGACAATAATACACTTACCTCCCCCAGATTTTGACAATGATACACCTACCTCCCCCAGAGTGTTCTTGAGTTGGCTAGACATTTAGAGGCTAGAACAGGGGTGGGCAATCTCAGTCCACAAGGGCCGGTGTCCCTGCAGGTTTTAGATCTCACCTTGGGTCAACACACCTGAATCACATGATTAGTTCATTACCAGGCCTCTGGAGAACTTCAGGACATGTTGAGGAGCTAATTTAGCCATTTAAATCAGCTGTGTTGGTTCGAGGACACATCTAAAACCTGCAGAGACACCAGCCCTCGTGGACTGAGATTGCCCACCCCTGGGCTAGAAGATTTTCTTCTTCTTCACCAAGGAAAGAATTTCACGATCATCCACTTTAGTCATATTCTGTGGACCTTAAGGGGTTTTTTTTTGGTGTTGCTGACCTGGTAAGTGCATTCATTCTTTTTTAAAATGTACCGGATTTTCAATTTGGCCACTTCAAGTTTTTTGCTAGTTCTCTGATTGGTTCATACATGTATCCGTTCTCTTTGACTTATTCTTATCAGGGATGGGGCGTCTAGAGCCTGTCACAGCTACCATAGCGCAAAGGCAGGTTACACCACGGTCCAGGCCTTCATATTAAGAGTTCCAGTGACCAGCTACCAAATGAAAGTTTAATATGCATTTTTTTTATCTGCTTAATTTGTCATAAAATAGAGAAAAAGACTCATCTTTCTGCGAAACTGCTTGTCAGTCAATTGTCTAATTAACTTTGAGATTCTGAAAATGAGGGGATATGTATGAAAATGATTTTAACTCCTAAACAGCTGAGGTGATGCTTTTGTTTACCCCTTGTATTAAAGATGAAATCATGCACTGCAGTGCTGTACTGAGGCAAAACTACAACAATTGTGTCGCTGTGCAAATACGTGCAAACCTAATTGTGGCGTTTAAGGGAACTTTATTTAACGCTAACCTGAAGAAACACCTTAGCATTCCCAAAGCAAGGTCATGAAAAAGTACTTAATGATACAAGCACAGCCCAAAATAAACCAAAGAGGCACCATCTAGAAATACAAAATTAGCAAGCCGCCAAGCCCAGCCACAAAAGCTGTCCTAGCTGGGATTTCCAGGGGAGTGGGGGTGAGTGATTGAGGGGGTGGGGGAGTGGAGTGTTTCAGTTTGCCATCTTAGGGAGAAATCAACACATGTCCTTTGTATGTCCTTTGTTGCTGACATTTATTGATGAAAACAGTACAAAAAACCAACCATTTGTACACATATTTACAAATAATGATAAAAAGTGAGTGAGTACATTTCAACATTTTCAGCAATCACTCACAATCCTGGCACTGCCACGGTATCTGTCGTCTGCATTTACCACATGTGTACCTGTAGCAGTGAACATATCGCACAGTGGCCTGATTTTTTTTGCATCTGTGTTTGACCTGACACGTGGCCCTTTTTCCAGGGCTCGGTGTGGAGGGTTGTGTCCGAAGCAACTGATCTTTTCTTGCCTTCTTCGCAGCTACATGAGAGCGAGCCAACTCCCTTGCAAGCTCCACCAGGAAGTCCACCCGTCTTTCCTTCGTCCCGGTGCATGCTTGATACAGCACATGTGCATTCAGTGCTGCCATGTCAATCATGTTATAAAACACGGCGACTGGCCAGCGCCGTGTTCCTTTGCGGACAGTGTACTCCCGAACCATCTGGTCCATCACATCCACGCCACACTTTGTTTTGTTGTAAAGGGTGACAGTGTTTGGCTTCCTTTTGGTAGTGTTATCAGTCTGAACCACGCTGTGCATGCTGCTAAGAATATAGACTGTCTTCTTCCGTTTGGCCGCATATGCCGTCAGCGTGGCAGCAGAGGTTGAAAACACCTAAGAAATAAGATAAATTGTTATTTCCATAGCCCTTTTACACACAATGAAACACATAAACATAGAACCACAAAAGACCTGCAACATACCTGAGTGGTGAATTCATTGCGATCTGTCTGTCTAGTGGATTGAGGAATTTCCCTGCGAATCTTGTTGACTGTGCCGAGGATGGTGGTTTTCCGTCCAAGAAGTTTTTGCGCAAGTGAAAGCGATGTGAAGCCAAACACTGTCACCCTTTACAACAAAACAAAGTGTGGCGTGGATGTGATGGACCAGATGGTTCGGGAGTACACTGTCCGCAAAGGAACACGGCGCTGGCCAGTCGCCGTGTTTTATAACATGATTGACATGGCAGCACTGAATGCACATGTGCTGTATCAAGCATGCACCGGGACGAAGGAAAGACGGGTGGACTTCCTGGTGGAGCTTGCAAGGGAGTTGGCTCGCTTCTTGGGCTGATTTAATGCCATTTAATAGTTGTCATACAAAATAATATTTGCAGAGCCAGGGAGAATTCTTGACACTACAGACCCTAATTATTGCCTCTGAAAATAACAACCCAGCCTTAAGCATTCTGCATGGGCTCCCGAAGGCGCTTTTCTCAGCATCTAGCTAGCACTTAGACCCCCGGAGAGCAGTCATTTTGGTTTTCTACCTTAGACCCCCGCGGAGTCATCATTTTGCGTTTCTACCTTTAAAAGCCGGAGAGCAGTCAGTCAAATGCTGGAGTCATTCATATGTATATTAGGTTGTTACCTAGGAATTCTGGAGGGAGGGGAGTGGGGGTGAGTGATTGAGGGGGTGGGGGAGTGGAGTGTTTCAGTTTGCCATCTTAGGGAGAAATCAACACATGTCCTTTGTATGTCCTTTGTTGCTGACATTTATTGATGAAAACAGTACAAAAAACCAACCATTTGTACACATATTTACAAATAACATGGGCTCGCCTTCGGGAGCCCATGCAGAATGCTTAAGGCTGGGTTGTTATTTTCAGAGGCAATAATTAGGGTCTGTAGTGTCAAGAATTCTCCCTGGCTCTGCAAATATTATTTTGTATGACAACTATTAAATGGCATTAAATCAGCCCAAGAAGCATATTAGCTATGTTACTTGGGCATAACTATTTAAACTTGAATATGCATAATGCCGGGTGAAAAGAAGCAGAGCAGAAGGAACGGGCAGCAGATCCAAATGCTAAAAAGAGTTAGAAAGCCTCTTTAAACACTAAGAGCTAGAAGGAAATTGAAATTATGTACAAACAGATGGACGAGTGGGAAAAAGTTGATTGAATTCACTTTCTTCCTTGATATCAATTAGTCATGACCCCCTTAGACTTAATACTAAATTATAAATACCTTTGCTGGAACCTGTCAATTATTACACACATCACTTTTAAATGGAACTAAAGGGCCCTTGAAATAAGTAATTACTGAAGATTATTATATGCTGTCGGAGACATCACCGACCCGTCGACTGACAATTGATGCGTGAGAGCCTGCAGTTTTCTGAGAGACTGGCAGTCTCCTTGTTTTAATCAAAACATGACACATCAATCAATGTCAAGGTCAAATAATACTTGTTAGTGCTGCTCCCATAGATCCACATCATAATCAGCCTGTTACTTTCTCCTCTTTTCACAGTTCAAGGTATCAGCTGACACAGTTCTCCACAAACTTCCTGTGAACATGCATAAATGAATGCACGCTTGCTGAAGTGTGTGGTTTGAGTGCGTGCATGTGTGTCTGTATGAGAATGAGGATGTGAGGATAATTTAATTATGGTCCAGATAGAGTGGGTTACTGGGGTTAATATCCTGCATGCACTCTGTTCCTCTCCGGACACAGTAATTGCTTTAAGCACATTAGGAACTTTATTGACTGTGATGGCCTTTTAAGACATTACATTTCTGCTGCTTAGTGTCAGACAAGCGTCGTCCAGCTCTTACTGTCTCCCACTATCTCGTTTTCTTTCTTTCCCACTCCAAGCCTTCCCTCTCCTACCCCTGTCACTCTCTTCTTTATGCATGTGTCTCCTTGCCTGTATCGGCTTAATTGAGGCTCCATAAATATGATGAGATTTGTATAGCGCCTCATCCGTAGAGGCGGCTTGATGAGGTTTGACTGGCAGGTGATTAACTCCTCTTAACCCACAGAATCATTTGTCCTCCATGGAACAGTTGCACTAATGACACCATAAAAGACTTCTTCATGTGTCAAATTCTGGAGCGGAGCTCTGGAGAGAGAGAATCCAACAACTGCCTGGAAAAAAAAAGTGCAGCCCCCTCACTTTCTTTTTTTTTTTTTTTTCTCAGCCGAGATCAATCCTCTCAACACCCCCTCAGTAGATGTCTCCATTTTCACTCAACTAGACCCCTTAATAAGGATGGAGGTGAATGGAAGGAGTTATTAAAAAGTCCTCACCTTCCTCCTGGGACCGCTAAAGAGGAATTATATGAAACTAAGTGCACTTACAGCCCCAGTATGAGTTATTTCATATTTCTGTTCTCATAAATCCACATCCACTGCAGTCATGACAGGAGTGGAAAACCTGTTCTGTTCAAGAAAGAATTTGTTTTTTTCTTCTCTTTAGGACAAGACCTGCGGGAAGATTCCTCGGAGGTTTCAAGTGGAAAAAAAAAAGAAAATTACAGGTTGACGGTGTGGTGGTCCGGGATACGAGACCTGGAGAAAGAGATAGGGATGGGGAGAGAAGTTAAGGAATGATGTCACAGCTGACAGGGAGGAGAGCCAAGCAATATCTACAGCAGATAAGGACAGTGTGCAGAGATAAATGATCTAATATCTGCATGGATCAATGTCTGTACTGTCCCTCTAAAAGGGGCTCTCCTTATAAATTGTGCTATCCCTGTTACCACATGCATACAAACACACACTTTCGCACTGCGTATACTCTTTGATATTACACACTCAACAACTATCTCAATTAGTACGAATTAAGATATATTGCTGTAAAGTTCCGGCGTGTCGAGAGCACTACGTAAATGTCTTCTTCCAGCTGTCCAGTCCCATCACTCTGCAGATGGTAGCAGGGAGGAAATCTATTTGTTAAGATAGCACTATCCAGCTAATGAGAAATCAAGTGGCTTGACTTTTCACATGAATCCCATCATGTCCACTCGTATTATGAAACCAGGATGCCATTAGTTGCACTTAGTGTGACTAATGGCCACACTGAGTACCTTTGCTAACAGACCCACCTTGTGGCAAATGAAATAATTACAATTCAAAGCATCACAGAGTTTGTCAGTAAAGTCTTATTTTCATTTATTAAAGATGAGTGGATGATTGCCTCAGTAGGATATATAACTAACTTTAGCTATGTCTCACACTTATTTAACCACCATTTCTGGATTTGTTCTTGAATTTTTGGCCCAGAGAACAGCACATACGTCGTCTGACAAAACAAGGACCCATTTTCCCCACTTTTCCAAATTTCACATTTTTAAATGCTGAATCATTTCGTTTTCATTGCATCTCATTAGAGACCAACACCTGAAGCCTATACTGCAAATTAACATTCAGCTGACTCATTTACGAAGTTGTCTTTGGGATTACCATGTATTGTATTCACGGCATGAACTGCTGCATCAGTTGCCAGAACAGCAAAAATTACAAACCGTTGCAGAGAGCATAGCCTCAGTACAGAGCTACTTTCATCTACCCCCTTATTCACAAGGGGTCGCCTCTGCAGGTAGTTCAACATATTTGATTTAGCAGATTTTTACACCAGATGTCCTTCCTGACACAACCCCAAAGGGATTTGTGTATCCGTCTGGGATCAAAACAGGGATCTTTCACTTGTTAGGCAAGTGTGTAAACCGCTGCCCTACGTAGTCAAATATAAATCCTTTTAAGTCTGAGAGGTTTTACAGCGGTCCTCTAAACTACACGATAACACTAGCACAGCAGTAGGCTCACGAAATATACAACTGTTTATTCTGTTCAGTTGTTGAGCATGTCAGCATTACTGCCAAATGCAAAATACAGCTGAAGACATGATTAGTTTTGTATTTATGTCATTATAAATAGACTGTCAAGATTTTATGGCGTGCATCCATCAGTCTTTAAAATATCTGCATATTTGCAAGACGTTTAAATATCTTGATCCTACGTGCATTCATATTCCGTGCTGCGTGTCCTCATTGGCCTTGATTTATTCAAGCCCAGCAAACTGTGGCTGAACAACTGGGAAATTAGCCAGTAAAGACTCTGCATCATCTGCTTTTAAACATTAAGTAGTGTCCTCAGAGCACTTTGGTGCTGACACAATGAAATCCTATTGATGGCAGTAAGAAAGCTGTAAGAGTGTTTTGTTTTCTAAAGTATTCTTTACACAAGCTGTAACATGAAGAAAATACTCCAGACACGATTTCCAAAGCAGAGTCAGACAGATGTGTGATAAAATATGAGGTAATTCTATGTGAGGTTTTGCTGCAAGCCAGCCCTGCTTTTATTATTTATTTTGAAATGACAAATATCTTTGGTAGAAGACATGGATAAAGTGTGGTGGGTAACATAGCAAAAGCTCTGCAGCTTTTCTGTAGCATGATGAATATTGAATCACTTTGTTTCAAGGGGAAATTTGTCAGTTACTAATTTCAATCCAGGGAGGGAATTAAGGAATCGCTCATTTTCATTTGGGTGCACTGGGAATAACAATGGAACATATTGATCCTCGGGGTATTAAACGAGTTCCCAGTAGTGAAAGTGAAAGACATTTATTGTCCTTAGTGCACACTATTTAGCTTAATTCTTCATCATGAACATGTAGATTGTGAGAAAAGAAGTACAGGGCTACCAGGGGCAATGTTTTCCTGAATATTAGGAGTTCAGAGCCATATATGGGCATGTGTCTCACAGAGATGATGTCACCAGTGACTGCAGGGGCTCCCCTGCTTGGGTGTGTGCTTCTCTAGGCCAGAAAGGAAGAAGTAGGGCATGCAGATAGTATGGTGTGTGGCCAAAGGAGGGACAAATGAAAAAGAGGAATAGTTGAGCAATAATTGTTACATCCCGATAGAGCTAAAGGGGAAGACTGCATTTATATTTATGTGAGTTCACGGTAGAATGAGACAGGAAAAACCAAGAAATAAATGCATTAGAAGCACTGTCAGAGTGCCAGCATTACACTGCACTTAAGAAAGAGAAAGTAACAGTGAGAGAGTTGAGTCTGAAAACAGCACAGAGGAGAGGCTGCTTCTAGTTTGCTCTAAGCTTGTTCCTGATCTTACTTGAAGGCTTCCTGTGTCAGCAACATGGGAAAATCAGGTAAGCAGATATTACACCCTGAAGCTTTTGATGTTTATTGTTGGCTGAACTTTGTCCCCATGTAGCTGTACAAGAGCCATGTTTGTTTACTGTCTGCATTTGTGGGCAATGCTCTTTTAAAATTAGAACAGACCACATACAGAAGTCTAAATCTAATTTCTGTCCGATGTCCTTTTCCGTTATTAATTTACTGTCCTCTTTGATGGCACTAAATTGTAAGGTAAGATTAATAGTGGTGCTGCATGCTTTCTCTCAGCCTTGTTGTTTCTGCGGGGCTGTTTCAATGTGCCTATTGTGTGAGTGCTCAAGAGACTGTGAGACTCATGAAAAGCCCCATGAGTGATAGGCACCAGTGGTGGTGGTGGTGGTATGGGGGAGGGGGCTGATCCAGATGATGTTTTCTACTTCATCACCTGTCACCAAGTTGGTACTCGCTATCTGAGGTCACTCAGGCTGTAGGTTTCAGCTTGAGTTTGTATTCTACAACCTTCCCCGAGTCTTCATGTTGCATCATTACGTCTGTTTTGTCAGAGGCTGACTTAGTCTTCCTGTCTGTCCTGTTTGTCTCCCAGCCTCAAAGCAGTTTGCTGAGGAGGTGCTGCGGTGCCACAACGACTACAGGATGAAGCACCAGGCTCCTCCGCTAAAGTTGAGCAGCAAGTTGAGCAAAGAGGCTGCCCGGTGGGTTAATGCACAAACAGATCAAATTAGAAACCTAATTAGCAAGGACTGCACATACTAGTCACTGTCAAACTGCTCCAGATAACAGTGACAGTTCCAGCGTAGCCTGTCAGATGCAATAACCACAAATTATAAAAAATATATCTTGGGTGTTTGGTTTGTTTTCATTGTGATTACAGGTTTTGTTGACAATTTGTTGTCACTAATTGCAGCTGCATTAGCATTTTATTCAAATGAAGTTTGAATAAAGCTTCATTTCCACTAGACTCTTAGAGAAGCTCCACAAGAGAGTTAAATCTCTCGAGTATGTCAGCTTGTCCACCGCTGTCAGGAAGGACCGAGGCAGCTGTCATAAAAGTCTTTCTCCATTTTCTTGAACATGTGTGATGGTGCAAAGCACCAATAACATGGCGCTAAAAACCTCTTCAGTTGTGTGATCCCTCACAGGAACATTTGAAGCACAATTAAAATGACAGTATTATTTTAAAAGCCATGTATGAACTTAACTGTAATATCTATCAGTATTCCAATATCAGTATTGGAATTTTGAGATAATCTGATGCTTGCATGGAAAACTCAGTTCACTGGAACTCGACGAATGGGGTCTGTCTCACTCTTTGTGTAAACTGACTGGGCACACAGCTCTTACACGCTGTGTGTCTTGGACATGATTTGTGTATGAAAAACATAAATAAACTAAGTTTAAAGCACAGTTCAGCCAAAATGGATAACAGATCTCACTGCTTCCACAACATATGTTTTTCTTTTCATCCAAAAACCCCAAATGACCTCGACAAGGAAGAATTTAACATGTATTCTGGATCCACAGCACATTGTGTGGGTCAATCAGGCCACTGCACACCTATATGAACAGCTATGCTAACATGTGAAAACTGTAGAAACTACCTTGGAATTGATTATAAATTAGAATAATCTGGACACTACTCCTGAATTATATCACTACAAAGTTCATAGGACAGCAGTTACTCCTATATGTTTGTAGTGAGTTAACTTTATGACTTTACAACATCAAATTAGTCTATGAAAATTTATTTTGACCCCTTGAAATGATCCAAGGGTTGGGCTAACCCAGATTGTTTACAGAGGAAATGGTTTCTGTTTCTGCCCCACAGGTTTAAGGTTGTTGTTCTGTTTCTTGTAGAAGTGGAGAGCAGGATATTGCAGCAAGCTTTAAAAATGTGAAAGCTCTTGAAATTATTCTCGATGAAATATGTCTGTATAAGTTCCCAATCATCCAGGTAGTCCTTTGAGCTTTTCAAAAAGAAAGAAACTAGACTTGTTTAAGAAGAAAACATCTCGTCTAAGACCTTTCATCCAACAGGCTCCTTCAGCTAGGAAGAGACTGATAGTCCAGTCTTGAGATCCCTTACCAGGTGCTTCAACCCCCACTCACACCTTGCCTGACAACGGCCATCTCCAAAATATCTGGAGACTGTTCACTGTTTGTTTTTAGAACTGAAGAAGTCTCTGACATGACAAGCGAAATTTCTTTCCTTTTTTCCTAGCTCTTCAATTTACTGATGAAGACTTGGACTTTTTAAAGTGTGCATCCACACATGCATCACCCAAAGTATAAATGGGAATTAACTCAAGCAGTACACTGTACAATTTTCTTTGTCTCTCTTTACAGTTATGCTGAAAGTCTGGCCAGCACACGGATCCTAAAACACAGCGTGGAGTCCAGTAGAGGGAGCTGTGGCGAAAACCTGGCTTGGGCCTCGTATGACCAGACAGGTTATTTTCTGCATTTGAATTTGTCTAAACTTTACAGTAATTCAGATGTCCTGTACATGTAGGTTTCTGTGAGAATGTGGCAGGAAAATCTAATAAGACACCTTCTTCCACAGATGCATTATTTTAGCCTGTGAAGCCTAAATTAGATCCTCTGTGGTGTCTGCCAAACCCTGCAAGTGAACAGCTGGGATCCATTTCCCTTCCACTTCAGATACTATGACTCAGTGCAGAAATATGTCAGCACAGACCGGTGTATTTCACAAGATACACACACAGTGAGGCACAGCGTGACAAAAAGTGCAGCACTGTAAGCAGGAGCTTAAGGAGGATTTGTAGAGTGCTTTCTGCTTACTGTGTAACACAAGGCTAATTTGATTTTCCTTTAAGTTCAAGCCAGTTGTTTGCATGTGCAGGTAAGGATGTGGCAGACCGCTGGTATGATGAAGTGAAACAGTACAACTTCAACCGTCCCGGTTTCTCCTCTGGCACCGGTGAGATTCATGCACATCTATCTCTAACTGTCTTTTTTCATCTTCTTTTTTTCCAGTTTGTTGTTTTCTCTGTTTCTTTGTCGTTTTTTTGTTTACTCGATGTCAGTTTCTCCCTCTCAGTGTCACATTTATTCAGGCATGGAGAAGGTTGTTGTTATTCTTGTGCTGATGTCACACCTCAGACAACGTGCAACTGCTTGACTGTGACCAGCCAAGGAGAAACTGAGGGGAAATTACAATCCTATGCATCACTTCTAACCCTGCATGTCACATCCACTGTGCCTTAATTCCTCCAGATGGTTTCCCATAGCCTCAGACACCAGTGTACATGAGCTGGTGTAACTTAATCACACATGAAGCAGATCACTAGTAGGCCATCGCAGTGATTCACACTGAGTCATGCAAAGTTCCCTTAAGAAAGGACTAAAGCGGTCGAGGCAAGAGGAGAGATTTTGAAGCGATGAATGAGAGAGGAATTAAAATTCCTGTGTCTGCAAATATTTGGATAAACTGAAGAGCGTGTGAACTTAGCCTCAACTGTTCACTACAGTAAAAGCACGTTTCTCTCTCTCTTACGTGGTCCAGATTTTGCCTTTCTAATTTCTTTCTATTCATCATTTCTCCTTTTATATGTCGCCTAGGCCATTTCACAGCAATGGTGTGGAAGAGCACTAAACAGCTGGGTGTCGGTAAAGCCATTGCATCAGATGGTTCTTCCTTTGTGGTGGCCAGATACTACCCAGCAGGGAACATCACCAACCAGGGACACTTTGAGAATAATGTCCTCCCAGCCAAAAGCAGCTCTTAAAGAGATATTGATCTCCTGGCCTGACTCGGGCCAGAAAAGGTATTTATTCAGTTTTCCAGAAGAGAAGTTGCTGCTCGAACTGCTGTGGAGCACATTGAGGTGATAACCACTTTTTGCTGTACTACAATTTTGGATGAATTTTGATGATACAAAGCAGGCTTTAAGTCCTATGTTTATATTTTGGAAGGAACTGTGTGTGTTCATAATGAAAGATTTACCACTGTTTGATGTTTGCTAACAGTACATTTCCACTGACCATGGTGACTAATCTTATTTTATAGTTGTTGGGGTTTTTCCCCCCCTATGGCATCATTTTCCTTTTAATACGATCACAGACTGAAACAGACATACTGTCCTTCACATCTGCTTTTGATGCTGCTTTTACATGTGGGAGTTAATTCAGTCAAAGGAACAGGCAATACTCATTAACAGTGGTCATTGCTTGTAATTTGATGATTCATCTGGATCAGTGTGCAGGCTTTTTTTTTTTTTTTAACAAAGCACCCAGTAAATGTCAAATGTAGGTAGATCACCCACACTAGCAAGTAGATATTTGTACCAAAAATGTTATGCAACAGAACACTGCACTTTAGTGTCAGTGACACATATACATAGTACGTATTATTTTCCCTTTTTTTTTTTTTATAGTTGTGTTTAAGTTTAAATGATTAACCAGTGATCAGTCATTGTGCTCTTGCCTCTACTTGTCAAAACAGACCCAGCATTTCCTCATCTATGCCTTGTATTTTAACCACTTTTGTACAATAAAAAAAATCATTTGGCATCTCTCTGTGATTGTTTTTTTTTTTTTCTTTTTTGTGGCATTGTTATATGTAAGTTGTGAGGGTGAATTTTCAGTTTAGGTCACATACACTTAAGATTGCCTTCCAAAAACATTAAAACAATTACTTGTAATGTTTGTTTAAGATACAACCTGCGGCCAGTTAAATAAAGGTCATCGATATACAATATATTGTGCCAAGCATATTTTATACAGTCTTCATTTATCTCACACATTTAGACCACAAGACAAGACAGTTTTTTGCAGTTTTGCCTTTGTACATGACCACAGCGCATTGGAAATTGACTGATCATAAATATGTATGCGTGCAGACTTTCAGCTGTAATTCAAGGGGTTTTAGAAAAAAACTGCATTAACTATTTTGGAATTAGGGGAGACCGGGGATAGTTGTAACATTTTTGACATTTCTATCTGTAAATTGGAGCTCTTTTAAGGTAGTGGATTCAAAATGTAATGCAAAGTATTTACATGTCTCGGCTATTAAATAGTGCAGCTATTTTCTCTGCAGCACAATTACCCATTGCATGGTATGGCCTCAAACACAAAGAGTGAAATGTTACAATTAACCCCATAGTCTGGGTTAGTTGTAACATATCCTGGGGTGAAATGTAACACAATGAAATAAGGGTACTAACAAAACATTAACATGTAATCTTTGTTTATTCAACACATGAATGCACTTAGAGCCATTTATGTAGCTGTGTGTGTGTGTGTGTGTGTGTGTGTGTGTGTGTGTGTGTGTGTGTGACAGAATACAGAAATCTAACTTTTGAACATATTCCAACCCCCCCAAAAAAGACAAATTATGGAATTTTCTGCAACTGAATATTTCATTAATTTTGGTTGGTCTTCCTTGCGTTTGGCCTCATTGGTCCAGTGGGCATTATAACCTACAACTCTTGCACCAATTTTGAACATAACAATGAAGCTGAAAAAATGTAGTTGTTCACCAGCATCGCAATTCCATTACTTTTTATCATGGCTTACCTTGGTGTGGTTTGCAAAGTGCTTCAGAAAGATGAGGAAATCTGTTTCTTGCACCCATCCTGATTTATTTCCACTACCAGTACTTCTTATTGGTCCATCTCTGACACAGAGGTCTGCATAATGTATGTGTGGGAACACAAACAGTGGAGGAATTGTGTTGCCAATGGCATTAACCGCATATACAAAGGTGACCAGTGAACCTCTCTCTGCTGATGTCGTTGCCCCAACTTGTTTAATATAAGTTAAAGTAATAGTGTGGTAAGTTGTAACATCTGCATTATTGTTACAACTGACCCAGACTCCTATAGCCATGAACTAGCTAACATTACAGCCAACGGCTAAAACATTAGCACTAAAGACCTACACAGAATATATCCCCATAGACATACAAATAACACAATTTAAGTTTGATGAGTTTAACTGAAAAGCAGATAATGCTATTAGAAATTGAAATAAAGTAGAAAAACTTACTTTTTGGCATACAAATTACTTTTTTTCATGTTAAATTGTCTGTGTTTGACAAAATGTGCTGATTTTTTACATGTGATAGCAGAACTGAATTGGGCATGTACAGGATGAATCACATCATTTGAAACTTAGCCCTGATTGGAGAAATTGGAAGTGTTACAACTGACCCACGTTACAACTATCCCCGGTCTCCCCTACTGACATTTTTATACATCCACCTCACTCATTTTCATAGGCTCAAATCAATTAACATTAACATGGTTTTTAATATTTGGATAAATATTGTTTGCGCCCAATGACTGCCTGATATCTAGACCAAATGAAAGTCAATAAATGCTCTGTTCTTCAGAGCCTTTACTGCAACCACCTTCTTTGTGGGTCTTTCTGCATTAAGTTTTATCTTCAATAACTGAAAGGCTGCTCTGCTGAACTAAGATTAGGCAACTGACTTTTTACAGAACATCCCATTTGTTTGCTTCTTGGGCTGCCTTTGCTGTTTGCTTTTGCTTCTTACCTAATCGCTTTGTCTGGGTCAGTCAGAGTACAGCCCTGTACACTGCACAGTTCATCCTGCTGCTTCTATCAGCAGCCACATCATCATTCTCTTCTGTTTTTTTTCTCCATACAGGTGATCCAGGTGTTTTGTTTGTTTTTCTTTTTTTTTCTTTCTCTCCCCCCCCCCCCCCCCCTTCTCACCATCTCTTCTCCCCTTTGGTTTTCTTTCTCTCCCTCTCTTTCTTTCATTCTTTCTCCCTGTCCTGTCCCCCAGTCATGTCTGTCCCGTTTGTAGCAACTGAAAATAAAATAAATTCATAATTATAATAAAGGTCAATCAAATGGACCAATATGGCAAGGCCATGATGATCCACTTGGTAAAATAAATTGCTTGGCATCTTTCTTGGCCTCAAGACAACAATTCTGATGGCTAAAGATCCAAACGGGACACAAAAAGTAAAAAAAAAAAAAAAGCAGTCACATCATCAATAAACAGGCATTATATCCATATTTGACAGATGATGTGGTATGCTTTGGATCATGAGCTGTTTCTTTCCTTCTTCATACTTATTTCTTCCACCATTCTAGTACTATATATTGGAGATAAAATATCTGAATTCCAGGAGCAGGACCACGACTCCAAACATGCCCCTTCTGGGTCTTATCTATATATGACACCCCCAGTTCTAAGGGCTGTTCGTTCTTATTTCCGTGCCCCACCCTCCTTGCCCTTTTTTCAATTCCTTCACTTCTTCACTTTTCATTAGTTCATGTGCCTTTATTCACCTTTATCTACTAAATAACGCTGCAAAACCTAAACTGAGGATGTGGGCCCAGCTAATGAATCCTCTTTCATCTGTTTTCTGGAAAAGTCTAATTTGGATTTCTTGTTCTTGCTTGTAACTGGTCTTTTGCACCTTGTTGTAAAATGTCTGTATTCATATTTTCTGCATTTGTGACAGCATCTCTTGATTATAGACTTTGGCAATAAACCTTTTCAATATAATTCTTGCCTTAGTTAAATTCTGTGAAGTGGTTTTTCTTAACCATGGAAATAATTCTGCAATCATTTACTTGTCGTCTGTGATCTGTCAGACTCTTTGCTGTTGCTTAGCTGGTCAGCGCATTCTTTCTTTTTAATAATCTAACAAATTGTTGATTTAGTCACTTGGTGGATTTGGTTTTGCAGCCAACTGACGACCTTCCTCACTTGCACTGATATCGTTTAACTTCATATTTTTAAATTACAGTAAAATGCTATAAAACACTGCTTCATTCCTGCTTCATTTGTAATGAAATTACAAGAGACTGAGCCTCAACTGGCTATGAAACTGTTTTCCACTCGATTTTTCTCATTATTTTTGAGCTTTTCAAACATGGGATTTAAAATTGTTTGATTTAAAATCCCCTGTGGTGGTGTACAGATGCAAAACTGCAAGAATGATGTTTTTGTCCAATAAATTAAGGACGTAACTCTAGCATGGAATCGAATAGCACAGATTTTGCTTCCGATAACCAATCAGAAACATTTCGCCTCTTCTTTCATTTAAATATTTTCAACTTCTCCTGAAGTGAAAGTTGGCGTAAAGGATCAATATAGCATGTTTGATTTAATGAATGTGAAAGACTAATCTTTTCAGTAAGATCAGTTTCAGGGTCCAGTCAGAGCCCACGTTGGAACAGACTTTATTTAGCAGATATTGGGGATGCAACATATAGTAGCAGCGATATAGAAGAGTCAGGTGTTTAGGCTTTATAGGCTGGAATAAAGGGGTCAGGAGTTGAATCGTCTTCACCGCTCACATGGTCAGCTCCTGTGGAAATGCAGGGGAGAAAAGTGAAGGTGAGAAAGAGAAAAGGTGGAAAATTGAATTCAAGATAAATGAAAACAACAAAAATACTATCTTCACTTCTACCCAATGAAAAAGATGTGCCACTGTGGAACATATCTCTCTTTGTATATAATTAAAAGGGATACTCATTATGTGAGGCTTCATTTCCCAGTTATCTTAATAGTATTTTATCCTGCATCAAGAAACAAAACATCTGCGTCACTTGAACAGCTCCAGTTCTTATGAGAGCACTTGCTGCCATCTAGTGGCCATGAGACTGTACTGATGACCTACAGAACAGTGGAGGTTATTCAGTTACTGGGGAGAAATTCTACTTGTCATTTGTCCTCTGCTCTTTCATCTCACCCCCTCCCTGCTCACTGGCTGTGACTCATTATTTTATTCACCATCTGCCCTCCCTCCACACTCTCTGTCTTCCCCTCTCTTTCCCGCCTTCAGCCTCATCGTTTCTCACCATGATAGCATTCACAATGTCATTCTTGTTGTGTTTCAGCGCACGGACGGCTTTGGCTCGTGACACATTGGCCTGAGCCATCACCAGCTCAATGTCTCTCTGCTCAAGGCCTCCCTCATCCACCTGATGTATAGAAAGAAAGAAAGAAGCAAGGATAAAGAGAGATTTCAGAACATACGTTTTAACGGTTGTTGAAATAGGTATTCAGAAACAATAGTTCAGAAAATACCTCTTCTTCTTCCTCTTCACTCTCCTCCTTGATGGTGAGGCTGGGTGGGACAGGTGGGGCTAAGGGAGAAGAGGTCACAGGCACCTTGAATTTCTCTGCGGCTGCTTTGTGAGCCTGCTGAGACAGGTCCTCAATCTGAGGAGAGAAAAGGACCGGATAAGTAAGCTAAAACTGAAAGCTGAAACTTGAGTAACCAAATAGACAAACAGTACTCACCTTTGCCTCTCCGAACACAATATAAATGTCTGATACGGGGCTTTTGAATACATCTGGTCTGCTGATGACAAACAAGATGCTCTTGGACTTCCTAATAGTGATTCTGGTCACACCGTGGACTGGCTTCAAACCCAGCTTAGACATGGCCTAAATGCACAATAGAGAAAACAAGAATTAGGGATTGAAATGAAAGAAAAAGAATCGTATCACTTTTAATATTATATTTGACCACTTATTAAGTTTATGTAGTAGCATATAGTAGTCCAACCTTGCGGGCCTTCTTTTCACTACGGCTCTGCTTTGGCCTGTTTAACCCTTCATCCGCAGAGGAGATAGACTAGAGAAAAAACAGTTAAGTTTATGAAATAATCCATTATGCTTTTAATATGCAAATGTTGCTAATATGTTTATGCTAATATACCTAAATATAACTCATGATGCTTCTGTTTTGTTTTGTTTTTTTGCTTTTTGCAATAGCAGCAACGTTTTGATTAAAGTTTGCCTTAAAGAGTAGCTGGAAATCAGGGCTGCCACTGCTACTGGCTAAATAGCAAAAAGGCTAACATCTGATGAATATTAGATTTTATGAGTTTAAAATGCAATGCTAGTTGAACAACATGTTAAACAACATGCTTGGCCAGAAGTACATTGTGTAAAATATATATACTATATATATATGTATATATACTATATACTATATACTATACATATACATATATATGGAAAGATGGTCACCTTTAAAATCCCATAGACAAACTCACCTGTGGCTCTGATGGTCTCAGTGGTTCCAGTTCTTCCAGCTCAGGAACTGAACCCTCACTCTCAGACTCATTACATGAAGCCAGCACTGAACCTTCACAAAAACAAATTCAAAGCACACATATATAAAATAAGTCCATAGGAAAACTAGAGTAAAAATAATTTGTCTATCTATCGAATGATCTTCCTAATTAGTACATAATTAGCCTATTTTAATGATAGATAGATTAATTATGTACCAATTATGTACATGAATAATCTATATCTGATATCTAATCAGTACCAGAGACTTTAATTAGCTTATTTTGATTAAAAATATAATAAAAAATCACTATGTGATATTCACGTCTTTTGCAATGTGGCTTCACAATAGTATGTAACACAACGTAGCAGTGTGCTCAACTCCAGCCTGAATAAACATGAAAATGACAGAATGCTGGCACACATTGATAAGTGCACTTTCCTTGCTGGGTAATAACACTTCATCCATAATTTAGGTTACAAACTTTGAAACAGTTTAAAATATCCTCTCTGTCAGTAAACTTATAAATGTAAGATGGAGAGAGCGTTATCACGTTGCATAACCTCAAAGAGAGAATCAAAGAGAAAGAGAAAGAGAAAGAGAGAAGGGTGGGTTGTATAACACATAGCTAAAGAAATTTTGGGGGATTTCAGTGCCCCAGAGGAGGTATGAAACCACTTACAATTGCTCTGGAATGATAGGTCAGTCTCTTCACAAATGTTGTGGCTGTGTTTCATAGGACAGCTGGGCCGCCTGCCTGTAAGTTGGTGGGTAGAGAAGGGCTGAATTTCCCTTTGATTGGCTGAACCAGAGTTTTTCTGTAGTGATCCATTTCTGCTTCCTTGAACTCCTTTGGGCTGGGATGTTTTACCTCCATCGCCCTCACTGTCTGTCTCTTCCTCAGCCAAACCAGGACCTTACAAAACACACAATGATTATCACAGCTTTTATGATAACAGTGTTAGGAAGTGTTTACCTTTTCTTTGACAAACTCGCTAACTCAAATGTTTGGATTAGAGAGGGAATGTTTGGTTTGAGGTAATCATGACTTTACTCACCTTTGCACCTGTCTTGTGTGCTCCATGTGTGACCTTGACTGACTTGTTTGTGAGACTGTACTCTTGCGTTAGCATGAGACTGGGAGTATGACTGAGACTGGGGATGGGAACTAGAGTCTGGAATACAGACTGCATCTAAATTCCCCAGCTCGGGTAAAGATGACTCCTGGGCAGACTGAAACAGACTTAATGGCATGGCAGTGGAGAATAAGGGTGAAGAGACAGTTGTGGCAGACACAGTTGATGTACTGAGGACATCAGTAATCTCTTGGAGGTTAGTGGTAGGAAGGAACTGGGAATTAGGGGTGTTCTGTGTTGTAGGGGAGGTTGACAAACGGACAGGGGTGGTGTGGCACGTGAACAGTGAAGGTTCTTGCCGTTGTTGGGCTGAGAGGTCAGGTTGGGATTCCTGCACTGGTGTGGAAAGATCATGCTCTGGGTCTGTTGAGGCACAAGGTAGAGAGCAGGAGGAAGAGGAAGAGGAAACAGGAGATGCTGAGAAGCAAAGTGGATTCAGAGAGTATGGTATGGTATTGTGGGTAATATCTATGTTGTTATCATTAATGTCCACTGTAAGTCCTCTCTGATTATCAGGTAGCGGTCTATTATCAAGAACTTCCTGCTGTACGTCTTGGTTCATCGCCACAACAATATTTAGGTTGTCTGTTGTGTGTGTGGTAGAGACATCAGGACTCGGATTGTTTTCTACCTGGAGCTGTGAACCAGATTCAACCTTGTCTGTCCCAGGCGTCTTCTGTTGACAATCCAGTGATGAAAACTTGTTGCTTGCATTATGTCCTGTCTTAGATTTGGATGTTTCTGCATTCCCCTTTGACCGTACCCCTGGTGTGTTATTTAAAGGAACAGCAGGTTTCTCTGGATCAACAACAGATTCGGGGCTAGAGGCACCTTGACTGTCTGTCAGAGGTGCCCTCTGTTTCTGCCTTCCTCTCCTTCCTTTCTTTGCATCAAATGATGTATCTGTGCAATGTCCCTCCTTGGGGCTGTCACAGGGAAAGTGCTCTGAGTCATTTTGTGCAGAACGGGATTTCCTTTCCTGTTTCTTCTTCTTATCTTTTTTTGCACCTCTCTCTTTTGCTTTCTCTTCCACTTTGTCTTCTTCATTGTCTTCCCCTGAGTTATAAACAACATGCTGTTGTTCTCTAAAGGCATCTTTAGTCTTTGGTTCATCTACAACTTTGTCCATGAGGGGACTGCCATCACATTTTCTTTGGCTTTCTGTCTGAGACTCCATTATCTCTGTTTCTGACAAAGAACCAGTATTGACCTTTTCTTGACAAGCTTTACTTGGTTTGGAATCATCGGATTTGCATTTAGGAGTGAATGATCCAAAGGAGCCCTGTACCAAAGAAAATGATGTGTCACTCTCTGGAGTGATTGTCTGACACTCTGGGCCTGTATGACTTCTTAAGTTGGTTTCATTTTTTAAATCAAAGTGTTTGTTTGTTGCAGCTGCATCTGAGTGAGTTTCAGTTAATGGCACAGAGATGCTGGAGCCACCTTTCTCGGGGAATGGTGTCTGTGTTGTTTCTGGTGTCTGGTTTATCAAACTATCTGTTGATTTCCTGTCTCCATCAGGAATCATGTCCGAAACCTGAGGTGGCATCTCCTCAAGTGGAATATTAGAGACAGAGTCTCTAATACTGACACTCACACTCTGGTGTCTGACTTCCTCTGACAGAGCATTGAGACTCCCATGAGCAGAGCCAAATGCAGACTCACTGTTATTGTTACAATTCTTCCAAGTGTTTTGTATTTGTGTTTCTGTGTTATCGCCGTCATTGTGTGGATTTAGATTACTGATATCATCCTCCAGGAAGCTGGCGTTCCCGTCTTCTCCCCCTCCTTCTACTGAAATCTCCTCAGTGGACTTACAGCGTGCCAAGTTGGACTCAGAAACTCCCTCTCCAACCAGTTCTTCGGTATCTGTTTGGTGCTTCTCTCCATGCAAACTGTTGTTATCGTCTTCATCTAGCATAGACCCGAGAACATTATCATAATTTCTGCATTCTTCACTGTTCATGTTAGAAACCATGGCCGTCTGCTTGCTTTGGCCTTCTGCATCACACATGAGCAAACTTTCCGCCTCTAACTCATACCTCTTCCCCAGAGACAATGATAGAGATTCCCCTGCTCCCCAGACACCAAACTCAGCCTCTGCTCCTAATCCAAGACTGAACCCCATTCCCACCCTGGTGTCACACCATGCCCCTGCTACAGAACCCATCTCTCTGCTTGTGTCCATTTCTGAATTTTCCCTTTTCGGAGAGATGGCAAAAGGTGAGTGTGGGGAACCAACAGCTCCCAGTACTCCCTCATCAGTACTGAGGGTGTTTTCCCTTAGGTTCTCCTGGGAAGAGTCACCAGGGCAGTGTTCAGGTGTTAGGGCCAGATTGTCAGCTAGTTCTGAGATGACTTCTGGAGAGGCCGAAACAGGGATATTACTGGGATTGGGACTAGGGTCTTTAGGACAAGATAGAAGAGGAACACCTTTATTCAAGTCATTAGTAGCAATGACATTGTTCAGAGACGGACCAGAATCACTGATTCTACACTCCACACTCACTGACTCTGCTGAAGCATTCCCATTCTTCTGGTCAAGGTCAATATCAGACTCACTGTGAATACTGGTTCTGCACATGGCCTCTGCCCCTACAGGCACATCATATTTACTGCAGAAAGACTTTGACAACACACGTCTACTTGCTCCCACAGTCCTTTGGCTTTCAGAGTGATAGTGGCGAGGCTTGATGAGCAATTTGAAAGAATCTCTTTCTGGCCCATTTATGGGCTCAATTATTGAGTTATCACTGTGTAATTTCAAAGAGTCTCTTTCTGGTTCTTTTTCCACTGTGCCACTATTACTGGGCAATTTGAAATCAACATCTTTGCCCTGGTGATCTTCTTCTGGAAAAACTGAAATGTTCTGGTCTGTTGTTTCCTGCACAGAAGTAGCAGAGGGAGGAATGTGGGACATGTGGGACTCTGTTGCAAAAGAAGGTGACACGTGGCTGGTATCAGGAGTGGAGGAAGGGTTAAAAAAGGGACTGGGCTTAGGCCCCTCAAGAGGATTGGAGAAAAAATCAAGATAAGTCATTTCACTCTCATTTGCACTCTTATTCGGGTCGTCGGAGTCTGACAGAGAAGAATTCGCTTCTGCAGGACAGGATAGTTTCTGGTGATCCAGTGGTTTGTCTGTGCTTGCTTGTAGAGGGAAATGTTTTGCCTGACCTGTTTCGCTGGTAGATTCTAGTTCAGGGTCTGATTGGGTCTCAGGGATTTTACATGCATCCACAGGACTGGGATCTACATTGTTTCCTTTAGGGTGGGCAGTGGCTTCAGACAGACAGGTGGTTTTGCAGCGATCCGCTAGTTCATCCATGCTCTGCTGTGAGGGCAAAGGTTCATTTTGTACTGTGTCACTGACAGTTGCCCGTTCAGGTTCTGATTGTATTTGACCTGGATCAGGTCCATCTACTGATGTGGGCTCTAATGATTGTGCATGCCTCTCAGTGCTGTACAGACGTTCGTCTTCCTCCCCGTTGTAGGAGGCAGAATCTGATGACTCCTCTGTATCGTCTTGGAAACAAAAAGACTCATCCAACCCCTCATTAAGAGAAGTTTCTGAAAGCGAATGAAGGAAGGATGCTGAGCTATCCTCATCTGTGGGATCCTCCACTGCTCTGCTATGACATTCATCATCGTCGTCCTCATCTTCTTCTTCTTCCTCCTCCTCCTCTTCGTCCTCTTCTACCACTTTCACTTCCACCTTAGCTTCCTCGCCTGACTCTTTACGGTCATCACTGCCATCATCTTTATTAGTTTTCTCATATTCATCACAGCTGACAGCACCATTAGCATTACCATCAAAATCATCATCATAATCATAATCGTCATCCTCTTCGTCTTCATCGTCATCTTCTACATCTGCCTCCTCTTCTCCCGCTGCATAGGCATCAACGTCCTTTTCTTCGTTTCTGTCATTAACTTCTATTTCATTCTCTTCTTCAGTGGGGAAGAGAGTGATTTCCATTGAATCAGCCTTAAAGATAAGGCTGGTGTGAAGGGGAAAGGAGATGAGGGAGGCAGGGATCATCCTCTCCTCCTCTGGTATATCATCAGCACAGGCTGCCTGGGATAGTATGAAGGAACTGGGACCAAGCCTATCAAACGCTCCAGGAAAGAAGGCATCCAGGGAGAGGACAGGTGAGTCAGGGCTAAGGCTTGATGAGGCCATGGTCATGTTCTCTGTGTCAGGAGTCAAGGCGGTTGAAGGAGGCTCTTGGTGGACATCCATCTGTCCATAATGTTCCTCTGATACGCATGCCTCAAGTTGCAGTCTCAGTCCCGACTGGATAGGTCTAGACGACTCAGCTCTTTCTATACTGTCCTCATCTAGAGGGCAGAGTGAACTTTCATAACCCCCTCCATCCTCCTGGGAGTCACTACTGCTACTGCTCCTCAGAGGGGATGTGTCCTCAGTTACCCAGCAGGGGCGACAGCTTTCTCTAGAAACACTGACCTCGTCCCCTTTTAAAATTTCTTCCTCCTCAACTATGACTGTGTCTGTTATACCTGTTGGGGAATTCAAAACAAAATCCCCCTCATGGTACAGACAGAAGTCCCCTGCCCTTTCTTCCTCGCGTTCTGGAACTATTCTTCCCTTTTCCTCCCCAACTTCATCTCCAATTTCAGACAAGGACCCCACAAAACAAGCAGGAGCCTCCTGTGTTTCTTCTGTGAGGAGTGGATTTGGAGATGTGGAGGGGGAGGTGGAAGATGTGTAAGAGGAGGTCCAGCTGCCTCCCTCTGCTGTGATGTAAGAGCCAGAAGGAGAAGTGAGAGGGGAACAGAGGTCCTCACTGTCAGAGGGAGAACCAGGGGACAGTGGAGAGACAGGGGAGCCAGGATATGAATGATGTTTCAGGTGTGAAGAGCGAGATGCCATTTTAATTGGGGTAGAAGGAGCAGTGTAGTAAAGGTCAGGGTCAAGACGTGAGGGGACACCCACTCGTAGTGGGTCAACAGCACAGACTGGCTCAGAAAAGGACAAAGCAACTGGACAGGAAGGCTCAGAAAAAGAGTGGGAAGGCACTTCATCTTGAGAGAGGCTTTGACACTCTTCTTTTTTCTCCATCAAGCTGTCATCTGTCGTGAGTGACCCTGGGGAGGTAGAGGGAGGGAGCAGGGGGTTGTGAAAAGGCATAGGGAGAGTCGCTGAGGGGTCTGCACGGTCTTTTTGCTGAGCCTCCTGTTTTGGGGATTGATTTTCCTCTTTTCTTGTTTCCAACTGAGTCTCTTTTGCCTGTGCCTGAGGATCTGAAAAGCTTTGAATATCTGGTAAAGGTACAGCCTGATCACTTGGGGCAGTAAAGGGATTCCCTTTCTTGATCTCTGTTGTTTTCAGCAGTGTTTCTTCACCCATCACCACCCTTGTATCAATAGTTTGTGGCTCCTGGTAGTCACTCTCCACCTCAGAACCAGTTAAGACCTGGGAATAAAACATTTTACATACACAATTACAAATGTTCATAATGGTATCCTAAGTGCTATGAAGCTACAACATGATCAAACACACATACATGCACGCACACACAAGACACGCACCTTGATTCGCTCCATCTTAACAGGGACATGGCGGCCACATGGTCCATGACCACCTAATTTTCCAGACAGTCTGGGTGTGCTGTTGTTGCGATGATCGGAGCCTTCAGGTTGAGGTCTTGGGGTACCAGAAGAGCTAGGGGACACATGAAATAGTCGTGGTCCAAATGGAGAAGTGCATGCTGGGAGCAGCTTTTGTGGAGTACTGGGAGAGGCACTAGAACCACTGTCACTCGGGGATGAACCACTGTCACTTGGTGTGGAG
Source organism: Mchenga conophoros (assembly GCF_057382185.1). Lineage (NCBI taxonomy): Eukaryota > Metazoa > Chordata > Actinopteri > Cichliformes > Cichlidae > Mchenga > Mchenga conophoros. The sequence continues at coordinate 28,610,064 of NC_140536.1, read as the reverse complement.
TCAGTAGATGGGTGTCTGGTCATGTCTGAAAAAGAGAAATGAAAATAAATCAACTTCATAAGTAAAAGAAAAAAAGATCAAAACAAATATTAACCTCCTATGACCCGAACTCTTCCACGACATGCATTTTTGATTTCTCTTTGATATTTGGGCTGACTGGGGCCAGATGAATGTAAAAACAAAGAATTACCAGATTTTTTTTTACCTGATTTTTGTTTCTAAAAAAAATGAGAGACGCATATACGGATATTTGTTTAAAATTTCAATAGCACAGTAGAAGTATAATGTCCTCATAAGTGGATATCAGACCCTTGTTGAGCAAAATTGAATATTTTGGTCTAAATAATCCAAAATGTGATGTCCACATATGTGGACACCAGGTCCTAGGAGGTTAAGAGTTCGGATATTAATACATTTGAACTCTGAGGAATTAACAAAAATATCATATAAGCAAGCTGACTAAATCACCTTAGTACCACGGCACTAGACGTGATGTGGAAAGTCATGCCTCTTTTATTGTATAATATTAGACTTTAGATTTCTGTGTTTGAGTTTCACTTATCTTAGCCCACACATTAGTTCAGAAAGAGCAAAAGAAAATTACACCAAAATGCCAGTCAGTAAACAAATACCCCTCAGCTCTCATGACACAGCAAATGGCTTTCAGTAGAAAAAAAAGAGTACTGAGACTTAAAACAAGACTGTTTTAATGTATTTATTATTATTATTTTTGTAATGCGTGCGGCAATCCTCCAAAAGCTTGGTCTCTATAGATGGAAGTCAGAAACAATGTTTCTTCACATACACAAGAATCTTTACCTCTGCACGTCTCTTTCACAATTAGCACAATTAGCCAGAGGCAAAATAAGCTGTTATTCTATTACAGCGTTCTCTGTCCTCTTGTCCTTCTGGACCTTGTTATCATTTTGTATCCTCACCTGTCATTGGGAATGGAGAAATCACTGAGATGAAATGTCAGGCTGAATGAAGGAAATGAATCAAGAGGGAGTAGAGGAAGTCTTGGGTATGAGTAAGAAAGTAAAAAGCAAGAAGATAAAAAAAATTTAAAATTCTATTTGTCATCTTAAATCAGTTCTTTGATGCTCTTTGATTACTACAATGCAAAATTGTACTTTTTTCAAAATATCCCTCAGAAGATATGCTCTAAGCTCTTTGTCATCCACACACCGAGAACAGAAACCTCATTTAACTGGGCCATTTGTAGGGTGACCTCAATTCACATGCTGATTGGTCATTACAACACACAAGTGGCTCAGCTCAGTGCCAGCCACATATACACCCTCACTGACACATGCACGTGTTTTGTTCTCCATGGAGCATAGATATCACATTCACTTACTGTTATGTAGCTCATTCTTTCTATCACTCCCTTATATTACTCCTTAGCCTTTTCCTAGCTGATCCTCGCTTTGGCTCTGCTTTGTACGCAGATGTATCTAGCAGGGCGTAGTAGTAACTAAGCACATGCTCTTTTCTTCTCCTCCCTCGCTACTGTCCTGCCCTCCCTGGGGAGGTGGCAGATGCAAGCATCAGCACTTAGAAGCTCTTCCCGATCACTGCTCCAATATTAAGATGAAGGTGTGTTTGTGTGTGTGCTGAGTCACGCCACATAGACTAAAAGCTGCTGTTAGGTCAGAGAGATGCACAATACATAATACACAAAAGACAACTCTTCTGCTACAGCACAGCCTAGTCTCAACGGAACATAAACAGGCTGATTCTGATTGTCTTCTCCTGCAGGAGCTCAACAAAACCTCACTATGCTACGGTGACAAAGGCTAATATAGCACTGGTTTTCAACAGCATATCTGAGTTCAAGAAAATCAAGCAATATATACCTTGAAAACACATCTAGAAATGCTCTATCGTGCTTTAGTGACAATCATAGGAAGTACATAAAAACTGTTTGGCTAGGCTGCTAAATAAGTCAGTGACATAATACGACTGCCTGGCCTTGGAGCCTGGTCTCAGGGAATGCAGTTAATCTGAGCACCTAGCTTGCTGTATGAAGAACAGGCCGCAGTTGAGCAGACTAAAGCTGCGTCACAGTGGATGCAGTGCTGGATTTGCCACCCCCAAGAGCGAGTCTCTGATCTATCTATCTATCTATCTATCTATCTATCTATCTATCTATCTATCTATCTATCTATCTATCTATCTATCTATCTATCTATCTATACTCTAATAAGATCAAAGTAATTTATAATTATAATATATAACAATATAATGTATAATATAATACAATAGAATGATTATAAAGTTTAAGGTAAAACTTTCACTATAACCTATAACCATATTTAATGATCTTATATAGTAAACAATAAACAACAAAAATAATGAAAGCTCTTGTACCTGTGAGGTTGTGTTTTTGTGTTAAACTGTGCTCTGCCATGCTGCTGTGTCATGTTCCTGTTGAAGCTGGGGAGTAGGGAGGAGCTACGCCACACTGCTCTGCACTTACAGCTTGCATAAAACTGATGTAGAGATGGGGATGCGGATGTGGCATGAACATGGGGCAGTGGGAGGAGTGATAGAGACTACGGGGGCCAGATTTAGGGTGGGGGTAAGAGCACTGGGAATCCGATGAGGACTGAGGCTGGATGCTGGGGGGGGCAGTTACACAATGAAATTAGTCGGTACATACAATACTGTGGTAGCTGAAAGGAACAGATTGCTAATTTGGATTCTGTAATGGGGAGTAAAAGGAGACGAGGTAAGAGTTGATGTCTAGGGGTGGAATCTCTTGGGAGGCTGCTAATAGCTGCAAGGGGGAAGGAGAGGCAACATGCAGTTTACCGAGGAAGCAAACATGCAACTGAATCACAGCTTACTCAGCCTGCACATGTCAGACACACAGAAATCACCCAGGTCTAAAGTGAGATCTCCCAGGTACTTTTGAGCAGTTAGTGCTTGTCAAATAATCCTTTACCTTTGCTTTTCTTCCTGCTAATACTTCAGTCCTTCCTATCCTATCTGTTAAATACTACTTGCTCAACACAGTCTTGAGCCTTTCTTCTCGATTACGCCCTGGTCTCTGTCTCAATTAGTATCAATGGAAACCCTCTCCTTTCCCAGTGCTCAAGCCCAGTGGTCCTACCTGGTCCAGGGAGCCCTGTTTCCTCAGGTTCCTGCCCTGGATGCTTGTCGCTGGGCACGGATCTGTGAGTGCTCTCCCCCGGCATGCTTCTCGCTGGCTGTCTTTGACTCTGACGCAACGATAAACCATACAGCCAGAACAGACAAGGTGAACGAGGAGAGAGAGTGAGAGTGAGAAAGAAGAAGAAGGGGAGGGGGATATGAATGCTCAGCGACCCAACACTCAGATCTTCCCTGCAGCACGTGTCTGCCTCTATGTGTGTGTGTGTGTGTGTTTGTGTGTGAAAGAGAATGAGGCAAACAGAGAATGAAAGAGGGAGAGTCAGAGATGGGAGTATAGGCTGGTCTCTCTCTGTGGTGCAGCACAGTGATGCTGCTGTTGTGGGCGTGTGCTTCAGAGCCTCATGATCCAGTTCATCGGTGTGTGCGTGGTGTGTGTGTGTGTGTGTGTGTGTGTGTAGAATCTGAGAGGGAGCTGCAGTATTCTCTCTTGATGCCCAGTTCCTGCTTTCCTCCCTCCTCCTCTTCCTCGCATCTTCCATCCTCCGTGTATCTCTCTCCCTCCTCTCCTCCCTGGTCCCCCACCCTTCCCTTCACGCCCATCCAAGCTATGACTGGATCTTTGGAGATGATGTCAGCACATTTCTGCTGATCTCTCAGTGCTGCCCCCAACCTTAAAGGAAAGAAGCGGTACTGCAAAAACAAGAGTGAAATGGATAAATCAAATGGAAAACAAAACAGACAGTGGAAAGAGAAACCTGGAACACAGAGAATCGAATGCGCAGAAATGAATCCTGAAAGTATACTGCTGATTACACCCTCTGCCTCCTGCTCTGATTTGATCCAACAGGAATCAGGAAGGAGATATTTGCCCCAAGGGCCACTAAAACATCTGCTTCTGCCCTCCATCTTCATCTCTCATTAAGACAGCATCATTTAAAAAGCCAATTCAAAGTGCCTTACAAAGACTAAGTGGGTAATAGATGGTGTTAATCTTTGAGCAAAGGATTTTGGGACCTCAAGCTATGCTTATAGCGGCTCACTCTGATAGTTAGATGAGGAACATGCACATGAGTATTCTGTTGGGGTCATTTTGTAGGGCTCTAGGAGCACTCCTCCTGTTCCTCCTCCTACAAAGGCGCAGATACAAGTCCTGCTGCCAGGCTGATTCCCTCCTAAGGCCCTATCCTTGTGTAACAGCCATTCTCCTGGTATCTCTCTTCAGACTCTGCTGGGAGATACAGAAAACCTTCTTGCAAGGAGTTGGTTTAGCTGTAACTTGAATGGGCTGCAGGTACAATATCATACGACATGCAGTGGACACTTGCAACAAGCAAAACTGGAGTAAAATCAGTCAGGGGGGATAAGGAGATAGCAATGACCCGTAGCCACCACCTGCAAAACCATCAATTTTCAGGAGGGTCGTCTTGTTCACCTGGCTTACAGTGGTTTATGCCTCCATTCTGAATGGACTGATATTGCTTAAGTTGAGGTGACTTTGTGTTATACTGTGATGATCAAGTATCACACTCTTTTGAGCTTTTGTACTTTATAATGCTCAAGTAATCTAGTTCTAAGATACCTGATAGACCAAAGTCTGTTGTTGATATGGTTGATGGGCTAATTCTTTTGTATATTTAAGTGATATGCCAAATATTTCTCATCTAAAGGGGAAAAATAAAATAACAGCAGGCCAGAAACAGAGTGGCAATACTGTTTCAGTGAAGCTATAATTGATAATAACAGCCTCAAATTGCAACAAGAAACAAAGTAACAGTAGAACAAAGAAACTCATCAATCAAAACCACAGAAGAAGAATAAAGATTTTCATTGGGACTGAAGCTGCTATAATTAGATCAGATGTGAATAATCATGGAGGTGATTTCATGTGTGTGCAGTTAAAAAAGCTTCTGTTTGTTTGCTTCAGACTCCATAATGACCTAAGAGCTCTCGATACTAGGTTTATTCTTCATGAGAAATGTGTTTAGAGCCAAGACTGCTTAAATGGTAAATGGACTGATTCTTATATAGCGCTTTTCTACTCTCCCAGAGTACTCAAAGCACTGTATACAACATGCCTCATTCACACCCAGTTCTAAACACAAGTGCAAACTAATCTACAATCACACTCTGATGAACACATCAGAGAGCAACTTGGGGTTAGTATCTCGCTCAAGGATACTTGACATGCAGACTGGGGAAGCAAAGGATCGAACCACCAACCTTCCAATCAGTAGCTGATCTACCACCTGAGCCACAGCCACCCCTGCTTATTAACATTACATTAATATACAGCAGCACTTTAGCATAAGCTAATGCTGTGTTACACTCTTGGGGTATTAAAGTATTAAAATAGTTACTCCTGAAAATGAAACCACGAATGAGCTCCTCTTGGCAGGATACGTGACCTTTAATGTCTTTCTTCGAGATAATAGAGCTTGAGCGTGTCATGCAAAGCTGTGATCAAAATTATTCTCAGATAAGATTTTTACCAATGAAAGCATTAAAACCTGGAAAACTCCAAAATGTTGTAGTAGTCTGCTTAGATTTCAGGACTGTGAAAGATAATATCTGTCAGTTTTCCAGTCTGCCCAGAAGTTTTTCTCACCTAAATGGTAGGGATTATACCCATCCCCAGCTCCATGGTCATGTTATCTCCCTTTACCCTGCCTTTAGGCCAACTTTGTTACTTGATTGGCTGCTCCTTACAAACAGCAGGACCAAAAAGAAGATAAGTTTATGGCTAGAACCTCTCACATATGCATCTGCACTTTCCTCATTTCATTCAACATGAATATGATCCAACGGTATGCGCAAAGACGATATTAGGACCAATCAGTACCATAAAAGATGTTTTATGTCAATATTTTTTTTAAACAGCCAAACAGCATTCTCAGTGTCATTTTCAATCACTCTGGCTGAAATGTGACCAAAAGGGCATTTGCATTTTCCTTTAGGAAAACATGTTGAGAAAGCTATTTTGAATAACTTGCCTCCAGAAATGCAAATGCCCTTTTGGTCACATTTCAGCCAGAGGATTTAATAATGGGTCTGTATTAAATTAATAATTCAAGAAACAATGGCGTCAAGGTCAGAACAGCAGGTGGATGAATTAAAATGCTCCATTATGTCCTCCAGAGTTTCGACTTTGTTGGCTGTACAGTGTAGCCAGTTCATTTTCTGCACACCTAGAGCAGGAACCCTTGTTCCATTGTTCAACATGGAGCAATTTATGGCCACTGTCATGTTTTCAATTAAAAAATGGTGCAAACTCATTACATTTACTGAGAGATAAGAAGTCAAGGGTAACTGTGTTGGGGATTAGTCAGAGCCCAAGCAGTGATAAACAATAATTTATTCCTGCTGACCGTGTCAAAAAAACTCTTGTTTTTCCTCATTTATGTCAAACTAATGTCTTCTTGTGTCATACTCAATCTGAATGCGTTTTCCTCTTCAGTGGAGCTGCTTCCTGATTTTCAAAAATGTTCTTTTACCTTTTCTCATAAAATTGCAAGAGTAAAAATTTGGTGTCTCATTGATGTAAGTGCCACAGAAAGAACTCTAGCATAACCATTATAACAGCAGAAAACAGCAAACTACTGAAAACACTGAAGCTGTCAGAAAGGCGTTAACAACATTGCTTAAAATATCTTCTTTTTTCCCCAAAAAGAAAACCACCCTGTGGCCTTGAGTGCATGTGTGGGTTCCAACAGCTCGGCTTACCTCAGAAGTCCTCAGCAGTTTTCTCTTTATTGTTGTGAATAAATAAATAAATAAATAAAAATGTGAGACAAAAGATGAAAGCCTCTCAGTGATTTTTGTCAATCATTTGTCTCAGATTATGACTCTTTAAATAATCAACTGCCTATCAATCACTGGGTTTTTTCCCTCCTCTTTTATAGACAACTAGCGAAGGAAATCTAGCCAGAAATAGAAAGCACGAGAGGGGGTGGCAGCAGTGAGCAAAATAAACAGCAGTGGTAGTTTCCATGGCAACCCAAAACTTCCCATGATGGAGTGCCAGCTCAGCACAAGTAATTAATGCTTCACTGGTCCGATAAAGTCTGATAGACTCTGTGCAAAACAGTTTACCTCAACCTTCAAAGCTTAAAAAACTGAAAGAAAAATGTATTTCTGGGTTTTCAGCTCCCAGATTGTCCTCTCAGATTGTGAGTTTCATGTGAAAGTGCTGCTGTGCCCATTAAATCTGCACCTGAAGCCATGTGCTAGGAGCAAAGGGGATTTAAAAAACAAAAGCAAAAAACATATATAACAAATAATATGGCTTGCTTTGTGGTTCAATACACTAACAGCTGGAGCGGGAGAAGCTGACAACAGACAGAATATTTTGGATGAATTTTTCACCAAGCATGTAACGGTTTTTCTTGTCTCTGTGCTGTGCCTGATATCATACTATATAATACTAAATTAATGACTTCTCTTAATCTGCATTTGGACATTGCATCATATATTATGACGTGCTTTGAGGGATGGTGGAAACTCAGCTTTCCCTCATCAGTGACGTGAGGCCAACAGATCTAATCTCATTTTACGTCAGTGCTTGTGTGAAGCTCTGTTAACTTCCTGGTCTTGATGGAGGTTAAAGAGTGGAGCTGAGCAAAATAGAAATGTAGCAGATTTCCAGAGAACATGCTGTCAGCATAGCCATCACCAGTGTTCCCATTACACTTCTTCTGTTCTGTTATTACTCCTTGATTCAGGTACAGAGCTTGAAAATGCCTGCAGTCCTGCCCAAGTCACTGATTGACCATCAGAGAAAGTGTTCTTTAATATCAAGATGCCACACTTTTCCTTATTTGATTTCACTTACTTTAACATCAGCAATCCCACTAAGCAGTCACAGGAAGGTGTTATCAGCTAATTTTGTCAAATCTGCCAATATTTGTGATTAATAACATGCAGAAAGTGGGAGTCAAAAGCGTGGACCATAAACACACATTTAATTTTGTGTATTGTCACAGTGCCACCATAGCTTGTTCATGTGAGACACGCAACACAAAAAGTTACACATTTCATGTTTTTGTTTTTTACCAGAAATACTGTTCAGGTCATGATTTAACTTTAACCCTATCTTACTTTTATCATGAAATTTAGCTTAACGCCACTAAGCTGCAACTTTTAAACAGCAGGAAACAAAGGAGAGAAGAAGCAGCAATCTCAAATCGATTTCTTTGGAAAGTGCATTCGAGTTAAGTAATATTTTCTTTCTTGCTGCCTCATTCTTGGCTCTGGTTTTATCCACGCAGTGCTTTAACCATCGTTAAGTTCTCTCCTCTGCCCTGGTTTGCAGTTGTCAGTCTTCCTTTATACGCCACAACTGAGAGCTGCTGCAGCTGTCCATGATGATGTGTAAGCAGTTTCAAGTGAGCAACGTGTTTTATCAGTGAAGTTTACCCTAGCATGTTTCATCGTGGCAGTACTGCTGGGCTTCAGTAAACATGCACATTAATGCACATGCATATGAAGTTTGGAAAAATTACTTCAAATGCGGTGGAGTTATTTAAGAGATAACGCATTCACAAAATTCATGTTGCCGCTCAATACAGAAAATCTGGGCATCAAATGACTCGTCATTTTATCTGACATAGCAGTGAGAAGACACACACACACACACACACACACACACACACACACACACACACTCACTCACACACACACGATGTGCAAACCAGTTGCGAAACACAGAATTGAGCATCTTGTATCTGAGTGCCACTCAAAGCAAACGAATGCAACAGCATTAAAACACAAAGGGAGGTAAAAGAAAATTAAATAAAACAATTTATTCCATCACAAGATGACACACATTCAGAGATAAGTTATTTCAGTATATTCACACCCTGACGCTGAGCACATTAGGAACAAATTGAAACACAGCCGTGCTGCTTCGGTTTTGCCTTGTCACCACTGATGACTTAGTCCTCGATCATAAAATTTCTGCAGAAGCCTTGTGTTCATTTCAGCCTCTCTCTGGCTCCAAAACTCTATCACTGTCACCATGGAAACAGGGAAAGCCCCACACGTTTCCAAGGGAACCAGATGGAAATTATATGCTTTTTTTTTTCCTTTTCTTTTTTTCATGCCAGTATATGAGAGCTTCTCTGCAATGCTGCTCTGTTCTGAGTGTGTGAACGTGGGTGTGTGTATTCCCGGTGGTCCCACATTTGATTGGGAAAGCTCCGATTTAGCTGAGCCTGCAAATGTTGCCCAGTTCACTTGGCCATGTCCTCGGCCACAGCCTTCCCCATTTTATCTTTGAGGTAGGCTAATTTCTGCCACTCTGTCTTGAGCTCCAGCCACTCGTAATACGGCACCTGAAAGAAAAGAAAACAGACAAAGCATGTGTTTACAGAGCTGATGACCATCTGTCACCATTAAAGATGTATATTTAAAATAAAATGTTGGTTTTCACTCTTAGATTCATATAGTTGGTCAGTTAATACAGTCTGAAACACTGCAACCCGACAAGCAAGTGAGTATACAGTTGGCTAAGGAGATTGTCCTAGATGAGAGAAGAGACAGAGCTTGGATTGGCCTAGATGAGGCAGAGCTGCGGCTGGAGCTCTATTTATACCACAGACTGCAGCGGGGCCCACCTGACTCTCAGCTCTACAAGTATTAGCTCCATTGTTTGCACACAATCAGCCTGACAGAAACAGCAGCAGCGGCGGTGCTGGTTCTCTGCTTCTTTTCTTTGAAATATTGCTCACGAGCAGAGAACAAAAACAGAAGATCTCTATTTCAGTTGGCTTTAGTGTGTGTTTGAGTTTGGGCAATAAAAAAAACTAATCTAAAGAACAAACAGAGCTGTTCAGCCTATATAGAGAAAATTATTCAGTCACTGTGGGGGGGGGGGGGAAACACCACCATCTCAGGCACTGCTACAACGCTGGCTTCTACTCACCTCTACTGTGATGAAGCCAGCCAACTGAAGATGTCGCTTCATCATGACAAAACGTCCCAGAAGGTCTTTACTCTTTGAGCCAAAGTTGGGAAATTCCCAAGATAGGAAAGCTACCCTAAAAAAAAAAAAAAAAACATATGTGGGGAAACAGGAGGACAAATATATTTAGATTCCTGGAGCAAAAGATGCTGCAACATTAAAAAGCTCAAAATAAATCTTTAAGTACCCAAACCCACATGACTCTTCCCTATGACTCACCGTCGTGCTCCTGTGGGTAAAGCCTGATCTCCTCCTCCGCTTGGTAGATGAGGGGCTTTTATTGTTACCATGTCAACTGGTTTGTTGTCAGCATCCACGACGAGCTCACCATCTGAGAACATAAAAAACAAAACCGCTCTAGTAGTGATGAAGCATGTAATCTCATATTATATCTCCAGGCTTATTATATCTCCTTACCAATAGTCCATCCATACACTGTGTCAACACCAATGCGAAGGGCTTCTGACCTCCCGCCCACAAACTTCAGTAATGTTTCTCTCAGGGTTCTCTGCAGAGGGGACAGGGGGGAGCTGCTGGCCGGGAAAAAAGGGACACTCTGAGAGGACAGAGTATCCAAAGAACCAGGATGCTCCAAGCTGAGAGTAGCAGCGATATGCAAGAGCTTCAGTTTGTAGTTCTCTGCTCGAGCTGGACTTCCTTCTATAGTGAGGGAAAAAAAAAAAAAACAACACAAAGGAAAGAGAAGGAGTGACGACAACTCACTGGCAACAGGGCTTCCAAAACCCTTACAAGAAGGTTTGAGGAAACAAAGCAATTTTTTGTCTCTACAGGAAAATGGGACTGATGATCAATCTTGTCCAGTCAGAAGTATAGTGGTGTAGTACTGCCATCTGCTGAGCAGGAATGGTATTTAGGTAGTTAACCATAAATGCCCAGAAAGACACTACAACACAACGTTAAAAAAAGAGAAAAAAAGATGGGAATCAGAGAAATCTGAGGTCTTTTATATATATATTTTTTTTCTTTTTTTCCTTAAAAGTTTCCTTCCTGTCTTGCCTATATAGCCCAGACAGTTTCGTGGTTAGCATCCCTGCATTGCAGTTACATTGATTCAGTCACTCAGCTCTACTTCACCAGCTACTGTGAGTGGTAAGAGGTCTATACAATTGTCTTTGTTTGTGCACACCAACCACAGTTAGGGCTAAAACCTGTGATTAAGAAAACTACGGGGCCAATTTATTTTCATTTATCTATTCCCTTTATTTAACAAGGAAGTGCCACTGAGATCAAATCTGGTTTTACACGGGAGACCTTGCAAAGGTAGCAACCGAACAAACTCAAAATCTCTCAAAAACTGAACAAATACAACATAAAATGCAAGAGACACTCAGAGAACGCAGACCACCACCAAGGCAGCTCAGTATTTATTTTAAAGGGAACAGTATCATATTTTGTATCTAAATTCCATTTTCTTTTAAATATACTTTAAGAAGTTTGCACTAAAGGTAAAACAAGCATTAGATTATTGTAATGCACATAAAGTCAGAATAAAATGAATCAACTGCACTAAAAAAGTATCCCATGCCAACATGTTCCTGTCAGCTCTTTATTCTGGTATGACTATTTAGTTTACAATCTTTGAGCTGCTTTATGTATCGGTCTCCATGACAACTGTGGTGAACATTTCCTCCATGTTTCAGCTTGTAAAACTTTCAGCCTGTGGTATCACATAGGTGCCGTGTGGGGATTCAGCTCTGAATTATGGGAGGGATGTTTTTCCAAGTCTTTTATTTTATTTGGCAAAACAATCTTTGTGCTGGTTTTCTGGGTCTGATTGGATGTCCTGCTGTTATCATCTGTTGTTTCTGCCTCAACGCATACCAGGAATTTTGGTAATGTGCTAGGGGCTTCCTTATCAGTTACCTGAAGCACATTCACCAGCCTCTCCTACTTTAAAGGAGCAGGCCGTGTATTTCACCCTGAACGTCTGACAATTTAGAGGAAACCTGATTTACTTGTGTGAGCCTGCTGTGTCACATAAAGCGCATATCTGCAGAACTGAGAATTGAGGATAAACGCACACACAGTACCGATTCTTACCTGAAAGTTTGGAAACATGATTTTGCTGTATGAGGGGAATGAGATAGTGGGGTTTGGCCTGCTGTAGCACACACAGAGACCAAACCACATCCGTTTTCAGAAAGGGTTCCAGGCCTGAGACAGCCTTCTCCAACACAGAGTGCACCTTTAATCAAAACAGCACAGAGAGCAATCGTTTCAGTTAGGAAGAAGAACGAAATGTGCACAATCAACAAAAAGCCTTTAATGACATTAGCACCTTGTTAAAGAACTCTTCTCCTTTGCTGGGCTGAAAGCCCAGTCTGGCAAAAGTCATGAGCAGATTACACAGCTGAGAAGTAGTATACTTGTTGCTGTTTGCTGTGTAGTGCTGATAAAACAAAATGTATAGAGAGAGAATTTGAAATCACAGATGCACAATGTTTTGAAAATGACTTTTATCAGGGGCTGATTACTCACCTCAGCAAAGGCTTCAAATAGAGGCATATGGAGCCATTTGAGAAAACCAAGTGACTTAGCACAGCGTGTGATGTCAGCAGAACTGAGCTCAGGGACTCTGGGTAATAACTCCGAGGCCATTCGCTGAAATACCTGAGAATGGTGGAAACTCAGCTTCCCTAAAAGCAATGATAAAGGTTCTGTTGTTAGCAGCGCAGAGCGTGTGAGCAGACAGTCATATACAAAACACAACAAAACCTCATTCATCAGGTTTATCAAACCTAATATAAAGACTTGTGATGATAACACATACATAGCCTATTATTTATGGTGTTATTACCGTATGCAAAGGCCATGTCCATTATCAAAGGTGTGGTGAACTCTGCCGAGGGTTTCTGGAGAAGGTGGTAGGACAGAGCCCTGAGAAGTGGGACGCTTCTGCGACTCTGAGCTGCCAAAGATACACAGACTTTGCGAATATCTTCTCCTGAAAAGCCCTCTGCAAGCTCCAAAGCCTAAAAGTGGAGAAAGAGGATCCTTCATATGATTTCAATATATGTCAAGTCAAATCAGTGTATTCATATAGCACATTAAACACAACTGATCTTGCCCAGCTGCATAAGCAATTAAAATTAACAAAGAAACAACACAAGTAATTAAAGAAGAATAAAAACAATAATAATAATAATAATTAGGGAATGGAGTAATAATATAAAAATGATAATAGTGAGTTACGGTAGATGAAAACAGTAAAATGATATTAGAATAAATGCATAGAGGAAAATGACAGTAAGCTTAGGTTATATTTATACTCCAAAAGAAGAAGATGACTGTATCGCTGCCTTAAATACTAGGTAAAATCTCTGTACAGAGTTTTATGTATATGGACACAGTGTCTAACTCTAAGTTACTTTCACTGTGCTGCCACTACAGACACAATCATTTTTATCATTTCTAATCAACACATTAATATTTCAACTTTTTCTATAATATATATATAAAATTTCACACGTGCTTTCTCCATTTAGCAATCTCAAGGGATTGCATGTAAATGACTTTAACCCAGTGAGAAGGGCCAAACTTTTAAACACAGAAATCTGCCTAAAACACTGACATTAAAACTTTAAACTTCAAAACTGGAACTTTAACCGTGTTTTAAAGGTGACCGTTGTTTGAAGTCTGATACCTTGTCCTCCAGTCTGTCCATCAAGCTTGGCGACATGCGTTCTCCTTTGGATATCAGCGCACTGACAGTTTTCGTATCATCAATCTCAGTCCAGCGCAGTTCAAGTTGTTTAAGCGTAGCGTTCACTAGTTCCACATCCTGCTGAGCTTTCCTGCCTGCTCCCCAGTCTACCAAGTAGCCCAGCTGTCTGTACGTCAGCCTTCGAATTCTCCACAGGACTTCTGTCTGGACAGAACTGAGCACCGGATCACCGGGGGAAACACCCATAATCCAGAGAGTTCGCAAGACAGACACTAGACTGCTGTTCCACACAGAGGCCACCTTGAATACACAAAGATAAATGAGATATTTATCTCAACAGACAAGCTTAAAGTTCTTTTGAATGTTGATAACTTTAATAGATGAGGGCAGAGCTAGTGCACTTCACTCATGTACCTGCCGAGATAAAGTATTCATCATATCCAGGAGCCTTGAATCCATCATCAGTTCTGGTTGTTGTTCCTTAAACTTTCCCTTGGTTTTTAGTACCAGCTGGGCCCACTTCATGAGGGCGGTGGCAGCTTGATTACCATTACCTCCATACTTTTCCCAAGCAGACAGGATGTCCTCTGGCACTGTTGCCTTGTCCACCGATTCGTCCAGCTGTGTGCGAGTAGGGCTCACTGAATAGTGGTCTTCTTTGGTAACTGCTGTTCTTTCACACATTGACCTCTCTGTGAGCCATGGCCAGCCCTTGGCTCTTTGATACTCTGCAGGCCCAGCAGCAGATAGAGGTAGGCGAGCAGCAGCAGCAGCTGAGGCCTGAGAGGAGGACCTGCAGAGCAGACGGGCACATCTGCCCAGGAGGCGGCCAGCCATGGAGTCTGAGAGACAGAGAGTGGCTAAAGACAGGAAAGAAGGGCTTTCTCACGGCTCAGCAGCTGGTGTCACCATCCCACTTTAAACCTGAGGGGGCAGTAAAGAATTCAACATTAAGTGTGGCTATAAGAAAAGGGTCGCCTTTTAAATCTCACTACAAGTTAACACATTTTCAAGTCCGCCAAATGCTTTAGCCATGTTTCATCTTCTACTTGTGATACAGATTTCCTGAACAGCGTCGCTAATGGTGATAAAAGTGGTTGTGTAACCAGTGGTACGCAGTTTTTCTTCGTCAATAATGCATCTAAGCCTAGCTCTGCAGTACATGCCACTGTAACGCTGATTAAAACCCATCTTCTTTACACTGAACCCGGCAGCAAGAGAGAACACGCTGGTCTTGTCATGTAACGTTGAATCCTGACCTTGTAGAGAGGAAGAGGCGCAGTGAAACGCCGGTCTGCCATCTACCTCCCCTCATAATACTCGTGTCTGTGCGTCGGAGAGCAGACTCACTGCACGGTTTCACCGGCTACCCAAATAACCAAAGGCTTACCTTTAATTTACGATCATTTTGGCGAAAGTTGTTCACATGGAAAGTGTCTAGGAGAGGTGGTCGCAGAAAATTGACGTCGTCGGACGCTGTCACGTGATCAGCGGATGTCGCTGTCATTGGCTGGAGTCGCCCGACAAGAATCGAGAGTCCAGGTCGCGTTCAATAGTGTGTGTTTGAATCTATTTTATAATGTAATGCATTTCTATATAAACCAAATCCAAACGTTCGCCAGTTCATGAATGAAATGAAGCTCACATTCAGGGCAAATCTGTCTTATTTGCAAGCTACTTAGTTTACCGTCACAGTTGGTGTGAACGCTCTCATCACACTTGACAGGAGAAAGCACTGTGCAAAACTCTTGAACCACCCATTGCATTACTTTGTTATATTTTGCTTACATTTTTTTTTCTTCTTGAGCAATAGTTCTACAGATTTTCTGAGGGTCAGTCAATCTTTCGACATTGGCTGCTTTTTCATTCGTCAGCACTGTCCTTGTACCTGGCCATTTTCACAGGAATTGGGCTTTCTCTTTTTCTTCTTCTTCTTCTTTTTTTGTTTTTGATCAGCCACTTAACATTGACCAAAGAATCATTAAAAAAGGGGCGAACCAGTGCTGTGTCTACACATAACAGACAACTTAGCAAAGAACTAATTTTAAATTCTATCTTTAGGCACAAAAACCCATCACTAGTTCCCATTTTATTTTCCATATTATTGTAGGTTACCATTTTGACAGGCAAAGTGATTTCCAAAGAGCTACAGCAAAAACAAAAACTTGGGGAAACCAGAGCGGTGGAGGCAGGGCTGGACTGTCTGAATGTGGCATACCTGGATTTAATGGGCCAATGGAAAGTCTAATGAAAGTGGTGAAAAGGTAGAGCTGAAAAGCTGAGAGAGAAAAACAAACAAACAAACAAACAAACAAACAAACAAACACACACACACACACACACACACACACACACACACACACACACACACACACACAGTACCAGCAAAATCAAACAAAATACAAACCTTTTATGGTGACTTTCTCACAGTCACAGGAGGCAGCTGTTGTTAGCATTAGTCATGGAGAAGTGCAGGAGGCGGGACAGCAGCCCCAACAACAGAGTGAGGAAGAGACAAAGGAGGGGTTAAATTAACTCGGTAAGAAAATAGATGGAGGGACATAATAAGGAAGGGAGAAGTTCAAGGGTTCAGGCAAAATGAATGGCTACTTGACCAGTGAATGGCCACTGCTTATAGTACCAACTGACTAAAACTTGTGTCAGTTTCAATAACAAATATATACTGAGTAATCATGGTGAGCCACCTCGACTAAGAGTTCAGCCCTGGATGGAGGACAAAAGAATAAGTAGCAGCCCAAAACACTATTTACAACAGATGAATAGTATCTGAAAGTCATGTTTTCATGAAATTGGAAACAATTAAGCAAAGTCCTGATACAGAACATGAGATATGCATCTGGACCTTTATTCTACCCATCTACTGTTTGCTTGAGCCTCATCAGAAATGGTCTCTGTGCAAGGTTGGCTGTAATGAAGACATGCTTAAGGAAGAGAAACGGGGAGAAAAGGCTGATATATGTCAAATTACATAAACTGAACAAAAATCAGTGGCGAGAGGTCTGATGGAGCAATATTTAAAAATTTGAAATTTTGCGTTCAAGCCATTGTCAGTATGTATAAATGAGGAAGGGAGAGTGGTTACAACAATGAGTGTCTGCAGACATCTGTAAAAACACGGCAGAGGCTCTGTCATGTTTGGGCCCTGCAGACGACAATCTGAGCAGAGAGTTTCCCCTCACCTATCCACCCTCCAGCACTGCGTTCTTAGAGCTGATAAAAGTACTTTGATTATCTAACCACTGTACAGACTATTATACAGTGTGGTATAATATTGACTCTCACAGCTTATCGTACCTGCTATTTATCTTTTTATTTACACAGCATGCAAAGAGTTCTACGTAGGAACAGGTAAGGGACAGTATGACCTTAACTCCGTTTGGTACATAACCACAGGCTATTATAGTTAAAGTATATGTTGATACATAAATCAACTCTGAACTGTCCATTTATTATTTTTAAATGTATTTCTAAAAATTACATATTTTTTCTTCTTTGCGTCTTTCCAATCTAATATCTGATAAGCAAAGTCCAAACTGAGTCAAAACTACTAAACGTTTTGTCCCTCAACACGACGGTCTCTATACAAGCTAAATCTTTTTTTGTACTTATTAACCAAATAGCCTATTCATCATTACAGTTTTTTGATTTGGATTAAATCGATTGATTTGCAATTGCTAATGTTTAAAAATCAAATAGCCAGTAAAGGTGGAGATTCAGAATAAGGTAGAAGGAACTGGTAAAATTAATTTGTAGTTTGGGGTTAATGCTGTAAACGGAGGAGGATATGGGCTTAGACCGAACGAGTATGAGCTGTCACAGTGCCAGTCTCTGCGACACTCAGCTTGCAGCGGGAGGCAAGCGACATCAGTGAACACGCTGACACCATTAACCTTCCTCTGTGGTCGAGGTAACCTGCTCCAGCACCGCGGATAAGCTGAGATTGGCAGCAGGTGTGACAGCTGATTAACACAAGCTGCAGGCAATTTCCCCTCTGATGTTTTTGTTTGTATTTTGCTTTGTGGAGCTGCAGGCCGTCATTGGCTGTCTGGTCCTGTGGCACAGCTGTTAGGGTGTGAATTTTAGTTATGTCTGTTTTTTCACATCTTTTCCATCAGAACTACATTTTATTATATACTTATATAATTAGTAATAATCAGTGAATTATTTTCAATAATTCAGTCAATTAGATGTCTGAATTTATCAGAATCTATCAATGTAAAGTAGATTGTTGTTCAATAATGAGAGGTAGTGGGTGCACTGCAATGTTAAGATTATGTGGTTGGAATGACATTGGTCTCTATTAACCTTCACTGTTCCTTGCTTTTAATTTCATTCAGTTTATCAGGAAAAACATGCTAAGGTTAGATAAGAGATACACAATACAGTTTCACTCGTATCATAAGCTTGTGTGTGTGTGTGTGTGTGTGTGTGTGTGTGTGTTCCGTGTAACCTGACTAGAGGTGACATTTTACGCAGGCTGCTTGATAAACACGAGTCTGTTTCCAGCAGTGGGAGTGCGCATGTGCAAATTAAAAGGACTTTTTGAGGTATAAAAACCTTTCCCAGAAAATTTGTTGTGTCTCAGACCATTGTGTGTGTGTGTGTAAGATCGCGTGTGTGTGAGAGAGAGAGTGAGAAACAGGGCGCGTGTTCGGGACTGTACCTTAAGTGACAAAATTTCGGGGGCAAAGAAGGACAGAGTGGTGTGGACCTCCATTGATTTGGGAGAACCTTCCCGTGTCACACCTGCAACCATGAAAGTAGGTGACACAGAATATTATGAATTAAGCGTGAAAAAGAGCAGCAGGTCGATCTAATATAAAAATAAAATGGACCTGTTTTGTAGTTTCTGGTATATTTGGGAATGGGTTCAAAAAAGCTTATATGTTTATAGATGTCTATAAATAACTGTGCAGTATACAGAAATGCCTCAGTTGAAATAGCAATACATAATTTCAGATATATACATAAATACATAAGTATTATTTATCTAACTGTACAGTTCATCTGTGGGTTTTGTAATGAAGTGGTAAAAAAATAATTTAACAAAAAACTCATTTAAGAAGCATTTAATGTTAGCAATACAAAGGTCACATTGAAGGGTGCTGTGTATACCAAATGTATGAAATTATTTTTGTTTTGGTCTCTTCACCATCAAAAATATATGGACTTAAGTATTGTTTCCATATCTACCTGCATTCAGGACTCATACGACATGTTCGAAATGAATGGCGACATGGACAAGAAGAAGAAGAAAAAGATGAAGAAGAAGGAAAAGCTGGAGGGCATGAAAAAAGAAATGGATATAGTGAGTGATTTTAAGAAAGCTCTGTTCTTTTATCACCTTTAATCATGTAGAAAGGATTGGGCATTAGTTGAATAAAGGCTCTATCACTTTCCACGTTACTTTTATGACTTATTCCAGCTGCTGTTGAGATCTGACCAAATGCATCAATTTAGATATGAGTACATAACCTTAGCTCACTCCCCTTTGGAAGATTTCTGAATCTGTAATTTTGTCTGTCTCCTTCTGCAGGATGACCATGAAATAACAATTGAAGAGCTTGAAATGAGGTACACCACCAGTGTCGATAAAGTAAGACATTTCTCATCTTTTATTTCAGTCTTGTTTATTTATTCTTTATTATGCAACATTAAACAAGACAAAGGCAGTGCCTCTGTCCTTTTTTAAAGTTCACTTTTTTTCATGTGTCTTGCTCTGTACTCCATCCACAGGGCTTGACCTCCTCATTCGCCCGAGAGGTCTTGGAGAGAGATGGTCTTAATGAGCTGAAGCCTCCTAAAGGAACTCCTGAGTATGTGAAGTTTGCCAGGCAGCTGGCTGGAGGCCTTCAGTGTCTCATGTGGGTTGCCGCTGTTATCTGCTTCATCGCCTTTGGAATTGAACTTGGAAGAGGGAACCTCACAAGCTTTGATGATGTGAGTCAGCACTCTTCCCTTTCTCTTGCTTCTCCTTTAGTGTACAACTGAACCGAATGCATTATGGCTCATGTAAATTGATTTGAGCAGGAAGTATCGGAGAGAACTGGGAGGCAAATGAAGAGAGACTGTGGGAAGGAGGGCAACGACGTCCTATTTTAACATCCTCTGTCTCTCTCTCTCTCACTCCAGCTGTACTTGGCCATTGTCCTTATTGCTGTTGTCGTGGTAACCGGTTGTTTTGGTTACTACCAAGAATTCAAGAGTACTAACATCATTGCCAGCTTCAAAAACCTAGTTCCACAAGTAAGTTGCACAAATGCAGGTGTCAAAATGTTACCAAATGTTGGCCTATATTATTAATGACGTCTGTTATATCTCTCTGGCCTTCATGTTTTAATCCTCTTTCATCTTGTCTAATCTGGCAACCCACTCTCCAACATTAGCAAGCCCTAGTAATCCGTGATGGTCAGAAGAACCAGATCAATGCTAACGAACTAGTGGTGGGGGATCTGGTGGAGATCAAAGGAGGAGACAGAGTCCCTGCTGATATTCGCATCATCACTAGTCAGGGCTGCAAGGTAAAATACACACATACTGCAGTGCACTGTGGACAGGATACTGTCCTATAGCATTGGATACTTTATTAGAAATGTTATAATGCTATGTTATAATGCAGGCCTATGGTCAAAGTTTAAAAAGTAAAATTTCTTTAAATAACACGAGTTGATGATTTGAATAATGGAGGGACACTAAAAGGTTCACATTTACTTGGCTAATGGAATTAAAAACATGAAAGAGCTTGGTCCATTATCGCACACCTCTGTTTCTTATCTCGATTTCAACATGCAGATATGTAGGAAATCTTTTGTAAATATACTTTGTGTGCCAGGTTGACAACTCGTCCTTGACTGGGGAGTCTGAACCACAAACCAGGAGCCCCGAATGTACTCACGAGAATCCCCTGGAGACCAGGAACATTGCTTTCTTCTCCACAACCTGTCTGGAAGGTACATTAGATAACAGGGTTGGCTTTTGTACTCTTTAACACATTATCTTTGCCTAAAATAGGTCTATGATGGCTTCTGCTAATATTTTTCAGTTTGTTGTGAAGCAGAAGCAGTAACTAAACACGGTAAACAAACATACAGTATCTCCTCTCCCCTCCAGGTGTGGCCACTGGCGTGATCATTAACACAGGCGATCGTACTATCATCGGTCGGATTGCCAGCTTAGCAAGTGGTGTAGGAAACGAGAAGACGCCTATCGCTATCGAGATTGAGCATTTTGTGGACATCATTGCTGGTCTTGCGATCTTTTTTGGGTTTACCTTCTTTGTGGTTGCCATGTTTATTGGATATGCCTTCCTGGAAGCCATGATCTTCTTCATGGCTATTGTGGTGGCTTATGTGCCAGAAGGGCTACTTGCTACAGTAACCGTAAGTTTCACATCTACTATAACATCTGTGTGTGTCAAATACCTGTCTGTCTTATAATAAGAGAACCCAGCTTTACAAGTGCTCATTTTGAAGAATCACGTGTTGTGTATTAGTACACAGTTACTCGTTTTCTCTGTGGTTCTTCTTTGTAGTAACACACCAGCCCATAACAAACTGTTTCTTTTGGACAGGTTTGTCTGTCTCTCACTGCTAAGCGACTTGCCAGGAAGAACTGTGTTGTGAAGAACCTGGAGGCCGTGGAGACATTAGGTCAGCATATCAGACTGTTACTCAGCGGAGACAGCTTATTATAAAATCACTTCATGATGAAAGGGATCATTTTATTTATAATTCGATTATTTAAAGTCTCACTGAGTTCAATTGTGGTGATAAAATCATTGCAAGTTTGGCAATATTTAGATATTAGTTAATAATAATGTGCTGAGTGGTTTTCCACAGGCTTGACAGTTTATATCTGTCTGTGTGTTAAATTGTTTTGGTTTTTTTTGGCTGTTTTATTGTCTCAAGTTATAATAAACCTACATTTTTTATGTTTTCTCTTTCATATGAAGCTTATGTAATGAAATGTCTTATGAATAAAAACTGTCATTGCCATTCATCAAAAAGTTTATCACGTATGCAATTCATAACATCGTAAAAATGTCCTCATAAAATCCAGTCTCTCGTACGTTTAGAAGACGCGTGTGTAACCTTTGACCCTTGTGTGCTTAGGCTCCACTTCAGTGATCTGTTCGGATAAGACGGGCACACTGACCCAGAACAGGATGACTGTAGCTCACCTTTGGTTTGACAACCACGTTCACGCTGCTGATACCACAGAAGATCAGTCTGGTAAATAAGCACATTTAAAGCAGTGCCTTTTGAAATCACCCAGTTGTATTGCTGTAAACAGTTCTATAACAATAATCAAATATGCATAGGTCAAAGTTTCGATCAGTCATCAGAGACATGGCGTTCCCTGGCGAGAGTTGCAGCCCTCTGCAACAGAGCTATATTCAAACCGGACCAGGAAGGAATACCCATTCCTAAGGTACAGGATGATCTCTGGTGTTACTGTCTCATATGTACGTAATTACGTGAACTCTGTGCTATTTAATTAAACTTGGTTTGACTTGATTTGGAGTCAGCTTGCATATAGTGCAACTCTGGCCCTGCAAAATGTTGCATTTAGTCTTGCTTTATTATAAACATTATATAAAGTTATAGTAGCTCGGTGGCCCATTATCTAACTCTTTCATGAAAAGATTTGTTCTCATCACATTGCTTTTACCGCCTCTCATAGCGGATTGTGGTTGGAGATGCATCTGAGACCGCTCTGCTCAAGTTCACTGAGCTCACTGTAGGAAACACCATGGACTACCGAAACCGCTTTAAGAAAATTGTGGAAGTGCCTTTCAACTCTACCAACAAGTTTCAGGTAGCAACAGAGATATTTTGTCATGCTTGATGAATCCCTGCATTCTTAATGATAAAAAAAAAGATCATTTTGTGGTCACCTGGAGCTTTACATTACTTAATTGTCTTGTCTGATCCTTAGCTGTCTATCCATGAACTAGAGGATCCGCTGGACCTGCGTTATCTGCTGGTGATGAAGGGAGCACCAGAACGTATTTTGGAACGCTGCTCCACCATTTTGGTAAAAGGCCAGGAGCTGCCGCTGGACGAGCAGTGGAGCGAATCCTTTCAGACGGCTTACATGGACCTGGGAGGGCTGGGAGAAAGAGTACTGGGTTAGAGTGCTTCTCATTAAAATGTTGCTAGAGTTGTTTGTTTTTCCCGCCACACACTGTTGGAGGTTTGAGCAAATCTTTCAAAACATTTTCACTGTAATCAGCTTTGTTTTATGGCCCGTAATAATTGATAGTACATAATTAATTTTGGTGGCGCTTTGGGTTTTGTGTTTTTAACCATCCTTCCCTGCGCTCCCAGGTTTCTGTCACCTTTATCTAAATGAGAAAGAGTTTCCTCGTGGCTATCAATTTGAAACGGATGACATGAATTTCCCCACATCTGGATTGTGCTTTGCTGGCCTCATCTCAATGATTGACCCACCAAGAGCCACTGTACCCGATGCAGTGATGAAATGCCGTACTGCTGGTATCAGGGTGCGTTACTATGGCCACACTTAAACGGCTTGTTTTTTTAGATGGTTTGAGTTCTAAAAAATAGTTTTTACTCACGTAATGCAATTTTTTTTCTCATAACTTTAGGTTATCATGGTAACTGGAGACCATCCAATTACTGCAAAGGCAATAGCAGCTAATGTTGGCATCATCTCAGAAGGCAGTGAAACAGTTGAGGATATTGCCCAGAGGAAGCGCATACCTGTGGAACAAGTCAACAAGAGGTGACTGCATCGCTTCAGACCACAGTTTAAACAATTCCCATTTCAGTGGCTTATACATTTGACTGTCTGTACATTTGAGTCTAATGTTTATTTCTCACAATCATTCAGCATATGTTGTGACAAATAAATAAACGATGTATATGTATGTGTCTGCACAGTGAAGCTCGTGCTTGTGTGATCAGCGGTGGCCAGCTGAAAGACATGAGCAGCGACGAATTGGACGAGGCGCTGCGCAACCATCCTGAGATGGTGTTTGCAAGAACATCCCCTCAGCAGAAACTGATTATTGTGGAGAGCTGTCAGCGTTTGGTAAATACAAATACACTGTGATCTCTCACTACCCTGCCTCCACCTCATAACTCGCGGCCTGACTTTTAAACTTGTTGTGCACATGTTTCATAAAAGCATATGCTAATATCTTACGGTCCCCTTACAGTAAGATATTAGATATTAGACCTTACTATGGCCCCCCTGTGAGGACAGTGAATGAAGAAGCAGCAGGGGAAGAGATTGGTTTGCTCATATCATTTTACCCAGTGTGTTCAGGTTAATGACTGTTTTCATCTTTCACCACCCCAGGGCTCCATTGTGGCTGTGACAGGTGATGGCGTGAACGACTCTCCCGCTCTTAAGAAGGCCGATATTGGCGTCGCCATGGGGATCGCTGGCTCAGATGCTGCGAAGAACGCAGCAGACATGATCTTACTGGACGACAACTTTGCTTCTATTGTCACCGGAGTGGAGCAGGGTGAGACTTGAGAAGAAACTCTGCTGTGTATTAAAAGTGGTCGTATGTAGAGTGAATTTATATTTTCCTACTTAAAGTACTATTGATTTTGAGGTAAAACCTGTGGTAATTATAAACATCCTGCAGTTGCTTGTACTAAGCAATGAACAGTTAAAGCTAAAGCACATTGAGTCCTTTTGTTGTCACACCTGTGTATGTGTGTCTGTAGGCCGTCTTATCTTTGACAACCTGAAGAAGTCTATTGCCTACACGCTAACAAAGAACATTCCTGAGCTGACTCCATATCTGGTCTACATCACCGTCAGCGTGCCTCTTCCTCTCGGCTGCATCACCATCCTGTTCATTGAACTGGCCACTGACATTGTGAGTAACTATGTCATTAGTACCAGTTCCTTAAGGAAGAAAATTGCTTAATTACAGTCATTACGCTGATAATTTGGTTTAACTAGCGATGATTGCTGTTATCCTATATTTGCTTGCACCACTCACACACAGTTTAGCCCTTAACAGTGGGTGATTTAGTGATATTAATATATTCTTCACTCTCATATGTGCTTTGGACTGATATCTCGTATGTTTATTTCTCTCTGGTGTAGTTCCCCTCGGTTTCTCTGGCATACGAGAAAGCAGAGAGTGACATCATGCACCTTAAACCTAGGAACCCCCGGCGTGATCGCCTAGTGAACGAAGCCCTGGCTGTGTATTCGTACTTCCAGATAGGTGTGGCTATAAGTGTTTGTGTCATTAAAATATACATGCAGTACAGTTTTACTATTGGAATTGCTTATCCCAGTTACCCTTAACTGAATGACAAACACAAAACTATCTCAGTCCATCCTGTAAAGTGCAGCAGATGAGATGGTACTGCTAATACTTAGAATATCTATTTTTGTCTCTCTGCATCTACATACTGTTTAGAAACTTCTGACCCTTTTTATTCTATGTATGTTTTAGGAGCCATTCAGTCTTACGCAGGTTTTACTGATTATTTCACCGCCATGGCTCAGGAGGGTTGGTTTCCACTCTTATGCGTTGGCCTGCGGGGTCAGTGGGAAGACGTCAAACTTCAAGACTTACAAGACAGCTATGGACAAGAATGGGTTAGCTTAGACCTTCTGTTTTACTTTCAGTGTTACTATAAGTGTTTTTGGTAATAGGGATATTTGTAATTTCTTTATGGAAGGACTTACTCTCTCATTTCCTCTTCTCTGTGTGCAGACCTACAGTCAGAGGCTGTATCAAGAATATACGTGCTACACCGTGTTTTTCGTCAGTATAGAGATTTGCCAGATCTCAGATGTGCTCATCAGGAAAACACGACGTCTCTCTGCATTCCAGCAAGGCTTCTTCAGGTCAGCAAAGACCCGTCTATACCATGACTTGCTACTAGCTAAATGTGAAGCGGAAACATTTCTAGTTTGTCAATAACTGTGAAACCAGGATAAAGTAGAAAACCAGCATAATTCCTGTCTGAGTGTTTAACTGTTATCCAAGATGGCTAACCCTGCTGATTGTCTTGAAATTAAGCAAAAAGAGCTTAAAGTGCAACACATGAAACTAGAGTCAGGAAAGTGGCAACATTAGATGCTTGTATAGCCACTTTTCTTAAGAGCTACAGCTGACTACAGAGTCTTTGTTAAACACTAATTTTGCAATTCCTAAACACAAAACACAAGTTTGATACATTTATCTGGGAAATTTCCCATGTGTTTGGTCTAATAAGTGACTGTAACAAGATCCAACTGGGAGATTTTATGTTTTCGTGTGCAGGAACCGAGTCCTGGTGTCCGCCATAGTCTTCCAGCTCTGCCTGGGTAATCTGCTTTGCTACTGCCCTGGAATGCCCAACATCTTCAATTTTATGCCCATCAGGTAAAAACACAGGTCCTCATTTACATGGTCACCATCTTAAAATCATAGTTCAGACTGGATTGGAAAACAAATTGTCAGTAATCTACAGAACACATTTTTTATTAAAACATAATATTGAGACAATAGGTAGAAAATGTTTAATATTATACTTACTAACTTACACAATCATTTTTGCTTGTTAAAAACCAAAAGGTTCTTTAAATGTTAACACATTGGGTTATTTTCTCTTCAGGGTTCAGTGGTGGTTTGTTCCAGTTCCATTTGGTATTTTAATCTTTGTCTATGATGAGATCAGGAAGTTGGGAGTGAGAAGACACCCAGGAAGTAAGTTTAAAAATCTTCTTCTTCTTCAATCATCATTAAATTAACCATTCTCATTCCATGACGATGAATCTATCTCTTGCTATTTCACAGGTTGGTGGGATCAGGAATTATACTACTGAGATCATAGAAGAAATTTCAGCCTTTTGTCCAGTGACATGCATGAAAGCATCCTTTATTCACAGAACATGACAAACCAGGAGAATGTCACCCAATTCAACAATTATCTACATTTCACTGAGATTTATGTATTTAATTTAATTTCAGAAATTTATGAATTTTCAAAACTTCCTAAATGCTTTTGACAAAATAAAAAAGGGTTAATCGCTATTTCAAAACTTCACAGATGTGTGTTTTTGCAAATCTTTGACTGATTGCATTGTATTTATATTAATAATGAATTTTATGACTGTCAAATCAATTACGTGTCTTTTTAATAAAATATGCTTCATGTGTGCTGACCTTTTCCAACCTACAATGTGTTTCACAAATGTTAACACTGCACATGTGATTCAGATTTTGGGTTATCAGTTTTAATGGTTAAGGATAACCTTTTTAAATTAATTTGGCAGAGGTCTTTATAGCTAATATGCAGTGCAACTGTCATAAATACAAACACACACAGATATTTTAGAAATTTGTCAAAAAATTATTTAAACTAAAATTATATCGTTTATTAAACAAATAATAAACAATTTGGATTTTTACACCCAAATTTGAGCTGGCACATTGGACTTCTATTCAAATTAAAATAATTTTTTGATTTAGGATCTTAATCAAAAAACAAAATTAATGATTTTTTGCAAAACAGTACATTTGCAAATTTTTGACTAACAATGATATTTTGGCATTACAAATATAACTTTGATTAAAGACCTTGCACACATTGGTGTATTGACGATTAAAAACATAAAAAAATGATTTTGATAACTACGAATACTGTTAATTTGCAGCAGCTGTGACATAAACCTTACACTGGGAGGTGGTCTAATACATTTGTTAAGCACTGTGTGCAAAAGAATTTCTCCAAGAGAAATTTGATTTCAGTTGTTTTTGAAAAACACCAATAAACTGACAACAATTCCATGTAGAACTGATATTTAAAGGATGGGAAGCATATGAATTAAAGTTTAAAATCACACAATCATGTGGCAGATTGAATCTTTTTACATGTTGTGAATATGCAAAAATTAAAATCTCAAAATGCCATGTTTAAGGGCTTTTTGAGATTAGGGGTTTTTTGTTCTTAGATATCATTTACATTTGAAATATTGGTACAAATGTTTTCCCCTTTTTTAGTCTTCAGCCTTTTCAACTTTGTTGTATTACTATCACAAATGATCTGTGTACAGTAACAGATAATGTGTCTTCAAACATGAGATATGAATTCATTTCCTGTGATATTTTGCTGTTTCATTAAAAAAGAAAAGTGTTGCAGCTCTTTTGAGGACTCCTTTTAGGAGTTTCCACTTTTTCCTTTCACAGAGGTAAACTTTGCATTAAAGTCTATTTTGCCATTATTTAGTGAACGTCACGCTTAAATACGACTTGAGTAACGACTTAAACCATAAATATTTTAGACAAGTGTTTACTGATGGTGTGAATAAATGAGACGTAGGGTCATTTTTCTTCCACACATTCTTTTTTCAGCCAGATGAGTTGCACCCTGCTTTTTCGTTTTCTTTTTTTTTTTACAAAAACAAATGTAATAATAATGCTGGTTTAAGACATGCATTGGCTTTCAGACTAACAAAACTGTTCAAAAATAGTAATTCTAGTAGTTCTTTTTTCTCTTCTTCTTCCATCTCTTTGGATCCTTCTTCTTTTTTGGACTCTATTCGACCTTCCAGATGGCGATCTTGCCGTCACGACACGCAGAGCCACTGAGGACATATCGATCCTCGGCAGAGCAGAGCGTCTGAATGCTGTCTGAATGGGCCTGCAGCTCCTTTGCTACCGTGTGGCTCTCTATGTCCACTACCAACACTTGGCTACTCAGCTGACCATTACACTGACCCCCAGCATCACTCCTTCCAACCCAGATCTAAGAATACAAAAGGACATCAATGAAAGGTTTCATTGGATAAATGAAAATGTTTTGAATGATTAAAACAACTGAATGGTTGACATGTTTGTGTAAACCTCACAAGACATGCTGACAACAATAGTAAAAATATCAATACAAAGCAGCAAACATAAGATCATTTCGTGACCTGACATGCTAATCACAGCTCACCTGGTCTTTGACACGAATCATACATGTGACCCCTGAACTTCCAGGCAGGGAGATTATTTTAAACGGATGCCTGTGATTGTTTGTGTGCCAGAGACACAACTCTACTGAGTCTGCACAGCCTGTCCACAGCTGTCCTCGCTGAAACAAACACACAAAACACATGAACAATCCTGTAACTGTAGGAGTTCAGAGTTAAGAGGTCAAGAGTTAATGTTTCCATTGTAACCCCTCCAGATTTGACAGAGAAACACTCATTTTTAACACTCGATTTTAACTACTATCATTTTACACCTCAGAGTTACATTAAAAGAATGTGACTCTGCTTAGAGTAAAATTAACTCTACTTTTGCAAGAAGACTATTAACACCAAAACATTTAACACTTTTGAATTTGCTGTGTACACTGTGACTGCATGCCACCTACTGACTGAGACATGGATTGACACAATGAATCACCACTAGCGTTCTTAATTAACAGACATATAAGCAAGGATTGTAAAGTCACCTCTGGTATATAAATGAAGCTGCTGAAACTACTGGGCATGCTCTGTAGGTCCTTATGAAGTGTTATCTTTCTTTGTGGTGTCCCACTCTTTTTCACTTCCACAATGCCGTCACCACAACCTGCACGAACACACATCCTCAAATCATCATCCAAACACATTTGGCTTAAGGTGGCTTAATGTGTAGACATAATTGATCTACTTAGACCACCAAGAAAAAAATGTTAGGCATTGTCCCAGATACCTCTGGGCAATGTATGTAAGCAATGAGAACAAGTGGACTGTCATGCTCCTGGGCCTCCAGCCCAGTGTTTTGTTTTGTTTTTTCTGCACTTATTATAAACTTCCTTGGATTTAAGAAATATGCAAATTCAAGCTCTGTATTACTGAGTCTGGAGTTCAGTATTCCCTAGTACCACTGCACTTTTGTTATTTATATAGTTAATTCTTGGTTCTTGTTTATGTTAGTTCCCTTTTGTGTCCACTTCACCCTAGTCTCGTCTCCGTGTCTTGTCTCTGTGTTTTGTTACCCTTTTTTCTCCCCGGTCTGGTCTCCCTGTGTCCTGTCTCTGTGGCTGTATGGTTTCCCTGTCTTGCCAAGTTGTTACATCTTAAGCCCTGATCCCTGTGTTTGTCCCATCCTGTCCCTGTAGTCATCTCTCTGTGTTTCATCCTGTGTTCATCCTTTTTGTGTCCCCTTAAAGTCTGTTAAGTCTCTGTTTTTATAAGCCTTTCGTCTTGATCAAGCAGGTATGTCTTAGTCTCTGCCTCAGTGCTTATGCTTCCTGTTTTATTTTGACACTCCGTCGTCTCTTGTGCAATATGTTTGGTTTAACTTGCCATGTCTTTGATTGGCAGCTGTGCTCCCACCTGTTTCCTCTTCACCTGTATGTATTGTCAGCATCGCCCTCATTGTGTGTAAGCTTTTCTCAGTCTGCTTTTGCGTTTGTAAATTACCATCAACTCTGCTCTGTTATTGCCTGTCTCACGCCCGCTCTGTGACATGAAGCTCTTGAGAGAGAACTCATTACTCCGAAACACATAATCAGAAACATTGATTAAATGAGGGAGAAAGAGGAGAGAGCGTGTACTCACAGCACCACAGAGCACTGTTGTGGATCTGTATGGAGGAGAGATAATCACAGCTGAGTAAAAACTGCCGCTTCACTTTAAGACTGGATGAGTCCCATTGCAGGATCATCCCATCGCGGCTGCAGGAGTATGTCAGCAGGCTGGGAAAGAAGGCTCATTTAATACAGCATCACAACATGTTCATTAACACATTGAGACTCACTGTAATAAGACTGCTCTCATTTTTGCGCGTGTGTTGGTTTTTGTGCTTTGTACGAACTACAGATTAACACGTCTCTACCTGTTGGCTTGGTTGCTGGAGTCCACTGTGAGGCCAGTCACTTCATGTCTGTGTTCGGTCAGCTGTTTGTTGCTGGACATGCTGTGAGTGTCGATAATGTAGATTACAGAGTCCTGAGAACCAATCCACACCTGCTCCTGGACCAGTCCTATCATACAGTTCTACACAAAGGATAAGATAAGATGTATTTTATTCATCACAAAGCTGCCAAATTTCTATTTTTTACAACAGTTAAGCAGAACAAACAAATAACAAATAGTTTAAATAAGAAGATGAGTATGTAGCTCAATCAAATACACTACATATGTCTAAAGGTAAAAACTAATAAGAAATTAGAGAAGAAACAAATGTTCAAATTAAGTATGAATTTAAATTAGAATCTTAAATAATAATAGATAAAAGTAAAAATGTGATGGGAACTTGATGTATGTAGCTTAATGTAGCTTAATGAAAATCACTATATCTTAGAACACAAAGGCAATACAATGTTGAAATATTGGTATCTGTTTTACTTCTATTACTATAAACCTGCTCTTTTTGAATAATAAATACAGAGAACAACACAGAGAACAACAATACTGAAAACAACTGAATGTTGCACGAAAGCCCTCGACCAAAACAAATGTGTCCATCGACCACGCTTCCTGTGTCCCTTCACATCCTCTGCATGGTGTGGTAAACATAGACTGTGGATAAACAATTGGATGTAGCCTCTGGGTCTGAAAAGTGAAACTAATGTGGAAATGTCCCAGACCCCCTCTCAGCAGAAGGGACAGACATGACCCAGCTTTACACTTGCCATGTATTTGTAACTCAGCATGATATTTCTGGCTACACCTGTGGTCTAAAAACTGGCAGCTTGTGCGATAATATTGCAAGATGGTCTAAAGTTTGAATCACTGAGTACTGTAACAATCTAGCAATGCAAAAACTTATTGCATTTTCAGTATACGAATAACTAAGTCAAACAGCCATGACACTTTATACACATGTTGTTTGAGATCTATAAGCATGTTTCATTTTCATGGACAAAATCAGTGGAGAGATACATTAAATAGCTCATAGCTCAAATAGTAAAAGCACGCTTCCTCTCACCAGCTGCGACTGTCCAAGCTGGATACAGTCCTGCAGCATTGACCAACTCGCCGCATCAAATACAACCACCTTACCCCCACTGAGAGCCACCCACAGCTTTGGGTTCATATCACCCACTTTGCCAGTACCAGTCAGCTGACCTGAAATGAGAAAGAAATGTGCAAAAAATAAGAAAAAGTGTTCTAAATACATAAAAAAAAAGGATAACAGCAGTCAGTTAACACTGATTTTAAATTCATTAATTAACGCTTATTTCACATTTTCCATACATAGTTTTTTTACATAACTATATCACGTGGTAATAGCTGTTTTATATAGTTGTACAAATATCAGATCCTCTTCAAAATAGTGTGTATGGATAACCAATGTTGATATTGACAAAATATAAATAGGTTTAGTGATATTCTGTTGTAAAGGTAAGTAGCCTCCCCCTCATTTCAATGATACCTGGAGTGTAAAGCAGCACATGTACGGTCTGTGGCTCAGCCAGGTCCAATGATGGGTTGATCTTGTGTTTGAGAGTCTCTGAGGTAGTTTTAGGCACTATCATAGGCACTGGCCAGAAACAAGAACACGATAAACAAATATAAACAGCATATACTGAACATACTCTTCTATATTTATTTATTTTTTCTTTTATCAAAATTACACGATTTGACAGAAACAGTCAAAAACAAAACAAAACAACAAACTCTGAGCCCAGACCTTCTTGTCTGATTTTATCAAAGTAAGCCAGCTTTGAAGCAGCAGTGATGGATCTCTGATTCTGCAGGCAGCCTGTGACAGCATCTATTAGCAGAACGTTGGTCAGAGCCTGAGTCATGTACTGAGGGTCCTAGAGACACAAAGTGAGATTAAAAACCTAAAATAATAACAAAAGGATTAAAAGAAGGGGTAAGGCAGGTTGTACTTAAGAACAGAAAAGTTATGGCAAACCAACAGAGTAGCTAAATCAGTAACACTGCAGCAAAAGCTATAAAAATACTGGTGACCAGTGGTACCCATCAGCCTCCTAGTAGATACACCTATGGTATAAATTTTAAAATGTTAGGCGACCTATTTCTTGAGTTGTTACAAGATTTTTAGAAAAGTTTGAGGTCAGCGTCACTGAGATTCAAACTCATGAGAGATTTTTAGTAGATACAGGTGTGGAATCAAATTCAAAGTCCTACCCCACTTTGTTCTTGAGTTATCAAACTAACAAACTTGGGTGTCCACATCGCCTGCCCACTCGCCAGGCATGGTGATGACAATACCCCATCAGCCTTTTATGGCTGACAGGTAAAAAGTATAATTTAGACGCAGCATGCAAGCAGCAGCCAAACGTCTACGGCTGACAACTTGAAGGACAGTAAATCCTCGATCCTCAGCATTACATAGATGTGGACTGGGAAGGTACGTCTAATAAAATCACATCTGTTAAACTGTTTTAAGATCATTTGAGTTTTCTGCACCTTGTGTTGATCTGCCATCTTGCGTCCAGCCCACATCTCTTTGATCACGAGGTTCCAAAGCTCAGTCTCTGTTTTTAGGTTGGCCTCAAACACTTCAGGCCTGCGGGATGTCTGGATACGAAGGGATGGAATACGAACGAGCAGAAAGGGAACTGAGGTAATTTTTACCTCCTGTAAGAGATTGTTTATTTATTAACAGACGAGAATGAGAACACACAAGGCACAATTATCAAAAATAGTCTTAAAGATGCTACTTGACCTGTATATCTCTGAACTTTGTGATTTCCAAGAAACCGGGCCGTCCTTCAGTGAGCAAAAACAGCCGTTTCTGCGTCATGGCGATTTTACCAACGCCGTGGGAAGTCTTGACACAGGAGGACAACTTGTAGACACACTCATTATTGTCAAGTCGGTCAATGACATCAGAGGGCAGGTTGACATCTTGTGCTTCAGCTTCCATCTCTTTCCAGAATGTGTAGAAGACTCTGAAAAGTTCAGGGTCCACCTGCTTTGGCTGACCTCGGACAGAGGGGTGTGCATACGCAACTAGATGCAAACAGACAGAGATATAGAAGACAAAGACACCCAATCTTACAATCTTAAAGTGATCCAAACCAAAATGTCAGTGGTTTTTCCTTTGTCCATTTATCCACAGCTTTACCAAGAGCTGTGGATAAATGAGGCAGACCAAAAACATACCCATGCTAAGGTCCACTGCTTTGGTGCACAGCTGAAAACAGCTGTTCTAAAGACGACCGGCATAATACTACACCATGAGCAATAAATTTTCACACTCAGCACTGAAACAGTTAGCATTTGGAGTCATGTTCTTCCACCACAGAGTGAATTAAAGGCCAATATTTACTGCCCTTTTAGCTATTTTGTTGTTTTTGTTGTTGTTGTTTGCTAGCCCCCTGGGTTTTGCTAGCATTGCTTCTTGCCCAGCATCCAGCTGCCCACAACCCTGAAATCACTAAGCAGTTAAAAAACTGATAAATGGGAAGCTTTGGTTTGTTCACAGAGTTTCTTTTTATATGCATTAGCGTACAGTTTTTAATTTCAGCAGTTGATAAGAGTAAAGAGAATGATCTTAAACTATTAGTCTTGGTTGTACAAACCCAAACTATGGCCTGAAAGACTCAATCTGAGACAGATATGCAAATCAGAAATTATAATTTCTTCGTTAAGCTGTAATCTATAGATAAAGGATTATACTAGATCATCTGATAGCTGCTTAAGTTAATCATAATGGCAACTCTGGAGCGTTAATGGAGAAAATAATTAGTGTAAGTAACTTCTGTGTCCATCTTATCAGGTCATCTAATAAAATGACTTGAAAAATGTCTTGGACATTCACAAGCCAATTGTGCACCGCAGCATTTTAGTGAGTTCCCTTGGCTTGCACTCCTGATTACAAATACACACGTAACAGTTTTAATTCTGAGGGATCTTGAGGTTACACACAGCTCATAAGAGAAAGCTTCAAAAAGCAGAAGACAGCTTTTCTGTTTGACTTACTGTCAGTGAGAGCATCAAATAAACGCTGTATGGTCGCCACATCTCTAACAATCCTACACTCTTGAACGCATCGCATAAACTCCTCCTGATACAGAGGCTTACAGGGAAGCTGAAACTTCTTTACATGGTCATCAGGCTCCACCAGCGGCTTCTCATTGTCTGTCTTAACCTAAGGCAGAAAAAAAAGACAACATCACTGCTTCATCACCAGCAGGTGCAGAACTTCAACCACGATGAAAACGTGCGTGAACCAACCTTGAGGATGAGTCTCTTGAGATCAGGCCGCCTTTGAGCTTGTTGTCTCTCATCTCTTTGCAGCGAGTCTACGAGCCATGTGACCAAGCTAGTGGGAAAAATTGCAGTGTCGGTCTTATTGAGGTTTTGGAAGTCGCTCAGTGCGTCCAGTCGCCGCGAACACAGTGTGTTGATTAAACCACGCAAGTAGTAGTATCTGCAGGAGAAAACTTATTTTATTCATGTCTCAGGTCACTGGTGTCAGCAACAGCACTGAAAAGCTTTATAAAAGAATAAAGCGCAGGGAAAGCTGATTCTAAGCAGCGGGAAGCACATAAATATAGATATAGGTATATATAATATAATATATAGGTGCGTATAAAGAATAACAAGAGAATACCTGGCCAGCATGGCAGGGTTCTCACTTTGGACAGAGAAAATGGCTTTTCCGAGCTGCTGGATGAGCTCAATGTAATAACTTTGGACAGAGTGGAAGGACAGAGATGCTGGGAAGTCTGGAAGCTTGAACACCTTTATAGGTTTTGGAGTTGTGCTTGGTGCTGGTAGAGACAAAAAACACAAAGGGGAGGAAGGCAGATTAGACAGATTTTCTTTGTCTTGACAGTGTTTCCTTCATTAAATCAGTCAATCAAGTATTATATCTAACTGGGTATTAACCCCTGGGGTCTCACCGGGGTCAGATAGGAGGATCTTGGAGAGCGGTGTGTTTCTTTGGAAGCCGATAATCTTATCTTCTCTCAAGTTAGGGAGACTCATGCCCAGTCTCTTACTCAGCCTCGTCTCTGTGATGGAGCCCTTTCTCCTGGCTTGAATCTGCTGCATGGTGGGTCTGTGTGGGGCTTCAACCATGGCCTTCATCCTAAAGGATGGAGGATAGAGACAAAAGAGTGCTGCAGAAAAAGTGTTCACCTGAACATTTACCAGCAGCGTAGTTGTCATATACCAACATAAGCATATCCATCATAACTTTATATCAGAATATATTTTTACTTTCCGGCTTAACAGGTACATGTAAGTAAAGCTGATACAGCCAAACGCGACATCCCTGTAACAGATCCTAACTTGATGAAGGTTGTGGTGCTTCTGAGTTTTTCCAAGAGCGGTTTGACCACCAGATTTGTGCCTCTTTTAATATTATCAGTTACCTCGAGCTCATTAGGTTAAAAAAATGGACATACTTTTGCATCTCAGAACGAGTGCTGAGCTCCATTCGTGCAAAGCTATCCATTTTCCTGTTGAGACGATCCTTGAGAAATGAATGGAAGATATGCGTCTCCAGCACCTGCAACACAGTCCTGTCAGTTCTTTTAATTATGCGTAACCTCTCCAGCATCAGTGTCTGTTGAAAGATGCCGGCTGATCTGTCGCCCTTCTAAGCAAAGCCGCACCGAGTCAGCCTTTACCTTCTTATAAAAAAGTTGCTCAGCTGGCTCTCTGGTTTTCAGGAACTCTTCACTGTGAAACACTCGATGTTCATAATTCAGATGACTGCTCACATCCCTGTTACACACACACACACACACACACATCAGCAAAATATTAACACATATCTAAAAGAAGCATCCCACCAATAGTGGACTGATTAGTAAATTCAGAACCTGAAAATGTTGACAATTAATTCCAGTGCAATCCTCTGGATGTCGTTGTTAAGGCTGCGTTGCCATGTTCGCCTCTGTGCCCGCTGTTCACTGATGTCAGTGCAACTTGCATGGTGGCACTGATCCAAGTCTAAATGTATTCGTAATAACTTACACCTGCAAAATAAATTCAAGTTAAGTGAAAGTACGCCCTCAAACCCTCATCAGGTTCTTATCAAGGTCTACACCATGTTGCTACTTATTTACCTAATCCAGAATGCAGAAGCAGTGTGTGAAAAACTAAGTACACCCTTACTTCTTAAGTAGCAGCCAGTTGCTGCTAATCTAATGCACTTCCAAGATCATCAACAAATATGAGCATCTCTATAAAAGCAGATGTTTTGGCAGTTTGCAGGTCTGGAGTACTCAGCTGTATGTTATTAAAATGCTAAAGGAAAGGCTACAGCAATGATCTTAAAGAAGCGCCTGCTACTACCCATCAGTCACAGAAGGGTTTAAAGCAATTTCCAAACAATTTAAAGTCCATCATCCTACAGGAAGAAAGATTATTTATAAGTGAAAAACTTTCAAGACAGTTGCCAATCTTCTCAGGAGTTGACATCCCAGCAAATTC
The DNA here is from genome assembly GCF_057382185.1 of Mchenga conophoros. Lineage (NCBI taxonomy): Eukaryota > Metazoa > Chordata > Actinopteri > Cichliformes > Cichlidae > Mchenga > Mchenga conophoros. The sequence goes on along the minus strand of NC_140536.1, from coordinate 28,572,949 downwards.
ACCCCATTGTCACATGAGCAGTGCTCAAAGAAAGTGCCAATAACTCAAGCGCTGCATCTCAAACTCAGGTTAGATGTTAAAGTTCATGACAGCAAAATTAGAAAAAGACTGAACAGAGGTTTCAATATAAAGACTCTTTTTCTATTTAGAAAAATAAGGCAGCACAGTCTCCACAAGGTTTCTGGCACAGTGTCCTTTGGACAAATTACCAAAGAGGAAATGTTTGACCATAATGCAGATTAATATTTGATGAAAACCAAATTGAGCATATTAGCACAAACACCCTAAAACAACGATCAAGCACGGTGGTGGAGGGGTGATGCTTTGGGCTTATTTTGCACCCACAGGAACTGAGCATCTTGCAGTCACTGAGCTGAACTCCTCTGTATACCGAAGCATTCGAGCGTCAAATGTGAGGCCAACCTTTAGCTGCCCAATAGCTAAAGATGGTTCTACAAGTTTTTGAATCATAAGGTGTACTTAGCTTTTACTCACTGCTTCTGGATCTTGGCTTAGTTTGTAATAAACGATGACACAGTGTAATATGTTCTTGTTCATCTGAGGTTGTAACTAAATAACTGTAAGACCTACTTAGGATGAGATGATTTGTTTTTTAATGATGTATTTAAATTTAAAGTGTTACAATAAAAAGAGGGTGTACTTTGGTTTTCACATGACTGTAAGACTCTGACTTTTTAATCATTACCTGGTATTACAGCATAGTATTTACTTTAACAGTTTTTTGGCAGTAAAATAAAGTACCTCTGTGTGAAGCAGTGTGCAGCAACTGGAGGAATGTCCGGCAGGTTAACAGTATCAAAAGTAGAAGTGCTGAGACTTCCATTATCAATGTTAATTAAGATCAGATCATCTGTTTCCTGTAGAACACAGTAACATGAACCAGGTTCAAACAATTATAGAACTACTAACTTATATTTGAGCTTGGGGGGTAACTCCATTTCTTAACCTTATCCTTTACAAGAGGTGGGCGAATTAATGGGAAATTTAAAGTAGAAGGTTATGTACTTACAGCTGATACGTCTGCAAAATGACTGAGATGGCAGCCCATAAGAAAGGCTGTAGGAGCCATTAGAAAGTCCAGCATGCCTTTAGCCAGGACAGGAACATATGGGTGCTGCCACAGCAGAGGCTGGAAGAATTATTAGACAGGCAAGGAAGAAATGAATGGACCAAAGATTAAGGAGCGGATGGCTTTATTGTGGACTGAGGGGGTCCATCGCCCACTAGTGTTGGCACTTTTTAGACATAATAATTTAGGTTTTCTATACAGAAGCTCTAAAGTTTAATATATGTGACTTTTTTAATGCTTAAGGGGAAATTAATAATTGAGTTATCCATTTTTATATCCCTTACTGTAATTTGGTGTAACATTAATACCAATTAACATCCATCATCCAGACACACTCATTTACATAAGAGGAATTTCATTTTGGCAAATTTTATGAAATACCCATATTCCCAAGGTTTCCAACTGCACCCTTTTTTTTTTTAAAGGATGGAATTAATAAGTATTGCATGCTTATACTAACTCTAGACCCTTGAAGATATGCTGTGGATTTTGATCTAACCTGCAGAAACAACAACAAGCTCTCTGCCATCAGCGTGAGTCTTGCCCAGTCAGCAGAAAATAACACCACCCGCTGCTCCTGCAAGAGACAAGACAGCACCTACAGGGCGGGAGACAGAAGAACAGAAACAGAGGGAGGGAAGTGGAAATGAATGTGAGTCTCCACTCGTTCGATTAACACAAACACAAAACAATGTGTGTGTTACCTGCAGCAGCTGCTGTGGCCTGAAGCAAAGGAAGGGCAGGTGGAGGTCTAAATCTATAACCGGGTGGTCCTTGTCTTCTCTGGAGGGCAGTATGATGGTCAGAGGACGTATTGTAAACATCTGTAAAACATGTGGATATGAATGTAGTGCACTGTGCTGGATACACTGGCCTACTCTGAGCTCCAGATTTTGAAGTCTCTTAAAGACAAATTTCAAAGTCTTTATTTAAGCCGATTACAAACACACACAAACCAAGTGCAGCTGTCCAGGAGGTGGAATTGGCACAAGTGTCAGTTTGGCCGCAAACTCCTTCACTCTCTCTTCCATGTCTGACAATCGACAGGTTCTCAGCTGGATTAAAAGACTAGCAAATCAACAGAAAGAGTCAGACGAGAAGAAGGCTCTCTAACCTGCTATAACCACACTTCTGAAAGTCAGATTTCTTACAGCTATTTTTAAACTCAAGAGTCAAAAATGTCACAAAAACCCCTTTTTGATCTTAGCAATTTAATTTGCTGAGTAATTAGGTTCAGTTCTCGGGTTTCTTACCATGAAAGACAGTCTTTGAGTGCAGTGAAGTAAGGATGCTTGGATATGACACAGATGCTGTAGGCACAGAAGAGTTTAGGACACTTTGAAGACCCTCTACCATTTCGATAGAGAGACATCCCTTCCTGTGGAAACACAGATAATCCAACAGGGACTTATTTTCTTTTAAGGGTTTTGTTAGTTTCATGAAACATTACAGTACACTGCACACATGCTGACTGCTTATCTTATTATTATACTATCATATGCAGTATTATGTGTAAGTAATTCGTACCAGTATTGGACGGTAGCACTGCATTACTACTCCATGGGTCTTGTTGCCAAGGATGTCTGTGAAAACCAGGAAGTGGAATTGTTCCTCTTTCTGTTCACTGGTTACTTGGAGGCCACCTGGTTAAAAAATGAAAATGCACATGTGCATTGTGTTTTATGAACACAATGTGTCATTATAGTACCGCTACAGCACACACAGCCAGAAGGCACATGTACAAAATCTCTGAAAAACTCTATAATTAAAATATATTTAAGAGAAGACTGTTGGTGTTTTTTGATGGTATTTAGGTGCAGTATATACAGTACAGTGCAAAAGTCTTGAGCCACCCATATTTCTTCATTCCTTATATTTTGCTAGAAAAACAGGGAACAGGTGCAGAAATATATTGAAACATGCAAACATGAATGGACATACAGTATATAAGGCAAAAACAGAGTTTGCACTATTCTAATGATCTGGTGTTGCATGGTGGCTCAAAATAACATGCAGTTAGAAACAACGAAAGCACCTCCACCATTTTTACCGATGCCTGTAGACACTCACTGTTGTACTTCTCTCCTGTTCTCCTCTGTAGATTCACTCTATCAGGGCGTTTGCCACTGATTTTCGCTCCAGTTCTTGAGTAATTTGACATACCTGAGGCTTTTCTCCCTGTTTCCTTTCCTGAAGAAAGGCTTCATAACAGCCACCCTTCCACAGAGACCATTTCTGATGAGGCTTCAGTGAACAGTAGATGGACCAGCTGAAAGGTCAGATGCATCTCTGAGTCCGTGTGTCAGGTCTTTGGTGGATTTTTTCTTATTTCATAAGGATGTGACTTTCATATGCTGTAGATTGTTTTTAGGTCTACCGCTTCTTTTGTACTCCACTTGTCCATCCATCCAGCCATTCATTCATTCACTTCCACTTATCCTTTTCAGGGTCGCGGGGGGCACTGGAGCCTATCCCAGCTGTCATAGGGCGAGAGGCAGGGTACACCCTGGGTAGGTTCGGTGAGATAGATACCACGGTGGCCTTGTCAGAGGGGTAGGTAAACCCAGAGTTTGCTCCCCCAAAGTCAACGGGGCTCTGTCTGGCAAACACGGTTTCTCAAACCCTCACCACGGTCCATATTTGCATCCAGAAAGCCTCACCCTGGTCAACAGGACTCAGTAGCCCCGAGCGAGCACTCTCGCACGCACGCAGCGGTACCGCCGCCGCCCGAGGGGCTACCTGGTTGATCCTGCCAGTAGCATATGCTCAACACCATATACAAATGTTTGTTGTAAGTTTGCCAATGTCCGCCATCTGAATGTTTCATCCCCATTAAAAGAACCATTACCATGTTCCAGTGGACGTCAGTAACATGAGCTTTCATCGTGCATTGTGCATGTGTACATGTACTATACGTGTGAGTGAGTTGTCTTAGTGTGTCTTTGTGTCTGACGTTGTGTGTGCTATGGAAAACCTTTTACCGGGGAAGCAGAGCTGAGGTAAAGCCATGAGATCGATGTTTTTAGGTACACTGACATCTTCTATTCCTCCTCTTCGACCTGCCTCATCTCCACCTGCAAAAAGGCAGCTGGTTGGAGAGACATAAAAACTCCAAGACACAAAAAATCTATGGTAAGATAGGTAAAATGAAGAAATACGATATTAAAGATCAATAACTGTTTTGTATTTAATAATAAAGTGTTTTTTTCTCATGTTCCAACTGGTGTATTTATGGGTCAAATGTACCAGACCTTGACTGGGTGTTGGTGCAGCTGAAGGAGGCAGTTCTCTCTTTTTCCTGATAAAAGAGCGCCGCAGCTTCCCATGTGATCTCAGCATTTCACTTTCAGCCTGTGTTCTGCTAACAAAAGGTGGCGCCAAGACTGAAAGAACCTCCGGCTCCAACAGGAGGTGTTTGAGAGTTTCATCATCGTTAATGGTCTGAGTGGGGCAGAAGATGGGAAAGATTTAAGAGGGTGGGAAGGGGGAGGAGAGTCCTTTCTCATACTGTACCTAAACTGGAACTTTGCTGATATAACCAGTAAAGGTTTCTGTTTATCATTACCATCACCCTTTTATCAGTTTATAGTAAATTACTTATGTCAAACATTTGTGTATCGGAGTGTATTTTAAGGCAAAAACCTGGCAGATTTCCTGGAGTTTGTCACTGGATGCTCCAACCACCACGCAGGCTTCCAGCAGAGCAGGCAGCAAAGAGTCTGCCATCTCTGAAACCAATCCACGACCTGGGTGAATACACCTGACCAAGGGTCTACTCAGATGTGCTGGATCTAGAGAAATAGAGAGGCAGGCTAGAGTAAAATGAGCCAGAAATTAGATACACATTAGGAGGTAAAGATAGAAGACAAAAAAAACACTTAAACTTGTTTGTGTAGTAATAAATCAGACAGTTGTCTAAGCTCTCTGATCGTCATCCTTCTCTTTAAAAACAACACTTCTCAGCTAAATAAAGCTATAACACATGACCGAGCGGCTGTTCCAGCTCATTATTAGAGTTGCTGTTTTTGTTAGCATCATAAGAAAAATGGCTCAGATGAAAACTTCTCAGAAACCAGTGAGACAACACCACGCATTTTATTTGCATAAAACATGCTGAATGATTCTGTTGTGCACTTGTTTTTGCACTTCCCTCCATAGTCGGTTGAAATTAATTCAAAGAGAAAAGTATCGATACAGAGCAAAGCATCTCTTGTTACTCTTGTTAAATGCACAGGGCTTTAACTTCATATAAAATTATATCACAACATTTCTCCCTTTCATACTTTAACATGTGAAACCATCACTGTCTGACTGATTTTACATATTGATACCACTAAAGAATGGTAGGATTTGCCAAATAAAAGCATAATTTTTCCATTTTCGTGACAAAAAACAAAACTCCTGAGACATGGTGTTGACATCATAAGTTTAAAGCTGCTGACTGAGTGCTCAAAGAGCTCTGTGAGAATATAAAATGAACCTCGCCATGATGACTAACAGCCCTCTGGTTGTCACAGCACCGTACATCACTTTGTAAGTGCGTTATAAACACAGTTGATGTGGACAGTCCAAATTTTTCACTACAATTTATTCATCAGCTAAACCTTTAATGTTTGTTGTTTAACTCTCAGACTTGTTAATGAAACAAGCATATTAATATGTTGTGGCCTGTAAAATGAACAACAATAAATGGCCAATAATATTGAGAAAATGTTGCCTTGCAGCTTTAATCTGAAGGCAACCATAAAGCAAATCCAAAGTGAGGCCATACTTTACACGATTACATGTGGAAAGTATGGACAGTATATGTCATTGCACCGCATATATTTCCTGTAGCACAGTTTCCACAATTCTGTCTACGTTGTATTATTATCTTTGGCTGTACAGAGCATTATTATTATTAGTAGTATTAGTAGTAGTAGTATTAGTATTGTAAATCCTATCAATAGGCATCCTATTCCCTTTATCATCTGCTTCTTTTTCCTTAGAGCTTAATCACCACATCACATTTCCCTGATGGTCCAGACAGTCTAGTCTTTTCCTGGAAAATTGGGATCATGTGTGCAGAGGAAAATGGAAACATGCACAGAAAGCAGAGATTACTTAGAAGTAGGCCACAAGTTCTACATGAGGGCTACATGAGTTGATATACTACCAGCTGGCTTTGATATAGTTAAAAGACTAAAAGGACTTTCTTAGAATCTGAGCGGCACGAAAGTACTTTAAATGCTCTCACAGGGACATGAGCACTTCAATCAACTCATTCTAACAATATCTTAACCTTGACCAAGTAACCATGGGAACAGGGTGAGACTCCCCTTGTTTAGTCTAAATTAACAGCTACTGGACAACACCAAGAATGTTAAGAATAAATAAAGTATTATTGCAAAAGCATGCTGCATACACATGCAGACGGCTTCTTTCAGTGATGTGATTATCATTTTATGCAGTACAGTCACATGACCCCTGGAGAAAAAAGGGTAAATTCCATACAAAACCACCACAGCACATATCAAGGCAAGTGTAACATGTTCTGATACCGCCACAACACAATCGTTTACATGAACACTTGTATCTTTGATACAAGTGCTTGATAGCAGCCAGACGTAAACATGATTTAAAAAGGAACATTGTGATTTTTACTATCAGTTTAGTGGAAAATGCCCTGAAGTTGCCTGATGCCTAAAATATGATGTCTCCTTTGATCTGCTCCCATACTAATTGTGAAAAGTGCATCAAACAGGGTTCAGCTTGAACAGTGGCACTGTTACCAACGATCGAGATGAGGTTAAAGTGCAGTCAAAACGGCTCACTGAGATCTAACAATGATTCTTTTTACTGTTTTAATTTTTACTGTTCTTTTTATTGTTTTACTGCTGGGGCCATCCTAAGCTGCCTTAAAACTATGCAGCCCCTGAAACATAATGTCCAAGTCAGATCATTGCCACTGTTATGATGGAAGGTAGCATATGCTTTTTTCTGTATAAAGGTCACAATGTATAGTTGTATATCGACACTTGCATTCCTAGAGAACATTAAAGTGCCACACTTTAAGTTTAGCAATAACTGTTGTATAGATGTTGTGACATGTGATTCCGAGTCACACGCTAAACGGGTGAGACGCTTCTGTTTGCACAGCACACACACACACACACACACACACACACACACACACACACACACACACACACACACACACACACACACACACACACAAATGTGTTTTAAAGTTTCTTTGACTTGTCACTAACCTCCTCACTCACAGGCTTCGCAGCTCCTTCTTATTTTTCCGCTCTCACATTAATAACGCCGATGCGGAGCTGAGCAGTGCGCGGCACGGACTGCGCAACCATGTCCTGAGCTGCTGAATGAAACAAACTCATCCCAGATAGTTCCCTTTAACGCGGTCTGTTTCCCGTTTCGCTATTGTAGCGGTTCAACCATGCGCACTGAATATTTGAGGAAGCGCAAAAAGCTTTTATGGACTTCAACACACGTTAGGTTTAAAGAGTGCATAAAGCGTAACTGGGCTCTGTATGAATGACTGGAACAATCTTTAACAATCAGAGGTGTGGACTCGAGTCACATGACTTGGACTCGAGTCAGACTCGAGTCATTAATTTTATGACTTTAGACTTGACTTGAAAAAATGTTCTAAGACTTGTGACTTGACTTGGACTTTTACACCAATGACTTGGGACTTAAATTGGACTTGAACCGGTTTACTTGAAAAGACTTGATATTTTACCCCAAATATAAAATTTAACATGCATATTATATAGAGATTGAAAATGTGACGTCATTCACGGGTAGAACCGCAAAGGATTCTGGGAACTCGTGGCAAGCGGTACTAGCGCAAGCAGGCTTTCAATTAAAATCAGTTATACAGCGATAAAAAGAAACACAAAAATGTCAAGAAGCTGTTGTATTATTAACTGCAAATAGCCGGTCGCATGACAGCCACGGGAAGCCGACGGGTAAAGAGATCGGTTGTTATCGGATTACGTCATTGAGGAGAAATTGTTCGAGCCATGTTTCCGAAGTAACAAAGAGGCGACGGGTGTCCTGGATTGCAGCCATTCAAAGATCAAATATAACGTCCCAGAACACTCCAGCTCACATGTTAGTCTGCTCCAAGCATTTCCACAAAGGTCAGTCTTCTGTTGTAGTTAATGCGTCATTTTCATAACATAATTGGTGATATAGGTTACAAGCAAGTCTGGCGCTGAACAGAAATTGTCGCGCTATGCTCCTTTATTTATTGTGCATAAATAGTGAATTGTCCTGACACAATATTGTGTTTCGCTTCTGTTATTATGGTACACTGACAAAAACACATACTTTTATTCACAGGATAAAACAGGTTTTTTGTATCACTAATTGCCCAGTACGATTACAGCATACAGTATTATTGTCACTGCTACATTTCTGTGATGCGTACCAGAAATTATTTCCACTACTAATTAATTACCGTTGAGCTCAAAGGTCCTATTAATAAACGGTTAACGAATGTGTATTTATGACGACAATTTGTGAGACTGGTAAACTTATGATACGTACGATGGTCTTTCGTTCTACACGGTGCATTTCAAGGTCCTGTACCCATCCGTCGGTAAACTGTACCTGGGCTTGTTGCAGTGACCTGAAGTTACTAAACTTCATGAGTGTATGCACTCACTCCAAGAACCGTATGATTATAAATATGCATATAAATATGCTACGATGAGATAGCTGACTTCATCTAACTAGCAAATGTTTTCCAGGCTACGTTGGTGATGCAGTTTTTTTTTTAAATGATATTTTTTTTAAAAATATCATTTATTTATGTATGATATTTTTGTCATGCGATTTTAAAGCCGGTCCTACAACCGCATCCAAGAATAACATGCAGCTTATCTCAGAACTGTCGGTGAAAATTATTCTTGGAGCTAGGTTTAATTGAGCTGCATTTTAAAGAGGTGCAATTTCACAATTTGTGTATATTTTCTAAGTTCACTATTTTGTCATGTGTTGAGAAAAACACAGATTTTAAAATTACATGGTCTAATATTTACATTTAGCATAACTGCAACATGCTTTTTTTCGTTTTTTTTAACGACTCGAAAGGACTTGAAATTCAAAATTTCAGACTTGTGACTTGACTCGGACTTTTACACCAGTGACTTGAGACTCGACTCTGACTTGCCTGACATTACTTGAGACTTGACTTGAGACTTGAGGATAAAGACTTGAGACTTACTTGAGACTTGCAAAACAATGACTTGGTCCCACCTCTGTTAACAATTAGGGAAACACGTGTTTATTCTAATGTATTATATTTACAAAACGCTCATATTAAACACAAATACAATCTTGGGACTTACTGTGGTGATTTTTTATTACATGAATTCAATGTAAAAGGTTACACCCATTACAAAGAGCCCTATCTGAGTGGATTAACCGCTCAGGAGATATCTACGTGTCTGACTTTTCACGGAAAATTTATGATTTTCGATAAATAGTAAGTTTCCTTTTTTCAGCATCCTGTCCGCATCTGTCAACGGAATGAGGTCCCCCCCCCCCCCCCCCCAAAAAAAGAAAAAAAATTACTCTCGCAAAGATAAAAAAAAAAAAAAATACATATCTCTATATAACAAAATGGAGCCCGAAAGGAAAGAAAAAGAAACGTTTCTGCTGTGTGGGATCATTTCGATATTTTAACTGTTTGTCTGTCTTTGTTTCAGTGTAATCTATCAGAATAGGAAAAACAACAGTGTGACCTGCAGTGTAAATTATGTTTTTCATTTTATGCAGGTTAAATGTCGCATCTGTTCTGTGGAGCTTTCTTACACAAACAAAAGCACCTCCTCAATGTTTAGGCATTACAGAGCCAAACATGAAAAGGAAGAGACAAACACAGGTAGGCTTATATAGACATTGAGCAGCTTTATCATAATTTTTTTTATTAATTAATATGTTTTATTATTTTGAAATCAAGCATCTAGGAAGACTGTTCTGGGCCAGGCAGTCCTGAATTTTATTATAAAGGCCTGCCAACCCCTTAGTATTGTGGAGAGTGAGGGGTTCAGGGGGCTGGTTCAGGTGATCCATCATACGTTTTGCCAACCAGAAAGGTTTGTATAGACAACGTCTCATCAGGTAGCTGATGTTAAGTACTGCATACTGATTTAATTTTGTTTCATCTTCAGACCATCAAGGAATTGATAGCCAAAAAACATGCGGAGAAACTCGAACGAGTGAAAATGGAAGTAAAGCAAGCTGTGGCAGTGAGTATAACAGCTGACATGTGGACCTCTTTGAACATGGAGGCTTACTTGGCTCTTACCTGTCACTACATTAATGAGAATATGCAGTTGTGTACATCTGTGTTGGGTGTGAAACACTTTCCACAAAGTCACACTGCAGACAATTTGGCCCAATTCAAAACAGGCATGATGGATGACTGGGCCATCACAAATAAGGTAAGATGTCCACTGACCGACAGCACCAAACATGATTGCAGCAACAAGAACTCTCCAAAGTCGACATTCAGTTTGCATTGCACACAAAATAAATTTATTAGTCAAGAAATCATGTGATCAAATCCCTGAACTTTCATCCATAAGAGACAAATCTAGACAAATCGTATCATTCTTCAGATCCAGCACTACAGCCAAAGAAAAGCTTGCCAAAGTGCAGCAGCAGATGGGACGGCCCATCTTGAAACTTATCAACGAGGTACCAACACATTGGAACAGCACATATCAGATGCTGTCACGGCTACATGATGAGAAAGAACCAGTCTGGGTATCTGTTGCTTCTCTTCAACAGATTTAACTCCACTTACGGCTGATGAGTGTAACATCATAAGGGAAGCACTTCTTGTGCTGGCCCCTTTCCATCAGGCCACAGTGGAGTTGTCTGAGGAGAGTTTCAGGATCAAAGATCATCCCGATGATGAAAATGCTTTATTGTGCACTTGACCGGAACTCTTTACATCTACGCACACAAACAGCCACCCATCTCCATGACCAACTTAGGCGTCATGTCACAGACACTGCTTCTAACCTGGAGTCATTAAGTGTGTTGACCCTATCAACCCTTTTAGACCCCAGATTTAAAACACTCGGATTTCGTAGTTCCTCCAAGTGTAGTGAGGCAGTCAGTCGCCTGAAAATGGAGTGTGCTGCAGTCCCGCACAGCATCTGAGCCACAGCCTGGACCTTCATCAGAGCAGTCACCTGTTCCAGACAAGTTCAGTATTATCAGCTTATTCTTACATTTATTTTGATGCTAATGTGTACTAATTTGGGGTAGATGACAAAAACGAAAATGGCCATGCATTTTTTATTATTTCAGAAAACCTGCAGCTCGATGAAGAAGTTGGCAGACAAACCAACAATGCAACAGCGGACTCCATCACTGAGGTCCAGCTACTTGGCAGAGAGAAACATTCCAAGATCAGAGGATCCTTTAACGTACTGGGGGAATAGGAAGACGTCTTATCCGAACCTTTTCCACCTGGCTTTACAGTTTTTGTGTACCCCAGTTTCATCTGTGCCCCGTGAGCGTGTGTTTTCCAAAGCTGGGGAAATGGTGTCAAAAAAACGCAATAGACTGAATGGAAAAACATTGGATAAACGTATTTTTCTGAATAGAAATTTATAATAAACGCTGAGTCAATTACATTTAAATGGGTAATATTACATTCACAATACTTTCATTTTAATTTTCACTTAATATCATTCACAATATATTTTAAAGATGCCTACAATATTTGAAATGTAAAAGATATAAAATGATTCCATGGAAAGTACAATACCTTACAGAGTATACAAGTATGAGTAGGTCATTGAATCAGTGTCTGTTGTGAGTCTCAAGTAAGTTGCCTGCAATGATATTTAAGGTCCAGCAGGTGTCAGTATGGAGCAAAACAACAACACTGTGTCGACATAGTATCGATACAGTTTGGGGAATGTGCTGAAACGCTTCACGAGGCCTCGTCTACCCATCACTAGTAGGATGTTCTCAGATGAGGAGTTTATCAAAGAGTATTTGGTGGACTCTGCCTGGCTAATTAGCCCTGAGATAAAAGAAGTATTTGAAAATATGCAAATAGTAACAAGACAGATCAAGGACACTGTGAAAAATGTGAGGCTTTAGCCAGACAATTTTAACTTTTCACTTCAGTTCGGGATGAGCGCTGTTAGGTCCGCAACACAGCCCAGTTTCTCATCTTTGTACGTGGGATAACAAAAGAGTGTGAGATTACAAAGGAGCTGGCAGAAATGCACTCTATGAAAGGGACTGTGACAGGGAGTTACTTGTTCACGGAGGTAACTGCATGAATTGATAAGCTGGGGGCTAAATTGGGACAAACTGGCAGGTGTTAAAAGCGATGGCTGTCCAAATCTGAAAGGAAAAAACATCTGACTTTTGAATCAGATACAGTATAAAGTGAGAGAAATGAACCTAGAACTGAAATTGGCATTTTTTGCACTATTAAATACACCAGAAGGTGTTGTGTAAGTCACTGCTAAAAATTAACTATGCTGTTGATGTTTCGGCTAAAATAGCTAACTTCATCAGGGTAAGAGCGCTGACTCACTTTGTTACACTTTCACTTGAAGTCAGTGTGACTGCGGGATTTTTATTCTTTTATTCTTCAAAGAGGATAGCCTTCCACACATAAAGAGATGTTTTTTACAAACATTCTCAGTCCTGACATTTAACAAATAAAGATAAACAACCTCTTTCAGCAATGATCACTTGTCTGCTTTCCTTCACATTTTTAACTCTGCCACAGAACCTGATTTTCATGAACTTACTCAAGTTCAAAACAGCCTAGATTTCGTTTGCAGAATTGAAAAACTGAGGATAAAATCTCAATGGTGCGACTAAAAAAAATGCTTTCGTTCAAGTAAACACAAAAAAGTCTCCACAACTCTGAAAGTCTCTGTGTGGTCAACAACAGACACACATTATGCATTATGGAACCTCTCAGATGCCCAAAGAGAATTCCAATTATCTGCCAGAGACAATACTGACAACAACAGTTTTCACAAATGCAACAAACTTTATGCACACATGACAAAATACTGAGTGAGCTAAAGTGACCTATGTCTAAATGACAGAATCCCATTGCATTAAAGCCAGCAACATTAATATCTCAAGGCACTTCAGCAAGAAATTGGAAAATGTTTTCTGCATCTGTATTTAGCCTGCAGGTAATGCAGGAATACACATAATTTTTACAGCATCGTGATTGTCTATTAAGCAGTTATAGAACAGCTTCTATGATGTAAAGTGTCAGACATTACTTTACTCTGCAGCATCAGCATTCAGAAGAGAGACAGAAAGTGCCCTGTGTGCTTCTTAAATCCATTTTTCAATAAAGTTTGTTTCAGTAGTACCATCTAATTTACTTTCAACAGTCACAACAGATAGCTGTCATTTGTCTTTTGGTATTCTAATGGCTTCTTTAAATCTAAGCAGCTGGAAATTTATTTGCATTAGAGCTGAGGTAGTACGACAAATGAAACATATCAAAACTGAAATACTTATTTCTGTTAGTACACAAAGCAAATAATTGTTCCAGCTCAGCTCCACCTTGATATCTTAATATGGACCTAACTTTCTGCCATGTCTTTTTTTTCTTTTTCTGATCTTTCCTTCAGAAAGGTCCAGAATGTAAAATCTGTAAATCAGGTAGATGCATTTGGTAAAAACCTCACATCCTGTGATTTCTGCTTGATGAACATAATCCTAAGCAAGTCTTTGTATGGTCATGCTCAGGTAGAAGAGTGGTTTTCCATCTTATTCAAACTCTCCGTTTCTGTATCTGTGTTTGTGAGTTTCAGCAGAGCCTGTGTCTGCTCACTGGTATTTTCTGCATTCTGGTCTTCTACTCCAGGAAAACCCACCGAATCCTCGTCCTGCTCTGAGCTGCTGGGCTCCAAATCAGGATAAATGAGAAGGAAACAAGCTGCAAGAAAGCCAAGGAAAGAACCTCCAGAGGCCACAATGGGAATGACACGCACACTGCCAACTGCCTCTACCACAGATCCAAGTGCTGATGCAACCAAAATCTGGCTGATGTAAACCTGAAAGAGGAAATACTGTAACCAGACTATTTACAAAAACTTAAACATGCCGTTTCACTTTTGAACGTTTCTCATTTTGCTCAGTGTAACCTGAATTTATGCATCAGGGTCAGCTTAATTTGGTACAGTACTTACCTGGCAGGTTAAAATAGCGCAATCAATCCCAAAACCTCTTCGAGTGTTTTCTGGGCTGTGGTTAATGTACTGAGAAAAGAAGCATGACAGGAAAGACTGTAACTATACTGAAACGACCGATGTTTCTAATTGAATAAATGGGGAAGAGGCTCAAAACAAATAGTAATTAATTAAAGTGGTTTAATTGAATTATTGCATTAACTGTTTAGAAACTATAAAAACTGGAGCCATTTATAGACACATCAATCATTTTCAAAAGTAATTGGGGATATTAACATAATTTTAAATATAAGGATTGTTTTTAATTTTTGTGATTTGACACTATATAAATAAAACTGAATTGAACTGAATTACAGCACATTTGGTCAAACAACCTCAGACTTGACCATAATGGTTTTAGTATGCACCAGGAACATAAGTGTGATCATACCTCTTTTATTTCATGGTACTGGCCAAGTAATGCATAGGGACAGTAGGAGATACTCATGGAGATGATGCCCATGGTACTGATCATCACCATCGCAACATAAACATTAGGGATGATTGCCATGACTGCAGTACCTAAGATGAGAGGGAATCCAATCCGTAAGTAACTTTACAGAGGCTAACAACATTTATACTCATATTTCAACTATTCTAATAAGTCAGCTCACCTACTGAGAATCCCAGAGTCCCAAGAATGTAGATGACCCTAATGCTGAGATCAAAATGATCCAGATACTTCTGAAGGATGGCTGGGTGGAGAAAAACTGTCATTCACTGAGTAGTTAGCTGAATAGTTCTATAAAAAAATGAAGCTGTTTGAGTTTTACCAGAGCAGACAGCAGCAGTAGCAGCATAAACCACCAGTCCCCAGCAGCCCATCTGTACTCCTTTGTGATAATTTTGTAGCTCTGTGGAATTGGCTGGTGCCTTAAAGAAAAAAGAAAAAAAGTAGAAACACTGACGATTTGACTTCCACTGACATTTTAGTGCCTCATACTCATAAATTGTAAAATGTGCTAAGTCCACTGCACTACTGTGTGGTTTCCAAGGAATACAAAATACCAAATGATGTCAGGTAGTGCTTCAACAACAATACAGATGGGATTTGGAAGGTATCTGTATGTGTGTGCTTGTGTGTATACCTTGGGGTCTCCTTGGAAAATAACCTGCCCCATGAAATCTGTATAAAACACAGCTTCAGCTATAATGGAGAACCATGTGAGCAGGTGACACACACATAATCTCCAGAGCTGACTGGGCATCTAGAGTGAAAGTAATACAGGCAGTATTTATTACTGGAACATCAATCATCTCTGTTGACATAATCCAGTGCTGTAGTAGGAGAATGAAGAAGAAATTCACCTTCAACATGGACAACCACAGCAGCCGTACACTCCCACCCTTGTCTGTTCCTCCCTCACTGCTTGAGCCCTCAGATGACACACTGCTGGCTGAAAGCTGCAACCGTCGTCTGTCTGTATGCCGCTGGATGATGCTTAAATCATTCAAACTTTGGGACGTGGTGATTGGCCGAGGGGTGAAATGTCCTGTGTGTCGCATTCGATGCCGTTGTGCTCCAACTCGACCATAATATGAAAAGGTAAATGAGGGCTGAAGAGAAAAAACCCACCAAAATCAGTTTTTATACATCTGCAAAATAACCTATGTTGTCAATTAAAGATTAAACAATAAATTAAACCATACTTGTCTGTAGTAGGTGGGTCTGCCTGGCCGTGTACTGGATGTATGGTTTCCCGGCTTGGTGCCATGGGTTTTCATAACACTGGGGAACTCAGAACCATTGGCAGGTTTGGCCTGCTAGGACAGAAGAGAGAGGCAGTGTGGTACAAATTACTGAAGGAACACTGTTTGTCTCAAAGTTATCATAAGCTAAAAAACAAACAAAAACCATATTTGATCACAGCAGCCATTTTACCAGTTTCAACTGGGAATCCTCTGAGCCCCAGTTGGTCTGCTGGAAGGACGGATGACCATTTGCTGAATCTTTAAGTTCAGATAAAACTGAACTTATAGGCGTCACGTCGGCCATCCCATCAGGAGGGGGTTGTGGTCCGAAAGAAGGTGGGGCTTCAGCACTGGAATCTGATAGTTTGAAAACATCTTCAAGCTCTTCTTGCATTTCAGGTTGAAAGTGTGTCTCTGGCAAGAAATTTTGTGTGTCTGGGTCAAGGTCTGCATCTAACTCAATTGTAGCATCTGGCATGGCTAAGACTGAATCACTTTTACTCCTTACTCGCTCCACAGCAAGAAAGTCAATTTCCACTTCCTTAGGATCTGATTCAGGGTCGTCTCTGGATCGAGCTCGAGCAGAAGCATCCTCTTCTGTAATTACATCCAGTGTGCGGCCAGCTGGCTTCAAAGATACCTGGCCAGTAGAATCCCCATTTTCTGTGTCTTTAACCTGGTTTGATGGACTGAAGGGCTGCTCAGGGATACTGAACATGTGCAGTGTGACAGAGATAATAAAGACGATGGCTGCAAACATGAAGAGAACCTGCTCCTGTGATTGAAATGCTTGGCCCAGAGCTGTGCCAGTCCAGTCTAGACCTCCAAGCATGTATCCTATTGCTCCACCAAGCCCTAAAGAGACAGGTATAAGGGGATTAGTGTAGCATTATTATTTGTAAATATGTATGGAGGGTTGTGCAACTGTAATCCTAACATTATGCATGTATTCAGATTTGATAATGTTCAGAACATTCGCTTTCTGCATCCATGTGAACATTCAAATTACACGGTCCATGTCTTTCCTCCACTGTGTCAAAGAGGTGAGCCTTCAACTTAAATTTCATTCTGGGAAAGAGGACGAAGTAGCTGTAGTATGCGTGGTGAACTGTGTGTTGGTGTCCAGATATCTAAGAATGTTGACAGTCTGATCCCCGCTGAATGAATTCCTGGTTCACAGTCTTGTGAATGTTGAGAACGAAACCTCCAAAAATCTACATAGACTTACCAGCAGAGAATGCATGAATGTTCAGCGCAATATCTTGCTCATCTGTGTCTGCAACATCCAGCAGATAAGCTCTGATTGGTCCCTCTGAGGCATCAGCGCAGAAGTCCAGCACCACCACGCCCAGCACAGTAAGAACGATGCCGATAGTATGCTTATTGGGAGTGTCGCCGACGGAAAGGCCTGAAGAGAATACCACAAAATATACACAGACCGGATTTGCTGAACTGCATTTTTTATGATTTGTTAGCAGATTATCTCCCTTGAAGCCTTGCACTCACCTATTAATGAACCATTTAAAAACAGTGCCACTCCCAGCAGTACACCTACACAAAGACCCAGAATGAACGGTCTTCTCCTGCCCCATCGCAGGCTACAGCGGTCACTGGCTGTGCCAATCAGAGGTGTGAAGAGGAGACCCAGGATAGGACTGAGAAACCAGGTTAAACTGTAATACTTTTCAGGAAGACCTGGAAAATAAACACAATTGATTCATTCAAGTATTTTCAATTACACTAAAGCTAATATAAGAATTAAAAAACAACCACAGCATAGTGAAGTGTGTGTATATATATATATATATATATATGTATATATATATATATATATATATATATATATATATATATATATATACACACACACACACACTAACACACACACATGCATACATCATCAAATAACATAAAAAAACAAAATAAATGAGACGGAATAGACTGTGTGTTTCCAAGTGATCTAAAAGCCTGTGAAAATAGGTAGGTCTTCAAGTTGAGTTGAAGATTTCCAATGAGAAGGAGAACTATATAAAAGAGGGAAGACTTGCAGAGTCTTGGAGCAGCAACAGAGAAAGCCCTGTCACCTTTAGATTTTAAATGGGAGCATGGGACCCACATAAGTATTTGACTGGAGGACGCAGAGTTGGAGTGGTTAGGTGCAGGCTAAGGAGATCTGAAATGTAACCTGGAGCAAAGCCACAGAGAGCTTTAAAGACAAATTGCAAAACAGCAATCTGATCTGATCTGATCTAAGAGCAAGTGTTTTTGTTTTCTGACAGGCCACAAAACTTAATACTTAATGTATTACAACCAAATGTAAGTAAATGTCTCATATTTGTCATTTTATTTAGGCGGTGGTGGGAATAAAACATACTCTGCAGAATTTAATACCTTTATCTGTTATTTTTATTTTGATGCAAGGCAGTATTTGTCCATTGTCTATTCTTTTAAATATTGAGATCTATCAGGCTTTGGCATTAGATATTTGTATTTTGACTCTTTTGCATTAGATATTTGTATTTTGACTCTTTTGCATTAGATATTTGTATTTTGACTCGTTTGCAAACCAGTTTTTAGCTTTCACTAAAATAAAATAAAAATGCTGACAAAAAGCTGATGATTGTTTTGTAATAAGTTACTTATCTACCAGGCTCTGTTTTGAATAAGTTAAGTCAAAGTTAAGCCAAATTTAGATGCAGGAACAGGCACAGAACGTTTTCATTATGATTTCAATACACAAAGGGCAAGTTTTCCCATGTTTTAATAATATCACATGACTTGCATTCCACAGCTGAAGAACCACTTTTCCATTATCAGTGGTTTTTAACTTAGCAGAAGCATTTTTGGTAATATGGCGGCCAGTTACATCAACACAGTCAAAAATATGCTACAAACAGGAAAGTGGTGAAACCTGTAGTTGTGCATGTCGAAGACAAAACTATGTTACAGCATGTCTGCAAATCTCAAAACACTACTCTTCAGTTGTTTTTACCCATTTCCAAACCGGAGAGGCATTTCCATTTTTAGTGTACATCAACTCTAAAAGAAGTGGACTTTTAGGTTTAAAATCTGATGAATTATGTCAGCAGGCTGACTGAGCTGGATAATTCTCAAGGGAACATTATGTTCTGTTCCTGCCTTCCTTCTCCCTTAAGTCAACAAAAGCGAATATAACTTTCTCACAGCATGAAAAATATCTCTCTCTCCATCTGTCTTTTCCATTACTGCTTATTTCCTCTTCAACAGACTTATGCAGCAAAGCTCAGAGATGCTTTATACACTTTTCACTAATGAAGTAGTTATACATGAGTGTGTCTCTGTGTGTCCAATACAAGTACATGGGGAAGAAAACTCTAAATGTTTGTCTGAGCTAAAGAATACACATACGGTAAGTAAAAGCATGATAAACCCATGAGACAAGAAAAATCGTGTCTATACTTCACTTGAGTTTTAGGTTACAAACATACCTTGTGCACTGTGAACAAAGAAACATGAACAAAGTTGTGTATCTGCAACAAGTTAATAAAACACATTTACTGTGCTTAAAGGCAATGTCAAACAGTTTTCTAAACACATGTTCAGTCAAGAACCCTGGGATTTCAACAAGCTATGGATGCATTTATTTGGCAATAATCAAAGGTAAGTTCAAAATTACAACCTGTCCCAGCATAAAATGAACTGCACTGCACTTGCTGAATGTTTGTTTTAAAGGTGTTGGCTATGGCAAAGTAAGCAAGAGTATGAGTGGTAAGACAAAACAAATCCTGATGTTTCACCAGCTCAGCAGTGTCTTTCAGTCTTAACACAATCGTTTGCAAGTCCTGAAGCTTTAAAAAGCAAAGAAAAAGCATAAAGATTTCTCCTTTTCTAATGTAATTAGCTTAAAACGTATCCATTCCAAAAAATAAGTGAGGCTGATTCAGTTCAATAAATTAAAAAAAAATCCTATGTCAATAATCCGTTGTCATCTATAACCAATATCACTTGGTAGATCATTTCAGAGGTGTGGACTCGAGTCACATGACTTGGACTCGAGTCAGACTCGAGTCATTAATTTTATGACTTTAGACTTGACTTGAAAAAATGTTCTAAGACTTGTGGCTTGACTTGGACTTTTACACCAATGACCTGGGACTTGAATTGGACTTGAACCGGTTTACTTGAAAAGACTTGATATTTTACCCCAAATATAAAATTTAACATGCATATTATATAGAGATTGAAAATGTGACGTCATTCACGGGTAGAACCACAAAGGATTCTGGGAACTCGTGGCAAGCGGTACTAGCTCACGCAGGCTTTCAATTAAAATCAGTTATACAGCGATAAAAAGAAACACAAAAATGTCAAGAAGCTGTTGTATTATTAACTGCAATAGCCGGTCGCATGACAGCCACGGGAAGCCGACGGGTAAAGAGATCGGTTGTTATCGGATTACGTCGTTGAAGAGAAATTGTTCGAGCCATGTTTCCGAAGTAACAAAGAGGCGACGGATGGCCTGAATTGCAGCCATTCAAAGATCAAATATAACGTCCCAGAACACTCCAGCTCACAGGTTAGTCTGCTCCAAGCATTTACACGAAGGTCAGTGTTTTTTAGTAGTTAATACGTCATTTTCATAACATAATTAGTGATATAGGTTACAAGCAAGTCTGGCGCTGAACAGAAATTGTCGCGCTATGCTCCTTTATTTATTGTGTTTATTGTGCATAAATAGTGAATTGTCCTGACACAATATTGCGTTTCGCTTCTGTTATTATGGTACATTGACAAAAACATATACTTTTATTCACAGGATAAAACAGGTTTTTTGTATCACTAATTGCCCAGTACGATTACAGCATACAATATTGTTGTCACTGCTACATTTCTGTGATGCTACCAGAAATTATTTCCACTGCTAATTAATTACCGTTGAGCTCAAAGGTCCTATTAATAAACGGTTAAGGAATGTGTATTTATGAAGACGATTTGTGAGACTGGTAAACTTATGATACGTACGATGGTCTTTCGTTCTACACGGTGCATTTCATGGTCCCTGTACCCATCCGTCGGTAAACTGTACCTGGGCTTGTTGCAGTGACCTGAAGTTACTAAACTTCATGAGTGTATGCACTCACTCCAAGAACCGTATGATTATAAATATGCATATAAATATGCTACAATGAGATAGCTGACTTCATCTAACTAGCAAATGTTGTCCAGGCTACGTTGGTGATACAGTTTTTTTTAATGTGTATGATATTTTTGTCATGCGATTTTAAAGCCGGTCCTACAACCGCATCCAAGAATAACATGCAGCTTATCTCAGAACTGTCCGTGAAAATTATTCTTGGAGCTAGGTTTAATTGAGCTGCATTTTAAAGAGGTGCAATTTCACAATTTGTGTATATTTTCTAAGTTCACTATTTTGTCATGTGTTGAGAAAAACACAGATTTTAAAATTACATGGTCTAATATTTACATTTAGCATATAACTGCAACATTATTTTTTCGTTTTTTTTTTTTTAAAGACTCGAAAGGACTTGAAATTCAAAGTTTCAGACTTGTGACTTGACTCGGACTTTTACACCAGTGACTTGAGACTCGACTCTGACTTGCCTGACATTACTTGAGACTTGACTTGAGACTTGAGGATAAAGACTTGAGACTTACTTGAGACTTGCAAAACAATGACTTGGTCCCACCTCTGGATCATTTACATTCAACAGGTTTAGCAATAAACTTTATTGGCATATGAAAAAATAACTACCCAATCAGACACGTTAATTAGAATCAGTCAGTCTTATCATGTTGTTAATGGAGCAGAAAAGTGAAATGTGCTGTGTTAAACATTCTTCTCATACCTAACCAGTAAAAAATGCTTTTGTTCCAGGTCTGTTATGGTTGCTAACTTGACATCAAACCACAAAGCTCCCCGCTTGAGTAGAGACACGGGCTACATGATACAGAAGAGCAGCCCTGAAACCAATGAATTGTGACAACAATCAAATTCCACAAAGTCACCACTGTTACCTGACTACTACCACAACCACAGACTGATGTGCATCTGGTTTGGATAACAGTGGTTAGCTTCACTGCAAATCAAATCCAGCTATTGTTATATAGATAGTGAACCAAACACAGCATAATCGCTGCTACACTGCAACCAATCTTCAAGTTTTTTGACAGTGATTAGGAGAATGCTGCCACAAATGTGTCACTAAGATAACTAACTAGTGGATAAGGAAAAAACTGTGTTGTGTCTCCTACCTATTTGCAGCAGAACTGGTGTTACCAGAGCGGTTTCCATGGCATAGCAAAACTCACGTCCAAACATCACTGTCCCGTGCATTACCCAGCGATGCAGAGGGATTCGTACTCCTCTGCCTTCCTCGTCCATGTCTGTCTCACTCTCACTGTCATATGCTTCTTCTTCTTTGGGTCTTCTGATCTCTGGAAGACGAGAAGCATCTCCACCCTCAGCTGCCATCTCCATTTCAGTCTGGTTTGACTTCAGGGGAACCATTTGTTGTGGCTGTTATAGATCAGTATATATGTCTTTGTGCCACAGTTTTTCCTATAAATGCAAGCACAATCTTACCATCTTATCACTGTCAAAAAGTGTAATAGGCATAGTTTTCACCTTGATTTTTTATAGCTCATGAGAAGATAAAGCTATTTCAGAAGACTAACAAGTCACTACTAAGGTCAAAGCAAAAGAAACACAGAGGCGAGAACAATCACAGTTTTAGCACATCTCCAAAAGTATTTAATGGTGATGGGTAGGGAAGAGTGTAAGAGAGGCGAGGTGGGGTGATAAGTGTTTTATGGTCTCCAGCAGATGTTTGTGGTGGTGACCTGCAGTGAACTCCTGAATAGAAGTGGCTGTGTGCATGAAGTTTGGGCAAGTCCAACTAAGAAAGTTAGTGCTTGTCAGGCAAGTCCGGGTTAAAATATCTTGAGATTTCTCAGTAAACTCCTACTAATAATGTTACAAATTAACCTGCAAAAACAAAACAAAACAAACAAGAAAAACAGATACCAGCTGTGCAAAAAGCTAAAGCTATGACAACACAGGATGTAGCTTTGCCTTGATTTAAACAGGGAAACCTGTTAGTGCATTTTCCAGAAAATCTGTTCAGTCTCCAAATGCTGATACAGAAGTCTTATTATTATTAAGTAGATTTTTTAATGAACTGTTATTTCTGCAAGTAAATTCTAGTGTGAATGAAAAAACAAAACAAAATACACCACTGTCCTAGAAGGGTGCTGTAGCAACATCTTCCCCCAGAATTGCTTTATTCCCTCCTTATAAGATAAGATAACCTTTATTAGTCCCACACGTGGGAAATTTGTTTTGTCACAGCAGGAAGTGGACAAAACAAAAGTTATGTAGCAAAAATTAGAATACAATACATTATATTAATTGTATAACTCCCAGAGCCACTACTCAAAGAGATAATACCTCCCTTAATGATAAGATGATGTTGATGGAGAGAGTGGTCAATCAGATCAACCCATACCAATGCACAGGTATCCAGTTTGGTTCAGATCTGGTGACAGTGAAGGTCATAGACTCCTAGCACTCTCATATCTATCATCATCCTGGAAGAGATCAGTGCCCTTAGGATTTAATTTTCTTATCTTACAACTCTCTTTTCAAGGGGAATAAGTGGAACCAGACACTGCCAACAAAAGGCCTAAGAGTTCGAACAGAGACACCTGATTCCCTTAGTCTAGGGTTTGAGAGGTTCACCCCATAATGGGTTTGTATAAATTAAGCCGTAAGACATAACAAATAATTTACAATAAGTATAAGCATCATAGACTCAAATAAAGGGCCAAACGATCAAAAAAATTAGACTGAATTAACCCAAGATTGCTCTGTTAAATCCAGTGACATCGCCACTATCTAGAACCTTGAAGTCATAATAGCAAAATCAGACTCATAGACAAGAGCCACATTAAAAAATAAACCATTATTACACCACTATTGCTGTTGCGTAAGTGGAGCAGAAAGCAAGCAGATCCTATTGACACATACCTTACAAGAGAGCATGGCAAAGACCATTCTTCTATTCTTTACTTATTCATTTTCTGCCTGGCTCTTCTGAGTTGAGCAATATGAAAAAAAAGCTTAGATCATGTATAAGTTGATGTTTAATGAGAGCTTTGTGCAGTTTTCTGTCATTTTCACAAAGAGACAGATCAAAGTGTTTTTGTGTTTAGTTAGTAATCCGAACAAATTAATGTAGAAAGGTAACTTTTTTTTAAACTTCATCGAGGTGTGTGAGCTGAATTCTCACAGGACTGTGTGTACACGTGAAGGTCCGAGGGGCTCGTTGGACCAGTTATGACATGTTTTGCCTCACCTGAACTACCTGCCAGTCTATAAATAATAAATTAATATATTAAAAATTATTTGCCGTTTTATGCGAATAAGGCGCACAGCGATAAAAGTGTATTCTCGTCTGGACTGAGAGGAAAAACACCAGAATTCAGGCGCATTACCGTTAACCTGACTTTGACTGACGCAAAAAGTTACCTTAGCAAGCTAGGCTTGGCTGATATTAAGCAGCTTACGTTAGCGAGTTAATAGCGGAGAAACCCACTTTCATGACAGACAGGAACGTGTAACGTACCTGAGATTTTACAGCGCTGTGGTAAAGCTCAGCCAGTTCCGCGTTGTGGAAAACTTCTATGACGTGTTAGCACAAAAAAAATAATAATAATAAGAAAAAAAAACCTCTCACTTCTTTAGGTTTGCAAAACCTTTGCAAGCTAACTGGGTGACCATAGGGTTTACTACACTCACCAATTTCAATGGTTTCCACATTAACACAGCGGGGCGTGGCCATCAGAAAACCTTCGTGACGTCAGCGAACGCCTCACCTATGGACGACGGTGAAAGGGCAACTAGCTAGCATGATATAAGTGGAACCAACTGCATGGAAAATTGCATGGATTGATAACATAAAGAAATGAAAATATGTCAACAATAATGGACCTCAAGAACTGGAAAAAAAAGACAATTCACAAAGTCATAATGGAGGATATTTATTTATTTATTCATAATTCATTAATTCATTTACTCTTTTGTTTATTAGCTAGCACGCTTTCGACTCTTCCTAGAACTTGGTCCTATAGCTCTATATATGTTCCTATATGTTGTTCCTAAATCATTGACTTTGACTAACTTGACCATTAATTCGGTTAATTTCCTCCCTGCTCCAATATACATTTATTGCGATCTAGAGCTTCAAAAACAGGCTCTGAAGATTGATTAATTAGAAGCCATCAGTTCTTCAGGCTATTTAAAAATCGCATAATATTATACTCTGTTGTAAAAAATAAATAAATACATAAACAAACAAACAACCCTGTGCTTACATTCACAGAATCATTCGTCCAAGCGGTTTCCAATGCGCTGAAGTTTCCTTCGGGCTCGTTCTCCATTGGTTTTTTCAAAGAATAGGCAATGCTGCTCCCTGGTGTACATTAGTAGTTATTATTCTCTAATATGTTCTGATTATATTACTTGTTTGGGGATTGAGGAGGAAAATGCCCTCACTATTAAAGAAAGACAAGAAGAGAAAACGTATTTAATATACTTTTTAAATTCACATCTCAGTTTCTGAGCTGGTTAAAGATTGCATGGGATTAGAAATTAGTATGTATCAGAGGAACAGCACAAGTTGAGCTGTTTGGGGACAAAGTTAGAGAGGCAAGGCTGAGATGATTTGGACACATGGCGGGCAGAAATGATGGATATACTGGACAAACAATGCTGAAAATGGAGCTGCCAGCAGGAGGAAAAGAGGAAGACATCAGAAGAGTTTCGTGGATGTAGTGAAGGAGGAAATGCAGACAGAAGAGGATGTTAGATATAGGGTGAGATGGAGGCAGATGATCCACTTTGTCAACCTATAAAGTGAACAGTCAAGAGAACAAGTGTTTAAAATGAGCTCCACCTTAAATATCAGGAGCAGCAATACTGATCCATATATCACTGATGGGGAATTTTTTTGGTGCAGGATGAGTACTTTTACTTTTGACACACCTAATGTACAGTTTTCCATTGATACAGTTTAATGGGCAGTCAGGTATTTTCTAAGTGTTTTATTGCTTCATTTGCTAAACTAATAGTTCTATAAATGGTAACGACACTGCTCAAAAGTTTGCCTGTACTGATGTGGACTGGGTAATGTGTTAGGAAAGAAAGGATCCCACATTGTTTGACAGAAATGAAAACGATCAACCAACAGAGAACTGAATTTAAAGACGCCCTGAAAACCAAATTGAAAAAATGATATAGCAGCCTAGTCCGTTTTTCAGAAATTTCATTGCAACAATTTCAAATGTTACTCAGTATGTTGTATGGCTTTATGTATGGCCTGTTTGCATGCATGCCTAACAAGGATGAGGAAACTTATGGTGCCTTGGAGGATCTCCTCCCAGATCTGGACGAAGGCATCACTGAGCTACTCGACAGGACAGGACAACTTGGATGGACATAATATCCCAGAGGCGTTCCATTGAATTTAAGTCAGGTGAGCGTAAGATTTCATTTTGATACCAAATATCAGTCAGGGTGGGTAACCTAGCCTGTAGAGGTCTGTGCATCCCTCCATAAGCCTTTTCATCCCTGACCCATCCCCAAACCAGTCGTGCTGAACAATGTTAAAGCCAGTATAACGTTCTCCATGGCTTTTCGAGAACCTTTCATGCCTCAGGGTTAATCCTCAAGGTGACCCTGCACGAAAAGTTCAGGGCCGCAGTGGCAAATTTTGATATTATACAGTAAACATCAATTAGGCTCCAATGTCCTGACAGTAAGCACAGGGCCCACTGAGTAAAGCTACCCTCATTAAGTTTGTCTGTGAATGATTGGTCAGAGACATTCATACTGGACGCCTGCTAGTGGTCATTTTGTAGGGCTCTGGCAGTCTTCTTCCTGATATCTGCTTTTTGCACAAAGGAGCAGATACCAGTTCTGCTGATGGGTTAAATACTTTTTAAAACACTTTCCAGCTCTTCTAACGTAACTGTCTGTCTCCTAGAATCTACTCCATGCTCTTGAGTCTCTGCTGGAAGACACAGCAAACCTTCTGGCATCCTGGAGGATTGGACTACCCGTGCAACCTCTGTAGGGTCCAGGTATTGTCGTATGCTACCAGCAATGACACTGAGTCTAGTCACATGCAAAACTGATGAAAAAAAAAACCAGCCAGAAAAGATAAGGAGGGAAAAATGTCAGAGGCCAAACACATTTTGTTTAGCAGTGTATTTAAATGAAAACTATAGAAAGAATAACATTTTACAATTTTTCAGCCAGGAAGAGTCCAGCAAGAGGCTGCGAGCACACTGTTTTAATCTGGTCCAGTTCGTCTTGTTAAAGAGTCTCACCTTTCTGTAAGAGTGACACCGTGCCACTGATGAATATGCATCTTATTTCTGCCAAATTGAATGGCAGATATAAAAGGAAAACAGACAACACTGGAATATTTACCATTTTATTGAGACATTTTCTTGTGTAGTTTCTAATAATATCCAGAGGGCAGTTGGCTAAATTGACCAAGTGTCTATAGACATTGACAAATGAAAAGTCAGTCCAGAGTGATGGCAATGTTTCTTGGTGTGAATATCATATACATGTGAATATCTGCATGTTATTGTGTTGGCGCTCATCATTGAAAAAAACAATGGCAGCACTGAGTGTCTGTGTTGAGTTCTGCTGGTCAGCAAGTTGCAGAACTCAGAACTTTAACTGTGCCATCCCTATAACTTATAGTTTTATGCACCCTTTGTAAAATATTTTACAGTGTGCGGTCCTTTCCTGTGTTGCTGCTCTGCAGTGATCTGAGAATCTTGGTCATCAATATAACATTATTAGTCATGGCGTTGTCCGTCCCTGCTGAGGCTTTAGAGCTGTGCTGCATACTGACAATGTCACCACTGGTCTGCTTGGGCTCTGCGCGGCGGAAAAGATGTCTCATAGTGGCCTGGAGACAGCAGGAGAAGTAAATTATTTGGAGAATCAATGAGTAAAAAAATGATGATGGGCATATCACACCTGAAGGGACAGGTGGATGTGGAGAAAAGAAGAAAAATGTCAAGTTAAGTTAAAGAACGTGGAGGAAGAGAATAGGAAAAGTGCTTCAGTCTTACCTGGAAATTATTTGTAACAAAACAGTAGACAACAGGATCCATACAGCTATTCAAACTGCTGAGGGTGACAGTTAGATGGTACACTATCACATGGTGAGGCATGTCAGGGTAGAAGTATACCACCACCTGCAGCACAAACAGGCAATGCCAAATGTTCCCATAAAAGCAAATACATTTTTCTCATTAAGTCAAACAAAAACGTTCATTTCATTAATATGTTTATTGTGTTTCACTGTTTACTGTTTTTATCTTTGTTGTATTTTATTAAAATTATAACTTTGAGATCCTTACTATTTTCCCTACTTTTGTATTCAGCTTTTTTAAAATAACATTCTATTGTATTTTAGTTTAGTATTTTATGTTAACTTTGCAGTCAATGACTGCCTGAAATCTAGAAGCCATTTATATCCAAATGCTCAGTTTTCTCCTCTGCCAGGACTTTACTGCAGTCATCTTCAGTAGCTGTCTGTTTGTGGATCTTTCTGAATTCAGTTTTGTCTTTGGTAACTGAAAAGCCTGCTCTACTGGGTTGACTGACTTGGGCATTGAACATTGTCCGATTTCTTTGTCTTGGGAAACGCTCTGGTTGCTTCTGCAGTAAGGTTTTTGTCACCATGAAGTGTTTGGTGCTGCTTCTGTTAGCAGTTGCATCATCAATAAATACTAATGACCCTGTTATACTGGCAGCCATACATGCCCATGCGATATCACTGGCTCCAACCATGTTTGACGTATAACGTGGTATGCTTTGGATCATGAGCTTTTTCTTTGCTTCTCCATACTTTTCTCTTCCCACAATTCAGGTACAAGTTAATCTTTGTGTCATCTGTCCAAATAATCTTTTCCTGCACTGTTCAGGCTCTTTTAGATGGTTTCTGACAAAGTCTAATCTGCCCTTCTTGTCCTTAAGTTTAACCAGTGGATTTGCACCTTGCTGTAAACCCTTTGTGTTTACATTGATTGCAGACTCTGACAATGATACATGAACCTCCTGGAGAGTGTTAGTGAGGAAACAGGCTTCATCTGACCATAAAATTATTTATCAGGAAGTTGTCCAATTATATTTGAGCTGCTGAAAATGGAGGACTGTGTACTGTGTGTATACTGTATGTGTGTGTATACATAAACTTTCTGTCTTTTTAATACATGTCAATATTGGTTTGAAATATTGTACATGTATTTTTGTCTATATATTTATGTTATATATATATAGATTTTTCTTTTGTTGCTTTATCACCTGGTAATATTGTCTAATCAAAATTGTCCTGAACCTACCGGTGACCCACAATGCAGGGTCAAGGTTCACCCAAGCATGGACATAATTTATGAGCAGTTCAAGCAAAGGCTGGTTTTCTGCCTCACATTTGTTCATTTGTAATCCTTTTAGAGGATAAAGTTGAAAGCATCCACAGTTTCATAAGGGAGAATACAATCATTAATACTACTTGGCCTTTTACTTGTTCAAATACTTGTTGCTCACCTGTCTAACATGAAAGGGTGTGAAACAGACTGTGAAGATGATCAGCACAGTTGTCAACAGCTGGACAGCTTTCCTTCTCCTATCCCTGAGAAAATAAAGTTAAAGATACCATTATCTGCATATTTTTATGGGATATAAACTATCCTATGTGTCAGTGAGTCAAAGACAGACAGACGGCTCACATACACACATGGAACAAAGAGGCTCACATTCAAACCCAATTTCAGTTCAGAATCAACATTTAACAAACCCCCTGCACATCTTAGGACTGTACGGTGAAGCTGGAATAACTGGAGAGAATCCATGTAAACAGTTAATGCAGTGCATCCTAAAAGTATTCAGAGCGCTTCACTTGTTCCACATTTTGTCATGTTACAACCTTATTCCAAAATCGATTTATTTACATTTCACTCGAGATTCTGCACACAATGCCCCATAATGACAATGTGAAAAAGGTTTGCTTGAAATTCTTGCAAATTTAAAACAAAAAACAAAAACATAACATGTATATAAGTATTCAGAGCCAGTGTGTGATTTCCTCTGAATATTTTGTGGATGCACTTTATTTTCTTCAATACAAGAAAAACAACTTTAGTTTTCTTTCCCGCCATCTGTCAGTGTAATATTAGTTCTACCTACCTGCTCTGTTGCATCAGACGACGGTCTGTTAAGGCCCACATAATGCGCAAAGTGAAGACCACAATGATGACAAGTGGTAGAAAGAACTCAGTGATGGTGAGAAAGAGGAGCTTTGAGAGACAGCAGCCTGTGTGCTGAAAAGCGGTGGAAAGAAAGGAGTAGGTAACCACAATGGCAAACAGCCATACAGAAATGCAAACACATTTGGCCACACTGGAGTTCCTCCAGCGACGAGAGGCTTCAGCCTACAAAGACAGAGCAGAATGTGCAGCCTTGTAAGTGTCTAGCATTTTCAAAAGCACGACTGTGTAACCAAGCTACAGACGACACTCACCTGCACAATGGCAAGGTACCGGTCGACGCATATGCAGGTTAGAAACAGGATACTGCAGTACATGTTGACAAAGTAGCTGAAGATGTGCAGATATGAGCAGGTGATACAAGCTCCTCCACTGTAGTAGAGCAGGATGCGAGTCGGTAGAGAGAGATTCACCAAGAGGTCACTCACGGCCAGGTTGATGGTGTAGATGACTGAGGTGGTCTTTTGCTTGGTGCGGAAACAGAAAACATAAAGTGCAACTATGTTGAGCACCATGCCCACCTGAAAAACCAAAAGAGTTAAAAGATAGATGCGAGGAAAATTAGTAAGAGGTACTAAATTTCAACATAGAAATTATGTGCAACATTAAAAAGCCTTCGTCAAAACACCTTACCAGGAAAATAAGGGAGTTTATGACCACCAGTGCAATCCAAAGGCCATAGAAGTCATTGTAGAGCCCCTCATCTAAATGTGCCAGTCTTTGAAGATATCTTTCCATACCACTTGTGTTTGCTGGACCCGATATTTGAGGTGTATTAAAGGAAGTGTTGATGAAAAGCCAGGACTCTGTACCATTAATGTTCATCATCATGATGATGTGCGATGAGGTGATAAGCCGCCTTAATGATGCTGATGAGGATTGTGAGGATGACACGGATGATAAAGTGGAAACTGTCAGAGAGAATAATACAAGTTTTATAGAGAGATATATACACCACATTTACTGACAGATCCACGCATTAGTTGCATTAGTTTTCATGTTTAAACAGAAAACTGCAGTTTTACAGTTACATCATCTCTAAAGGCCTGCCTTGCTGTACTATGTTACTTCCTCTTTTCTATGTTTGACTTCAGCATCTACAGAGAAACATAGGGACACACACTGTCCTCCTTTTCTCTGATGCTCACTCTCTCTGTCTCTGACCTCATACTGGCTGTTGCTGTTGTCACAGATACACTGGCATGGCTATTTTAAACCAATATCTGGCTTGTTGAACCCATATATTTATAATGTAACTATATTTATTTATCACTACAGCAATACTCCCTGAGGGGCTAGGATTAATTCTCATTCCAGCTATTATTACAAATAAAAAATAAATACTTTTGCTCTTATTGGCCAAGATATAACCCTCTCACAAAGTACAGAAACAACATGTCATTACTCTGGACATCCAGGGACCTTTTCATTTAATCATAATAAAAAAGAGATAGATCATTTGTTTTCTTTTCCATTTAAATAGCTCACAAAAGCTTAGGTTACAGAATCAATCTCATGGAGAATCTACTGGCATTTAAAGCACTAAAAAAGGCCAAAGTCGCGTGATGTTTCGCATAAATGAGCTGGATTTCACTCCTGCATCCTTTGTCTTCCATGACAAATGCAGTTTAATTATTCCTGTGAGTGCCACACTGGGAAGGTTTAAGAAGCCCAGTGTATGTGATGCCCGGAGTTTGTGTTTTGTGCTCCTTGCTTACAACAAATCTCTTAGCAAAATAATCATCCGGCTGATGAAAAATGTAGTCTATTCATGCTAATGGGAATAACATGCTCAACTGAGGGTGAGGCATGAATAATGTGATTCATCTACATGAACCGGAGCAGTCTAGCCACACAACATTAAGAGCACTGAAGGAAATAAATGAGTGTTTTCACAGTGACACCCTCTGATATTAGTCAGCTTATTTGACCTAGTTCATCATTATTAACAGTGCTTACAAGCGTTATAGTGGAGCACTCTGAGGAAAGTTTTTATTTAGGCACTTGCTTCTTTCTCTCTCTTTTATGATATATGCACAAATATGAATGTTATTCATCCTAAGCAACCCATGAACTATGTGTAAGTTTCAGCAGAATGGCAAAAAAGTTAGCCCTGTTGTCATTTCTTCTTTATTTCTAATAACTTGTGCATTTAAGAGTTACTTAAAAACTGTTCCCAAACATTCTTTGAGAATTTTTCTTTTCAGTTTGTTAAAGTTTTTCCACTTAGATTTCACTCTTAGAAATGTAGTCAGACATTTTCCTGTGACACCCGTAACTACAGCCAGTTGCATTTAGTTTGCCCTTACACACTGTTCATAAACCGTGTCTTCACAGGATCCAAATGAAATGCTTTAAACTTTATAAATAGCCTATGAGACAATATTAAATTAAATAATATTTCACAGAGCATGAGAAAGTGTATATTTTTGGGTTTTGTAAAAAAAACCTCTACTATCACACAACATCATGCCCTGTTTAATCTAAATAATAAAAACATTGCAGCTATAATTGTTTAAATATATTTTATTGAAAGTAAAAATGGCGAGATCACGCTGGAACTGGGATTTATTATACATTATAACCATTAAACATCATGTCTACTGCTTATTGTATAACTGCAAACTAGTCTGTGTATCCAAAACAGCAATAAGATATCACCTAGCACTGATCTACCCACTCCCTATTCCTCTTCTGAGTTTTATTTTAATCTAATTTAGCTGTCACCTAATTTAATCTCAGAAGTTCAGAATACAGGGATTCTACTGTCTTCATTTTTAGATTATTTAGTTACATTGTTGCTTCTCGCTCTTGCACATCTTGTGTCTGTATCAAGGCACCATCTGACCTCTGTTCTTTATGTGCATTATACATATGATCACTTCTATGTTTGTTTGTTTTTACTATTTCCAGACCAGCAAGTGCCTACCTCTGTGGGAACCTGGGCAGCTGTGGTGGGAACACAGTGTTAAGGTCACCCTCGAACTCTGTCACCACTATCCCATAGAAAATACACACATAGTTTCAAGATTCCCTAAATCCACAATTTTCTGTGATTTGACTCACACGAGTGGATCTAGAATGCATCTCAACAGACGCGGCTCAAAATTAACCTGAAACAGCCTCAATGTACAAAATCTAGTAGCACCTGCAATCGTATAAATTGACTGACCCTCTCAAGTCATCACTTTTCAGGCTAAACGAATGACATTTAGGATATTTTTACTGATGTCAAATGTCAAATAAAGCATGTAAGAGTTAATACATGTGATACAGCTATAACATGATTGGAATCCTTAGGCAACCCTAACAGCACGACGAGCTCATGTTTGTTCTTCTATTGCCATCATGGGCCATCAAGTAAAGATTTATGATAGGAAAATTAAAATGCTATTAATTTAAAATAAAATTTACAGTAGGGCTCGCACTCTCTATCTGCTATAAACTGTAAATACTGCCTAGTGTAACTGTACTGTAATACCGCAACATTTGGCAACCCAGATGTAATCTAATGCATCGCTGTTTCCATTTTATTGTTGCTCCTCTTCTTCCGAAATCAAAGACAGTCATGATGCAATAACTGTAAAATGATACTGGGAGGAAAAGAGAGGGCTCAGAGGAAGATCCAAAATAACACTGTGCAAATAAATCCTAGCAGCGTGGGAGTCTGGCTTTATGTGTGTGTGTTTGTGTGTGTGTGTGCTACTGATCATCTAAAAGACAGCATTCAAGAAAACAAATAAGGCAAAATTATGGAGTGTGACAGTGATATATTATGTTTTTTCCTAGTTTTACTTAAACCCTTCAAGACAACTCTGATTTTAGAGACATATGTACTCGCGATTGGACTAAAAGCTTGCCGTTGGTGTTTCAGCACACCCTGATTAAGAAACAGTTCACAAAAATCTAACTTGGTGAAACACTTCATTAAGTTTTCAATTTTTTAATAAAATAGAAATTTTATATGACATACCTGCTGAGAAAAAGGAGATCAGTCAAATGAGTAACTCTGAAGTCAACTATGATGAAACTGGGGTGTCTTTAAATCCTAATCCAAAATTCCTTCATCGTTGTCCAAGGATACTTCAGCTTTCAGTGACCTTTGCAACTTTGTATCTTCATCCCCGTTTCTGGAAGTCGTCTTTCTGCGTTAAGCAGTTCATCATCAGGTAGAATTCCATTTCTGTTTTGTGCGTAAATCTGTGAACGAGATGTACTTGCCCATTCTGAATATCTCCAAATTTTTCAAACACCCTCCTGTCTATTGGCCTCTCCATCTGTGTTTGTAAATCTCACCTGTGTCAGTGTGTTCTTATTTTTCTCTTTTCCCATTTCTCCTTCTTTTTCCATCATTTTTAGTCTCTCTCTTCATTCAGCGGCTCGGGCTTAATACCTTCCTCCCTCACTCTCTAAAGCTCTCTTCAGTTTCATCCCCGGACAGGAAGTCTTAAAATGTGTTTACATTCCCGGGAACATGCATGTGCCCATATACACTATGCACACACACACCAGTGTAAAGCACAAGCATGCACACATAAAACATATTCTGTAACAAATGTTGTGCATTTTCTAGGGGTTTTTCTTTCTGATTTTGTGACTTTCTTTCATATAAACAGAGTGCGCAGTGATGGATTCTTATATCAAACATGGCCAAAGTTTCAAAAGCTTAGTCAGTGTTTGAAGTAATTCCTGTGAACCAAAAGCTCAGGCTTCAGACTTGGCTCTCCATGATGTCAAACAGAAGGAGTATCTTTAACATAGTCCTCTCAAGCACAAGAGTTACATACATCTGCTGTTCAAACCCTTTGTTTGAGCTGAGTGGCCAATCAGGAAAGGCAGATGTTTCAGAAAAATGAACTAAGGGCATGCAAAGAGACATAGTGTAAGATACATATAAATTTGGCTCATCTGCACTTTACTACAATCGAAATAAAAAAATATTGGTGAACTTGTATGAAGGAAAATTAGAGGCTAAATATTGTTTGCTGTTTTTCTTCACTGGATTTTTTAAAAATGTGTGAAAATTTGTGTGGATATGCACACGCACATGTGTGTGTTAGACACATCTACTGTATTTTGTAGACATTTCTTAAATGTGTTGATAAATGTATAAAGACATGATTAGATTGCTTTAAATGTATTTACAAGCAACAATTACATTACAAACTTTGAAAAACTCATGTAATGTAATGTACTCAAATTGATGGATGCTTAATTATTGTCATCATGTCTCCTGTAATGTGCAGCATTTAGCATATCTTATATTTTTTATCCATAACCTAAATACAGGAAGTAAATACACTGGTCTGACTAAAAATCAGATTCAAATGTAAAACTCGGGCTGTCTCTTGATAACTAGTCCTGGTTCAAGCATCCATCAGTCTTGCAGAATGGGACAGGTTTAGGTCTCCTGGTTTCCTGGCAGGAGAATCATCATCACTCATAACTTGTCAGGCTAGCTAGAAAAGATCCGGAATAACGGATGCCAAGAGAAGCGCCATGGATCAACCTGTTAGAACGAGCAGGGTAAGAACAGAATGGAAAGAAGTGCATGGAGCAAGGGCACGGGAACATTTTAGAGAAATACTCAGAGAAAAACATGGAGTAAATATATATGTCTGCACATGTGGGTAAACAGAAGACAGACCGTTACAGTATATAATGTCTTTGTGAATGAAGGCTGTTATAGAGATGGTGCATCAATCTGTGGGTAAGAGGATCTGGAAGGTGTGGTTTATATCATTCTGAACACCGATGATTCGTAACAGATGTTGACATTTTTTGCATTTCTTACATTGGTGCAGCCATCTGCAGCAAAAAAGTAAAGTCTCCTGCCTTCCTTGTTTAACGGGAATGAGGAGATTTTTTAAATTATTCTGTAAACAACTACATGTATCCCTCATGACAACAAGCACAAGAGGAAAACGTGAACTTACTTGTGGAGTCTCTACAGAAACAATAATATCCTTAAAGACAGGAACCAAACTAGCCTTGTACAATTTCCTACCAAGTCCTTAAAGAAAAAATTATACCTGTTTATTTTTGTTTTGCAGGGATTGCCTCACATATCCAAAGTCCCCTGTCTTATCTACAGTCTAATCACCCGTGATGATTGTTTAACCAAATGTCACACTTGAGAAACTTTATGATTTGTCCCAGACTTCATGTTTAACTCTCTGTCAACCTGACAAAATGCAGGTTCACAGCCCTGTCCTCACACCTATGGATGACTAATCTACTAGCACATGGAGAGAAAGTGAGAATGTGATCTGGTTTTGTGCCCTTGGATAAAATAAAAAACTAAAATAAACTCTCACTGTCTTACACTGAATATTTAGCCAGGTAGGCAGTGAGCCTGATCATCATGACTATCAGTCCTTAAACCCTGGTTTGGTAAATGTCTGTGACTAAAGATTGAAGTGTATGAGTATTAATGACTGTGTCTGGATGTATTATTATATCTTTGCAGTTTCTGCTTTTACCTTGCTATCATCCAAACACACATTAAATAGTAACCATTAAAAATAAACTGGTAAAAGAAATAGGAGAGTAAGATTTGAGGTTATTTTGGAAAATACATGATGTATATGACTCTCACTGTAATTTGGGATGCAGGTGAAGTGAAGCATTAACCCATCATCCAAGGATGGAAGTAAATTTGCTTTTCTGAATGCATCACACGATCGTTCTAATCTTGATAAAGGAGCTGAAAGAAGAGCTAAGTGGTGAGTGTCACAGACATCATCATCATCATCTTGATTACAGATTTATACCACTGCCTGGAGGTATTAATATTTGATTACTTCAGAGCCTCAGACAACAGGGTCTTGAATTTAATGACAGGAGCCACTGGCGGTACATACAGGTGTAAAATTACTATGCACTGCTGTACATCGAACACTGTTAAGGGGTGAAAGGAGTGCTTAGGAGAAAGCTGGAAGGAAACTGCAGTAGTTGTCTTTTTCCTCAATGTTCTTTGAGGTATGATTCTCTGAATGGTGAAGTCTCGGTAGGGTGGTAGTTTGAGAAAAAAGTAATCCTTTAATAGAGTAACTTTTATCAGCAGTGTGATCTTATACAGTGGCAATTATGGGAAATGGCCTGTATTTGTATAGTCCCTAAGGACCCCAAAAGCCATTCACACACTGGTGATGGCAAGCTACATTGTAGCCACAGCCTGGGCGAGGCGAGGCTGCTGGACACTGGCGCCACCGGGCCCTCTGACCACCACCAGTAGGCAACGGGTGAAGTGTCTTACCCAAGGACACAATGACCAAGACTGTCCAAGCCGGGGCTCGAACCGGCAACCTTCCGATTACAAGACGAACTCCCAACTCGTGAGCCATGTGAGCCATTAGATACAGTGGGGCAAAAAAGTATTTAGTGAGCCACCGATTGTGCAAGTTCCCCCACCTAAAATGATGACAGAGGTCAGTAATTTGCACCAGAGGTACACTTCAACTGTGAGAGACAGAATGTGAAAAAAAAATCCATGAATTCACATGGTAGGATTTGTAAAGAATTTATTCGTAAATTAGGGTGGAAAATAAGTATTTGGTCACCTCAAACAAGGAAAATCTCTGGCTCTCACAGACCTGTAACGTCTTCTGTAAGAAGCTTTTCTGTCCCCCACTCGTTACCTGTATGAATGGCACCTGTTTGAACTCATCATCTGTATAAAAGACACCTGTCCACAGCCTCAAACAGTCAGACTCCAAACTCCGCCATGGCCAAGACCAAAGAGCTTTTGAAGGACACCAGGAAAAGTATTGTAGACCTGCACCAGACTGGGAAGAGTGAATCTACAATAGGCAAGCAGCTTGGTGTGAAAAAAATCAACTGTGGGAGCAATCATCAGAAAATGGAAGACATACAAGACCACTGATAATCTCCCTCGATCTGGGGCTCCACGCAAGATCTCATCCCGTGGGGTCAAAATGATCATGAGAACGGTGAGCAAAGATCCCAGAACCACACGGGGGGACCTGGTGAATGACCTGCAGAGAGCTGGGACCAAAGTAACAAAGGTCACCATCAGTAACACACTACAACGGCAGGGAATCAAATCCCGCAGTGCCAGACGTGTTCCGCTGCTGAAGCCAGTGCATGTCCAGGCCCGTCTGAAGTTTGCCAGAGAGCACATGGATGATACAGCAGAGGATTGGGAGAATGTCATGTGGTCAGATGAAACCAAAGTAGAACTTTTTGGTATAAACTCAACTCGTCGTGTTTGGAGGAAGAAGAATACTGAGTTGCATCCCAAGAACACCATACCTACTGTGAAGCATGGGGGTGGAAACATCATGCTATGGGGCTGTTTTTCTGCCAAGGGGACAGGACGACTGATCCGTGTTAAGGACAGAATGAATGGGGCCATGTATCGTGAGATTTTGAGCCAAAACCTCCTTCCATCAGTGAGAACTTTGAAGATGAAACGAGGCTGGGTCTTCCAACATGACAATGATCCAAAACACACCGCCCGGGCAACAAAGGAGTGTCTCCGTAAGAAGCATTTGAAAGTCCTGGAGTGGCCTAGCCAGTCTCCAGACCTCAACCCCATAGAAAATCTGTGGCGGGAGTTGAAAGTCCGTGTTGCTCGGCGACAGCCCCAAAGCATCACTGCTCTCGAGAAGATCTGCATGGAGGAGTGGGCCAAAATACCAGCTACTGTGTGTGCAAACCTGGTAAAGACCTATAGTAAACGTTTGACCTCTGTTATTGCCAACAAAGGTTATGTTACAAAGTATTGAGTTGTATTTTTGTTATTGACCAAATACTTATTTTCCACCCTGATTTACGAATAAATTCTTTACAAATCCTACCATGTGGATTCATGGATTTTTTTTCTTCACATTCTGTCTCTCACAGTTGAAGTGTACCTCTGGTGCAAATTACTGACCTCTGTCATCATTTTAGGTGGGGGAACTTGCACAATCGGTGGCTGACTGAATACTTTTTTGCCCCACTGTATGCCTTCTAATTTGGTAAATGTTAAATTACTGTCTCCTAATCTAATTATTACAAACCTTCAAATTATACACTAACAGGTGAAAGAGAAATTAGTCACCAACTCGGAGATTGTCTTTTCTCATAGACTTAAATATCTGCCTAGTCTACAGAAATCTAAGGAGATAAGGCAATACAGTTCCACAGTAAATTAGTACAGCTCTGAAACATCGTCTTCCAAAAGCTGCTTCAAGTTCAGATATTTGCAAAAATTTCCACCATTGTGGAAAGTTTAACAGCGAGAAGCTGAGTGAAAGTTATAATTGATCTTAAATGATCTACTTTGAGTTGGGCCTCTAAAATATACACTCACTTTGTTACATACAACCATTCAACTGAAGATGAATGCAAGTATGTATGAGTCAACACACAGCAGCACATTTAGGCTTGACATAGTTAAAACAACCTTAACAAAACTGAAAGCAGATGGGCTACAGCAGCAGCAGATCACACTAGGTATCACTCCAGTCACCTAAAAATAGGAAACTGAGGCTGTAATTCAAGTCTGGATTTCCGATTTCCATGTGGATGACAGTCAGAATTTGGGCTTTAACAATATGAAAGCATGGATCCCTCATATTTTGTATTAAAGGTTCAGGCTGCTGGTGGTGTAATGACATGGGATAAATTTTCTCTGCACACTTTGGACGCCTTAGTACAAGGCAAGCACCATTTAAATACCACAGCCTACCTAAGCATTGTTGACTATACAACCAAATTATGAGAACAGTGCACACAGATACCGAAGGCTGCTTTTAGCAGGTAACGCACCCTTGACACAAAGCTCCTGTCACCTCAGACTGTTTTTTAAAAATTACAATCAGTTCACTCATTTGGCCTCCAGTTAGCAACAGAGCACCTCTGGATTGTGGAGGAACAGGAGATTCACATCATTGATGTGCAGCTGACAAATCTGTGTCAAAAATCTCTGAGCACCTTGTTGAGTATTTGCCACAAAGAATGAAAGCAGCTCTGAGTGCAAAAAGGAGTCCAAACCAATGCTATCAAGGCTTTTCGAGTGTAAACAGGATGTGCAAAAGAAATTTTTTACAAAGTTAAAATCTCAACTTCCCTTTCTAGCAATATATTTACATATGGCCGCACGGAGGAAAGAAAATACATGAAGGCTATGAGAACGCTGCACTTGTCTTCTTGTTTTCTGTATATTTCACTTTCAATACCAAATATTGTCTATTTACTTTTAATCTTTTTTTTTTACTTTTAAACTAAAATGAGAAAGACCATGTTCATGCCAAAATGGGAAAAAAATCTAAATAACACACACTTCATAAGACTTAAATTAAAACTTTATTTTCAGACACAAAATGTAGTTTGAATTATCATTAGATGTTACTTGGCACTAGTCTGGTGTTTAATACAGCACATTCTGTAATTGTTTTTACCACATTAGTCGTTTTTGTTGTCATACAAAATTTTAAAAAAGTCAGTACAAAAAAAAGTGGTGCCGCAATTGATACATGGCAGCTTCTCAGTTAAAAAACACCCCAAACATACACACACAGACTTTATAACCAATAACCACAATTTGAAAGAGAAAGTTACATTAATAAAATCCTAGAAGTATACATTCTTCTTATGATCCTCCCCTCACAGTAAAACCAAACAGTTTAAGGCCCCTTCGGTCACAAAGTGAAAAATGATTGGATCATAGATCTCTTTCCTAACCAACAACAACCCTTTGAATCATGGTGTCATATTAGCATTTCATAGTGTTCAAGCACAGTGTCTCCACTGTGATTCACATGCTAAAGATAAGTAAACCCTTTATGGAAATAGAGTAAAGAAGACCCTGTGTCTGCTGTTCTCACAGTACCAATAACGACAAACTCACCATAAACATGAATCCCCAAACTAACCATCAGGTTTTTACAAGGCACTGAAATAAAAAAATCCCCTGAGTATGATGCTGTATGCTACATCACCTTTCTCCTTATGTTACAGTAGTGTTTCAAGATGGACATTTAACTATTTCTGCTTTTTCCCCCACTGTATTCTCAGCTTTTCCAGCAGGAAGACACAAAAGTCAGTGTGTCTAATGTAAACACACTACAACCACAACACAGTCGATGTGACCCGCTCATCCTGACATGTAGGAGTAGCGGACAATATGTGTTACCAGTGCTTTAGTTTAGTGGTATTTACACTTGAGTAAGAAAGATGTGTTGCAAGTTGTGTGAATATACATGTGTATTAGTCTCCCTCCTGTCTGTAGTGAATGACATAGTAGTCGTGGACGTACATGAGGACAGCAAACGGCTGACCGATAATGATGGAAATCCAAACTGCAGCGTTGCCGTAGTTACCACGCAGGAAACAGCCAACGAACCAGGCTAACGGAAGCTGGTGAGCGAATAAAACATCATTAAAAAAAGCCCACAAGGAGTAATCATGACATATCACTAATGACAGCCCTAATTAACCTAACTTTAATTTATTTAACTTCTTATTTCTTTTTGTTTGTAAATATTAAACCCAGAGAGACAGCCCATGATAGCCGATTATCATTGGTACATCAAACATCCCCCGCTACATTAATAAGGCTATTTATTAAGTTAATTATTTCGGGGTCAAACACTGACAACACCGCAAGATGTCCATCAACAGTTCAAAGAAATATCATAAAAACGTCTGTATTTTGACCCTCTGTATGACTTAGTTATATACAATGATGACATCTGGTCTCCATATAGCTTTGTTTTTCTTTTAGCATTTTTAAACACTGAGCAGGAATTCGCACCCATGTTACATTAAAAATTTCAGTACACGGCAGTTTGTGTCAACTGTAGCTGTATATTTATCGTCTTACCTGTGCCATCATGCCCATAAAAGCCCATAACCTGAACATCCTGAGGGGAACACTCACTAAGTACTGGCAGATAGGGAAACACACAGGGAAAGAAATCAGATCAGAATCATCAATATTCAGCTATAATTTCTAGAAATATGCTTGACAACTTGCACCACACTGATAAAGAGGTACAACACTGTGTACATTGTATTTTTTCCAGGTCAACGTGCGGCGTTTCTGGCATCGTTGTATTTTTACTCAGTTGTATATAGCATTCGTATTCTATTTTTATCTTATTGTATATTTTTATTCTATTTTATTCTACTGTATATAGTATATTATTTTATTCTATTCTGTACAGCTGTGTACTGTATTTATTCTTATTGTATTCTAATTTTTGCCTCATAACTTTTGCACTGTCCACTTCCTGCTGTGACAAAACAAATTTCCCACGTGTGGGACTAATAAAGGTTATCTTATCTTATCTTATGTAAGAAAGAATGTTTTTCACAGCGTGTATGCAATCCTGTGAAAAACAAAACACACCCAATGATTCATAACTTGAAGCAGATAATTTCTGTATGACTTTATCAGTCATGGAGGCATTTTGAGCCACACTTATTTACAACATTGTTTCAGTTCATTGAGGTCTGGACTTTGACACCTTCATTCATTTCTTTTTCAGCCATTCTGTTGTAGATTTGCTGCTGTGCTTGGGACCATTGTCCTGTTGCATGACCCAGACACTGGTCACGGTCAGGTCACTGAATGCAAGCGCTCATGTCCTGTGGCTGCAAAACAAGCCCAAATCATCACCCCTCCACCACTGTGCTTTATATTTAGTATGAAGAGTTTGTGCTGATATGCTGTGTTCTTGTTCTGGTCACTTTGGTCTCATCTGTCTAAACAACATTGTTCCATTCTGTAATGTCCTGAACATCAGTAAATGCTCCGGATGAGCGAAGAGGAAAAATTTCTGCTCTCATAGAGGTGCTAACACTTCTTTACTAGTTAACCAATCAGTGCATTTGATTAGCAGCACCTGGTTGCTACTTTTTTCCCTTTTTGAATGACAGTGAAAGCTCAGCAGAAAAAGCAGTTCTGGTCTCTATTCTTACCTCATGGAAAAAGGCTGACAAGAAGAAGACAGCTGATTGGCTGAACATTTTGCTGAATCCTCTCCTCAGAAGCGGCTTGTAAAAGTGGCTGCAAGACACAGAAGAACAGATATAAAAATGTGTGAATACCTACATTCAAATCAGAGAGATTATTCTGAGAACAAATTATATTTTTTCAGTAAACTAGAATTTGTTTACCGTGTGTACTACAGTAGACCTGCTGTAATTCTGTCTCTCTAAGAGAAAATACACTTTAGAAAGCACCGCGTTCACTTCATCTTGTTTAATAGAAATGTATTTGCTCCTGTTGCTGTATTTACCACCGCTGCTTATTCAATTATAGCCAGATGAATCCACTTCCTAAATACATCAGTGTGCCTTGTTAAGCGCATCCCGCTGCATCAAATTCACCGCCGTCTCCTGTGCCGAGTCCTATAATTTAATTCCTCCCTTCTAATGTCCAACTGTGTGAATAATTCACTTTACCGTAGACACCACTTGTGCACTGGGATGTTCCAGTTCTGCCAGAAATATGTCACCGACTCCGAATTCCTATAAAAAAAATAAAATAATAATAAAAAGCCATCAAACAGTGTGCTGGATTACAGCCTCTAAATAATGAATTTAAAGCAGCTTGATTAATATTGATAGACATAAGGAAATCTGTTTTCATGAGAAAGGAGGAAATAAAAGCAATTATTCCACAGTCCACTGACTGACACCTATTTACAAATATTAGAAATACATAAACTGATTCATAAGTTTACTGCTTTGATTATACAAATGGCATTGATATAAACCAAATACATTCATGAGAATACACATAAATCCGCTCTCTTATGCACACATGCAGTTATTAGCGCATGGAGCTACTCTGAAAAAGTGTTTGAGCACAGTCCACCACACCTCATAAAAATCACAAACAACACAGACAAAAACTTACCACCAGTCTTTGTAAAACTGTCTGTCACCAAAGCGCAGCAGCTCAGCTGTGAAGTTCAAAGATGAGTGGAAGAACCAATAGAAAGACATCAGCCAAAGCAAGTGATTAGGAACCTGGAAAGACAAGTTCAAGTCTCGTGAACAAGAACAACACATGACCCTCACCCAACATGCTGCTGCATGCTCAGTATACGCAGTAACTGTTTACAGCTTAAATATAAATTGGCATATGCGCGCACACTACATGCATGTATTTGCTTTAATGATGACTGAGAAGTTGCACTACAGTTGTAGCATGATCTCTGGTCATAAATAAACTGTAGCTTTATACTGCAAGTCCAAAACACTGACAAGTACAAGAACTGGAAATTAACAGTTCTGATCTCTTGCTTCACATTTTTATCAAAACTGGAGCTCTGTTTTGATGTCACGGTGCTTAATGTTATAGTGTTTACGCACAGCCAGTCGCAGGAGTCTCTCAGTCATCCTGGACAGATCCATGTCCTACAGGAGAGAAAACACGAGGCGTGAATTGACAAACACACAGTAAAGGTCG
The DNA here is from genome assembly GCF_057382185.1 of Mchenga conophoros. Taxonomy (NCBI): domain Eukaryota; kingdom Metazoa; phylum Chordata; class Actinopteri; order Cichliformes; family Cichlidae; genus Mchenga; species Mchenga conophoros. The sequence goes on along the minus strand of NC_140536.1, from coordinate 28,528,131 downwards.
TTACACACCAAGCACATTCCTAAAAAGTGAGAAGAAATTCATGCATTTTTAAATCCGAACTTGTTGCATAACTTCAATTTCATGCAATTATCACGAGAATGCAGCAGCAAGGAGGATTTCCTCCACTGAACCGACTGATCTGGAACGTTGTCTGAGGTAAAAATAATAATATATTATAGTTTACTATTTACATGTTTTTGTAAATTCAACACTTGTGGGAGCTTTGAGCCTAGAGCGCACTTGTTGCCAAATGCTGTGGTCTGATTGGTCAGATCTGAGCGGAAAATTGAGCTTGGTTGCAAATAAGGTTGAAAATTTGCAAAATTATGCAGCTGGTGTGAACGTTACAGAATTTATTTTTAAGGCACAAAATACTTGAACAGATTTTACACATCTGGTTTAAAACCACTTCACCCTTGTAGCGTCTGTCTCATTTTGCCTGACTTACCTCTAGTGGTTTCATTGAGCTCTGAATGATGGGAATCATCCACTGACAGAAAGAGAAAAAAATACTCAAGCTACTTTAAGACATGAGCTGCAATGTACACATTTTAAACGGTGATGTTTAGGTTTATCCGACTGTACCTGCTGAGTGAGTCCAACTAACAGCTGGGTGAAAAAAAGCTGAGGAGAAAGGCACAAATTGATAGAGTGACATTATTTCAGTGATATAAATGGCCTTTTTTCAGTTTCACTCTTAAAGGATGCACCTGTTTGTGTGACATGTTGGGATTGTGCCCTGTGTTGTTGATCAAACTTGTACATACACTGCATCGTATCCATAACCCAATATTTCTGCAGAAATATGCCACCTTTATACTGTGATCTAGCACTTAAGCACTTTTAGGTGATACTTCTAATCGTCTGAGTGTGTGTCTGTGCTTACTTTGAACACACAGCTACACTAAAGGTGTTTAATGGGTGATGCTGACATGAGATATTTCCTCACCATCTCAAAGAGTCTCCTTAGCAGGAAGCTCATGCGAATGTTTGGAGAGCGGGGGAAGTTGAGCTCATAGCACAGAGTTGGCGCAAAGATGAAGTAGTACATGTCTACAGAGGTGGAGAGAAAGTCAGTGTGTTAACCAGAACATGTGACACAGTAAAACAGAAACAGTGGTGCATCACAGAAACACGATCAACTCACATCCCAGCAAACAGTAATGATAATAAAAGCTCTGAGTACCTCGGAGGGTGAGGTTGCCAGGATAGCACACTTTGCGTTCACCTTCATAGAAACGCTGTTCTGACGGGCCTGTACCAGACATAAATAAAATTTACACCATTCATGTAAGTTTCATCAGAAAGCTGTGATGTCAACTATCTGCCAGTAGATGTCATCATAACAGCACGAGCGATATACTGAAACCTCTTTCTGGGTAGAAACTAAATCACATTAAAAGCCATTTCGAGTATAAAAACAAAATGATAATGTATATTGCTTACTTTCTTATGATGTCAGTGAGTGTAAAATATAAATCTAAATAAGCATGCGTATGTGTGACTTACAAGACAGTGACCTGGACAGTTTCTTTGCCTTCATAGTGCTCAGCTCTCTGCACCACAAGTTGACATCCTTATAGGAGTACAGTTTAAGTAAGATAATGGTGTAAGTACCAAGTACGAATAAACCACCAACTGTCATGGGGAGAGGGAGAAAAAGAGGTAAGGATTAGCACTGTGGATAAACTAATGCAGAAACATGTAATTAGCTCATATGTGATCTAAGAAGAAGATGAGGAGGAAGATATGAGGGGATGCTAACAGTAAGGAAAAATTAGCGAAGAAGAACGGATGAGGACATAAAAACTAAAAGAACAATGCGAGGAAAAAAAAATTATGGGATGTACGTTAGAAGCAGAGCCAGGGACAGGATGGAAAACAGAGCAGAGAGGTAGGAGAGTGAAAAAGGAAAGGAGACAGACAATGAGAGGCTGTCATTTGATCTGGAACAAACAGCTGAATAAATCATCTCAACACAAAGTATAAAAGCAGTCTAACTATGCCAAGGACATTATTACATAGTCACCATGTTGTTGTTGTTTTTTTGAGAGAATGTGCACTCAGAAACCCGTGCCAAAGTTTGTGCTAATTGGCCAATGAGGAAAAGCTGATTTGAAAGGAGATCAATAAACATATTTAGTAAATTGCAAGCGCACGCTTACACCAGCTTGCCTACCAGGGCTTTATCAATAGTCACCATATGCTTGATAGAAAGGGATCAAGCCGGACAGAGAACAAACACGCACACGTATATGTGCACAAACACTCAGAAACGCACAAACAAAAACTGCCTGTTGTGCCAGCAGGGTGAGGAGGAGGTCAGCACACCTGGCAGCAAACCATACCAGATCTTATCCATTAACCATCTGTCTCTCTGGCTCAGTGTGGCTCCTAAACTGCTAGATTTTCTTCAAGACAGTGACTCAAGAGATAGGAATCGTAAAAAAAAAAAAAAATAATAAGCACACAGAGACGAGCCTGAGTGGGGAAAAACATGCCAAAACCAGCCCCCTCTCAGATGTGGTGTCGCCTAACGCTGTACTACACTATGCAAAGAAAGCTTTGACAGCTTTATGCATGCAGTTTCTGAGTCGTCGTTTGATAAGCTGAGTAAGAGCGTGCTTTAGAATATTAGAGGGTGGTTTACACCTGCTTATAAAAATACACAATGTATGTGGCACTGCACTTTACACCATCTATGTGGACGTCTGAATATCTGTGTGATTTTTATTTTTCAGTTTTTCAAATTCGCACTGTTATCAGAAACACTGCTGTAAGGACACTCAAACCCAGGTGCACACACTTAAAGCCATGATGCATTAAAGGACCAATCCAAAGCTTTGGAAATAATGAAATGATGTCAGCAGATAACAGTAAAGTTTAGTAGTATGTTACCAAATTTGATTGAATATCTATAAATGTGTTCTTTTTCTCCGTCTGTCACACAGACACACAAAATTAGCTGTGTTTTGTAACAGGACGTTGCATTTACATGATAATTGACAATGTGACTATGAAAACATCCCTAATATATGCCCCCAAAACCTAATATCAGTACGCACACATATTCGTACATACACACACACACCTGCCCTCTGTCAATTGTCCTTCCTGTGCGAACAGCAGTGCAGAGAAAACAGACAGACAGATGGACCGACTCCTTTACTTCTACACCTCCCAGTGAGAGAACAGATGAGATGAGGGAGGAGAAGAGGAGAGAAAAAAATAACCCAAAAGGGGAAACAATGACTTTCTGGGATAAAATAAACCAGCCTTACATAGGAAACTCCCAACATGGATGTCCTTTGATTGATTTAAAGTCAGAGGTGTGCTTACTAAAGCTTGAAGAGTAAAGGACTGGTGCTGTGCCAAAACAACTGAACTAAATACATTTATCAAGTCCATGACATAAAACACTCCTACCGTGGAACATTTGTGGATTAAGTGACAAATGTGACCTTGTCGGTGAAATATTTGTCAAGTTCGTTACGTGTTCCAGCTAAAACTCTACACCCCGGTACAGGCTAAGATTTTACCGTAGTATAAACCAGTCAGTCGGCGGAAACAGTGAAATTTGGATAACCACCACCACCATCAAGAAATTTGCGATGACACAGCAAATTATTGTCATCAAGCAATAACATTTCAGTAGATGCAATAATCTATTGTTTTTATACAGAGTAATGCACATTAATGTGATTGTTTCATGGTAAAAGAAAAAAAAAAAAAAAAGGTGCTTAAAGAGTATTTCTCATTAAATTTATGAGGACTTCTGTCTACTTGTCTTTCCTGTAAAAATACGGCGTGCTGTATTCCCAGTTCATCATGGGTCAATCATGTTGCGTGTATGATGAAGACAGAAGGTAGTGAACCTTGAATAACCCTGCACAGCAAGCCACACCCCTTTCCATTCCTTTCCTATCCTTTCTTCTCCTTTCCTCCCCTCTCCTCTCCTCAGAGCCAGCTGGAAACAATCCAGTCATGACCAACTGGTCCATTACCACTAACCGACTCCAATTATGACTCTGTATCAGAGATGCCTTTTACTGCACTGCCAAACTGGCTGCGTGTTTCTGTGAAGGGCAAGGAAGTGGATGTTCTCTTAATCTTTATTACCCTTAAATTATTTTCTACATTGTAAACTACGAGTGAACGGATAATGTTTTGGCTGCATAAGAGATGAGACCATTTTAGTAAATTATTTGTCGCAGTAATGTACAGTTGTTAGGAACAAGATTGCAGGGAGGACAGTTGAATAATAGGGAAACACATTTTACCTGAGGTCATGGAGGGAACCAATAGGACCACTGCTGCAGGAAACGTTAGCAGAACGGCCATGTTAATGAAATGGACCAGAAATCCCACAAGTTCACTGAATGAACCCTGTGTCCAAAAAACAAACAAACATAGGAACAGCAGGAGTTTTTTATCTTAACAATGTATCCATTTCTACAAAACTGCCTCCGTTTTGGTCGCATGCTTTTAGCCTTGGGTATTTACTGGTGACCTAATTCTAAAACACTGCCAATTATTACAGAAACTAAATGTTTTAACCATTTTTTACTTCTCACCCCACCACAGATCACATTTTAAGTTATTCTGGCCTAGTTAAGTTAAAAAACAACAAAAAACTGTTCCAATTCGTGCCAAACAGGCAGAGCATAACTGAATGTGGCCCAAATGTAGATGGTGAAACTAATTTCTCATTTTACCATTTCACATTTGCAGATGCAACTGGGGAGGGTCAGCTCCACAGTCAGCTTTAGAGAACAGTTTTAGGAAAATAATCCCACCCGAGACTTGGGAAAGTGCTCTGAATTCAGCAGTCCGGTTAAAATTCACACTGCTCTCACGTTTTAGTGCAAGCAGGGTTTCTCTCCTCACCTTCGACAGCTGCCTTTCGGTATAGAGAGCCACCAGAATGAACACATTGGACACTGTCGGACAAAATGAACCATGTCAGTGCTGATGCTCAGTGATCATTTTTTCAGCCTGTATTTACACTAGGGAGCTCATGAACTGAAGACATTTTGGCTCCGAAAACACTGGTATTCAGCAGAACTCCATCATTTTAGTCAGTGACTTCTACGTTTTAAAAGCAGTGCTGAGAGAATATACCAATTTCATGTTTTGACTGAAAATTTCCTGAAACCTGAGCAACATGGTGTCTCTCACACACAGACACACACAGACTTTCACATGATTAAATAGCAACACCTGATGAAAGAAATGAACCGGCAATAACAGAGCATATGTGTTTCACAGCATATACCAACTGCTAGACAGCTGAGTGACTAGACCAGTCGATGTGTGTGGAAAAGCTCTCTCTCTCTCACACACACACACACACACACACACACACACACACACACACACACACACACACACAAAGAATCACATCATTTTTTATTCTTTATCTTTTGTTTCCTGCACAGTATATCCATCTCCATATTCAGTGTCTGCTGCTCTTTTGACAACTTGTATGATGTGGAGGTTATCAAATAAATGAGTGTACTTTAAACTGTTTACTTGAATATGTAAGATCAAAAAGGCCATGGAGCAAATGACTGTGACAGAAAAATCCCAAGTGAATCAATCAAGTAACATAATCAAGAAGATTCTTTAGTGAAGCTTTAGAAAATAAAATAAAATAAAAAAGAAGATATTCTACAGTATGATTTCATATCAACACTTCAGAAAGACAGGTCTAATTTTGGGATGTATGGTACTGTGCAAAAGTCTTGAGCAACACCTCATTTCTTTTTTACTTTGCTTCCAAGGAACTAGACTTCTTGTAATTTTTAAAGTGGTGTTGAGCAATAGTTCTCAAGGCTTTCTGAGAGTCTTTGAAAGTTTTCCTTTGGATACTGTCTGCTTTTTCACTCCTTTTCAGTCCATCAGAGGAAGGTTATTCTTTTTTTGTTTATACCGTAAAAAAGCACCTAACTCAAGGGCTAAACCAGTGTTGTTTCAACATAGAAAAATTATATCTTTAGGCCTTTTATTACTTGCAGCCTCTCACAAAAATCACACCATTTGTTCCAATTTTATTAGGTGAAACTATGCAAAATTACAAGGATAACATGGTTTAACAGGCATAACATAATATTTTTGCAGCAACGAGGTGATTCCCAAAGAGCTACCAACCAAAACCTTGGATGATATACAGTGTTTCATATCACTTACATCAGATGAAAATCTACTTCTGTCTCTGCATCTACCTGTATCAATATCTGTTTCAGTATCTAAAAGTTATGTTAAGAAATGGGGAAAAAAAAACATCCAGCAAAGACTTGACAGAGGACCTGCGAGGTACATCTGGACCTTCAGATAATCCATCTGTTTGTTGAAGCCTCAGAAATGGTTTCAGTGGGAGGGTGACCATCAAGAAGACATTTTTAAGGAGGGAAATGGGGAGAAATGGCTGAGGTATGACAAATTACACAAGAACTGGACTGAAAATTGGTGACAATGGGGTTTACGGAGCGATGAGTCCAAATGTAAATTTTCTGGTTCAAATTGTTGTCAGTATGTACAGATCAGGACCAAGGTACATCACTGACTGTCTATAGCAGGGGTAGGCAACTCCAGGCCTCAAGTGCCAGTGTCCTGCAGGTTTTAGATCACACCCTGGGTTAACACACCTGAATCAAATGATTAGTTCATTACCAGGCCTCTGGAGAACTTCAAGAAATGCTGAGGAGTCATTTAGCCCTTTAAATCAGCTGTGATTGATCATGGACACATCTAAAACGTCCAGGACACCCGAACTCGAGGCCTGGAGTTGCCTACCCCTGGTCTATAGTCATAATACAGAGGAGGCTCTGTCATGGTTTGGGGCTGCATTTCAGCCAGTGGTGGAGACAATGATCCAAAACACAAAATGAAACAATATCAATCATGGACTGGCCTCCTCAGAGCTCAGACCTCAACATTACTGAAGCAGTGTGGGATCATCTTGACAGAAAACTGAATAAAGGGCAGCCAACATCCACAGACGAGCTCTGAATGGACTTCAACAAATCTGGAGAACTATTCCTGAAGACTACTTAAAGAAATGACAAGAAATGATGAAGATCACGTTGGTCATGCTAAAATATTGACTTTCAAGCTTGTTAGAATTGTATAAACTCTGTTTTTGGGGGGGTTCATCATGTGATCATCAACAGTGTCACCCTTGATAACTGCCATTACGAATCAATGTCTTTAGTCATTCAGTCACATGGTTGTTTTCGAGTTCGTGGTATACACGGCACATCAAAGACAGGAAGGAGGAAATGCGCTGCAGGCACAGCAGAGTCTATACAGTAAGATTACTGTGCACAAACGAAAGCAATTAATCAGCCTGTAGGCATCACTTCATCAGACCTCACAATACACTCCCATTATACTCATCTTTAAATGCACCTATAGGAAGGAAAAAGAAAAGTATGGAGTCAGGAAACCTGTCTTCTAACTAGGCTGCGTTTAACATAAGGACAACTCACGCTTTCAGCAAATATGCAAAGGAGAGTGTCGCAAAGGATAACACAGCAAATTTTACAAAGTACTGTGAGTGTATCAAGATCATTGGTGCTAAATTATAAAAAAGTTAAACAATTTAATACATTTAAATAAGGATCTTTATTGCTAGGACAGTTTTCTTTGACAATTTTATTATTGCCATCGTTGTCGTTGTATAATAATAAGAACAATTCACAGAATAAGAGACTTTTAAATGCAAAGAAGAGAAACCAGACAAAAGAACATCTGAGAAGAGCCCAAATCTTATTCCCTACTGCTTTTTCTTTTGCAAAGCATCTGTTGAGCCTCTTTGCCAAATACCAACTACTGTATTGTGCCCAAACTGCATGAAACTGGAACAAACAACTCAATTTAGCACCTGTTAGACACACAAGCCTTTTATCTGGTGCCTTCAGGTATATATTGTAGAAGCAATGCACTTACTACAGCAAAGTAAAATAACATTTATCACTCACAATAGAGTTTTCTTAATGTCTAACTTTCTTTCCAAAGTTTGCCCATTTTGCTGGTAGGCTTCATGAAGTGTAGACTGTGTTTGTGTGTGTGGGAGTGTGCGTAAGTTACTGCAGTGACTCTCTGAATGCCCTCGGGGGATAGGCTGCTTTACAGTCCATGCCACTGTAAACAGACTCCCATCCTCACCTGCCTCTTACCTATTGTCTGTGCAGTCATTTGCCTTAACTCCATCCATTTCTCTCCTCCTCCCTCCCTTTCCCTTCTCCGGTCCCGAGTTGATGCGGCACTTTACTCCACCACTCTCCTGCTCTTTCTACCCCGTCTCTCTCTGCCTGTTCTTGTCCTGTTTTCCAACCATCTATACAAATTTACTTACTTAACTTGGCTTCCATTAAATCCTTCCTCCTTACTTCTCTTCTTCATCCCTCTCTCTTACTCCCTCCTCCTCTCTGCAGGAGAACACCAGTATGCAGTATATAGGGCAGGTGAGTGTCCCTCTAGAGACACTGAAAGCTGCACTACTGCAGACCTTCACTGCAATATACTATAAAAGTAAGTACTCGGAAAACAAAAAAACTGCATGTGTTCGTCTTATAGCAGGGTAGGCCTTAAAGGAAGTGGCTCTATAATCAGTTTTAAATGTTTTTTCCACCTAGTTTTCTGAAACGTTCTTGCTAGGTTGGTCCGCAAATCGCAACGAATTACTGAAACATAAAAGAAAATACAGTACATAAGGCAAAAACAGAGTCTGTATAATTCTAACAAGCTTGAAAGTCAATATTTTGTTTATTCTTTATCATTTTTATTCCTCTCTTAAACAAGAGTCCTTTCAATTTCTTTAAGCAGTCATTCAGGAATAGTTCTCCAGGCTTCTTGAGGACATTCAAAGCTCTTGAACGTTAGCTGCCTTTTGTTTTAAAATTGTTCCGTTGTGTGTTTGACTGCTCTGGCAGTGTGTTTGGAATCATTCTCATGGTGAAAACAATGAAGCTGTTGCCAATCAGACACTTTCACGATGGTACTGCATGGTGGATGATAATCTGGTGGTACGGTACTCTTCTGTATACAGAAATCCATCAAGATCCCCAACACCACTGACTGAATTCAGCCCCAAACAATCACAGAGCCTCTACTGTGTTTTACAGATGGCTGCAGACACTCGCTGTTGTACCACTCTCCTTACCTTCTCCACACATAGTGATGATAATTTAAGCCAATCCATTAGTTCGTTGCCACTGATTTTCTATCCAGTTCTTGTGCAATGTGGCATGCCACAGCCTTGTCTCCCAGTTTCTCCTCCTTATGACTGACTTCTTGGCAGACACCCTTCCCGTGAGACCTTTTCTAATAAGCAGTAGATCAATAAACTTAAGGTCCAGATGGCTCTATCAGTTTCTGTTTTTGTCCTATAGCTTAAGGGCAAGACTTTCAAACATTGTTCATTTACTGTAGGTAACTTTTTTTGCATGACCTGACATTTACACTTACATATCACACTTTTGTCCCCCACTTGTTTTGGTGATAGGATGTTAGCAAGTTTCTAAGGATTTTATTTTAAAACTGGTTCTTTGCTAAATTAAAACTTTCCCCAGAACATTTTCAGGTACAAGGAGTGGACTGAAAATGAGTGAAAAAAGTCACCAACCTTCATACAACCTGGAATACTACTGCTTAAGATCACTTAAAATTGGTCATCCTGGTCTTGGTTATACAAGCATTTCGTGCACGTTTTGTAGCTGAGATTTTTATGTTTTTTTAAACCCAGAAATAATATAATCAGTGTAAAATAATATTGAATCATTTCCATTATTTTGAAGTGTTACACAGAAAATATACCTACCAATCACTAGGCAAGCTGCTGGCCAGCTGTAGGGATCATTCAGAAACAAGGAAACCACCTGAACAGGATCGACCAAAACACCGTACCTAAAAAAACAAAACAAAGAACGATGGCCAAAAGAAAAGCCAGGATCCAAATTAAGACAGGTGTGTTTTTACAGATCTGAGCTTCAATGTAAGTAACAACTGATGCAGCAGAAAACTGAGCGCTGGCTCAGTTTTCATATATAATATTTTCCACAGCGGTTATTTTAACTTCTGAGAGGAAAAAAACCCCACAAGTGTAACAAATGACATTATGACGAGATGAGTTACATGAACCTCGTGTCACATTTAAAACACCACCCTCATTAATGTTAAGAATGGCACATTGGGTAAAAGTAGTCCATGAAGCCTTTTGAAATAATAGCTAATAAAACATTCTCACCGTAAGAGGTTTTCTAAGAAGAGGCGCGCGTTGCTCAGTACCTGTAACAAAAAGACAGACAATGATAAATATTTCTTGCACAACAATCCTCCTTACACTGTTCTCCACATGTACATTTATTTCATGGTTCTCATTTTAAAGCCTTCAGCTTTAATTGAATTGCCTCATCGTTCTGTATCACTCTCTCCTCCATGGTCGTCTCCTTCTCTTGCTCCCCTCTTTTGCACTCCTTGCTGTATCCTGTCCGTTTGCTCTCCTCAGCTAAATGGATTGTAATATCCTATTACCAAACACAAAATCTCTGGGTCTGTCAGAATGAAGGAAAAACCTCCTATAATGAACACAATGATTTGTTGGATTAGCGGGGTTCACCACCTGAATCTTCTCGTTTCCTGCTATAATTGGCCCATTCTCCCAAGCACGGGCGAGAAAGAACTGCAAAATGTGCTAAGCTTGACACTAACAGGTCAGTTATTTTATGGTGGATGTACACTATTCGACATCTCTAGAAAATACACATTAGCTAGTTAGCTCATCTGTTCACACTTCATCACAATGCAGTTAGCGTTGCAACGCAAAATAACAAATGTGATCTTCATCTTGTGAACAGTTTCAATGAAGAACTGTTTGAGGTTTCACTAAAAATCTGACCAATACTCTTGGAGAAGCAGCCATTCTTGTGAATGGGGAATAGATGAACAACAGATTCCTGACTATGGCTAAAGCTCATAGGGTTTTTTTTATTGATGAGTGAAAAATTATCTGCCTGAACTATTTAACTTGAACAAAATACTTTAGAGTCTTGTGTGTCTGTGTGTGTGTCTGTGGTAAAGCTGCTGAGCCCCGCCTGAGAGGAAACTCTGCACAAAGAGGAAATGAGTGGACAGAAGCAGCACAACAGTAATGACAGCAAAACGTGACTCTGCATATTTTTTTCCTCTTCACTTGGATGAAATGCAGTGAAAACTCTGCATTTTATCAGGATGAATGTTGGCTGAAACGCTGGTGACATTTTTATACAATCACCATTAGTACAAACAAGGGTCAGCAGAAGTGTCGGAGGTCATGCCCATATATCAGAAGATAAGTTAATCAGGGTCTTAATCCGGACAATCGTTTTGTTTACTATTTAATGCAATATTGAATTATCTCAGTGTATTAGTCTATGACAGTGGATGGTCTGTATCACAAAAGTCCATTACTATCTATACTAATTGCTAAACTGATATTAAGTCATATGCAATAAAATAAGATTTATCTTACTGAAAAAAATCAATAATCAAAAAGTCTAATTACAGGAAGTGTGGTTAGACAGATTGTTCTACTAATAGCTTGGAGGTGTCCACTTGACAGGCCTGTACTGCGAAGCAGGATATCATTGTATACAGGTCAGTTGGGGGCTAACACTGGGTTTTTGTATTATGAAGGTGGTTCCCATCTTACTGGGGTACATCACCGTGGTAACTTATGCTGCAACCCTAACACCATCGGGGCTGCAGCTGAAAGCAAGCTGATAACCAGTTTTCTTTCGACTGCTTATCCTGACTTCCATTTACTTCCATGTACATTGTAATCATAAAAATCATAATTTCATACAATACATCTGTCAAAAACACAAAAACTGACAATTACACCCACACTAAGAGCTGCTGGAATTAAAATTAAAGAAAAAACATGAGTGGGAAATAGAGATGGGAAAGACGCTTGGCTTTATGTCACTGGATACATGTTGGCCATGTTTGGAAATTCATTGAAATATCAACAAAAATATCATCTTATGTGCTCAAACAACAAAACAAGATTGTCAAATGCTTTTTTTTTAGGATTTTCATGGGAACACATGTTTCCTTTTGTCTGTGTCTTACCAGCATTACCACACACCAGTTGAGGACTCCTCTGTAGTTTTTATAACCACTGGCTGAACTCAGCAGGGACTCCTGTGTCTTGTGACAGTTACTGAAATAAATCAGATGGATACAGTAAATGAGTGAGACAATTAAAAATGAATGTATTTATGTTGCATTGATTTTCATTCGAACTCTAGCTGCAACAATAGGACAAAGTTAAATACACAGTGAGATGCGCTAGGAGCTCTGTGAAGGTTTTTATAGTCCTGCAACAAACATGTCCTGTGTAAAACTAAGTAAAACCCAATCAACAGCTTGTAGAACCACCTTTAGAAACAAGAGCTTTAAGTAATCACTTCCTGTCTGTTTTTATTATTATCTCACATCACTGTGGGGAAATTTTGTCCCACTCTTCTTTACAGCACTGCTTCAATTGCTTGAGGTTTGTAGACATTCATATGTGCACAGATCTCTTTTACCGATGGCTGTAGACACTCACTGTTGTGCATCTCTCCTGACCTCCTCTGTACATACTGGTGATAATTTGAATTTCAAATTTGGATTCATCACTTAATTGAAACTGTTGCCACTGATTTTCAATGGAGTTCTTGTGTAGTTTGGCATTCCTCAGACTTTTATCCTCCCTGTTTCCCTATATTAAAAACTGCTTTTTGACTACACCCTTCCACCCAGGCCATTTCTGATGAGGCTTCAGCAATCAGCAATATAAACGAATATGCGAAACTTTTGCAAACCAAACAGTGTTATATCGGCTGTTTGTGTTACATAACTGGTCTGAGAAGATTAAGTTAATTCACGCCTATTCATAGGGTTCCCCTTTACACAGCCTCCCACGAAACAACCCACATTGTGCATTTTATTTATTGGAGACACATATACCCGATCTTAAAGTTCCTGGAACTCGGCCCAGCAGCACTAAAGAAGAGCGGGAGTGTAAGTATGAATGAATGAGTGACAACTGTGGAAAAATAAACAGGCTCTGGTCCAGATCGTCCCCCACGACCCTGAACCAAGTCGTTACCGACAATGAATAACAAGGACACGTATCTAGCGTTTCTTAATGCTAGATACAACATTAGCCGTTAGCTACGGGCAGCATGTTGTCATATCTTTCCTGAAGGAAAAACAAAAAACTCTTCCCACTTTCCTCAAACTGGGCAACACTTCAGTAAGTTTATCCAGCTCACCTCAACATGTCACTTATATCATTCCTGCGTTTCTTCTTATCGTTCTTCGTTTTATTCCGGCTTATTTCCAGTGAATGGTCATGTTTGTTATGTTCATTTTCAAAGCTAATGTCTGCGGCCACCAAGCTCTGACGATCCCCTTCAAACCTCCTGTTCATCGGCTGGAGAGTCGCAGCTCTCGCCACTGCGAGAGTCGCTCTTCTCCTGTGGGTTAATGCTTCGGCTGGCTTGTAGTCACCCATGATGACAGAGAGACAGCGATGGTATAGAAAAACCAAGTAATAACTCACAGAAGTCCACTTCAACCGTTCACTGCGGATAATAGCATGCTTGTAGCAACGGTGACACCCAGGCGTAGTAGTACAGAGAAGGGGAAGTAAAAGGATTGCAAAACAATCCGCCCAAAGCTCAGATTTCAGTACAGTTCACACACACACACAGAGGTAGGAGTGTATTCATAACGCTGATGGTGAAAGCACTGTAACTTGTTTGACTGTTGCACACTGTGTGGCAGGTGAGTCAGAGTCTACTCTGAGGGCTTAGGCGGTTCATGGAAGAGGCGTAATGAGCTATTATCCGGGTCCCAAACAGCATGTAAGCATGTTAGAGACAACACAGCGCAGAAATGCGGGGTTTGAGCAATAATAAAGACATGTGATGCATACTAAACGCCAGCAAGACGGAAGACCAGCAGAATAACAAGTTGACAAAATAGTCCATCAGTTCATTCCCATTCACCACTCTCGAGGCTTTATTATTAGAAGATGTTAATTAGAGGATCAGTGTAATTTTCTTGTAGTTCATGTTGGGCAATTAAAAGTTGAGTTCCAAAATAATTAAGTATCAGCTAAAGATGTAAATGAACTTTTATTGCAAGTTTAAGTGCCAAACACGCGGCTGAGGTTGATTAATTTCAAGCCAGGGGTGTCATGTTTTGATGGGCATTTGGATTAAGAGTAGACTAAGCAAGTGTCTAGAAATTCATTTTGAGAAGGGGCTGGCGAGGTGGGACAATAGCATCCACATCTATCTATCTATCTATCTATCTATCTATCTATCTATCTATCTATCTATCTATCTATCTATCTATCTATCTATCTATCTTTAATTATAGTTATTTAGTCTTCTGTTTATTATGGTGATTTTTTGCTTTCTGCTAGCTATGTCTTGCTTGATCCCGTTCTATCCCCATGTTGGTCTGTGCCCTCTTTTAAGTGTATTCAGTTTCTTGCCAGATGTTTCCACTTTGCCCTATTCCCTTTTGTTTAGACAACCGTTTGATTGTCTGTATTCCTTGTTGCGTTGTCCCCTCATACCCATTGTGTATGTGGTAGCTCTGACCTGGCTCTGTGTTTATTTTTGTGTCTTTGTAAATTAGCAGTAATAAAAGTCAAATGCTTTCATGTCCTGTCTCTTGCATCCTGTACTATGAGTCCAAATCCTTCCTTCAGCACAGCGATACATGCTAAGAGTTAGACTGTATGATGAACAGAAAACAGAGAATCAGCACTGGTTCTGGTAAATGGACTGGTTCTTATATAGTGCTTTTCTACTCTACTTGAGCACTCACTTTATACAACATGCCTCATAAACCGATCCATATGAGTACTTTTTTCTACACCTGAGTGCTTTCTAACTAACATTTACACACATTCATACTCCAAAGCTGTGCCTGTATGGTGTCCATCTGTGTGATGAACTAAACTACTTCTGCCAAGGACAGACCCATGTGAAGGCTGAATGCTGAGTTTACCGCTAAAATCATCAATGTCAATGGGGAACTACAACAGTAAAATTAAACAATACTTCAGCGCAGTTGTTTCTGTGGTAAACTAGGATTGAGTAACTTCAAAGAAACACAGCTTGCAACATGTACAAGCTCAGCTGTGAAACCAGAGTGCACAAGACCCCTAATGCAACTTTTAAGAACCAAAGAAAGAGCGAGTGAAAATCAAAGGCATTAACCAATTTAATTGGACTGTGGAGAACAGTTCATTTAACCATGTCTGTGCCATATGGGTGAAAAAAGTGCTGTGATTGACTATAAAATGAAGAAGCACTGAATAAGTGCAGCCATGCTTTCTTTTATTAAATACAGTGGCTAGATGATTCCTTTGGGTGTCCAAGGCCTATCCATAGGCATGCCATTGTTTCAAGCTGTGGTTGTTAAAGTGATGAATATCTCTTTTCAGTGATGTGGCACTGATGCCTAATCTAGAACTGGTTTCACGCATTCCCACTGGGAAAAAAATGCCAAAAGGCTGCAACTTGCCACCGACACCACAAAATAGCTGGGCCAGAAGTTGTAGCCACTTATATCAGGGTGCAAGTGATCAAGTGCTTCTGTCCACACTGATTTTTTTGTGTCATGGAAACTGCACCAACTTTTCTTGTACCCTGTAAGTTACTGTACTCTTGGTGTAAAAGACTGTTTGAAAGCTTTTTTTTTAATGAGAATGCCCTTTCTGTCTGTTCTAGTTCAGTGTGTTTATCCATACTAAGGTGAGAGCTGATCAGTGGCATTGATTCGGCTTTATCAGTCCTTAAGGTTGTCTTTTAGAGTAATGAGCCCGCCTGCAGTTGGCGGGATAAGAGACCTTGGGGAAAGATCAATAAGAAACTTATGACTAATTGTTTTAACTCTCAAACTCCTGGACGAATTTGTCATAGACCTTTTTTTTTCCCTTGGAGTGACTGTAAAAATATCAAAAGCTGCCCTGTTTGTGGATTATAAGCACAAATCCCCATTGCTTCCACTGAGTGTCTTTCCTAATGACTTGTAATAATCTTCCACGGGGAATGCTCTTTCTAAGGGGACATCTCAACAGTCTTAGAAAGTCCACAGCCTTTTCTATCAGCCTGTCATATAAACCAGTAGAGGGAGTCCAAGGCTTTAATCCTGTCTCTGTACTGTGGTGAGTCAGAAGCTTATTTGAGGGTTCCAGTTTAAGGCTGAGATTTGTGAAAACGTACATGTTAAACTCAGCACTAAAATATCAATTTTATGCTGTGTTAGTGAGTCAAACAGTATTTGTTTATTCAAAATGCATGAATGATTGTAAGAGAGATGATTTTTTTCCCCTTCTTGAAACATCACAAGGAGGGCTTTGTAAGCATGGTGAGAAATATGGAACTTGTTTAGCTTGGACCCAATGCCCTCTCTTTCCTGTAGTGCACTGAAGCCACTCTGTTGCGTGCAAGTTGACTAATGCTACACAGATCAAGTTATTTTTGATAACAGCCAGCCATTTAAAATTTAGAGAATAAGAGGTTTTATCCATGAATTATTCATGGTTTCTGTAGGGCCCTGAAAAACTCAGAGCTGAGAGAGGCAGGTAGAAACACAACAAATTTCTCCTCTCAATGACTCTCTTCTTGTTCTTGTCTTGCTATAGAAGCATGATTATTTTTAATCTCTTATCTATCTGAATATGAAAAATAAACCCATGTGCAACATTTTGGACTCCAAAAAAAACCAAGCAAGGGCTTTAATGTGCTTCTGGGAGTTGGGGCTCTTTGCAGATTTTTCGTCAACATGAACTTCACTCCTTCATGGGCATTGCACAGGGGAATTATACTGAATCAGAAAAAAGCATTTTCTAAATTGTTGCAAGCAAGTTGGAGGCACACTATAATCTAAAGTGTTGTTTGTTGCTGCTTCAACGTTTCCTTAACTGGACAAGGTAGAATGAGCCTTTCCAAGACCATTAAAGTGCCCCAAAGTAGAAATAGCAGGAAAATGAAGTCCACATGCTCTTGGTTATATCTACCTAGACATGCTCTCTCTTGCATCACATCCATCAAATGTTTACATCAAGCTCTTTAACCATTCTGGTGCTTGCTTAAAGGTACATGGAAAAGGAAGAGTGAAACACTGTGTGACTTGGAGGGGGAAAAAGAAACGGTATAAGGTGATAGGTATGGAGATAGATGATAAATTTAGAGACAAGGGAACAAGAGAGAAAGGAGATGGGTGGATATAAAGAGAGAGAGGAATTTCACTTACTACATACTGTATCTCTCGTTCTCTCTCTCCCTTCATCTGGAGAGGCAGAGCGAGCAAAAGATAGTGTTTGCCCTTGCAGGTTGTAATGAAGCTGTGGAAGGATAGATGACTCACTTTAACACAGGCAGAAGAGAAATACACAATCCAACATCACTCAGCTGACCTGAGAGTGTTTGTGTGTGGGTGCATTTAATATGAGATCCTGTGTATTTGTGGTGGTGATGGTAGGAGTGTGGCCAGATTGTGTGCGTGTGTGTGACAATAGAGACTAATGCTGATTGCATGGGAGACTGAATGGAGTGATAAAGGTGTCATTAGATAGACAGACAAAGATAGAGAGTGGATGTGTTCCACGGTTGGAGTGTGCACATAGCCCTTGTGTGTGTGAGTTGTTTTTTTTTTTTACCATGCAGTATAACTCTGTGTGCCGATACAACACGGGCATTTTTCTGCGTGTAAGTTCAGTGTTTTTTGCAAGTGCCAGCATAAGCATGCACCTGCAAGTGTGTTTCTGTATGAACGCGCTTGTGTGTCTGTACGAGCGACTGCATCATAGAGAGACAGATAGAGGCGTCACCACGCAGTTAGAGGGCTTGGCGCCACGTCAGCACTTCTGCAGTTCAGCCAAGGACTCGTGCACACTTTGTCCATCCGTCTCCACAATTCTGATGGAGGGAAAGGGAGAGGGGGAGAGAGAGGAAGAGGGAAAAGATGAATGCACTGTCTAATAGATGGCTGGAATCGGGAAGAGAATATGAAATGGGTGGATGAAGGAATGACTGATTCCAAACTTTGTTTGCTCAAATACCTTGCAATAGATCCGCTTGTACCACTGCCAAACAAGCCGCGCCCTTTTCTGACCCAATCATAGTCCAGCTTAATTTTTTTAGCCATTGAAGGATGCTGAGTTACTGAGTACTTAGTTCACCTTTTCCTGTAGAAAAATGAACCCTTCTTGCTGACAGAGTCTTTGCTTTTTGGGGTTTTCTATAGTTTCATAACCTTGCTATGATAGTCAGAACCACAGAGTAAGAGCTCTTGTTCTTTAAAGAAGCCTTCTTCATAGAGTCACAACACACTAACAGTTGTTTCGTCTTTAGATAGCTACTGTATTTTATTCTTAGTACATACTAGCTTATGTTACTATTACTGCAGAAACATGAAATCTCCTACCTGAGAACTGTGACCCTGACTCTTTGGATGTTTATTCAGTTCACTTCAATTTTATTTAAATAGCGGCAAATCACAACAAGGGGCTTTATATTGTAAGATAAAGACCCTGCAATAATACATTTGTGTGAGTTATTGGTAGTGGATGGGATGCAATCCTGATCAGTCTTAGGTGTAACAGGGATTTAAACTGTGTGAAATATCATAACTAATCATAACTGCAAATCCCTCTGAAACGCGGGACAGTAACCTATGCCGTAACCTGATGTGTGCCTTCCTGGATGTAGGCCATATTGTGTAGTTACTCAACCTAGCTTTTTTGCATCTTTACTTTTTTACATCATTATTTAATATTCATTATATTGATGTCCACGATGGATTTTCTATTATTCAACTGTCCTTTGTTACTTATCCCCCCCTCCTTGCTAAAGATGTCCTTTTCCTGTGCGCTTATTCCCACAGAGACAAGAGAAATATAGCAGAGCAATCAACAATATTTGAGGAGCAGATACATGAACATGGATTACATTTTTATTCCACAAAAAGCACACAAAAATGACAGTAAAGTGTAAACTGCACCCAGGCCACAACCAGCTACCATGCAGCGACTGCACAGACAGCATGTGAGTACAAAGCTCGCAGTGAAGTACCCAGAGTGATGTTAAAGCTGAGTGTCTGCCAAGCCCAACCGAGCAGCCAAAGCTTGATTTTCAGCAGGTAACAAAAGCAGAGATGGGCAGTCAGCTAGTAGCGGTTTCTACAGTTAAGTGGTCTTTTGGCTTTCTATTAATGCTGAAGCTAAAATAAGAGTTTTGTGTTGATAGGAAATTGTATCAGTGTGCAGTACTGTAGCCTGAGGTTTATGTTGTTATCTGGTAATTAAGTAACAGTGCATCTTAGACCTTAGTGCAGAGTAATGCAAAGGTAATGTGAGGAATTATTTTCTACAGGGAGCAAATAAGTAAAATAACGCATTATGTTTAAAAAAAAAACGTTACAAGCAATGTGTAATGCATTACTTTTCTCAAAATATATTTAATTTTTACCTTTTACCATAATCAGCAGTGCATTTTGATGTTTTGATGAGTACCTGTGTATTTTTGTCTGCAAACACATGCTTCATGTTGACATAGTTGTCACTTTTACTCTGAATCAAGGCCTGTCAGATGCCACGTTCATTCAGCCTTCTGTGTTATGGAAAAAGATTTCAAAATATTGAATCTAAACTCAAAGATAATTATATCATGTGGAAGGTTACCGTCAGAGCAGTTTTCTCCTGTTGTGATATGCATCAAAAACACAAGCAGCAGGAAGAGTTTAATGGCGCCTAACACGGTTTGACTTGCCTATTAAAGGGCACAAGTGGGAGTTAGATTGCGAGAAAAAGCTGAGAGGCACAAGACAGTTTGTTTTCATAAGCATCCATTTTATCTGTGCGTGTGAATGTGAAGCAGACCATGTTTAACAGTTGGCCCGGGGAAATGTCATTCACCACTTGCTACATGAGGTGATGTAAAAGGGAAGTTATTTTAGATGGGACTGATGGAACAGCATTTTATCTGTTTTCTTTGTAGCCTCAGTGTTTGCCCTACTGTGAAACAGGTAATTTTGTTGTTCTTGCCTTAAAAAATATCTTTAGATCAGAACTCATTGGAAGGGCATTAAAGCCTGTTGGGAGCAGCTGGGAGCAATCTTTGGTGAGTTGCAGTTATCAGCAAATTATTCATAGCCTATAATTCATTTACAGAAACACAATATCAAATGTTGGCACCAAAAAAACTGGCTTTTCTTGAATAGGTGCTACTTTTGAATGCCAGAAAAGGTTGGGGACAGACGCATGTTTACAATGGTGTTGCATCACATCTTTTAACAAAATTCTGTCAGCTTTTAAGAACTGAGGAGACCAATTGCTGTAGGTTTGAAATCAAAGTTTTTTTCTCCTGCTGGATTTATCTCTACTCCATATCAAAGTTTAGCTGCTCGATAGTTCAGTCTTGACATATTTTTCATTCAGTAGTGTCTCAAATGTTTTCAGTAGGTGACAGGTCTGTTGTCATCTATTGTATTAATTTGAATTGGTGGAAGTGGCGTCAACCCATGTTGAAACAGTCGTCAGAAATGTTACTGAGAGCTTTTTAGTGTCTCCTGCCACAGAATCGTGCCTGTTTTTATTGCAGTGCCACTCGAGGGCCCAAAGGTGCCCAGTGAGTGCACTGAATTTTTTTTACAGTCGGGGACAGATTGCAAGTTGTTACAGAGACCCCTTTAGACCACTAGGTGATTGGTGGAAGGCAGACTGTCTCCAAACAGGTGTGACTGATTCTGGCTGACTGCAGTCACATTCAGATTGATTGGGAAAGGTTTGCAAATAACTGCTGTCTACTTTTTAAACGCAGGCAGAACGTCAACATGTTGCAATCAATCTGAGTCAGTCTGCAACGATGAACGCAGCTCATCTACGATGCATCTCTTTGGAATAGGGGACTCAACTCAGCTGCTTTCCAACTGGCACTTTTCTGACTATATTGGTTATGTCAGTGTTTCCCAACCTTTTGGAGCCACAGCACATATTTCACATTTGAAAAATCGCACCACCAAACAGAAATGTCACAAAAAGCATATTGATAATTTGCTTTTTGTGATGCATCAGGCATAGCAGAATTGGCGCAGTTTGTCCCCAGTATACCTTTTTTGCATTTTTCCGATCACTACTCATGCTAGGGGCTTCATCCGCGTTGGCATTTTCTTCAGGACCCAGATCAGATTGACAACTTTTTCTTTTCAACAATTTATCTATTGCTATTACACGCTGCGCCGTCTCACAGCTTGACTATTATGTAATTTTTTCTTCATCTTCTTTTGTTTTACTGACAGTTGGCAACCCATTTAATTAGAGAAGGTAGCTGCACTGCCCTCTAATGGAAGAGAATGTAATTGAGAGTACTAATCAGGTGGAACCAGATAATCTTCCGCGGCACACCTGATCATTTCTCGCGGCACATAGTGGTTGGGAAACACTGGGTTATATATTAATACAAAAGCAAGGATACCGCGTGCCTATGTCATGTTGCAACTGCAAATTTCTCTTTTAGATTTATATGTTTTGGCCAGATCCTGAATGTATGTTAGTAGTTAATGCAAATTTCTGTGTATGTAGATTGCAACAGTGATTCATCACAAACAGTTTGTATGCAATTATCAGCTTGATGCCACTCATTCACAACTCATAGCAGACTGACTCCATCTTATTGCTGTTTTGTAGCCCATCTTGATGCAACAAAGTTGCCTTGACTCACAGTCCCTGTGTTCACAATTCACAAGATCACAATTTCATTTCTCACAGTGACAGTAACTTTGGTCATGCCGTGGTCTCTAACCACTGTTTTCCCCAGCACTGTGCATAGTAGGTGATGGAATTCACGTCTTCTTTTGAAGTTTGCTTAGTTGTGTTACTGAACTGTTGCCAGTTAACCTAATTAGCTGTAAGGTGTTCCAGGGTTTCACACAGCATCCCAAGCTTTATCAAAAAGTTTTCTAATAAGGAAAATGCCATTTGTATATCAGTAGGATAAGAGAGCTCCAACACTCCAGCCAGCTTGTATGTGCAGTCTTTGTTTCGCATGGCCGTTAAAATATCCCTCCAGTTGGTCTGATTTTTTTGTCACCCCTCTTGTTGCGTGTCAGCAGTAGCTGTTTTATGACTGGAAATGAATAATATTCATCTCACACATGCTACCCAGAAATATGTCAGCATGATGATTTGTTGGAGGTGACACTCTCTGCACTCATTAATTCTTACTCATGAATTTTCAATACAGCATGACATTATGGTATCATAATAAAGTAGGCACAAAAGTCTAAACAGCAAGCAACAGATTTGATTAATTTATGTCATTTTTTTCGATTTTACTTTTAACTGTAGAGTTTTTAAAACATGCACATCACAAAAGTGTGTTTTTTTTAATCTGTCGCTGTGATCAACACTCTTTTCTGGAAAAATATTCACCAAATTAGATTTAGTATCCATGAATAAAAATACAGTAAGTAAGTATTCTGCAGGTAGACGGAAGCAAATTAATCGTTTTTAATGCAGCTAGACAGCTGGAAAAAAAAAGTTTGAGGTGATGAAAACAGATTTGAATTCAAAATGTCAAGATACCCATTTGAGGTTTCAAGAATTTTCATTCAGGGTGGAAAACCAGCTTAAGTCTGTGTGCATATACTCCAGCTCACAGAGACATTTGAGGAATGTATGCACGAATATATTTAACGTGATTTGATAAATGCATGGAAAACTGTGTTAATTTTAGATGCCCCTTTTTAATAGTGTATGAACTTAATTTATATTAAAATGTAAGTTCAGCTTTGAGCTAGTTTAACATTTGCTTCAGAGCTTCTTAGAAACTATCAGGGAACAAACAACACTCCAACGAATTTGTCAACTTGAGATAATTGTCAATGGAAAAGTCATTAGCAACACCAAATTCCACACAACATATTAATTTGTTTGTTTAGGAAAGCAGTAGGAAAACTCCAAATAGCTTCAGCTTAAATAATTTCCCCGAATCTTCATGTTTAAATGTGCTCAGTGTAAAAAATGAGATGTTCATGCTAAATTGAGCCTCTGTAAAGGTATAGCAGTATAAGATAGCACCCTTTAGCTCCAGAGCTCTCTCTGATCTCCTGTTACTTCTAAACAGGGCAGTAATACAACTGTTTTCTTACCTTAGAGCGTGCACAAGGGTAAACGGTTGAAATGGGAAAGATGGAGATTTGAAGGGTTACAAGAAGAGAGGCGAGGTGTCCTTTAGTCATGGGGTTATGAAGCATTTTATCACAGCTTTTTTCTGACTCTGCAGCTCCTCTGACATTATCAACTTCACACTTTGTGACAGCAAAACTCTGTGAAAAAACAGCAACACTGCAGTCTTCAAACAAATGCCTCAAACATTAATACATCCCCAAGCATTTTGTAGCCAAATTATCTTTTTATGCAAATCTGGGATCAATTCTCTTTTGATGAGGGGAAAAGCACCGGTTCAGTCTGGCGGTCTGCTGTTGTTTACATTGTGTTCTAGTTTTTAACAGCTTCATAATCAAAGGCTTTTCTCTTCCTGCACCGTGTTGAACTCTGAGCTGTGATAGAGGAATAAATTGAAGTGCTGAGATTTCAGCATACAATTTTGTTTTATCTCCTGCTCATTATCTTACATACAGATCTACACATGCAGACACAGAGTATGGATGCAGAAGGACATAAAGAGCACAACACAAATGCTGTCTAGAAACACAGTTTTAAACATGTGCATCCTTTCCTTAAGACACTCTAAAGCATTTTGTTCAAGCAGTTCTGATGCAATTTTCCCCAATGTGATGATTTCTCCACACTCAGCTCTTCTGTTATTACACACTTTTAACTGCAGACTCCAATTAATTAATCTAGATCTTCAGTTGTTGTCTGCCCTCTTGCCGGCTGGTGATAAATCACATAACCATCCAGTATTCTCCTCTGATGCAGTAAAGGAGGTGGATATTTTGTGACTCTTTCATTATCCATACAGTGAGTAAGCGGTCATGGAGTTAATAAATGGGTTTAGGGCAGCTTTATCTTCCAATAAAGAAGAGCGTAGTGGGTTGTTACTGTGGCTCTAACTGCATTTATTCATTATAGTAACAAACTCTACCTCAAAAAAAATGTCTGCCTACTAAAATTTAATGATTAGTTAATCCCCAGATTGTGTGGTTGTTTAATTTACCCTTAAATTTCTCAAATAACTGTACCAAATGTTTATTTAGTTGTTTTTCTTTTTTGCTGAATTGTTTGTATTTAGATTAGATGAAACTTTATTAATCCTGCAGGGTTCCTGCAGGATTAATAAAGTATGGGGATACTTAATAAAGTATGGGGATTTAGAGAAGAGTAAAAAGGGACATCTGTGACTGATCATCATTGAACAGAAGTCTGAAAATGACATGAAGATGTTTCATCTGAGGACCACGTCTAGGGAGGCATCCACACTAGGACTTCAATATTTGGACTTTCTATCTGCTGTTTTAGAACTGAAGAAGTTTTTTGGATGAAATATCTTTATGAAACAAAAAGAAGTGCACTCAAGAAGTGCATAACACACGCTATCAGCTCCCCAACCAATCGGGGCAGATGGCCACCCCCGCCTGAGCCTGGTTCTGCGGCAGGTTTCTTCCTGTTAAAAGGGAGTTTTTCCTTTCCACTGTCACCAAAATGAGCTACATAAACAAAAGTCAACTGTATTAAAACTGAACATTGTCCAAACAGCTCCAATAAACACAAACTCTATTTATGTGTTGTGTTAATAGGGAAAATTCTCATTGCAATAAAAATAATTTAAACAGTCAAGCAATTATCAGACCAGACTTAAACTGGTTCAAAGTTATTATTAGCAATTTTTTCAATAGAATCATTCTAATAAAAAGGCAAAATAGTTCAAATCTTTTCACTGTTGCATATTTTATTTTAATTAATTGTATGTTTTTAAACTTGTTTACAGTTTTACTAAACCGATTCATATTCCACAAATTCAAATCAGCAAATGTCTGGCAACCACATTAAGCTAGTAGCCATATACTACTAACAAGTGAGACAGTGCAAAAAAAGTCAATGTGTACACACAGGAATTGTATATCATATTATATGATATAATACTAATTGTCTACACTATTAACAGCGTGCCATGTAGTTCCATACTTCTCCATATCAGGAACAACAAATGCATCCAGTTTAAGCATGTGATGATTCTGCTGTGTTTGTGTTAATGAAGGCAGAAGATGGTGTTTATTTGGAGCTGCTTAATTAGCAGCAACCGTAATGAAGCCACATGGGACACAGTGTTGGTATCTGGACAGCCAGGATATGATGATTATTTAGACTGGATTTGTCCAAGAAGCCGTTCTTTTGAGTCTCCATACAAGCAAATACACAATACAGAGAAGCACACGGCCTCACACACACACACACAGATACACAAGCTTTCTTCTGCTGCCAGAAAAGGTGCGTGCATGAAATCTTCTATGTGTGTTTTATGTGCGTGTTTGTTTATCCCTTTATATTCAAATGTATGTCTGTATTGTGTATGTATTTATCTGCACTGTATGTGTGTGTGCACGTGTGCGTGCATGTGTTTTTCAGCTATTTGAAGAAGAGCTACCAGGGACATTGCAGGGATTAGCCTGATTAAGACGGGTTAGTTGATTGTAGTGACAGTATAGCTAACTGTTTTATATCTGCAGGAATTTAATTTCTTTCTGACTTTCATTAGCTTGTGTGGCATTAAATATAACCCAGTTACAAAAGGAAATATAAACCGAATAAAGTAATTATGGTAATATACATTAGATTTTTTTTTTAAATAATAGCCATTGAAAAATTTATGTAAGACCTCAGTCATTTAAATTTGTCCTGGGAGGTGCAGGAAATTAATATGTAAATGGAAGAATCACACTTTATGTCAATGTGGGTGTTCAGAATAATGAGGACTCAAACTGGCATAGGTGCATGTATTATTGCAGAAGAAAAGGAAAGGAGACGAGCAACAGTGAAAATGCAGCTGTATGTTTGCAAGCCCTGTTTTATAGAGAGAAAACATGGAGATTTTCAGTGTGCATTCATGGCTTTCTTTTCTTCTTTGTGTGCTTTTGTGTTTGTAAGCCCAAATAGTTTTGTATATGCGTGCGTTGTCCCAGGGACAATGCTAGTTGTTTGTGTTTTAACGATGCTGGGCAGTAGTTGAGCAGAAACAGCAATAAGACTGACAAAAGTCATGTATTCCTCATCACTCCAGTCATTTCCTCTTTTACTCAGTTCTCTTCCCGTCTCCTCTTCATCCTCCCACTGTCCCCTTCCATTATTGCTTCTCATTTCTCTTATCTCTAACACCTCCCTTCTAAGCCTCACCGATAGAAGCGACAACAATGCTACATGCCCAGTTGTCTACAGGTCTACATCGATGCCTTATTTATAGGTTTGAAAGCATTTTCTTACCTTTTCATTTGTCTCTGTGATTTTTTTTAACCTCTAAGTCATTTACGTTGCAACCACTAATATGTAAGTATATATTAAACCGACAGTTATCCTCTTTAAGGCTCCACTTTCTTTTTCATGTCTGTTTCATTATAGTCTTAAACTACCTGCAGGATAAAACTGCATCGCATTCAAGCTCTATATTGAAAATAATAGCTTGAGTAACATGTTTTAAAGTTCCCTTCAAAGTGTTCAGGTGAACAACGGGGACTCATGAAAACAGCACCCCATCGCTATACATCTCTGTCTGCATAGGGATGATGATTCTCTGCCAGAGTTTATGAGGACAATTTCTTAAAGTGATTTACAGCCCTCTAAAGCACTGCTGTAAAAATCCACAAATCATCAGGGTTTGATTTTATTACAGTCAACGCAGTGCAAACAAAAGTTCACTTCATCACCTGAGGGTGGAGGTATTGAGCTCTACAATGCCTTCTCTCCATCTGTCTCTGCAACCTGAAGAAACTGCGCTACAAGGTTAACATCTGTAGGAGTCAGGAAGAGAGGGAAGGCGGCAGAGGAAAAGTGCAATGAGGAAAAGAGGATGGAGGATAAAAAAATTGGGGAGAATATCAGAAAAGAGCAGAGAAATAGAAAAGAAGGCGAAGATACAATGATATCGGTAGAAAATATCAGGAAAAAAAGCTGAGTAAATGCTAATTATATAGAAGAAATAAAATACATAAAAAGTATACATATGCGTTTAAAAAATATGCTGACAATGAAATGGTTGGAAAGAGCTAGAGAGTGAAAAAAGGAAGGACCAGGAAGACTGATGATGGGGATAGAAAAGAGAGCCACAGAAATAAGAGATCAATACTTTACTGCTGGGTGCTGAAACGGTGGTGGCAACTGTCTCCCTGAGTTTCCTTCTTTGCTAGACACACACACTCACACATACATTCACAGACACACACACACTGAGTTGTGTATCCATGAATTGAGAGTACCTTCCACTGGCTGACATCAGTTTCCTGGGGATTTATCCTCACCTTTACCATAACATCTTCTAATTGTAACCTTAACCTAACCTTGTAACACGTGTCTAATGATTTGCTTTCTCTCCCTGTAAGGAAGCCATCATCCCATAATGCGATTGTGTCCCCACAATATGAGTAATACCTGGACCACACACACAGATGCAGACTCAGACTCAGCTCCCACAACCCATTCCCAATAGACGTATGCTGAAGCCAACATACGCAGGCACACAGAAGCTAACTTCAAGCCTGAGTGGCAGAGTGTCTCTAACAGTTAGAATGATAGAAATGCAGGGCGTCTCCTGAATTGTAAGGAATATCTGTTAAGAGTGCTGTTTTAACTGTAGTGAACGAGCATGAAACAGTGTCCTTTACATGCAGCATATGCCAGGACTGGTCAAACGTTATTATATTATACATATATAATATACATTATACATATATTTCTTGAAAAGTGAGCAAAGTCCATGTGGTGAGGTGAAATGAGATGGGAATTTTTTTTCATAAGATAGGCCTTAAAGGAGTAAGTATACATATATATGTAAGTATACATATTCCCTCTGAATGTTCTGATTGAGAATTCAATCCTCATCCTCATCACTTCTCTCCTCTGTCAGTCTCTTTACCAGGAAATATGCTGGTGCACTGTTAAAAAAATCCGTAAATTTAGGGGTCCCTTTACCGTGGATTTGCTACGGATTCGCTCCGTTTTGCGAAATACGGAAAGTTTGCTGTTGCGCAAGGCAGAATTTTCTCCCCCAGCCAGAATATTCCGACGCCATTACTTTCAGTGCGGTCAGTGCCTACCTAAATTTCTGCAAGTCACAAGGAAAGTTGGAAACAGGTTGGTTGTGTGGAATGAGAATGAGAATGGAGTGCCACCTTGTTCCCCCTCGTACATTAAATTGGTCTCGATAGGCAGTTGGTAGTGGTGTGTATGTGAGT
Organism: Mchenga conophoros; assembly: GCF_057382185.1. NCBI lineage: Eukaryota > Metazoa > Chordata > Actinopteri > Cichliformes > Cichlidae > Mchenga > Mchenga conophoros. The sequence goes on along the minus strand of NC_140536.1, from coordinate 28,499,670 downwards.
GGACGTTTGCTGCTAGCTGCGTTAGCATTAGCCAGCCGCCTGCGCTTCGTAAGTACGTCAAAAACCATTTTTTCCCTCCCTCTTACATGAAATTTGGTCTCGATAGTCAGTTGGTAGCCGTGTGTGTTTCATGGTAACATTTGAATGTGTGGGTTTTGCGTTATTTTGAAGCGTGGTTTGCCCAACTAAAGTTAACGTTAGCCCATAAGTTGGATGCGCGCGCTTGTGTGTGTGGGTGTGTGTATGTGTGTAAATTAGCCACATGTGTGTATTGTTATAGCTCGCTGTGTTATGTTAGCATGCAACTGAACATGGTAATAATTAAAAGGGGTGATAGTTAAGTAGAATCAGATTTCATTGCAGAAAACATTGCAGCCCAAAGAGAGTGGCCCATGCAGCCCAACGCAGATTACTTATTTGAAGGTACCTGAAAAGTGAATATGCTTCACTGTGCTGATATAAATTTATTGTTTTCATATTGATTCTGTTCTGATTCTGGCTATCCGTCAATTGGCAAATTCAATCTCTTAAAAATGTTGACTTGTAACATTTGTGGCTTTAACGCTCGGTCTTCGACTGATTACTTGAAACACTGCCGAACACACAGAAATAATAATAATGTATCTTTTTTATGTGGCCATAGGGATTGCAGAAGGAAGTTTAACACATACAGTAGCCTTGCTGTGCATATGTCACGAGCTCATGTAGACAGAAGGAGCACACAAACATGGAACCGTAATGTGTCTGTACAGTTAAGGTGCTTGTTTAATTTTTGCAGCAGTGAATATGATGATCTTAAAACTTTAAAGTGTCATTTGAGTGGTCACATAGATGAGGGTTTGACTGTAACGTGTCCCTTTGATGGATGTTCTAAGACATTCAATGTAAAGTCATCCTTTTTAACGCATATTTCCAGATACCATAAAGGGTGGGATGTTACCAAGATAGCCCCAGTTCATATATGTGAACCAACAGAACGGTCTTTCCAAGGTGAAGGATCACATGTAGAACCTGAAGAACCTGAAAGTTTTAACATTGATGCAGAACAAATTGATAATTTCTGCAGTGATCAAGTGAAAGACAACTTCACAGAGAGTCTTGCTCAGTTTTACTTGGGTTTACAGGCAAAATATTTGGTTCCAGCCTCCACAATAACAGAAATAGCAAATGAAATGAGAACTATAAGTGATATTCAACAGGAATATACTGTGGATGCACTAGCCTGTGAACTGGGGCAGTATGGTGTTCCAAGGGAGACTGTAACATCTCTTGGGAATAGTATATACGAGCAGAGCCCTGTGCACAAGGCATTACATTCTTATTTTAAAAGGTGCATTAGGGCAAGTAAGAACTTCATAAATGTAACCAAGTCTCTGGCTGAACGGCACCAGTTGCTTCAGGCTTATCAGTCTTGTGGTACCTTGTTTCGTTCCCAGGTTCATGTCTCAGACTCAACACGGTTCTATCCAGAGCTCTATGACCAGATCATAAAGACAGTGGTTGGAGAATTTGATTTGAACTCAAGTAACTCAGTTGTCACAGAGAGTGTGCAGGTTAAAGGCACTACATATGCAAATGGAATGCTGAGCTACGCAAAAGGACTACTGCAGTTAGGACAAATAGCAAGCATTTTTGTAAAAAATGAAACTACTGTCCTACTTTTGCTTCGAGGGAAAACTGCCAGCTGGATACCTGATCTTGGACTCTATGAACTTGATGAAAATGCTTCTGACCTGTTCAGTTGCCATGATTTGAACAAACTTGATGATTATCATCCACTTTATTCTTACCAGAGAGGTACTCGGTGGCTCATTCCTCTTAAACACACACCAACATGGAACTTGTGAAAAACTATGTCAAGAAAGCAATGCCATCGCTCAGTAGCGATCAGATGGATACACTCATGGCTAAACTGGAGGAATTAGGAGTTCTCTCTGTAGATGACCTGAGCCTTGTGGACCCGGAGGACATTAAAGACACTCTGCCATTCATTCAGTGCAAAAGATTCGTCAGAGCTGTCAAAGCATTGGAAGCAGGTGAGTTTTTGCCCCTCTGTTTTAATGCAAGTTTTCTGAAACTACAAAGGTTTATTCCAAAAATGTAAAAAAAAGTTGCCATCAGCTGTACATGGCAATAATTACTCTATAATTGGTTTTCATAATTAGGTCCATTTGTATTCCTGGTTGACCCAAACTGGACATTGAGGACCAATGTATTAATTGATTTGCAACAATTGTGATGTGTTTAATTTATGGAGATGTTTGTCATGTCATCCATAGATTCACAAACTCCACCGCAGTTCACCCGGCCTGGCCCCTCATCAACACCTGAACCACAGAGGTTTCAGCTGCCCTCAACACCACCTGAGACAGCCGACTCCCCATCCCAAGACACATATTCTGTACCATGTCACAAATTTCCCTCAAAAGTCATGGATGAGTTGCGTGAAAAAAAGTACATAATGGGGAAAGACAGACGAGAGATGGTTCGGATCGTCGCTGAAGATTACCTCCATAAACACCCAGGAAGACCTGGTAGACAAAAGCTGAGGGAACTCACCAGTATGATTGTAGGACAATATCCTGCCTCCTTCAAGCTGACAGAGCCGTTTGGAAACAAACCTTTTGCAAAAGATGGTTCTGAAACTCTCTTTCGTCAGCTGGAACACAGAATTGAAAATATGAAGAGGCCACAAAGCTCACTGAAGAGGCAAGCAGGGGGTGAAAATTCAACAAAGAAAAGGCCCAGGAATTCAGATCTGTATGGATGTGTGGCGTGGGATCCAATCATTGAGGGGGCCGTGTGTAGAGAAGACCTGCTGTCTAAACGAGATGAGTTGAAACGTGCCTTTCAAACCCAGGATCTTCAGGTGGGTCTGCAATCATCCATTACAGATACAGAAAGCTTTATTAATCCTCGAAGGGCAATTCGGTTCCTACAGTCCACCATCTAGACATACAACCATTCACACAGCAATAGTATATAGCAGGAGTAATGCGATAAGGTCTGGGTCCAAGTACAATTTAGGACACATTGTGAAATTGTAGATCGTCTGTAGATCACTATGCCCATAGTCAATTGAAATTGATACCCCGTTTTATTATTTTAATTGGTTAGTTTGACTAACTGTTTGACTGTTTGTCTAACTGCCTCATATCTTTAGGAGTCATCTGTTCGAAAATTGATGACTGAAACATATCCCATTCAGCGTGAAATCCTCAACGATGATGATACCACTATTGCCGTTGTAAAGGACGAGTGGCCGTTCCTGTTTGAAGTTCCTCACCTGTTTGATCATGCATCTAAACTCCTTGGCTTCTCTGTACAAAACAAGCTGGCACAGGTGTGTTGTTATTGTTATTATTATGATTGTGCTGTGCTGCTCCATATGGAGAGAATTTTGTCTTTATTAATCAATCAGAAAAAGATTTGCAACCAAAAAGAGAGTTGAGACCAAAAAAGATAAACTGGCAACCAATCAAATAGAATAACTTGGATGAACAATCAAATGGAATAGATTTGAGACCAAAAATCAGGAAGTGACAACCAAAAAAGCAGGACATTTGAGATCAAAACAGAACAGGTTGCAAATGAAAATGAAATAATTCATTTTTATTTTTATTTTTTTCAAAATTCTCTCCATAGCTCCAAACGAAAATGAGTGTTAGTCTTATGTACTTGTACAAAATTAACACCTTGAACCTTGAACAGGAACTTTCCAAAAAAGAAAAGGGGATCAATGACTTCCTTGACTCCAAAGGGATGAAGATGGGCGAAGGTCCAATACAGCTCATCTGTGGCATTTCAAAAATACTTCAAGGAAGACTCTTATAAACTCTTCCACAAAAAAGAGGTAGATGTTGTAGATTTTAAACTGTGTGCAAGATAATTATTTGCATCCAGTGGTGAACCAAGTAACCAACCACAGTAGGAAGTATAGATTCCCCTAATTGTGCTGCTGATATTCTCTATAAATTCTCTATCTATAAACTATTTACATTAATGTTTGTGCATAATGGCTACCTCTGTCTGATGAAGACACTAGCAGATAGTCAATTTGCCAGCAGGTTTGTGTGCACTGGAAACATTAATTCATGTATCATGTCTGTCACCAAAACAGATCTCTGCAGATCCTGAAGTCGAACTCCCAGTGACCCCATGCATCCTAATCAGAGGTTTGTAGTTAAATCTTTTTTTGTATCCCAGCAAGCTGTTGTTAGCTGTTGTTATAAGCTGTTGTTGTGTCATATTTATTAAAGAAATGTTTTGCTTGCCTTAAAATATAGGATTTTTTTTTTTTTGTAAATGGTACATGGTTTTTATCTGTGTTTAAGGTGACCAGCAATTCAAGATTGCTGTTGATGGGTTACTTGTCAATGACCACATCACCTCTCCCATTGTGGCCTTGAGCTACGTCTTCTCCATGTTTTATGTCTGCAACGTCCAATACCCACCGGAGATGGCTTTTACTCTCGAATTCATGCAAAGGTAAGCACTCATTGTTTGGAAATACTTTGTAAATGTGACTTTGCCGTGCCTTTCTGCACCTGACCTGCTTTTTGTCAATCTACACTAAACCCGTTTGTCTGAGATGTACAAGCTCAAAATGTGTCGTCACATGCTGTGAGCTTTTAGATCAGCTGTTATTGGCTTATGATCCCCCTGAATATGGATTTGTTCAGAGATTTTGTAGCTCCCTGTTGAAGACTATTGTTGGAATAAATGTGTCATATCTTTTTAAAGGGCAGGTAACAGGCTTTTTGCTTTAAATAGTGTCCTAAGTCAATCAATAACAAAACAAACATAACATGATTCTAGTTGGGAAATGGAGCAAAAACATATTTTTCTCAGAATGGATTGTTGACACAAAATTCGTTTGAGCTATCTCTTTAAAACCATTAGCACCTGAGACCAGGTTATGTCAGTGGTGGTCAAACCTTTTCATGTCAAAGACACACAAACTGAAATTTATTTGGCTGCAGACCTCAAACTCAAAATATGTTGTTCCAGGGACCCCCCCCCCCCCCCCCCCCCCCCCGAAGGAAAGACTAAACATATTAATTTAAAAAATACTACATAGTGGATTCATGCCCAAATGTTAATACTTGTACTGATGTGTAACGTGCACTGAATGTCACAGTTTCTCCACTCCATGTTTGAATAACCCCCAGGACAGTCCGTGTTCAAATGTGCTGTTACACCTTTTGATAGGACAATGTCAACTGTGTTTTCTATCCCCTTCTGTGTTCTGTGCATTTATAATATCCCTGCATACACATTGAGGATGCATGCTGTCATGTGTTGGTGATAAGCAGACTTCTCACCCTTGCAAACATTTCTGTATATGCGCAGTGTGAATGCATGTGTCTTGAAAAGACAAAGGAAGAGATAAGCTTAGCCACTGGCACCAGCACCACAACAACATTGGGTTCTAGACAGATGGTCAACTAGAATGATAGAGAGGTTCACACATAGGGGCATATTGAAGAAAACAAATGTAGGATTTTATTGAACTGCTCCACTCCTGTCAAGCCACACTACATGTGCAAACTTTGTCAGAGTTTTCTTTGGGGTCAATCCTGAGCGAGGCTCCAAGGCAGAGAAGAAGGGGAAGAAACGGCACTTCATTCCTCCACAGGTGTGCAAGCTGGTTTCTCAGCTGAAGGAATTTGAATGCAAGCAGAAGGAATCTGAATGGGCCATTTGAGTTGTTCTCAGAGCTCAGAAAATACCTTTTTGGACTGAATGTACACACACACACACACACACACACACACACACACACAAAGGCGAATCCAAAAACATGGGGCTTGGGAGTAGAAATACAGATTTTTACAGTATTAGGTGAGTTCAGATGTTTTAACTAGATGCCCACAACACACATGCTGCAGTTTCAAATCCCCCATGTTAAGGGGGAGGGAAGGTGGGCGATATTTGTCATTCCAGTTAAGCTTTTCCTGTCATTGTGGAGTTGGAGGTGTAAGTTTTAATTTTTTTTTAGTTTTAAGTTGTTTTAAGAGTTTTAAAAATCTCTTTATGGCATGTTGCACAGTCATCCTTCTAAGGTCATGGTTGTTATTGCTGCACTGATGTTTTATAGAAAAGTTGTATAATGTAATACTTCTAATGTTCTATTTGTTTTTTGTAGAAAGGTCAGCCACTGGTTGCAGAGCTCTGCCTGTCGGTGTGATATGTGGAGTTGGAGGTGTAGGTTTCTGCATCCTCCTGGAGGGGGCTCCTCATTTTGCACTGACAGGTGAGACAGCAACAGCAATGCTGGCAGTTTTATTGTCTTATTTTGTCATTGTATTTAACAAATTAATTTGTTATTAATGCCTGTCAGCCTGTGGATGCTAAAAAGTTGCTAGATTTGGCATCTCCCTGTTAAAGGACATGGCTGTACTTCTTTGAGAGAACAGCTGGTTTATGTATGTAAAATTTATCTGAATGTGAAGGTGATGTTCTGAATGTTTTAATGGTTGTAATGTAAATATTGCAAATCATTCACCACAAAAAGTGAAATCACTTTAAAGCACTGGCAGCTGTTAAAGGAAATAAATAATTGCTGTGATTCTACATTTGTGCTTTATTGATGGTAAACGGTATAGAGAATGGTACAGAATTAAACATTTTAGGATGACTGAAGTGTCCGTAAATGGTATGGATTGAATACTTAAATAATACGGAATATTCCATTTTAGGTTTGATGGAACTGTCCGTAAATGGTAAAGAAAAAGTCAGGTAAATCTACGGAAATATCTGTTATAGGGTTTACGGAATTGTCTGTGCAATAACGCCGAAATTTATGGAAAATACGGAATTTTCCATTTTAGGTTTGACGGAAATGTCCGTCAATGGTACAGAAAAACTCGGGTAAATCTACAGAAATATCCGTTTTAAGGTTTACGGAAGTGCCCGTACAATAACGGAAAAAGTGCTGGTAATTAATTACCAGCACTTTTTCCGTTTTATAACGGAATTTTTTTTAACAGTGTGGTAATGCCCTGGGCAAGAAATGTTTGCAATATTCTTCAAAAAGCACTTTTCTATATGTATTATCCATTTATAAGTGTTTGGGGAGAAACAGTCCAGTCTGAAACTCATAATACAATTTGTGTTGCCAAAGCTGCAAGGTCTCTACATACGATACTGTACTGTATGTCACATTTTCCTCACTGAATTCCTCCTGCATGGGTAGAGTGTCAGTGTAGAGCTTTGTGGCAGCTTATCACAGCGATCTCCACTTACCACCCACCCTTGCAGATTTTTCTTGACGTGACATTGTTGAAGCGTTTCTCCACTTCTTTAGTTTTTGTTCCTACACACAACAATATACTGTTCTTGGATTTATCAGAGGGTCAGACTCCTGTGTACATATTTGAACCATGTCTGCTTTTTTTGACACTCGAGTACCAAAGATAACTGTTCTTAATAAGTGATGCGGTACCATCTTGCAGTTCTGTCCAAAGAGGAATGTCGATGTGTTGATCCACATCTGCTGTCATTGTAGGGACTAATACACTGATCCAATTTTAAAGGTCCTGGTAGGCCCTCTGTGCTGCTGACTCCTAGCTCATCAGCAATTAGGCGAGAGAGTGTTTAAGCTGAGGGAGAGTAGAGCTACTGTGCCAAAGTTGCCAATCTCTTGACAGCGTCTGAACTATGTGTTTGTGGCCTCCTAGTTTTTAGGTAGAAGCATTTATTGCATTAACCTTTTGACTCACTCTTCTGTTTGTGACCAACTTTTTCTTTGAAGTTATAACATTGGCTTTTCTGTGTCTTTAAGCTTTTTGATAAAAAGAAAAAAAAACTTCATTCCCAATTTTGCCTCCCAGTCTACTTTTTCACACAGACACTTTTATTGTTACCTCCTCACATCCTCTGAACTTACTTGGGAATGTAACACTAATCCTATCAAAAAGTCAATCCTACCAGTTAATTGTGTCCCTTCAGTGTGGCTTTGGCGGCGTTATTGATCTTAGACCAGTTTGGAGTTAATCAGAGCCCATTATAGTATCTTAGTTCATCCAATTATTATTTCTTACGAAAAAATGTTTGCTATGAAGAGGGGTTAAAAGAGAAATTAAAATTAATTCTTCACCGTTTATAAGCACACGCTATTCTTGCTATTCCAGTGTGTGGAAAAAAAGCTCTTTAGCAAGAATTCCACAAATATTTTATATCATTAGTTTGTGGAATAACACAAGGCTGCAGTTGTTTTTCCAAGTTAGAGATGTATGGAGATGTCCACATCCTTTTCAAGTAAAAGGTGCTTAAAGCCAAGACGACACAAGAATCAAAACAACCGTATCACTGCACACTGAGAACTGAGTACCGTATTTTTCAGACCATTGTGCGCACTGAATTATTAGACGCACTGTCGATTAACTGGTCTGTTTTCATTAGGGCTGGGTATCGTCACTGATTTCTAGAATCGATTCAATTCCGATTCACAAGGTCCCGAATCGATTCGATTTAATTCGATTCGATTCGATTTGAATCTGGGAAATTTTGACAGTCAGAAATATTATAATTCAGATCAGTACATTTACATATTTTTGTATCTATTAAAAGGAAGCTGACACACGCAAGACTTTATCAAAGGTGTGAGCATCACAGCAGAGGCCTTTGTGTCAAAGTAGCTGAAGATAAAACACAGAAAAACATGAAGGTGATTTTTCCTGGCCTGGGATTTTATAAAAATAATCTGCAGTACATCAAAAACGAAAGAAAACCATTAATCAACACATGAACATTACCTCTGAAGTTACAGCGGTTTTATTAGAGACACGGCTAAGCGTTTTGCATTTTACTTACTTTTAACACCCAAAGAGCCACTTGGACCGGGTTTCCACGCAAAAGAAAACACTGGGAGCCGCAAATACTTTTTGACATCTAAAATGAAGAAAACACTGTATATATTGTTTTTTTTAATCTTTATGCTTTGTGTGAACAACTAAAGTAAGTAAGTAAAGTTTATTTATTAAGCGCTTTTCACAGACAGGCAGTCACAAAGCGCAGTATACAAAGATTAAAATAAACAATACAATCAATAGACATTATACACAATGTAAAAGATTTCACTGTGTGTTATACTTGTATAACTATGCATGTGACAAATAATAAAGAACCTAGAACCTAGAACCTAGATGTAAATAATGTAAAGAATATAAAATACGTAGATCAACAAAAGGTTTGTTTGAACAGAAAAGTTTTTAACTGCTTTTTAAAAGAATCCACAGAGCAACTAAGGTGTGTTGCTTGTGAAATCCATGAAGTGCTACAGAGAAAATTGCATTTTATTTATGTAATTAACACATTTTGAACTCTTAAAGAAATATAACAAAAGGAAAGACACCCAGCTGAACTAAAATGATCCATGTAGCAAACAAAAACTGTTGTGAGCCGCCACCCTTATATCGCCTTTGGGCTTTTGGAGCCTTGACCTGACTTTTAAAAAATAATTGGAAAAAAAACCACTATGCTGCTAAAAAAAAATATAGATATTTTGCAAAATTCTGCCTAAATATGTATTTTACCTAGTTAATGTGTGTGGCGGGGCGTGGTCTGCAGCGCCGCTGCATAATCACGCCTCGCCGCCTTAAAGTCTGTGCTCTCTCTACTGTTGTGTTGTCGGGCTGTGAGCTGAAAAGCTCAACAACTTTTAACTAACTAACAATTAGCTAACTGCAGCCATAACACTTGACAGGATTGAATAGTATCTCACTGCTGTATTTAGAGCTCATGTTATTTACTCATAATCACTACAGAAAACTGTGGCATCATGAGGTTTTTGTAGCTAAGCTAGCAAGCATTTTAATCGATAAGTGATTTGATTTGAGGAGTTTGGGTTGCTAAATGTCAGAGAAAATGTTTCTGAGTGCTTGAAGAGCCTAACAGAGTGTACATTTATTACCAGTGCTGATATATGATAAAAACTATATTTCACGTTTTAAGTAAAAAAAAAAAGGACAAAATACTAGTTGGAGATGTTGCCAGTTAATTTGTATTAGAGCACTGTACTACTACCACTACTACTGCTTCTGCTACTACCCCTGCAGTGTTATATATGTGTGACAATGGCTTCTACTTTCCTGTGTCATGTAAATCATAACAGTGGGACTGCTTTAACAACATTAGGATCCCAAAACTGAAGATAAACACATTTCAGCTGTGACTGTATTGCTGTGATTGATTGTATTACTTATTATACCTGTGATTTCCCCACCGTGTTGTGTCAGAATGTTTGCTGTGAAAAACAACTTTGTGATTCTCTTTTTGGGGCTTTTATGTTTGCTGTTGCTTTACTACTGGCCTTCATTGAAAATGTCATTGCTTCATCTGACTTTACAAACCGTGTAGTCTTTCTTCTACTTACTATAAGATACACAAGAACATGAGTGGTCAAACCACTCTATTGATTTGCTGGCAAGGGGGGCCTTGACAGTTCTTGCAGACTAGTTGATCATGGTCTCAACCAAACTGCCCCAAACTCATGCAACACAACATGAAATGTGTAAGACATGAAGTTATGTTCAGACCCTCAGAGATAGCCCTCTCTGAATCACGTATCTTGCAAACTTCAAAATTTTATTGCCTCTGAATTGGAGAAGGAGCCAGTGTTAATGGTTACAGCTGTTACAGGATTCATAACACAAAGTCTGGGAAGCACAAAACCAGTCTGTTTTGTTACAGGCTTGTACTGCTCCCCTTTGCATCCAAACCTTGATGGGCAAGGAGATATACAGCTGGTTGCTGCATACTGAAAATCAGTGATATAAAAGATTTTACCGAAGAAAAACATACAAGAAAGACACTAAGTGGTGCAAACAAGGCTTAAATGAATGCAGGATACAGTTTTATTTGTTCCCTTGATAGTTTCAAGTTAGAGTACATCACCATTTTGAGCGTTTGTCAGTTTAATCATAACAGTGAAGGAATGTAATCTGTCAAAGACAGTGTAAAAAATGTAAAAAAAAAAAAAAAAAATTATTCCCATATCTGCAATATTATCTCTCACAGCTGTCATGATAAACTTTAATAAGATGTACATCACCGCCTCCGGGCCAGTGCAAAAATGTTATGTTACATATCGCACTTGTAGTTTCTTGGGCTTGCTGAATGGTAAACCTTCACCGCTGTCTTCTTTTTAATACAGCCTTGTGTAATATCTGGTGTATCTCAGCTTATGTGAGCATCTAGGCTGAGAGCATCTGTGCATGGTTTTATATGAACCGGCATTGTTTTGGTGTTTTTGGTCAGGCAAAACAGGAAAATGAGCTGAAAAAGTAGCTTAAGGCAAAATGGGATGTTGATTCGGGGAGCCATCTGATTCAATGTTCATGTAAAAAATATTGCTTAATGTAGCTTTAATGATCTTGGCTGCAACAATAGTAGACTCCATTTTTCACTTATTTCCTGAACTGAACAAGCTGTTGAGCTCCTGCATTAATTTTCAGTATGTATTTGTTCCTCATCTCCCCACTGCACGTCTATTATTTTGCTCCCTTTTCTCTTTAAACATAACGACCCTTGAGAAAGGCTTGCTACCCTCCCCGAGACAACATTTTCTGCTGCAGCCTTATCAATTAAAAAAGACAAAATAACGTACACCACCCGCAGTTATTTGCTGTTTCGTAATTCCACGCCATTTATCAATACAAGCTTCTTGCGGGGTGCATTTACATAAACCTGTACAGCGCTGCTTTATCATTTAATTGGTCCCAAGTGAGAGAGACACCTTAACATGCAAATAATACCGAAACTGTGAATTAGAAGCAGGGAACACGGAGAAGCTATTGAATGCACAAGTGGCTGACAACTGTGGTACTCTTGCTTCAAGAGTTTTCAATTTTCTTCAAGTCAGCAGGAAGCCAGAAGTCTGCTATGTGAGAAAAGGTGTGTGTGTCTGTGTGTCCGTGTGTTTTTTTCCTCGTGGTGTTGATGATTCCTGCCAAATTCGTACAAATGTTTCATCAGCTGGAGACAGCTTGACAACAAAGAACAGAAACAACAGTCACGATGAAAAGGAGCAACATGCTAAAGTTAAATAAATACTTGGCTTTACGTTTAATTTGCAGTTAATTTGCAACTAGCTAAAACAGATAGCTCTTCTGATTGTTATATATATATATTTACAGTTACCTTCCCACCAGCCAGAGCTTCTGAATGTGATAGTGTGATGATGATACTAAAAAATAACCTCAAGTTTTCCAGAACTTGAACAGAAATAAGACACATATGCTGTCTAAAAACCTGTTGTTATATCACAGAAAGCAAACTTCACAACGTTTCATATGCAGCCTAAGGTCATGATCACCTTTTGCTACATGCTTTCACTGCAGTGCGCCTAATGACTGTATTTCCGCTCCGTGCAACCTGTGACTTGCTATCTCTGAAATGACAGTGACTGGTAGGGTCTAGGTTGGATGACTTTGTTGTTTACTCTCGAGGGAAAAGTCCATTTATCATACTGAGAGTCGAAGCTGTGAGTGGGAGTAGTTTGATGACACGAGCTGCTGCACCGTAGAGAACTGCTGCTGTATGTGTGCTGCTGACAGGATGTGCAAAATATGTCTAAAATTAACGATTTTGCTGAAATAAATTTGTGGATTTATTTTTTAAGTTGGCGGTATGTGTCACATGAATGCCAGGATGTAAGGTCTCCCAGCATGATGATCAATATTAAATGAATATTCCCTGTCCAGTTAGCTTGGTGTTTCTGGAAGTTGCTGGCTATTGCCAGGTGAAATCTGTCACCTTCAATTTGCATGAAAGTTGCACACTTTTCTGCGAACTCTTGCTAACTAGCAGTAGTGAACTTCAAAAAGTGCAATGGAGACTGTTAATGGTGGATGTTCATATTTGAAATAAAAGTTGTGCCACACCACTGCAACCAATACTTTTTTAAAAGGCACAACTGTTACTTATTTACTTCTTTGGTTGGCTTTCCTAATAGCACCCTCAAACCAAAGGTTCAGGGAAGACATGTTTTTCACTAGCGACCAGTGGTCGGAATTGCATCACTAGCTGGTCACTAGGTCTGCATGACTGAGGCTTGCTGAGCAACCTCCAGCAACCACTCGAAACCTTGCCAGGCTTTACGCATTTCTCCTAACAACCTGTGGTTACCAAGTGGTTTCAAGCCGGCCTCCAGTCCTGTGTGACTGTGTCCGGCTTTTCCTGTTGAAGTTTTATTCCTGCATTTTTTGTTTCTCAAGCATTTTTCAGACATTTAGCATAGAAAGCAAAATAAAAAGTGTCAGAGAGAGGAAACAACATTGTGCGACATTTTTCTTATTCTTCTTTGTCACATTTTGTTGCTCAGATTAGCTGTAGATATGTCAAATTGTATCCAGGAACATTTTGCGTTGTATCTCTTAATAATGCCCCTTGGAAATTGAAACTGAACGGGGAACACTGGTCTATTGATGCCTCGGTATTATTTAGCATATGTAGGATAAGGAAGGACTTTATTTATCCGAGAACTTTAGGGAAAGCCAGTTTCTGAGGTATAATGAAATACTTGTAGTTCAGGAATTAGTAATTATAGCTAATAGATTCTGCATTGGCTTTTTAGTCCTAACAAAACAAGTTAGAATACCTCAGCTGATGGCAGCTGCCTTGCAAACAGAGGCTAAACTAGGCAGCAACTTAGTTTTACAGAGTGAAAAACGCTGTGGGTTAAGAGCCTGTGAAGAGTGATTTACAATGGTAAGGGTTTAACAGTAACTCTGATTACATGTGTGGACAAGGACGTGCTGACTAAGTTCTTTGGTGCTCTGGCTGATTGGTCCCTTTGGACAAACGGATTCACTGAGTGGCCTACAGCATGCAGCGGGCAGCATGCAGGAAGTCCTCATAAAGAGAGCGGGTGTTCAATCTTCAAGCTCCCCAGACAACTGCATCCTGACTTCTGCTGAGCCTCATCTATTTCTACAGGCATTGCTTTCTCTTCCTGTCTCTTTTTGTTCTTGTTTGTTTTACTGTTTAAGCTCACTCTTCTCTCTTTTCCACCCTCTGTCTTTCTCCTCTTAAATTGTCTTTTTGTATTTCTTTCTGCCTCCATAACATTCTCTCTTCTTCTCTCTAACGCTGTCTCGGACCTCACACTGTCTTATATCTTCTTTTCCTTATCTCCCTGCAGTCTCCGTCTGCACTGCTGTCCCTTCTCTTTTCCTCACTGCTCTCTTTCTTTTCCCTAAAGCAACTCTCACAAAATTGTCTTCTGTGTGAAATGAGACAGCAGAGATTGACTAGCTGTATTAGAGTGAGAGAGAGACCCTAGAACGAGGTTGTAAAAATTAGTCCTCCATGGGGAAATACCCACAGCTGTATTAAGATCTCCCTGTCTTTTAAACGGCTCCCATTCTCCAGCTAATTGTTTTGAAGCCAGGCCTGCAGATCCCCAGCGAGATCTGGCATTACTCATTGAATTAGCCTGGAGTTACAGAAATATCTCTTTTATCAATCTTGGAGAGAGAAATATGTCCCTCCTCCCCCCTTTTCTCCCTCAATCTGTTTGTAGCGCCTCTGAATTTCTCCCTTCTTTTCCTGTCTCATGAAAGCATTTCTGCTTAATTCATTTCACTGAGCAACGGGAAAAAAGGACAATGTGACAGTGATTGTGAGGATTCACATCATGTCACATTTCTTAATCCACTGAACATTATGCATTGCTCCTAATACTGCAGGATCAAAATATGCTTACTCAGAACATATTATATCAGGAGGTAAAGACCCTAAATGGCAGATACCTTCCCTCCTTTCAGACAGTTTGTTATCTGTACCTGACAATTTATTAACGGGGGTATAGCTTCCCACTGAGGCTGGGGTTTGAAGGAGACTTTGACTGAAGTTAAAGCCCAAGCACTGCAAGCAATATACTGAAATGTGTCATTTGTAGCTGCTAATCTGAGGCCTGTACGATGCACTGCAGGTGGCAGATTTGAAGGGCCACCAGCTGCTGTATTTTAACACAATACCAGGTACCACCACAGAAAACTTTAAATAGACAGACTTTTGTAACCATTTTTGCATACTGATTTGACTGTTTTGACGTCAGTCATAAAATGTCTCGCAAACTACACATGTGATTTGTCCTTTTTCCAATGTTCAAGGACATTTCCCTGCTTTTACTTAGTTAAAACCAGGCCTCCTTGCTAGAATAGGTTGCAGCCTTTCTTGTGACGTGTGACTCATTGGGGATAGATGCAACCAGCTGTGGCCGGTATCATCCTTTGGAGAAAGTAATTTTTGAAATCATATTTTTCAAACACTAAGCTTTTTTCCTTGAGGACAGCGCAGACTGGGGACAAAGCGGCCGTGCTAGCTTAGTTTGCAGCCATCAGTTAGCATGTGACCTAGCTCAAAGAGCTGTCTGTAGTGTGTAATATAGTTATAGTTTGCCAAATAAAAAGCTACTACATTGCTTTACAGACACAACAGATGTACTTACTTTATAAAAAAAAATGACAGGACACCTGCATGGATCCTTGTAATCACAGTCTGATAACAAAATTCACAGCAGTGGACCTGTCATACTTACAGACACATAAACTGTAACAGTCTTGTAAAAGTACATTTGAGATTAGAATAAGTGTTCGTACATGACACCAAAAGTTTTCTGTTTTTACAGGTTAACATTTACACAACAGTGGCTACATGTTTATGCTGACACAGCCTACATGGTAAATGGGCCTGATTGTCATATAGCGCTTTAAACAACATGCCACAGTCAGCCATTCACACCACCACTTTCTTCTATGCTTTTAAGTACTTTCTAACTAACATTCACACAACTTGGTGTTAGTATCTTGCCCAAGGATATTTGGCATGCAGACTGGGGGAGGCAGGGGTGGAACCACTACCTTCTGGTAGTGATCAGTAGATGACCTGCTCGAGATCCTGAGCTTCAGCCACCCAAAAAAAAGAACAACTGCTTCGCGCCAGCCAGGAGTCAAACCTAGAATCTTCTGATCCGTAGTCAGACGCTTTATCCATTGCGCCACTGGCCCCATGCCTCACATCTAAACAAACATTTGTCCAGCCAACCATTACAGAATTATTTTTGTTTAGACAGCTATGATTTGCCATTTGGGGGAATACTTACTTAATTACCCCTGTGAATTTATAAGTTGGCTCACTTCACTTTCGAGAAATGAGCAGTCCAGTCTAGTACAGGTCTGTCTCACGTTTGCCACTGGACAATAAATAATACAGAGAGGGCTTGGGGGAAAGTGCTGTGGTCAGATGAAACCAAAAACAAGCTCTTTTGCAACAACTCAACCTGACATGTTTAAAGGAATTGAAATGCTGATTATGACCCAAAGATCACCATCTCAGCACAGAGGTGGAAACATTATGCTTTGGGTTGCTCAATCCTGGAGGAAGCTGAACCTTCAAGTTTCCAAGCGGCAATGAAGAAACCTAAAAAATTTAAAGAGAGCATGTCATTCACTCAATGACATGCAGATCAGTTTATAACTTTTCTGTTCTTTTCCCCCCTGAATCTCTCTCCATTAAGAAGCTACTATTAAAAAGTTAATTTCTTTGAAAGTGAGCAAACTTATTAATCCAGCAGTGGATCAAACTATTATTTACCCAATTGTACATTCCCTCCTGTCATAGGTAAAGAGAGGGTTGGCATTATTGACCAATGCTTAGCTTCCTGTTCCTTGAGTGGTTGCATAACATCTTAGAGCCAGTTGTTGTATTTTAATAAAATATGAACAATTACTCTAACTGGTATTTACTAGTCAGGGCAGCAATGTTTAATAATCGATTCAACTTACTGTGCAAGCCCCAAAGGTTTGCTAATTAAGTGGTTGCCATTCATTTGCTGCTGTAGGTGCATGTTTATTTTATTCATTTAATTATTCAAATGTGTAATTTTGAGGAGTATCAAAAAATGGTTTGTGCTCCAGGACTGCGAATAATAACAGTTTGTGGTGCACCGCAAGGAAATAAACGACTGTAGTAACAAACATTTAAAATAGGAACATATATCACTGTATCTG
Source organism: Mchenga conophoros (assembly GCF_057382185.1). NCBI lineage: Eukaryota > Metazoa > Chordata > Actinopteri > Cichliformes > Cichlidae > Mchenga > Mchenga conophoros. The sequence continues at coordinate 28,482,652 of NC_140536.1, read as the reverse complement.
AAGAAGTGGTAGCAACCAGCAGGCAGACTATTGGTTGAGCAAGTGTCCATGCTATGGTGCTACTGTTAGGCTACTGAATTGGCCAAAGTTCATCCTAACCCCACACTTTGGATTTCCTGCCTCATATATGTATATGATATAAGCTATGTAGTTTTCCTATAACCATAGTAACCAGCCATTAAAACCACGACTGTCCATGATTTTAGCTACTGTGGAGTTTTTATTTATTTTCCACATAACATCTATTACTTTGACTCTGATGTATTTTCTGTTCACTCTTTAGGTGAAGGATCTTTAAAAACTTACAGCCTTTCACCACTCTGTCTTACTCCAACCAGCCATTAACAGTTAATTAGCATGCACAACATGAGCACTAATCAAGATTTCATTATGTAGGTATATTACCAAAGGTATTTCTCAACTCCAACCTATTTACACATATGCTGTTTACACCAATACAATATGTGCTTCTAATTTAAAAAAGGCTTAACAGACACTCTCTTAATGGTAATGTATGAGATCACCCTGACACAGAGAACATGGATGTCTTGAAGGACGTTTAAGTACGGAGTTTAGTACCAATGCAACCATTTAATAACAATTTGCTCAAATAGGACTTTTCTCATCTATTTTGAAAACCATTAGCCCTGGGTTTTAATGCTGTGCATGTAAAACCAAAAACCTGAGGACGGAAGACTAGTCTCATTCAACCTCACTGTAAAATTAGAATTGGGGGCCTCGTTGAAGACCCTTGTGAAAACAACCACCAACAACCTTGAATACTGGTAGTGTATGGAGAAGTCAAACAAAGATGAGTATTTACATCAGTAAGTGGCTCTGGTGCCAAGAAAACAGCAGAAATGAAGTAAATTGTTGCTTTCTGAACACAAGTCAATTTCAGCAACTTGCCAACAACCTTGACAAGTTGGTATATTTATATCGTAAGTCAAAGGCAGTGTTTACAATGTGACTCTAAGCCAAGGGGACTTTGGAGTAAAGTGTTGCCATCCGTTTATATGTAAGTCAAATTAAGCCAAGTTAGTTTGACTGATATGGATATTACTGGGCTGGATATTACCATAGAAGCAGGTTTTTCCATATTCATGCTGATTATTTTGGTCTCTTCACACAAAGCAAGATAAAATACTGCCTGCTGAACAGTTAGGAACCAATCATCAGCTTTGATGTGAAGCCTGGCAGACAGTGAGGGTGAGAGCAGCGAGAGAGGAGGAAGCACAGCGAGTTTAGGCAAAGAGTCGAGAGGAAAAAAGTGGTACACAGATGAAGGGAAATAGAAAGTCACAGAAACATGTGTGCATACTTGAGAGGGCCCCAGTCACAGAGTAAGACAGAGCATCCGTTTTGGTCAAGATGAGATGGTTGAATGTGTGTGGACGGCATCCAGGAAGTATCTGGAGTGAATTGGAAGAGCTTTCCATCCTTTGAGAGCGTCTCTTTTAATCATGGCCGTTGGGGCTGTGGGAACCGTCACCACCACAGAGAGGACACTGTTAATTAGACAGCATGTTACTGCACATCCCTGTAGAGTCAACACCCTACATGGCAAGATTATACTCGGTTTCTGTCTCACACACACAAACAAATCTAACAGCGGTGCTTGCGGTCTCCGACCTCTTTGTAGATGCATAAACATGCAAATGTACAAATTGGACAGAGCTGGTTTCGTGCACGCACACAAAGAGGGGGTTGGCTCATTTTCTCAACTGGTTTCAATGCAACAAATGTTTCCTGTTCAAGAATTTTTGGGGGTATTTTCTATTGCCACATTGCATAATATTTCATTTTGGCAAAATAAACCAGCATTTGAGACAGCAGCTATGTGACCTTATTTTAATGTCTTTTCTTGCTGTTGAAAACACACCAGCCTCTACTACACCTGCTCACACAAATGTCTAATTAGTCAGTCACATAACAGCAGCTCACTGCACCAAGTCAAGAAATGTGCTAAAGATCAAGCCAATTGTTAGAATGGTAAAGAAAAGCAATTTACGTGACTTTGAGTGTGACATGGTTGATGGCTCCAGATAAGCGAGTCTATTTCAGAAACTGCTGATCTCCTGGGAGTTTGCAACACAGCCATCTCTAGGGTTTACAGGGAATGGAAATATTACACTAATGGCAGAGGTCAGAGGAGAATGACCAGACTGCTTTGAGCTGACAGGAAGGAAGCTGACAGTAACTAAAATAACCACTTGTTACAACCAAGGTATGAAGAATCGGATCTCTGAATGCAAAAAACGTGGAACATTGTCCCAGATCATCAGCAGAAGACCACTCCTACAGTGAGATCCCTGCACTCAAATGTCCTCCGAAGTCACCAGATCTCAATCCAATAGAGCACCTTTGACACATAGTGGTATTATTTTAAAAAATCAAATCAAATCAAATTCCTAAATGCTTCTACTTGATTGGAAGCTGTAGGGAATAAACTCATATTCAGCCTTATCTAGCTAGTATTTCACTTTATTACATTGGTAATAAAGTGAAATACTGAGGTTGGAACTCTACTCATACTATTTCTGCTCTGACTTTGTATTGACATCTGGAAACTCTTAAGGGTCATACAAAGTCTTTACCCAAGGAAGTTGAAATTTGTTTCTACTGTTACTGTGTTATTGTTTTTTGGATTATTATATATTGCTTAATTTGAGCAGTCACAAACTTGCAGGGTCTCAGCTCCCTGTCAGAGCACATACCCGCTGACATACATTTCTTGAAGTCCTTTGCTCACGTGTTATATGTTATACTCAATGGAGTAGCAACAATAGACAATAGTAACAGCTGTCAGTGACTGCTCCATTCAGCATCTCTCTCTGTCCACTCTGCAGTGTAGCTTTTTGCCATCTGTGTGTGAATTATGAGGCACTTTGAATTAAAAAAAGAAAATTCTAAGAAGAAATGATCTGCAAAACAACAGGTGTCAAAAATTATGATCGTAGAAATGAAAAACATCTTTGCAGTTTGTTGAAGCTGACAAACATTATGACCTCTCCGTGGTGTTAACTGCAAAATGTGATTTATGTAAGGTGTTCATTTTCCTAAACACACAAAAAAACACATAAACGTCTGATTTTTCTTCCCCTCCTTGTTTCTTCTCTATTTCAGCAAGTTGATCTTTTCCATACTCTGCATCTGTTTTTCTCTCTCGCCTCCATCTTCTCGTGAGGTACACACATACTCCTCCTCTCTCAGCTGCTGTGATGAAGCCATCACTGTCTGTCTGCATCCTAAATCAGCTGTCTGAACACTGCTTAGCTAAGGCTCAGTGAATTACATTCATCTACTGCAGTAATTCACATCGTTACTTTTGTCTTTCTATCTCACCATCTTTCCATGTGTATGTGTGTGTGTGTTCTCTTCCATTACTTTGCCTCGAAACGTCTTTTGCAGCAGAACAGTTTATTTATAGGGCCAATTAAATCTGGAGGAGACTCAGTGGGCTTTGGTGGAAAACATCTAAAAAAGCAGAATAGTTTTACATGTCTTAATCTTGGAGGTCTGCAAGAGATATAAACTGCTTGTCATGTCGGGTAGATAGGTTGTATTTTTGATCTTGGAGAAATAAGAAAAAGAGAGAAAGAAAAATTGAAGAAGGCAAAGACAACCTGAGATGGTGATGGAGTGAATCTTTTCTTAATTTTGCAAAAGTCTGGAGTCCCTGGAGAGCAGACAGAAGGTAAATGACATCTGCTGGAAAGAAAAAAATGAGAGGAGGAGAGGAGTGAGATTATCCAGCGAAAAATAGAGAGAGACAGAAGAGAGGGCTTAAAAAAATACTAAGTACACAGCTCGACTGCTCTCACACAGCCAAAATCTCCTTTTATCTTAATGTGTCTTAAATCTTTGCAGCAGAGGACATGATGTCAGTTCAGGTTAGACGTTCAAGAAGCATCTTTTCTATCCTATGAATCTGAGAAGACTGACACCTGTTTGCCAAGCATACAGTACTAACGCACAAATCAAGATGATGAGCATCTCAGGCAATAAAAGGAAGCTCAGGCTTTTCAGAGAATTATCACTGACTGCGCCTTTATGAACCTGAAACAGCTGTTCATGCTGTGCATTACCATAAAGGCCACATCAGCAAAAACAAGCTTTTCTCCTCTTAGATTAACCAACCACTCAAGTAACAAAGTATTGGACAAGAAAAACTGCAAAAAGTGCTTAAAACATTTTTAGTGAAAGGTAATAAATGTTCTGATTCAGCATCGTCGAAAAAAATCAAAATAACAACAGAAAATCCAGAAATGCCAACACTTCAGCCAGGTTTAATTCATGGTGCAGATTTTTGTGATGTGGTCAGTCCGGGTGCTTTTGTTATACCTGCAACCATGGCACCATGTACTGCTACACCTTTAAATCTTATAAGTCTATGTTAGCCAGGTGAAGCGCATCGTCATCACGATCCTTGTCATTAATAATTGAGAGGTTCTTCCAACAACTGCTCACACATACGTCTCTGTTTTCAGAATGAAGGGCAATGATGGAAGCCTACTAAAAACATTATAGTAATTGCTTACTTTAGAGTAAACCACATAATAGTAGCTTTATACCAATGTATTATGAAAAAGTTTTTCAATATTAATTCTATGGACAGATCTATATGATTATCTTTGGGGTGCTTAAGTCCACACAAGAAGTGGAACAAGTGAAATAATCCCTCACAAGGTAAAGTGTGCTGGTCTAGACTTAAACTTTTCTCACCTTCATGTGATTGAAGTTCTAGTGACAGTACAAGTTACTTGACATGGTAATTAATACATTAGAGGGTTGCCTGGGCAACCTGACCAACCATCAGTGACAAAACGATGCGTTAGGACAGCCCTTCAGGTAGGCCTGATTTAGTTAACGTCTTTCTTTCAAAATTCTTTGCAAAATGTTTTAAATTGTAATTCTTTGTGTTGTCTACCAACCCAACTTGCTGCCACCATGTCCCTGACACATTAACTGCTAGTCTGTCAATGTGTACGTTTCATAAATAGTAAAGAAGTATCATGTTTTTTGGAGCCAATTATGAAATACCACCGATGGACAGCAAACTGTGGTGCAGTGCTACACATGCTACTGCTACACAGCATCATTTACTTATCTGCTGTTGTGAAGTTTTACAAAGTTTAGAGTATTTTGATTACATTGTCTTCGTAATTTCCTATAATCTGTTTACAAAGACATTTATTACAAAGACACTTATCTCTAGTTTTATTTATGGTTTCTTAATTATAATTTGCTAAAGTTAAGATGTGCATCCTATTGTTTGCAGAGTTCACACTTTACCAAAAGAAATAACAGCAACTTGTCTTATTAGACATTTTGTCCTGTTTTGCAGAATAATACAGATTTTTCCATTAGAACCCCTTTTTCTTTTAAAAAGGTGCGGTAGTCATCCTTAAACAGTTTAGTTTTTCTTGTATTGTCTTGATGCAGGTTTTTCTTGTAGTCTTTAGCCAGGGAATATTATTGTTGGAATACCGACCCCCGTCATCAACGAGTGCCCAGTGGAGAGAGTGGACAGCTTCAAATACCTCGGAGTTCACATCACGCAGGACCTGTCATGGTCCTGTCACATCAACACCGTGGTGAAAAAGGCCCGACAGCGTCTCTACCACCTCAGACGCTTGAGAGACTTCCAACTGCCCTCCAAGGTGCTCAGGAACTTTTACTCGTGCACCATAGAGAGCATCCTGGCGGGAAACATCTTAACCTGGTTCGGGAACAGCACCATGCAGGACAGACGAGCTCTACAGAGGGTTGTGCGGTCAGCTGAGCGCACCATCCGCTCCGAGCTCCCTGACCTGCACTCAATCTACAGCAGGCGGTGCTGGACCAAGGCCAGGAAGATCGTGAAGGACCTCAGCCATCCCAACAACAGACTGTTCTCTCTGCTGAGGTCAGGAAAGCGATTCCGCTCCCTGAAGACCAACACAGAGAGACTGAGGAGGAGCTTCTTCCCGCAGGCGATACGGTCTCTCAATCACACCACCACACAGTACTGACCCACACATACAGTTCTTACACACACACTGGACTTTCTGGACTTTGGTTTTGCACAACACTGGTCACTATATTCTTCATTTCCGGTTAATACTTGTACAGCTGCTGTTATTGTGTATATATTTATTTACATTTATATTTCTTCATACATTCTTATATAGTTCTATATTGTGTATTTTGTATTTTGTTGTACAGTTATTTTATTTTCAACTTTAATTTATATATTTATCTTTATCTTATTCTTCCCAGTTAAATTTACCCTTCATTCTAATTTGTGTTGTACAGTTATTTCATTTTTAACCTTAATTTATATTTTATTCCTTCTTAGTTAAATTTACCCTTTTTAATTTTTCATATTTATTTCCTATCTTATTCATAGCCTTTTCCTTTTCTTTAGGTCACGAGCAGTTGTCCAAGCATTTCACTGCATATCGTACTGTGTATGACTGTGTACGTGACAAATAAAATTTGAATTTGAATTTGATTTGAATTTAAATGTCCAATTTCTACTTCTATTCCCACCGTGCACAACCTGGAATAGTCTTTCAGGTTGTGCTTGCCATCAGTACATCAGTGTTGTTTAGGGACAGAGCTGAAGAGAAACTATTGCCCTCAAAGCCAACAGCAGCTCCAGAGCCAGACCCTGACAACATGACTGATGCTAGCTGGCAGCTGGCTACACACTCCTACTGTTAGAGAGACATGAAGATAGAGAGAGACAGCAGGAAGAGATGAATGATTTGGGTCAGTGTCAGAACAGGATTGATTTGGATCAGAACCAAAACCACTGATGGCTTATTGAGACAGAGAGATTGATGGAGCGACAGAGAAAGAATGAGTAATGGATTTTAGATACAGAATGTCAAGCTGCCAGTTGGCTTCTATTGGGTGAAGGAGGTCATTGGAGGGGGAGAGGGAATGTATAGCATGATACACATACACATCCTTCCTCTATCCTTGGATGCTAGTCATATTTAGACCTGATGCTATTTAAGCACCACAATATACTGCATAATTAATTCGCTTTTATTGCTTGCCATGATTAGGATATTGCATTGTGTGCACAATAGAGAATGGCAGAAAGGTTTTGCGAGATGGTATGTAAGAACATATTATCACGTGCACTCCAACTGCTGGTCCTACACATACATGGTAGGTGTCTCATCCCACTGATCCACAGGGTATCCCTGCTATTGTTTGACTATTGTCTATTCTGCATTGTTCTCTGTAGTGGCCAAATGCCCAGGGCCACTGAACACAACACTGGACACAATGGACAGACACAGAGAGGAGCTGGGTCTTGGCAAAAAGGAGCTGCCCACAGTCTCACAAACACACACACACATAAACACATGGTATGCAAATGCACATGTACGCCTGCAAGTACTGTGCATGAGCACGCTTTCATGGGTACAAACACACACATACATACACACTCACAGATGCTCCAAGGCACAAAGCTGGCATAACAATGCCAAGGCAGAGAGGGCCAGACTCATATACAAGCCCCTATAGGGTTTGAGGGAATACACACACACACACACACACACACACACACACACACACACACACACACACACACACACACATCCCAGAGGCAGAGGGGGACAGTGCAGTCAGAGGATCACTATATAAAAGACAGACACAAGAGAGAGAATGACAAAAAAAAGATTTTGATGTGGGAAAAAAGAGGAAGAATGATATCAGCTCCATTGAGAGCAAGCAGCGATGTCTGATGGGACAGTATTCTTCCAATATGTTGACTACTGTTGCTCAGAAAGTGTCAGGACAGAAAATACTGGTGTCAAGTGAATTAAGTCATGAAAGAAAGGAAAGTTGTACCCTCGTGGGACATGTCTGAGTGTCCTGTCTGATAGGAAGCTGTAAAAGAAGGCAAGCTGTACAAAAAACATTTCTTAGTGCTACCAGTTTCTGACACTGGAGGTGTGCCTGAATGCCCGCCTCCATTTTTTGCAGGAGAATCAACAGTGGCACCCACAGTTGTGTCCATTCAGGTGCTGTAAGAGCTTATTGCATATATCAAAGTCAAATTACATTTTAAAGATAAACAACTGCCCTCCCTCGCATAGATGAGCTAGACATGAATAAATGTGAAAGGCAGGTGAATGAGTAATACTGGCCAACAGCCTCAGCAGGTGATCTCACTATGTAAAATAACCTTTGTCACGACAGCTGGCGTATACAAACATGTCTGACACTGGTTGGTCTGTTGGTCTGGCATAATTCAAGGTGGCACCAACCCCCTTTTTTAAAACATTATTATAACAGGGAGAAAATGTAAAGAGACATGTATGCTACAGTGACAACTGGTGAGATCTTGTCTGTCCTTTGAGGCTTAAAAATGTGCAGAGATCAGCGTGTACAGCTCTGTGACTGTGTCCCTACACATCTCTGATGAGTGGAAATACAAGAGATATCACTTAATAAACCTCTTTTTTTGCGTTCTTGAAGAATACCATACGTCTCTGCTCACGTCCAAAATGAGTAATGAATAATTAAAGTAAATGCAAGGCTGAACTGAACAGTGTGACTGATGTGTAATTGCATGGCATCTGTAACACAAAGTGTGCGACTTGCGCTTGTTTTTGTGCGACAGAGGAAGTACTCACATGTGTAGTCAGGTGTGCACTCATCAAGGAAACTGGCAGTGCTAAGATAGATGCTCACACAAGGGAAACACAGAGAGATGCATTAAAGATGTGTTGTGGATATGCAACAAATGTGAAACGCCAATTTTCACCAGGCTGGATCGCTGTTCCCCATCATCAATCATCAGAAAGGACACCGGGAAATTTATTAGCCGAGATACAGACTGAGGCATTAAAGTAAGAGTCTGAACAGAAAGCAAAGCTTTTGGCTTCACTTTATCATGTATTTGTAACCGTATGATTTATTTCCTAAAACAAGGTGTCATTGAGGGTTTTACTTTATATTCTGTCATATGCTGTATACACTGTTTGTTGTGTGTCAGGGAAACCCTGAGAGGCAAAAAGCTGAGACAACAGACAACTCTAAGTGCCAGGCCCAGATTTATTTCTTTTACCTTGGCTCTGTATGATATCTGATGATGCGAGAGCTGACATCATTTCTTATATATACCAAACATGGTTATGTCATAAGGTCCACCCACCTGCTGGTCCTTGTGTTTATTTGGGGCAGTCAGTCTAAAGGATGTTGGCTTAATGGGAGTCACAAGGACCTAAAACAGCTTTTTTCCAGTGTTACAAAGTACAAAGTAACCAAGTACTGTTATCACATTTTTTGTTGTCACAGTTATGTTATTATTTTGGTCAGATAGAAAAAGAAATACGCTGCCTGTTTTTTCTTGTGTGTGCTAAATCAGCTGACTTCATTTGAGGGAGGAGGAAATTCTTGCAGCAGACTACAACTCTTGAGGAATGGACACATAAGCATTGCTGTTAATTTTATTTTATTGCATTATAGTGCTAACAGAACATCGGCTCTTTGCAGACATCTGCACAGACAGCATGCTAACACAAAACTAGAGAAGAACCCAGTGAAGCTGAGTGTATGCCGACCCCAGCATAACAGCCAGACCCTGATCTTTTTCAACAAGCAGTGATGAGTAGTCAGGGTTGTAGCATTGTCGACTCCATTGCATGTTTCTACAGTGGAATCACTGCGGTGATCACTCTGAAGTCTCTTCCTGCTGGTTCTTTTTTCTTTGTGATGTTAGCTTTGTGTTTAAACTTTAACACTAAAAGAAAGTGTGTGTGTGTGTGTGTGTGTGTGTGTGTGTGTGTGTGTGTGTGTGTGTGTGTGTGTGTGTGTGTGTGTGTGTGTGTGTCCCTATGTAGGATAAGGATTCATGTTGGTATGTGGGACTGTAACCAGACAATTCATTTATATGACAGTTCGTTTCAGGCTTATGTAACAAGTATTGCAATGGTAATCTAAACAGTATTGTAATTAACTACTCTCTCCAGGAAGTAATTACATAACATAATAAATCACTTAAAGAAAAGAAGAACAACGTAATGTGTAATACATTACTTTTATTGAGTAAAGACCCCAACACTGCTTAGACCTAGGATGAACTGAAGGGCTGCACTAACACCAGTATAATATAAATAAGCGTTATTTTATGCTCAGGCAAAGGGACTCTGGTGAAGTCTAGAAATGGAAATATGAAGTTGTAAGTGGAAGAGGCTGCCTTTATACTATTGAGTAAGGTTTGCAGTGAAACCTTTTAATGGTTCACTGGATGAATGGTGATTGTGTTAAGGAGTGCCCAAGCTAAGTTCGTAAAGTTATTATTACATACCTGTCGGTCCATTTTCTTCCACTTATTTTTACGGTTTATGAAGAGCTTGGACCCAAAATGCAGACCCCGAGACCTGAACCATTATTTAGGTCAGGAAGCAAATCCAGGTAGCTGAAAAAACGCAGGGCTCAAGAGTAATCCAAACCTGAAAACAAGTCGCAGGTGAACAGAATCGATTAACAAAGCAAAATTGAAGATAATGCACTTGAAATGAGAGACTATCAAAATAAAGCAGGAAGCCTAAATACTGAGATGGAGATTAAGACACACACTTGACAGACCAAAGTAAAGATAAGGAAAAATTGGACTAAACATGGGAGACCTAACAGAAACACAGACTAGCCATGAAGAATATAGGAGGAAAAGAAAATCAGCAGGAGAATGAAAACTACTGAAAACAGAAAATATCAAACTGAAGACTAAAAACACTGGGTACAAAACCCAGGATCATGACACGTATCCAATTCAGGGTTGTGGGGGGGATGAAAGCCTATCCCAGCTTTCATAGGGGGAGAGGTAGGTACACCCTGGACAGGTTTCCAATTGTTTGCATGGTAAAGTAAACTGTATTAAAATAAATAGACAATTTAACAAATCTCTGAAGCCTCAAATTCAGAGTAATGGTAAATGGACTGATTCTTATATAGGGCTTTTCTACTCTCTCAGAACACTCAAAGCACTGTATACAACGTGCCTCATTCATACAAGCACTTCCTTCTATACTTAAGTGCAATCTAAGCATTCACACACATTCACATTCCGATGGACGCATCGGAGAACAGCTTGGGGTTAGTATCTTGCCCAAGGATACTTAGCATGCAGACTGGGGAAGCCAAGGATCGAACCACCAACCTTCTAGTCAGTAGCTGATCTGCTCTACCACCTGAGCTACAGCCACCTCGAAGTCAAATCTAATATTTAGGGGAGAGCTCTGTTCAAGTGTTATAATATTTATTTAATTATTTAGATACACATTTTGAGTAGCTTCAGAAAGTGGTTTGAGTTCCAGGGCTAAAAATGAATGTTTTCAGTAGCATAATTAACAGTGTGCTACAGTACAGAGAATATCCCTCTTGATGTCGTCCTACAGTTTGCACACTCCCCTGCCTGACATTCATTATTACTATCTAATAACTGCGGGAACCAGCCATGCAAACGATAATGTGCCTACGAGGATAACCACTTCCTGTGGTTATTTATTTATTTTTTTCCTGCTACGAAGCAAACTCTCAAAGCTGCCTCGACTATTTTCAGACTAACGTCTAGTCGACCCAATGCACTCCCGTATTTTTCCAAATAAGGATTAGAACGGCTTCAAATATAAACCCAGGGATGTTGAATAGAGAAACTAAAGCGCAATTCACCTCCAACATTTGATGCTGGCCTTCACCAGACCACCGGCCATCTGTGTGCTTATGAACATTTCTTGCTCCCAGTCCATCATCTATCTGCTCAGAGAAGCTGAGAATTTGAGAGACTTTTCCCAAAGATAAAACTAACATACTGAAAGACAACAAGCTTGAGGCCAGGGCTTCAAAAGATAGTGTCAGAGAAGAAATGTGTGTGCGAGTGTCAGTACCTTATGTATTTGTTTAAACCACCAGACAACACAGTAAAAAAGGACACAAAAAGACATACTTTCTGTCACTTAAAGGAAATGTGCATGCATTTGTGCAATTCCTTTTAGGGTAGCATCTCTCAGTGGAATAGTGAAACATCATTAGTATATTCTCATGTTTTATTATTCATTTTTTTTCTTTGCATATGAAACACAAACTTGTCTGCATTTTTTCCAAAGAGTCCAGAGTGAACGTCTGCGTGATCGTCTTTTGTTGCGTCTTTTTCTACCTGTCTGCATTGCTGCTCGCTGGTCTTTCTGCCTCTGAATCTGTCCGTCTGTCTCTCTCCTCCTCTTTTTTCCTCTGCCTGTCTGCCTGTTAGCGACAGCAGCTGTGCAGGGATACATCTAGCAGGAAATTCTCTCTCTTGAATAGCTGTCTTCGTGCCTGACAGCAGAGAAGCTGAGAGCTGAAGAATCAGGAAGCAGCTTTTATCTTGTCTGTCTCCTGCCTTTTGCTCCCAACTCCCAACTCTGCTTCTGAGAGAAGAAGGGGGTGTGGGGGGTACAGAGCGATAAAAGCAGGACAGAGTGGGGAAATGATATTACACAGTCAGAAATGAAGGAAAGAGAAAGCGAGACAGAAAGCTGATGCTGGAGTCTCTCTAAGAAAATGCTCTTTCTTCCTCCCTCTGTCTTTCTCTCACTCTCTGTTTTTCTGGCTGTTTTGATGTATTCAGACAAACCCACAGTGCTTCGATGGTGAAACAGACGTGCAGACACAACACAACAGATGAAGAGTGTCAGCTGGTGGTTAGAGGCTCGCACATGCTGCTTGTGTCTTTCTTTCTTCTTTCTTCTTCTTACACTCTCCCTCCTTGCCGACTTCGCCATTGGAGCGAACAAGGATCAATCATCTCCGAAACACTTGATTGGCAATGGCAAATTAACACATGTGTACACTGGACTCTTTAACGCAGAGCATCTCCAGACCTTATTCAGGCTGTAAAGAAATCTCTTCTCAAGTGGTCTTACAACACTTGACTTATTATTTAATCATGCTGTAGTAGTGTGGCGCGGAAACACATTAAGTCGAGCTTCTGTTGTATTGCAAATGGTTGCATGAGTGCATTTATCCTGGACAGTCATAGTTTATAGCGGGACATTACTTATTCAATGCATTTACAGTGGGCACGATGCTCGGGAGACCACATAAGCTGTTTTTCAAAACAGGATGTTTTGCCATTTTGAAAATTTGAATAATCACTCAATTCGACAGCGATTAACAGCTACAGTGTTGGCCAAAGATGACATTTGGTCATTGGCACAAGTCTCACAAAATGTCATTGCAGCTTGACTGAAAGCATGGCTCCATGTAGCCCCATATTAGATTTAGGCAGTATTTGTAGTACGGTTCTAGTAGGCCTTATTCACTGAAAGGGAAATTCACTTCATGGATGTCTAGATAACAAATCTGCAGCGTCTGCTTGATGCTCGATTATGTCAGAATTGAAAATCTTTGAAAAATGTTTTCCACACTGGCAACATGCATCTAATAAAGTGGCCACTGAGTGTAGTTGAAGTGCATGGATCCATGATTTTCTATTGGAAAAAAACCCCAAACATTCTCCTCTGTCGCTCTCTGACTTTGTCAAATATTCTATATTTTTGCTTGTTTAAAACAAATAGAATAGAATAGAATAATCCTTTAATTGTCCCACAAGGGGAAATTTGGTTGTAACAGCAGCCAAAAAGACACATATACAAACAAACAGTACACAGGACATGGAAAAGAAACATACATAATTTTTCTTACATATTTACATTAAGGACAGTGGTTACTATATACAGAGAGTACTGTACAGTTATTAAATTAAATAAAAATCAAACCTGCCGTCTTCTGTTTGGCATCAGATTTAAACAATTAACACTTTGTATGATTCCATTCACAAATGTTTACTGTGTACTACAAGATGCTGCTTGTTGTGGGTATTTGTTGCTACATTTATGGGCTGTTCAGAATGACATATACTGTAGTTATGTAGAGCAAAGTGGCTTCATAATGCCAAGCTCAGATTTAGAGCCTCTGTAATCTACAGTCAGCACCTCTGTCAGACACTTAATGGTTTTACTACACTCTGGTATAGCTGCAAATGGCTGCATTATTATATTCGCTACACACACACACACACACACACACACAGATATGCACATATGCAAGAACACACTCACACATGCACAGACTCAATAATGACCTTGACTAAGTAGCTCTCCAAATTCTAAGTGACTTTTAGAGCTCTTTGCTTCACTGCGTTTGCCTCTGCCACATTCTCTCTCCACACAATATCTCCCCGTACAATATCTTTCACAGTGGCTTGTGTGTGTTGTTTTATGCAAACACAAGTTTTATTCAAGCATTGCTTGGACAAAACAGAAAGCAGGTGAGATCTCATGGTGTATCCTCTAAAGAAGCTGCTCACAGGCAAAAATGTTTGACTCACTAACAATAAATTTGAAAAATAGCAGATTTTTTTAAATTTGCTTGATAACTGAAAGGCTGCTGGCTTCATTCTTCAATCCCCTATGGGGTTTGGGTTAGCCAGGGCTTCCAGCAGAAAACTGTGCTAAATCAAAGACGTGGAGCTAAACACTGTAGCAACCCCGTGCAACAAGGGATCAGCTGAAAATAGCTTTTATTTAATCATTAGAAATTAAAAGGTGCTGAGCCATGTAAAAAAAATAATAGAATACGCACAGTATGCATGCAGAAAGAGCTGGGCTATATAGACACTCCTGTAACACTGCTTCTAGTTTTAAGTGTTAAATCTGTGAGAGAAAAAAAACTGTGAACATGAGTCTGAAATATGTTTTTTGCCTCTATAATTTCCATCCTTTTGCTATACCCAGGTCACCAAAAATAGTATAAATATTTGCCAAGTAGCTCAGTGCTTAACTGCAAAAGAATAAACAATACACAATAAAGTAAAAACAATTTATTGTTCTTATGTGATAAGATTTTCTGAGCTCAACCTGTAATTAAGTTGCATTTGAAAATAGAACTTTGAAAATAGGTGTTTTTTTCAGCAACTTTTAGCATGTAAGGTGTTGTATCAACAATGCAGATATATCTGACCTGTGATTGGTCAGGCTCTATTTTGTGGATTATGACATACACACCTTATGGACCAAAATACAGGGACATCTACATAATACACCAATGACCTTAACCATGGAAAACCGTGCCATGAAGCTCCTGGCAGACAGTATTTGTGCTAAAGTGAATGAGGTTTGGAACTCTGCAGTTATGGAGTCAGTAGAGCGCTGGCGACGTTTATGCATACTTCAGGACTCGATGACCCTGATCAGTACCTTTTTTCCTAAGCACTTCCACTTTGCAGTTATTAATGCCACTTAAGGTGATCATGGAACATCAAGGAGGGGGAGAAATGTCACAAATCAACTTGTGACATTGTATTAAATTGCAATGCTTGAATCTTTAGAATGACCCATTCTTTCACAAATGTTTCCAAAGACACACTGCATGATGAGGTGATCGATTTTTTTTAAACCTGTGGGACTGAAAGCACCCAAATTAAAAGATTAAGAGGCGTGGCTCAATTTTCTTGTCCATATAGTGTCTTTGCTACAAGAGTAAAAGCACAAAAGTGTAGGGTTGTGTTTTGAGGCAGGGGCACATGTGTCGGTGTGTCCATCTGTGCATGCGCATGTGTGCATCAGCATGTACTCTTTGTGCATCTGTTCATTTACTGTGCCTCCCTATGTCATTGTATGGGTGTGTGATTATGTCTTTAGCATGTATGTATGTGTATGTGTGTGAGTGTGTGTGTAGGTGTTTGTGTACATGCGTGCCTACATCAGGGTCACCGGTAATTTGAAGTGTGAACGCTTGGGTTCTCCGCAGCTTGATGATTTCCTCTGTCAGCAAACTGTGAGCTGGAAAATAGACTCATATTATGATGAGATTAATTTTAACGGTCAAGGATTCCAGATCTTTCCAACAAAGTCACTGAAGATTAGGGGGTTCAATGCTGCTTTTCTCTGTTCTCTGCTGTGCTAAATTTCCTTGTCCTCGCTTCTCCTCATCTCTCCTCTCCTCAGATTAACTTCAGGAGACAAATAACCCCCCCTAAAAAAAGTGCAGGCCAGCTTTATTAAGTGTCAGCACCAGTTCAGAACCTTCTTTTGGCATTAGATGAAAGAGGGGTATTTAAATGAATTATACACACTGATTTTTGAAGGTTTGTGGCAGGCAATTTACTGTAAATCATCATAAAATGTCAAAAAAAAAGAAGCATGTCTTATTTTGCACCTGATGTGGTTGTGATAGTTGTTGCTATTTTATTTGGCATGCCAGTGGGAGATGTTAGCAGAATGCATGTGTAATTACTGTGGGTAGATGGCTCATTGTGAGCACAGTGCCAGTGTTGGCTCTGTTCAGTAGCTTCTCACAGTAAATGTTTAGAGCTGAGGCCCATATATTTCTGGTTCTCAATCTGCTATTTTAATGTAACTTAAAATTCTAGTAGAAATGAATGTGTAGTGCAAAAACAAGGGGATAATAGTTGCCCAATACCACAGCTGAATCTTACAATTTGTAATTTGTGTGTGTTGGACAGATGTTGTTCAGCTTGTTGTCAAGTATAAATAAAAACAGAATAAAAAGATTTGCAAATCTTATAAACCAACATTTTATTTACAGTACAATGCAGAAAACAGCTCCAACGTTTGACATTTTGCTGTTTCATGAAAAATGTTGCTTCATTTTGAATTTGATGACAGCATCACATCTCAAAACAGTTGGGATGGGAGCAACTAGGTTGCAAAGACTGGAAAAGTAAGTGGTGCTTGAAAGAAACAGCTGGAGGAACATTTTGCTACTTGATTGGATTGGAAACAGGTCAGTAACATGATTTAATATAAAAAGAGCATCTTAGAGAGGCAGAGTTTCTCAGAAGTAGAGATGAAAAGAGGTTCACCAATCTGCACAAGACTGCGTCTACAAATTGCAGATTTCAGAATAATGTTCCTCAATGTAAAACATCTACAGTACACACTATCATCAAAAGATTCAGAGAATCTGGAGAAACCTCTGTGCACAAGGGAAAAGGCCAAAATTCAATATTGCAATAATCAGTATTCTGGCCCTCAGGCTGCACCGCATTAAAACCGGCATGATTCTGTCCTCACAATCATTTCATGGGCTCAACACAGTTCACCGTGACCTCACCATGAGTTTACAATGAGTAGGTTAAAGCTATATCATGCTAAGAGGAAGCCATAAGTAAACATTTATTTATTTAGACAGGTTTTAGAGCAGCATATGCTTGTAGCCAAATAATATGTTTTTCAGGTAAACCATATACTGCATCTATTACAACAACATGGCTTCATAGTAGAAGAGTCAGGGTGCTAAAACTGATCCGGCCAGCCCAGGGTTTTTTTTTACCAACTGAAAACATTCAGAGTATCATGAAAAAAAAAATGCCAAAGAAGAACCAGAACTGTTGAGCCGCTATCCTGTAACAGACAAGAACAGGACAGCATTCCTCACCGAAAAGACCAACAGCTGGTCTTCTCAGTTTCCAGATGTTTGCAGACTGCTGTTCAAAATGACCTTATTGCTTCTCTTTAAACATGGGACATGTTTTCTATTTCTACTGCAAGTAAAATATGGCTTTATAAGATTTGCAAATCATTGCAATTTGTGAAATTTACAGTTTATAAATTATGCCAACTTTTTAGAATTGGACATTGTGGAGATCAGGGAAATCATTTTACTGCTATTGGTAATAATAATCATCATTACCATTGCACTAATAATATAATCTACAGTATTGATATTGCATTCAGATGTTTAAACAGTGTGTGTGTTTCAGAAAGCCACAGGCTAACAGGAAATTGCAGGTTTGCAGAGTGTGCCTTTTGCAGAACCAAAACCGAAAGCAGTCTAAGTGCAGGTTATTCTGAGGATGAGGATGTACAGGGAGTGCAGAATTATTAGGCAAGTTGTATTTTTGAGGAATAATTTTATTATTGAACAACAATCATGTTCTCAATGAACCAAAAAAACTCATTAATATCAAAGCTGAATGTTTTTGGAAGTAGTTTTTAGTTTGTTTTTAGTTTTAGCTATTTTAGGGGGATATCTGTGTGTGCAGGTGACTATTACTGTGCATAATTATTAGGCAACTTAACAAAAAACAAATATATACCCATTTCAATTATTCATTTTTACCAGTGAAACCAGTATAACATCTCCACATTCACAAATATACATTTCTGACATTCAAAAACAAAACAAAAACAAATCAGTGACCAATATAGCCACCTTTCTTTGCAAGGACACTCAAAAGCCTGCCATCCATGGATTCTGTCAGTGTTTTGATCTGTTCACCATCAACATTGCGTGCAGCAGCAACCACAGCCTCCCAGACACTGTTCAGAGAGGTGTACTGTTTTCCCTCCTTGTAAATCTCACATTTGATGATGGACCACAGGTTCTCAATGGGGTTCAGATCAGGTGAACAAGGTGGCCATGTCATTAGTTTTTCTTCTTTTATGCCCTTTCTTGCCAGCCACGCTGTGGAGTACTTGGACGCGTGTGATGGAGCATTGTCCTGCATGAAAATCATGTTTTTCTTGAAGGATGCAGACTTCTTCCTGTACCACTGCTTGAAGAAGGTGTCTTCCAGGAACTGGCAGTAGGACTGGGAGTTGAGCTTGACTCCATCCTCAACCCGAAAGGCCCCACAAGCTCATCTTTGATGATACCAGCCCAAACCAGTACTCCACCTCCACCTTGCTGGCGTCTGAGTCGGACTGGAGCTCTCTGCCCTTTACCAATCCAGCCACGGGCCCATCCATCTGGCCCATCAAGACTCACTCTCATTTCATCAGTCCATAAAACCTTAGAAAAATCAGTCTCAAGATATTTCTTGGCCCAGTCTTGACGTTTCAGCTTGTGTGTCTTGTTCAGTGGTGGTCGTCTTTCAGCCTTTCTTACCTTGGCCATGTCTCTGAGTATTGCACACCTTGTGCTTTTGGGCACTCCAGTGATGTTGCAGCTCTGAAATATGGCCAAACTGGTGGCAAGTGGCATGTTGGCAGCTGCACGCTTGACTTTTCTCAGTTCATGGGCAGTTATTTTGCGCCTTGGTTTTTCCACACGCTTCTTGCGACCCCGTTGACTATTTTGAATGAAACTCTTGATTGTTCGATGATCACGCTTCAGAAGCTTTGCAATTTTGAGACTGCTGCATCCCTCTGCAAGATATCTCACTATTTTTGACTTTTCTGAGCCTGTCAAGTCCTTCTTTTGACCCATTTTGCCAAAGGAAAGGACGTTGCCTAATAATTATGCACACCTGATATAGGGTGTTGATGTCATTAGACCACACCCCTTCTCATTACAGAGATGCACATCACCTAATATGCTTAATTGGTAGTAGGCTTTCGAGCCTATACAGCTTGGAGTAAGACAACATGCATGAAGAGGATGATGTGGACAAAATACTCATTTGCCTAATAATTCTGCACTCCCTGTATGGATGAGCCTCTGTTCTGATGAAAAGGTTGACAGGAAACATCTGCCATGAAGATAGAGACAATGTTCCTTTTCAAACTGTGTTAAAAGTCATTGTGGTTTTGAATTGACGTATGCATATATTGTATCTGATGACGCATGAGGGGGCGTCATTAAATTCAAACCCTGATGTTATAAAAAATCTGTTTACGCTTTGATTGGTCGGAGATCAGCCCTGTCTGCCCCCACGCGTGTATTTCATTAAAATCAATTGTTTGACCAAGCTCTTGTTGGACCATGGTTATTTGTACTCTCCTTCCTCAATAATTGAACCTTAACAACATGTACATAGACTCGAAGTTTATGGAAACAGAATGGACTGCCATTTAAATTGTGCTTTTCTAGTCTTGCTTACCACTCAAAGTGCTTTAGACTGCGGTCACATTTTATCATACCTTTATATATGAATAAAACACTGTATACCTTAAGCCCTTTATCTACCTTTATACAGTGGTAAAGCCACCTTAGCTATCAGATTTATCCAGAGAGCAGCTGCCCCTAACCTCCAAGACCCCTCTCCATCAATTCTAATGGAAGACTGCACCCTAATATCAGAACATATTGATTTTCCTTGCCTGGTAAATCTGGTCCTAAATGTTTAATGTTTCATGCTGACAGAGTGGTGTATTCTAACTGGTACAAAGAAGCTCCTTTCATCCTTTCAGCTCTGCAACATTAACAAAGTAGCTCATGACTTTTGTGGTGTGTTTATCATCGTTTACAGTAAATTTCAATTATGTGTGAGAAAAAAGCTTTCTGACAGTTATTCCATAAGAATCCAAAACTGCAACTGATTTTAACGATCTCTCTTTATGCTGGTCATCTGAGGGCTCAGAGAGCTGGCTCTTGATTTTGCAACGTCTAAGCCTGGAGGTGGGTCAGGTCCAGAGTGCTACCAGGAGCACGCTTTAATATTCAAAACATTGTGCGGCATGATTATTCCCTAATGTGGACTTTTATGAAGTTCCTGAGGCATCTGTAAGAGACGATTCAGCAGAAATAACCTGAACTGTGGCACGTACTGGTGAGCCAGTGTGTGCTGGCACACAGTGCGCTGAAAATGCAGGAGTGTTTTTGGCCACACCTCCCTGCAAGTTCCTCCATTTTCTGAAAGTGTTGCTCTTTTGACACACTGATGATCCTTTGCAGGGGGACATATGCAGGGACAGAACAGGACTTCCATTGAACAATTTAATAATATTTTGGAAGTTATCTAGAGAAGACAAGACGATGACCATGAAGAGTAGATTCAAACTAGATATGATCCTTGATTTAATGGGCCAGTGACCACACCTTGTGTAGCTGAAATATAATGTAGCGAGATACAGGTAACTGCTTTAAAATGGCATCATATTCTGTTTTTTGTTTAAATGGGATTTCTTTGTAATATCAACTTTACATGTGCTGCTTTTGTATTGAACCATGTCCACCAGAAGTGGACATATTGCACATGTGGGGGTTCCCAGCCAGAGCTGCATGGACCCCACACTGGTAAGACGCACTACATGTAAATTCTAATTCTTATTATTTTTGGAAATGTATTTTTGTATGAATATGAGGTTGTTAACTGTGATTTCAATAAAGACAGATCACTAGAAGGAACCGAACGTAACTTATTAATGTACAGAATTTGATTTAAGGTATTTGGCAGTTTGACCTCGATGGCCCAGCACAGCAGAATGGAGTCCCAGGGGTGATAGGGACTGTGGCAGGACTCCCCTGGAGTCTACATGCTGGTGGTGGAGATAAAGATGGAGGCTTGAATGGAGCCTGAGTGATGAGAGGCAGCGATGGGGAGGAGGTGGGTTGTACGTTGCACGAAGGCAACTGCAAGGAAGAATGACAGATTCACAGTGAGATTTAAAGTATGGGGCATAAAGGTTGGTTGGCCTGAAGAAGGCTGGCAGAAAGCTGATTGGACTAAACCCGTGATGTCACAAATAGCTTGACAGCGTGGGAAAGTGGAAGTGATGTAAAGATTAGATTAGCCACCAACACCTGGGAAGCAGACAGATGAGTGACTACAGACTCCCTTGTTGAACTTGTACATAAGCTTCATTTATCTTAGTTGGGATTTAAATATTTTAAGTAATTATCAGATTCATTTGTTTTTTGTGTCTGCCTTTAATCATACTTGTTGTCTTTTTAACCTGCTTTTGAATTTGATTTTGAAACGGTATTTATAGGGAACCACACCAAAGCTTTGATCATTTTTATGTTTTTTATATTGTTGCATGGACCCCACACTGGGATGGGAAGAGAGGCCTACTGCCGCGCATCCACCGATTTTGCTCCTGCATTTTTGTCTTTTGGAAAATAAACCCATCTTTGCAATACCAACCAGTTGGTATCTAGAAGTGGTTTTAATATACTGAAATGGAGAAATTAATCCAGACTCTGATTGGTCATTAAATATAGTTTTAACTCTATAATCTAAAGGAGAAATACTTTGTTTTTAGCAATCTTAGTGATAGTAATTTGACCGCAATCTGTGTGGGACTGAGAAGTTTAGGTCATTCAACTCAAACACCTTTAATTGTGGAACCTAACATATCTGCTCGTACAACTAAAGCTCTGAATTTTTTTTATCATCTGCTCTAACAAACAGGATATATCCAAGTAACTTATTGGGATATGGATAGAGCTAGCATGTTCATCCTATTGTGAGAGAAGAGGGGGGGGGGGGGGGGGGGTTGGTATTTGTCTTCCCTTTGCTGATATTCTGGATAAAGCAGATTAAAGACATCTCAGAAAATCTGAGAGAACAATCTGTCAAGATTTAACAAAAAACACCATCGCCGAAAAGGAGAACTTCAAACAGAATCAAAACTGTAGACGGTGGTGGAGAGATGCAAACACACCACCCCAGGCTGTGCCTGTCTCTCTACCTGCTTGTCTCTCTCTCTCCCTCTCTCTCTGTCTTCTGACTGTCTGTCAATCTGTCCACCTTTCACTCTACCTGCTTTACAGGAGCATCCGCCCTGCATCACCAATGCTGCAGCAACTGCAGTCAGTTTTCATGTTGTTCATCCTGCAAATTGGAGATCAGCTGTCACACTGGCATTAAAAACTTGTTTCTCATTCAGATACTCCAACACAACAATTCCCATATCGCAGCAGCATGCAACACAAATAAAAATATCTTTAAACAGTTGTTTGACATTGGATCACATATAAGGTTTGATTATCATCAGTGTATCTGCTAAGTGTGTGTGTGTGTGTGTGTGTGTGTGTGTGTGTGTGCGTGCATATGTGTGTTTGTGTAACTGACAGTTAGCTGGCGGACAAGCTGTCACAGCTCTCTGCTCTGCCATTCCCTATGGACTGATTATTATAGAGCTGTTATGTCTCTCTCACTCTCACTCTCACTCTGTGTCTCTCTCTCAAACACACACACACACACACACACACACACACACACACACACGCACATCATTGTGAATGTGATACTGAGTGCTGTGTAATACTGTACATCACACTCTGAGCTCTCATCACAGCCATTTTAATTAGAACTGTGGAGAAATGTGTGTTTGTGTGTGTGTTTATGTGGCCTACTCAAACTTGTACTAATCAAGTTTGTTGCTGACAATAGGGAAGACAACTTTTATATGGGCATCTGAGCAGTGCTGATTTTCTAACACTGGAAAATAACTCAAAATGTTAGAAATATTCCAGTGTTAGAAAATCAGCACTGCTCAGTGTTAGCCATTGTTAATCTTCAAAACTGACTAGGTTACTTTTAAACATATAACACTGTCAAAAGTGTTAATTTAACACTCAACAGTGTTGTATTTAACACTCAGAGGTGTGGACCCATATAGACACTCTCCAGTGTTAATTTAACACTGGAGATTTTGCTGTGTGCTTGTACAAAGTCTACATTTTGGCCTTATACTACATTTCTAACAAGTTTAGAGCAGAGCCCCATTCTGGAGTATAAGGCCAGACACTTCGTAAACTATCAACAAACAGCAAAAAGCATTATTTTTTTAACAGATGATAATGGTTCTATTGCTTACTCAGGGGATCCTTTTACAAGAACCTAATGACAAAGTATTGTTTTTTTTGTCACTGCCTATTGACACTTGACATCAAACATACCCATAATTAATTTTATAACCTGCAGCTATTGTTGCTATGCTGTGACACTGCTAAAACATTTTGTTGGAGGGAGTTGAGCGAGAATAGTAACTAAGCACTGAATCTTGATTGGTTGTATCCCCGGGCAGTTCACCTCTGAAATTTCAGCTTTTTAGAGGTGCCCACGGTGAGTAGCTGTGAATTAATGTGAATAGGCCTCCTGCAGTATATGCAAAGGATATAGTGCTAACAAGCTGCAGGAACAGAACCAGCCTGAGTTTTAGACTTGCTTTAAGTAAATGTTAAATGCGTTAAATAATTTACAGTCACCAAATGATGATGGCTATAAAATTAAGATTAACAAATGAAATATAGCTATAGGTAGCATAGCTAACGTCAAACTCTCACCGGCCTCTGATAAATGTCAAGTTTACTAGAACTGAGTTGGACCTGATTTTGCCTTGAGAACTGCATTAACTCTTCATGGCATAGGTTCAACAAGGTGAAAACATTCCTCAGAGAGTTGGGTCCAGCTTGACATGATAGCTTCACACAGTTGCTGCAGATTTGTACAGATCTGTACACCCATCTTGCAAATCTCTCATTTCACAACATCCCAAATGTGCTCAATTGGACTGAGATCTGGAGGCTAGTTTGAGACTATTTAAATTTTGTGACATGGTGTGTTATTTTGTTGAAACGATCAGGCGATGGGTCATAAACATTTATGATTAGTATAGCTATAAGTATGAGTATGATTTAAATGATAGTTGGTGCTATCATGAAAGTGCCAAGAACATATCCCCTACACCGTTACACCAGCAGCAGCCTGACTGTTTAAACAAGGCAGGATGGATCCATGCTTTCATGTTGTTTACCCCAAATTCTGACTCTGCCATGTGAATGCCACATCAGAAACTGAGACCCATCAGACCAGGCAGCATTTTCCAGTCTTCTCTCGTGCAATTTTGGTGAGCTCATCTGAATTGTAGCATCAGTTTCCTGTTCTTAGCTGACAGGAGTGGAATCTGGTGTGATTTTCTGCTGCTGTTGCCCCTCTGTTTTAAAGTTTAACATTCACAGTTTAGCATTCAGAAATACTTTCTTGAATACTGCAGTTGTAATAAGTGGTTATTTGAGTTACTGTCAGCTTCCTAGCAGCTCAAAGCAGTCTCACCGTTCTATTTGAGGCTCTATATAAATAAAACTGCATTGAAAAGGGAAAAGAAATGGGCAGTCGGTGTGTTATACCATAAATGCCAACATATTCTTGGTCTTAAGAGAAATACTTAGAAGCACAAACTAATTGGCCAAGTAAATTTTGGCTACCTAACTGCACTACACTCCCAGCAGTGACCAGTTAAAAAGTTACTCCATTGAAACTGTACAGTTTGAGAATATTGTCCAACACTTTGTCAGTGCAAAATGTTAAGTGTAGCAGAAATACATTCGAAGTAAAATCAGCTGTAGCTGTTTTTGATAGCAGGTACCAACAGGTGTTGTACTCAGCAAATCGGCAAAAGTTGTCATTTTTAAAACATCCCAGGGTCCTCGGTTAACTGTAAAAATATGCAGATATGAAACATATTAATAGAATCCTGTTTCTTGGCTGCGTGTACTGGTTCTTTTCCCTACTAAGCTGCTTTGCGTAAGTTTTTGTTTAATCTTTGAATTTCTTAAATTCACTATTTATTTTTTGTTTAGTAGAGTATTTCTCGGATCCTCTATGAATGTTTGCCTTTCAACATTAAAAACCAAAAAGCTAAGCAAATGAGGATTAGGAGAAATCAACCGAGCTATAACCTGAAGTTTTCTTACAGATCACTTATACAAATAATTTTGTTTCACATAGTTTATGATAAAATAGTACCTTTTACCTTTTCTTTGCAAAACATCTCTTGGCAGGGGTAATGTTTGAAATGTAGTGTAACAGATTTCTATTTAGACACCTTACATCTTTCGCTGCCTCGTTCAGTCTCCAGCATCAGAAGCCAGAGCACAGCCTTGCATGTTGCGCTATGTGTCTGTAATTCCCACTGACAACTGTGTTAATGGATGACAATAGCAGAGAGCAGAGTGCCATATGTCTGAGCCTGGGGCAGCACGGAGAATGGCAGGGCATACAAAGACGAACAGGGGGGACCAAAAAAGAGGGGCTTAGATGGGAGCTAGAGGAGGATTGAGGGGTTCACAGGAGAAAAGGATGTGAAATGGGGAATCCCATGAAAAAGGGAAAAAGAGGAGAAAAAAGTGGAAGGAGTAAATGCAAAAATGGAAGGGAAGCAATCAGACAGGATGCATAGAAGAAGAGGCTGTAGTAAGTAAAGACAGAAGATTCAGATAAAGAACAACTGATGAGGAGGAATTTAAACAAAGAGAGAGGAAGAAATTACAGTACTTCAGGAACAGGAAGAATGGAAAAACTTACCCTGTCCTGTTTTCATGTGTTTCACATTCTTATCCTTACTATTTCCCCCGTGTCCTCTTAATCTGATTCTTAATATCAATGATCAAACTGGGAATTAGTTCAGTTCTGGCTGCAGGATTAAGACCTACCATAGAACCAAGTCCGCCAGAGTTATCCTTATATTTTTACATGCTGTAGTGCCATTTTTGAGAGAATTTCAAGTTGCTATACATCAATACAACCGTTATAGTATGCATTAAGTCCATAATAACTACATAAATTGCAAAAAAGTGCAATAAACTACAAAAAATTTAAAATCATTTTTGTTTTGTTTTTTTACTAGTTAGAGAGATTTAAGAGGTTTATCCCTCAAAACTGTAAATACAAAAAAGTTGCACAAAATAGTTTCTAACAACAGGAAATTTATTTTGAGTGTCTTCATAGTTTTATTTTTGAGATACAACAATTTTTATCTCCTGCTGGAAAAACGAAAATAAATGGCCTGTAATTGTATAGCGCTTTACCAGTCCCTAAGGACCCCAAGGCGCTTTACACATCCACCCATTCACACACAGGTGATGGCAAGCTACATTGTAGCCACAGCCACCCTTGGACACACTGACAGAGGCGAGGCTGCCAGACACTGGTGCCACCGGGCCCTCTGACCACCACCAGTAGGCAACAGGTGAAGTGTCTTGCCCAAGGACACAACGAGCGAGACTATCCAAGCCGGGGCTCAAACCGGCAACCTTCCGATTACAAGGCGAACTCCCAACTTTTGAGCCACGATCGCCCCATAAATATTATAATGCAAATTTGCAAAAAAAAACCCAGCATGTGCATCAAAATAAACTATGTCCAGCAGTGCAATTTGAGTTCTAAGCATCCTAGAAACTATTCAGAAAAGCATGAAGTCAAACATGACTTCTAAAAACACCAGTATAGGCTTTCAAGGCCCCGAAGGTAAAAAACTACATTTTCCGCGAAAATGATGCCACTTCCAGTTTCGGGCAGGTAATGGCGGACATGCGATAGTTTGCGCTGACGTCTATTCCAACTTAAGAAGTGTTATGAACAGCTGATCAGATCGGCAAAGCGTGTTTTTGTTGCTGCAAGTGCTTTTTATGCTGTTTCTCCAAAGCTATTAGTGGAAGGAAACTGTGACCTAGGACAAGCTGATGGCATAAGATGTAAGTACAACTCCTCCGGTTTCATGTGCAAACAAAAGTATTGTGCTAGCTTACGTGGTTCCGGTTCTACAGGGATTTTAAAATAATTGCAAAAGGGAGTGTACCCGCTCAGACCGGTTTTAAATCATCATCATCATCATCATCAACTTTATTTATAAAGCACTTTAAAACAACCACAGCTGACACAAAGTGCTGTACATTGGAACTGTAAAATAAAATTACATGAGATATAAATAAAAAACAAATAAAAGAAGAGTGAAATCATTAATTAAATAACTACTGCATTAAAAAAGAAACTAAGTCTCACTGAGGTTAAAAGCCAAGGAATAAAAGTGGTTAAGGAGTTGATTGTTGAAGCTAATACTACTATTGTATCATTGAAGCTTCCAGACTTGAGTGCTGTTGTAGTGTTGTCATTCATGGATTCCAGTGTGAAACATTGTTACTTGTGAACATGTCCCCTTTAGATGAACAAGTGTTTCATAATAGTTTGCAGAAGGTTTGTTGGACATTCTAACTTTTGCAGTTTGTGTCATTTATTTAATAAAATAAAATGTCTTTCTCATTTTTATTCAGTTATACTTTAATGGACATTCCCTTTCAGTGGTTGCTTTCACTGTAACACATTTACCTATGAAATTATAGCAACATCCTGGCAGATAATTTTCTAGAATACATTTGCAACAACAGGTTCGTACTGTGAAGCAGTTGTGCCACCATACTGCTCTCACAGTGTTCCTACTATATTCTCATTACTGTGATGTATTAAGTAGCATGTTTAAAATAACCATCACAGCACTCCTGCTGGTGCTGATCTGATCAAAACTAAACAACCACCTACTCAGTTTTCTAAAGAAATTTTAGACCAACTTTTTATACATTTTTTAATTTATGCAGTTTACATTTGTTTTTTATGTTGACTGCCTGCTAAATGATATAGTGGGATCTGATAAAATGTGATTTGACATAGATGAGTTACAGGTAGACAGAGCAAGGCTTAAAGTTAAAGTTATTACATCTTAAATGGCAACAGTTTGCAATTTTTTTACACAAAAAAATATAGTATTTAAAGAGCGTCAAAGTACTTTATACATGACTGCATGTAATATTAAATCACGTGGTGGCATTACAAATTATAGTATCACACTAGTCTAAAATAGATTTAGATTTGAATATGTTCTTTTTCTGAATAACTGTCGATTGCAGTTTTAGTGGTGTCAGTTTGTGATGACTTCTGAGAAGAAGCTGAGTTGCCAGAGCTCCACTTGTAGTGTTCGTGAAATCTAAACTTTCTCTCTCCGTTCCATCCCTTTTCATGTCTCTCCTTTCATCTTCCCATCCTTTCCTCTTTCAACTTCCTGTGTTAGTTTAGTCCTGCAGCATCCAATTGCACACAAACTCACATATTCACATACACTTGTCTCTATCTCCTCACATACAGCTCCAAATTATGGAGTTAACCGATCCATTAACAGGAAGGAGAGAGAGAGCCAGCATGTCAAATATCAGACAGGACAGCTTGAGAGAAGTGGAGAGGACAAAAGAGGAGAGGAGGGGACCTCTTATTGAAATGGAAATAGAACAGGCCAATTAAAGCATTTCACTGGGAGCTTGTTTGCATCTCCAGCTCAGCACTCACAGATTATATATACAGCACATTATGGAGTAATGAATATGAATAAATTGAACTCCTCAATTATCATGCCACCACTGGGTCTCAATTAATACAATGTACTTCTTAGTCATAATCTAAATAAATGTATTTTTCACTCACCATATAAAAGCATTCACCTTTAAATCCCATCTCATTGAGACTAAAAGCTGATACAGCACAGGCCTTGTTTATCCATTTAACCATATTTAAGTACACTACATAGGCCAGCTAATGATAATATATACTAAAAGACTTATTATTTAAAATCCACGTGGAAGCAAAGATACATGGAAGCCATAATATGAATTAATTCAAATGCATGAGGTTATTTATAATGCGCTCTATGTGAATATACCTTTGGAGTCATTACTTACTGGTAATGAGTCTTAATCCTCAGTTATTTTAGACATCGGAAGTTAAACTGCTGCTTAACCATTGCAAACACTGGAAATACTTTTCTGGCTGAAGCAGAAAACCCAACCTTTTTTTTTTTAAATCCATCTTAAATCCATGTGGAATATTTGGACTCCACTATTCTCGCCGATCTATTCAGAGTTAAAAATCTCTCTGTTACTGTGGGTCACTGTAACAGAGAGCTCTGTAGCAGGTATTTCAGGTTTTTGCTAGGACAAAACACAGAATCCAAGTGCCTTCTCCACTGCTAAACAATGATGCTCCACTTTCCTGTCCACACTCAAACATGAAGTTAAGATTATGATCCTCAGCTCTGCTACCTGAGCGCTTGCTGAGCAAGCCTGGTCCAGCCTTTAATTCACTGCAGCATACCTCCACTGCTGGGATAGCAAATAGTGCCGTTGCCCTTTTCACCTCAGCCTTTATTTTAGACATTAAAGGTCAGGAAATATCTGAAGACCTAATTTACAGTCAGAAAAAGTATCCGTCTTACTTACACTATCAAAAATAAATAAATAAATGCACATGGATAAATTTACACATGACATTTGTAAAGTTCTCAGCAAACAGTGTATCTCTTTCTCCTCTCCCTCAAATGCGCTCTGTGAGCCTGCCACTGCCCTTTGGAGTGATGAAACTATGAGTTTCATGACTGCAAACAAGCTTGAAACTTGTGCAAAAGCATCCAGAATCACTGAACTCTGCTGCCCAGTAGAATCAGCCAGAAGCTCAGCCTTTGAATCGGGTGGTTATATTGCCTTCGCTGCAACAAAAATAAAAGGAATCTTGGGACTTGTTGCATTGAAGGCACATTCCAACACTTTGCTAATCAGAGTTTAAGACAGCCAGTGCTTTCTAGTTTGTTTTTGCAGACTGAGACAAATGAGCCAGACCTTGAAAACTATCTGGCAGTGACCAGCAAGGGAAATTAACTTTGAGGGTTTTTACAGAAGATATTTCCTCCGAATGAAGAAACTGCACCTTAAAAAAAAGCACTATAAATATCTGCATTTTCAAGTGGCACAAGTTAAAACTGCTTGTATATGTGATAGACGATGTGGTGGCTCAGTGCTTAACCGCTTAACAGAAATGTCTGGGCTCTTTCACCGAGGAAGTTTCAGATTTTTCTCTGTGACACTTTGTTGTGATCCAGCTTTTACTTGGAGGATTTGCAATGTCACATTTACTATAGATTCAAGGGTGTCTGTTTGTGTACTATAATACTGTGATAAACTGGCAAGCAGTCTAGTGTGGACCAAGCTTTTTAATAGATCCAAGCCTCTGGAACCCAACAAATATGCTATGCTATGTAATAGATGCACGTATAGAAATGCTCCCTCAAACACATATTGCATATGGTTTCTTGCTTGGATAACTGTGCTTGTAGTTCATCTTTTTTTTCAGTGATAAATTTTTGTGTCATGCTACCGCTGCTTTTTCAAATTTGCCCTAACGCAATAGTATCTTAGAAAGGTTATGATCTTGTTTCAATAAATTCTTAATAGACTTGTAACTGAACAAACACGAAGAGAGCACATAGCAGGGTTTGTTTAGGTCCTGATGCTAACAAAGATCCCAACAAACACCAGTTTGAAATAGATAAACAAAGCTTTCTGGCACTTGTAGAAGTGATAATTGAAATTGTTAACATTCGTTATGACAACTCTTAATTGGGGCTCAAATGAACAGTGATAATGCGTGAAATGGCATATAAACTGAGCCGCTCTTACAGACTCTAATGCAGCCTTGAGTTTCTGTTAGTGCTGAGACCTCTGCTCTCTGTCTCCCACTTTGACAGCCTCTTAGATGAATGCTCCCTGCTTTGTGGAGCTGACTTTGTTGTTTTCCCAGGCAGCCATGTGCAACTAGGCTAATGAGTACATTTAGCTGGAAAATGCTGAGGTAACAATTTCATCAGTTGGTGTGTGTGCGTGAATGAGTGTGTGCACAAAGGAATGGATGTGCGTGCATGTGTGAGTGTGTGTGCGCGCGCGCATATCATCTGTTTATTAAGGTCACAGCGAGAGGCTGAAGTTTGATATGAAAAAACTAATTAGAGACTTATCCTGCTCTTTGCATCACACCTTTCCACTCACAACAACCTCGTCTTCCATGCATCCGTGTCTCTCTGACTCATTTGTGCTATATGTCTGTATCTGTCTCACCTCCCCACTGTCACTTTGCAGCTCCCTCTCACCTTCTTAAACTGTCTAATGTAATCCCTCCATAACATCCTTTCTTTCATGCCTCAGTTCATTTAACCGTTCATGTGAGATTTTATTTATCGTCTTCTTAACAGATATAGTGCAGTTCTGAAGGATAAGGGGGATCCAAAAAGATGCTAAATAAGTGGTCACTGAGTGTATAAAGATAAATAGATAATGTTGGATGCCTCAAATGATTTAAGGGGCTTATTTGTTGTTGTTTATGTTGTTGTCTGACAATCCATCCACGATTCTCAGTAGTTTGAGTTCAGCTTTTTGCAAACCAAAGTTCTGCAACTATTCTTGTTCCACAGCGAGAACAAAAAAAGTTTATTTGCAGCAGTGTTGAGTAGTTACACCCTGAAGATTTAATTCCCTCCCTGTAGTAATATATTGCTTTCAAGTCTTATACAGATTATATTTTGGGGCATTTTGTATGCAGTAGCTTGAGTTAGGCAGCTCTTTTTTAAAAAAATGACTAAACCTAAAGAAATAAAATGTAAGTATAGCAGTGACTTTGTCTCCCCCTCCCCCAGTGAGCTTTTTTTGTCCTCCATAAGTCTCCTTAAATTTAAACCATAAATTAACGATTTTGAATAGAAGAAGTCTTTGCAGGCTAACTTGATGTCCAGATGTTAACTTATTTAA
Source organism: Mchenga conophoros (assembly GCF_057382185.1). Classification (NCBI taxonomy): domain Eukaryota; kingdom Metazoa; phylum Chordata; class Actinopteri; order Cichliformes; family Cichlidae; genus Mchenga; species Mchenga conophoros. Next base: position 28,450,576 of record NC_140536.1, on the reverse strand, counting down.
CAGAAGAGTTTTGCTGTATATCGAGGCTGAGTATCATTAGGCATTTAACGGACCCTGCTGAGAGAGAGAGAGAAAAAACTTAATTGAAACGTTGCTGGTTTCTTTCATTAGACTCAAAGGGTAAAGGTAAATAGTTTAATGGTTTAATAGTAAATAGTTATAAATAGTTTGTTCTGATTGTTCTGTGAGTGTAGTAGTGGTAGACGGGAAAAATAGGAACTTAGATGACTTTTCTGTCATATTCTGCTTCAGAGTTATGCTAATCCCTCTGTTTTTATATAAATAATGATAAATAATTGATGACAAAAATATGAATGAGGGTGAAATATATAAAAAATTAGAGTAGGAGGTTGGAGAACAACTATAAAAGAGGAAAAAATAGATTGTTATTTCTTGTTTAGCATAAATGAGACCAGTTCTGTACTTTTCCTCGTCCTAGTAAGTCTGCATGTCTGTTCTGCTGATGCCTGTCCTCTGAGCATCTGTTCTGTACTGCAGTAATGTTGCTTCTCCATTTGTGCTACACTTTCACAAACTACAACTTTTCGCAGGGTCACTGAATGCAAGGATATAAGTTACACTACCAAGCACAGCTTTTTGTTTCTCATCATTTATAATTAGCATGTCCTGTAGTATGTGTTAAAACAATTTACTGTGCATATTAATTTCATATTCCTGAGCGTCGGTAGTTTTAAACTTATCCACTATAATATTATTCCTAATACAAATGTAGATCAGTTGTTTTGCAAATGGTAGCATCTTGTCTCACAAGGATTTGTGTAGGCAGTCGCCATCAACAGGGGTCACTGCATTTGATAGGAAGAAAGCTGAGCAATTACATGGCAGTTTGTGCTCAGCAAACCATGAAAATGCCATATCATATCATGCAAACAGAAGGAACAGATGCTGTTTTACCCCAGAAGAACCACTTCTTTGAGACGTATGATTGAGTGTTACTTTGCATCACTGACCCCTTGTACACAAAAAATGTTGTAACAATTGAAACAGAGGTTTAAGTGTGATTTTTCAGGTGATGGGACCCCAGCTTCTGATGTAGCTGTGCAAAGACTCCATTAGAAATAAATCAGATAGTATTTTTTGTTGTAAGTTCCAACAGATTCTCTTTAAAGATGGGCTGTGGTCTGCTGACCTGGTCTTTGTGGATTTACAGCTAACTTAAAGTTACACTTAAGCCCATAATGGCTGCTTTCTAACTTCCAGCCACTATAAAAGTGAAATTTAGCAAGTGTTACTCAAGAATACCATCAGCTGAAAATAAAATTGATGACTTCAAGTACTTAGCTACCATATTGAAATTAATTTGAGCAGTTATGTGTTGTGAAATTGGACATTGAACACTGGAGGTGTACGGTACATATTGTACTCAGAAAGAAATGAACACAAATAGACTCCAACTTTTTATCATCATCATCCATTGAAAACTGTTTCTAGTACTCAACTGAAGTATGTGCATCAACCAACTAAACTAAAAGAACATGCTCCTGGATTGTTGTCTCGATGTGGCATTATTAATCAAAAGCTGCCAAAAATAAAGGGACTAAAAGACTAAACACTGCATATACAATGGTTGTCATCACTGCTGATTCAGCAATAATTTGTATAATTTTTCAAACCCCTTGACGTGAATATTTTTATCTTTTCTGCCTGCGTTCACGTTCATTCTTGCTTTGTTCCAGTATGAGGCAGATTTGGGGTGAAAAGCTTGTTCGTCATTTATTTGGTCTAAAAATTAAAAGACAGCGTAGCTGCTGTATACGGTTTGAAAAGACATCAATCAGTTAAATAAGGATTCTCACATCCACTGCAACCCACATCATTTTTGCGTTGTTAGTTTTGTCAGCCATTCCCCATCTCCAGTCTTTCCTTTCCATCTTGTCCCACCCTCTATTTTCTACACTATTCCTCTTTCGTCTCATTTCTACTGCTCTAATCGGATACTTGTATCTCTCTTGTGTGCATTTGAGGAGGAGGGAGGGCCAGCTATAGTAATAAGACCATTAATCATTGTGAATAATTCACAGAAAAATCAGCCAACCTTGTTGAATTTGACAACTGCTACATTGGCTCTATATGCTGGAACATAATATATGGTCAGATAAGAAGCTTTGCGTGTGACCCATGAGGTATTTTTCCAGGATTCTGTTCATTTTTATTGGCCTTTGCCTGAATGTATTAGGTTTCTCATTCAAATATATGCATTTGTCACTGCTTTTTCCCACAAAGTGTTAATATTCTGTACACGCTGAATATTAATCAGAGCAACATGGCTCCTAGCTAGTTAGTTCCCTCCTTAGCAAACATATCATATGCAACCATAGGGTGGATGCAGCAATTTATGTAGGATCTCAGAAAGTGGGAACCTTTTTATATATGTATATATATATTTTTTTTGCTTAAAGTCAACCTTAATCAGGCCTGTGAAGGAGATGCTTTGTTGTTCATATAGCATCTTTCTTCATATGGAAACTGATACATAAGAGAAAAAACTGTTTAAATTTTTAGGCTGTTAGCAGCTGCTTTGGTAAATTCATGAACGATCTTCAAGAATTTACCAACTGTATTAAGGTCCCAGTCACATAGGCCTAGAAAAAAGTTGGCAACTGCTTAGTAACCACAGGTTGCAAGGGAAAAATGTGTATTCCCCAACTCGTTGGCAAGTGGTTGCCGGGGGTTTCTTGCTGGTACCAGGTGAAATTGGTCACAAAGAGTTATACTTTGCTATATTAGGAATACCCGTCTTTTTTGCCGAGGTTGGCTGTAATTTGTGTAAAAGATACCATCTTTCCTGCAAACATTCACTAATTACTCGCTAAGCAGTAGTAGAGCAGGAGCAAAGCTGAAACAGAACCTTCAGTGTAAAAGTTGCACAATTTGAAACATGTTACTTTCACAAATAATGGACAAATTTTAGTCTGAAGCTGAATTTTCTACATTTACATCATACATATTCAGTTTTTCAAATTTCACTTTCTTGAGTTAGCTAGTGATCGTTTGGAGACAAGTTGGTACCTCCCATGCAATCTACGAGAGACCTTAGCAATCTGCCAGCAACCAAAGGAATCAAAAGGACATTACTTGTGCAGCACCCTCTTTGGGAGTGATTTTGCCTACAGCCATGGTCAGGGAATAAACATTTTTCCCTAGCAACTGGAGGATGCCAGGCATTCCCAAAGGCCTAAGAAAATCCCTAAAAGAAACAAAACGCTGCTTGTGCTGTATAATTTCTTCAGTCTATAGCTCTTAAAGCTTAATGGCTAGTTTTGTGCTATGCTCTTCATCAAACATTCATAAAAGGCCACGTCCACCCTCCCCCAATATTTATCAGTCATTAACAAAGTGGCTGTGGGCCCTCCCCAGAGTTTGACAGCACTGTGTTAGACTAACAGGTAGTGATTAGAGATTAACAGAATAGTATCATTACCCTATACAATCATTAAGGTCATCATAAAGGCTGTTTTTCCTGGTTTTGATTTATAGAGGAGTGTAACTGCCCTCCAGATGACGGTCGGTATTGGCAAACTTGCTATTGATTTACATAATCGTAGCAGAGCCCACCCACTGCAGCCCTCAGAGGTAGTTGAGCAGATGCTCCTCATCCACATTAAATGTGTTTAATGAAAGCAAATAATGTTTTTTAGACATCCAAACCGTGGTGTTGGTTTAAAACTTTGTGTGTGTGTGAGGAGAAATGAAAAGCAAATGTAGAGACCATACTAACTTTTCTTCTGGTTTAAGCCATGAATGGAATCACAGATTGTTTCAGAGGGCTTTTTTTCTGGTCAGTACCCACATGAATGCAGTTTTAATGAGTTTGGCTTCTAGACAGAGATGTTTCAAACCCCCTGATGTAGGGGATTAATAACCTTAGAGAGAGGAGCTGCAATAATAAGAATAGAATATTTCTGGAAAGTAAGTGTGTGTGTGTGTGTGTGTGTGTGTGTGTGTGTGTGTGTGTGTGGCAGCAGGTTTAAGTACTAAGAGCATATAGCTGTTTATTGTTTTTTATGTGTGTGTGTGTGTGTGTGTGTGTGTGTGTGTGTGTGTGTGTGTGTGTGTGTGTGTGTGTGTGTCTGCTATGCACTTCTGATAATATTATTGTTGCTCGGGAAAGGGCAATGTCACGCATGTATACAGACACACACACACACACACACACAGCTCAGTAATGTTACACATGAAGGGTGTCAGTAATAGGATTCTGGTCAGGCCAGTGTGACCACGCTGTACTGAACTAAGGTCATTGATACCGTATCAGGAGCTGGGAGAGAGTGAATTTGGGCAGAGGAGGGGGCAAAACTGAAAGGGTGAGAGAGGAAAACAAAGGACCACACTGGCAGGAAAAGACTGAGATTGACGAAAAGAAAGAAAGGCTGGCCGTTTTGATGAAACTGTCATTTAACTGTGAGCTTTTCCAGGGGACTCTATATTTTTTTTTAACAGAAAAAACACTGCGCCTCTCAGCTATCACCTATTACACACAATTTCTTTTGCCTCTCTTTTTATTCTCTCGTCTTTTTTCTATTCTGTCTTCTCAACTCCTCTTCTTTCGTCCCCATGCTCCCCCTACACTGTTTTCTCACACTGCTGCTTCTGTCTCTCCTCATCTTCCAACCTCTCCTCTTCTCTTCTCTTCTCTTCTCTTCTCTTCTCTTCTCTTCTCTTCTCTTCTCTTCTCTCCTCTCCTCTCCTCTCCTCTCCTCTCCTCTCCTCTTCTCTTCTCTTCTCTTCTCTTCTCACTCCTCTCCTCTTCTCTCCCCTCACACCTCCTTAGCCAGGTCTATTTTCTGCCTGTCAGGCAGTTTGCAGACAAGGACTGTTTTCTACCCTGGTGAGACTCTTTTCACCGTGTGTGCATGTGTCTGTGTACACATATTGTACAAGTGGCCTTTTGATTTATGTTTACATTTGTGTCCGACTGTGCACGTATGTGTTTGAGAGACGAAAACTGACCATATTTTGTGAGCGACCATTTGCTTCCTGTGCTGTATACCTACATTTGTGTGTGTGTGTGTGTGTGTGTGTGTGTTCTCCTGTTGTGACAGTGTTGAAATCCAAGCTGACATCCCCTTCTCCCTGCAGTAGCATATGCCCCTCAGCAAGACCACTGGGAGACTACAGAGAGAGAGAAAGAGGGAGGGGGATAGAGAAGCAAGGGGTGAGAGTTAGGGAGGGCAAAAATAGAGAGAGCAGGGCAGATGATGGGTAATGAGTTGCAAGGGAGGGAGGAGGATGGATGGAAAATGAGATGGGATGGAAGGAAAGTGAAAGGGGAAATAGCCAAAGAGGAAGAGAGAGGAATAGGAAGAGAGCCACTGACTGAGACCAAGACAGAGGGAGAGAAAGCACCCCCACTGCGTTCCTTTTCAGTCCTGCTAGCGTTGGCATGTGTTAAATGTAAAGCTGCTGGCTGACTCACCATGCTACCAGCTGATATTCAGCACTCTCTACTGCTCTTGTCTGACAGAGAGACAGAGGGAGAGAGAAAGGCTAGCAGCTTAGATTCAACACTGTCTAGTTCGACAGCGGGGAACAAAACTGAGGCAGAGGCCACCAGCAAATTACCGAAACTATGTCCTTTGCTTAGCCATCTGAAAAGTTTGGTTTTTTAAAAAGATATTGTCCAGTTCATGAACACTGTTGAAATGCTGCAATCCTCTGAATTGAAAGGACTAAATTACTTGTGTCACTGACCAGATCAGTAGCTTTATGCCAGCAAGTCCTCTAAACTAAGAAGCTTTTATTACAGCCTTGGGAAGGATGGCTCCTCTTCTCAGAGCCATTGAAAGCTTTTTCAATAAGGAGAAATCATTTGAAAGATGCAACTGTGATTTTCTGAAATAAGGAATTTTAATTATACACTATCTGGCCATTAGACATGGATGAAACTATACATCAGAGGAGATTCTAACAGTGGTAGGAAGTAGGACAGGACCCCCCAGAGTCTAGACACTGGTGGTGCCAGAGAGGAAGCAGGTGGAGACTTGGATGAGGATCTTTATCTAGCCAGGATTAGGTGGAGATGGTGGGGAGGTGGGTCGCATGAATGGGAGTCCAAAAGGCAGAGTGACAAAAGAACACTGAGATTTAAAGAAAACAGAATAGAGGCTCACTGGTTTGTGGAGGGTGGGCAAAAAAGGACTGGGCCAGACTGATGATGACAGAAATGAGTCTGACAGTGTGGGAAAGCGGAAGTGAGGTGCAGTATAGAATTACAGGCAGATGAATGAACACAGATCCTCCTTATTGAACTTACATGTAACATTTATTTAGAATCACTTAATTTGAATTTTAAAAAAACTTAAACTAAGGGAAAATGTGTGTTTGGGGTGTGAAAAACCTTAAGGTAATATTATTAATATGTGTTTCTCCCAGATTCTTATTCTGTATTGGCTCCTTGCTAAATTTAACATTTAATTTAAAATCCTTTTCACATTTCTGAATGTTTATGACCCATCATAGTGTTAAATTATCCCAGCAGAGCACTTCACTCTCAGACTGCAGGCTTATTTGTGGGCGCTAGAGTACAATAGGAGGCAGAGACTTCAGCTATGAGGTTCCTCTCCTGTGGAACAAGCTAGAAGTTTGGATTTTGATTTCAAGCTTAGACTTAAAACTATAAACTGTTTGATAAAGCTGTTATTAAGCTTGGGTTAGGTGATCCTGAGTCATCACTTAGCTATGTTGCTAGCCTCAGGCTGATGCACTGAGCATTTCTTTTCTACTCCCCTTGTTTTCATTCCTCATGTTTTTATATAACACTGTTGCATATCATACATCAACCGTTGTCTCCACTCTCCTGTAGTTTGTGTTCTGTCATTTTGTCTGTGGTATCGTTACACTCCTCTTCTCTGTTGTATCTTTTGGTCATGTGTTTCAGGACTACATAACAGTGATCACGCTGTCCTTTAAATCTCAGCAGTAGGACACACTGTCAGCCTGCAGTGTGTCCTACATAATGGTGCTGTTGGGTTAGTTCAATAATATAAGATGTAGCATTTCAGATTAAAATGAGCTTTTGAGAGTGATTCCCCCTCTCACTGCAGAATTTTTTGTCTCTGGCTCTTCTTTCTGTTTTTTTGTTTTTTTTTGTTTGTTTGTTTGTTTTATTAGATGAAATTTTATTATCATACAAATAAGCTCTACCTTTGCTCAAAAGTCCAGTAAGTACATTCTGCTGAATTTTGTCTTTTTAACACAACATACATTATTGAATGAATGTTCAGCCAGTGGTCATTACACTTTATGTGTCCCATTATGTGGTTGTGTTAGGCCTCAGTAACACAGGCCTAGAGACCTGTCAGCACCTCCTGTGGGAACCTCTGGTTACCAGGTGAACAATTGTATTGCCCAATCACTGGAGAGCAGTTGATGGAGGTTTATGGATGGATGGTTAATAATGATAATAGCGCTTTTCTAGACACCCAAAGCGCTTTACAATTCCACTATTCATTCACACACTGGTGGAGGCAAACCACAGTTGTAGCCACAGCTATCCTGGGGCAGACTGACAGAAGTGAAGCTTCCATATCGCACCATCAGCCCCTCTGGCCAACACCAGTAGGCGGTAGGGTAGGTGAAGTGTCTTGCCCAAGTACACAATGACCAAGACAGACAAAGCTGGGAATCAAACCGGCAACCTTCCGCTTACAAGATGAGCTTCCCAACCCCCAGAACCACGGTCGCCCCTAAATGAGCGGTTAATGAGTGGAACTGGTTGAAGACAATTCCTCTATTTTGGTGGCTAGCAGGCTGCTGTAGTCACCCATGGATAGCATGCTAACTAACCCCTGAGCAATAGTGAAACTTGAAAAAGTTGTGACTAACAACTTAAGTCAAAGCCTTTCAAAAGGTGCAACTCTTATACAACATCTCGGAGAATGGTTGGCAAGTGTTTGCAGGAAATTCGGTGTATTCCAAACTACGGTTGACTGCGGCAAGTGACCAAAGCAATTGCTTTTCACTGCTGCACCATATACCTCTTTGAATGAATTTTGCCTGGTAACAGCAATCAATCCTCCAACCAATCAGAAAAACACATTTTCCCCAGCATCTGGCGCTCACTAGGGGGTCACTTACCAGTTTCTGGTATGCATGACTGGGGTGTTAGAAATTCATATAACAGTTACTACCAGCAACCTCTAGCAATCCTCGAGGTCAGGAAATATTTATTTTTCCAAAGTGACCAGTGGTTGCCAGCCAGTTGCCAAACTGTCTCTAAGCCTGTGTGACTGGGACCTAAATATTTTGAAAGAGCCATCCCACAATTGAAAATTGTATTTTATTTGATTGTGTACAAGTCTTTGACTGTCTTGTAGAGTAAAAAATCTAAAATGTCTCTTGGGCATGTTTGAAGGATCATAATAAAGCTGTGTGAAAGGAGAAAGGAAGAGAAAAAAAGGTATGTGCGTGGGGATGTGGGGGCTGGGTTTATAGTCACTTTGCATGAAACTCAGATTAATATCGTTGGTTCAGTTCCCACTGGAGACATCCTTGTGAAAGAAGAACAGGATGCTTTTCTGGTATGTTAAGGCTATTTTTATGAAAATCATTTACAATATACAGTACTACATCAGGAAAGGAGACTTATGGGGGAGATGAGTTACTTATCAATCACGTATCACAGTTTTTAAGACATCATATATCAGTGCTTTTCATATTTTTATATACAGCTGTGACTGAGTGTGTGTTTGCTTTTTCAGTCTCCACACTGATGTTGGCCTGACAGAAGCCAAGGGCTTTGTTTAAGGGCATCTCTACATTAGGTAATTTCGCTTTGGCCAATGATTTTTATTACAAGCTCGTCATCTAGATAGTGCAAACCCCAAATTCATTTTTTTAGAAAATGTTTCTGCACCAAGAAAGCTTGCAGGATTTAAAATGTATTCTATTTCTTTATCCAGCAACAGTGGGATTTTTATATCAGCAATAGACAGAATTTAGAAATTTTAGAGGATTTTTTTTTCTGCAGGCAAAACCATTTTAATAAAGTACAATTTAATGTTGCAGTGAAATGTCTTTGGTGGAGGTGAAGAAAAGGAGGTTTGAAGGAGAGAAAGATTCTGAGGGGGCTGGTTTACAGTGTACATAATTATATAGTGTGCATATGTGCATGAAGGTGATCCAGTCATGTTGTAATGTATTCTGTGGCCTTGGACAGGTTACATGAATAGTACGGAAACTGAATTTGATTTTAATTGGATTAGAAACATCCCCCAATAATAATAACAACTGTAAGTGTATCAGCAACTTAAAAATCCAAAAATATGTGGTTCTTAAACCTCTGTCTTCTCTCACCTCCTCCTCTCGTCCGCCTGTTCCGTTTTAGTTGTTTCAGCACATCAACACACTTTTCACTACAGTACCTGCTGATCGGGAGCCTTGATGACCGTACTGAAATCTAAAATGATTTCCTTTGCAATTTTTTCTCCAACATCAGTAAAATGCCATAATGATAGTGTATGCAGTTTTCTGGGGCTGATTGTGTAGGCAAGCTAACAAAATTACTCTGCTGTGCCTATACCGTGATTGATGATGAAACGGTACAGCTGCAGAAGACAATATGAGAGTGATACCATGGGAACAGACATTAAAATGATGATATTGTATCTTGAGAAGAATTTTTAAAGATGTAATTTTACTCAAATAATTAAAAAAAACAACAACTTCCCATTCAGATACTATTTGATACTAAAAAATTAAATCTGATTAAATACGCATTTGCAATGGTATCAGTACCAATAATGTCATCTTTGCATCCTCTGGATGAACTTCACACAGCTTCACCACTGTAGGCAGCGAGCCAGAAAGCCCCTCCCTTCACTAGCAGCTGAACACATGAAGAGTAGCACAACGAACTTGGGGAAACATTTTAAAAGCTGACAGCCCATAAGTATTGAACATCTATCATAAATGTCATGGTTAGCTGTTTAACTATTAGCAGTTACTCACATTAGCTACTTGTTAATTTTACATTAAGATAGCAGCTGGCACTTATGGCTGCAAAAACACTGGATTTCCAATACTGAAACGGTAACACCGATGTAAGAGCTACACAGCAAAGGTTAACAGTCCCGCGTGTCTGTAACATTAACCAGCAGTCTTAATCTAACAGGATAACACACTTATTTGTGGCTAAAGAGCGTTGAGCTTCTCTTAACCTCCCAGACTGAAGCAGAGGACAAACAGAAACAGCAGCAGCCTATTTTGACAACTATATGAAAATAAGTGAGTGACGATAAGTGACCAGAGGCTCAGGAAATAAACAGAGTACATATTTGCACAGACAATATTATCCTAACCTTTACTTAGAAAACATTTATGTCTCCTAGTTTTTCTCAAAAGTAGTTTCACGCTTCATATTTTCCAGGGTATTGGTATTAAGTTTGAAAACCACAAACTTGGGATCGCCTTTGCCATGATTGTCATGACTGAATACTGGGCTTTCTCAAAGGATCGGCTGCTATTTATAGATTTATATATATAAACACCCAGCACGCCCCTGCGGGTGGTTTATCCTTCAAGCTCGGGTCCTCTACCAGAGGCCTGGGAGCTTGAGGGTCCTGCGCAGTATCTTAGCTGTTCCCAGGACTGCGCTCTTCTGGACAGAGATCTCTGATGTTATTCCCGGGATCTGCTGGAGCTACTCGCCTAGCTTGGGAGTCACCGCACCTAGTGCTCCGATTACCACGGGGACCACCGTTACCTTCACCCTCCACATCCTCTCGAGCTCTTCTCTGAGCCCTTGGTATTTCTCCAGCTTCTCGTATTCCTTCTTCCTGATATTGCTGTCATTCGGAACCGCTACATCGATCACTACGGCCGTCTTCTTCTGTTTGTCTACCACCATTATGTCCGGTTGGTTAGCCACCACCATTTTGTCCGTCTGTATCTGGAAGTCCCACAGGATCTTAGCTCGGTCATTCTCCACCACCCTTGGGGGCATCTCCCATTTTGACCTCGGGACTTCCAGGTTATACTCGGCACAGATGTTCCTGTACACTATGCCGGCCACTTGGTTATGGCGTTCCATGTATGCCTTGCCTGCTAGCATCTTGCACCCTGCTGTTATGTGCTGGATTGTCTCTGGGGCATCTTTACACAGCCTGCACCTGGGGTCTTGCCTGGTGTGATAGACCCCAGCCTCTATATACTCAGAGCTTGTTCTTGTGCTGCCATGATTAGTGCCTCTGTGCTGTCTTTCAGTCCAGCTTTGTCCAGCCACTGGTAGGATTTCTGGATATCAGCCACCTCCTCTATCTGCCGGTGGTACATACCATGCAGGGGCCTGTCCTTCCATGATGGTTCCTCATCTCCCTCCTCTTTCTTGGGTTTCTGCTGCCTGAGGTATTCACTGAGCACTCGGTCAGTTGGGGCCATCTTCCCAATGTATTCTTGGATGTTCGTTGTCTCATCCTGGACTGTGGTGCTGACACTCACCAGTCCCCGGCCCCCTTCCTTCCGCTTAGCGTACAGCCTCAGGGTGCTGGACTTGGGGTGAAACCCTCCATGCATGGTGAGGAGCTTTCTTGTCTTTATGTCAGTGGCTTCTATCTCCTCCTTTGGCCAGCCTATTACCCCAGCAGGGTACCTGATGGCCCGGATCTTGTTCTTACCATTCAGCTGACTCCTCAGGACTTGCCTGACCCTCTGCAGGTACTTGGTAGTTGCAGCTTTTCTAGCGGCCTCTTCATTGTTCCCATTTGCCTGCGGGATCCCCAGGTACTTGTAACTGTCCTCTATGTCTATAGAGTATATATATATATATATATATATATATATATATATATATATATATATATATATATATGTATATATATATATATATATATGTATATATTTGCGGGATCACTTATAATTGCATTGGCCAGACAGAAATCTGAAAACTTCAATGAAACTAAAAACTATTGTAAAACTATGGTTAGACAGCACAAATAGATCAGTGAGAGCAGCTGTGGCTCAGGAGGTCAAGGTGGCAGACGCCTAATTGGAAGTATATAGAATAAAGCACTGTAGGAACGTGTGTGAATATGGCTTCAAGTAAAAAGAGCTTTGAGTGGTCAGTCAGAAGAGAAAAGGACCAGATAAATATCAGTCTGCTTACCACACCTATGGGATCTTATGTGAAGCATGCAAACATAAACAGCATCGTCAGCTATTAGATTTAACGTGGCTGGACTGAACAGTTTTTGGACACACCATTTCTCCTTCCCCTCTCACTGTGTGACAAAGCTGCTCATGATCTTCAAACCTCCTTCAACAAAGCTCTGTTCTCGTGAGGCCTGATCCCTCCTAACCTTCTGTCTGTCTCTCTCCTGTCTTTCTCTCTCTGTCCCCCATAAGCTCTTTCTCCAACACCTCTCTTCTTTTCCATCTTTTGGTGTCTTTTTTCTCTGTTGCTCTCTTTTTGCCCTCCCCTCAATCTTTGTTGCAGGGATCAAACGAGTATCTCTCTGGTCCGTGCCCCGTCACCTGGGAGAACACACACACACCACCTCACTCTCACACACACACACACACACACACACACACACACACACACACACACACACACACACACACACTCATTCTGGCTTTCTCCGGTTTGTAGTCATCTTAATGTTTCTGATCGGGGTTTTAGAGTAGGACTCACCTATTGCTTTGCATCAAAGAAGAGAGAAATAGGTAGAGAAAGAAAAAGACCAAAGACACAAAGAGCAAAGAGTAACATGGTCGAACAGGACAGATTTAAAAAAAAAAAAAAAAAAGTCTTTCTTTGAATTGAACTAAAATGACCATGATAAAAATCAGAGCCAACCCTAACGGGGAGAAAAATCAAAAATCAAGCTAATGTTAAAACCCAAGTGGGTTTCTTCCATAAGATGCAACTCTTCTAAAAAAAAACCTATTTCATTTCATTTTAAAGGAAAAGGACAGTAGTACAAAACAAAACCAGTACTTTTCTTTTCTTGGAGAAGGTGAAGTGTGTGGTTTGTAGCTTGCTGTAACCAGGGTTCTTCTCAATTTAATGCAAATCTTTTGCATTACATTTGATTACGATGGGTTTCAAGAGGACAGCATGGCACAAAGAAGGGGTTCTTGAGCAATAGTCCTCCAGGTTTCTGAAAGTGTTTCAAAGGTTTTCTTTGGACATTGGCTGCTTTTTTACCCATTTTCATTCCAGTCCCATTATCTTGCCATTATCAGAGGATTTTTTTTTTTTATCATTTTCTTTTTCGTTAAGCCCCAACGCTGATAAAAATGACACCACCCAACTCTAGGAATGCACCAGTACTGTTTCTACACTACACACTACATTTTCAGTAACACAAGTGAATTTAATCCAAAGCACAGTAAACACAAAAGGTAAATCCAAACAATATTTTGGGGTGTGTATCTGTGAATTTATAGCAGTATCAATTATCAATTCTCCCACATACACTAGTTCCTAGTTTTCAAGGTACTCATAGAATTTACTCCAGTCCTTCTTCAGATTCAGTGCGTCTCATTTTCTTCTGTCTCCTCAAGTTATCCCAGACTGACTCTGTGATATTGATATCAGAGCACTGCAGGGGTCAGAGCAGGTTTTTTTTTTTACAGAGCTCATCTTTCTTCTGGTCATTGAAGATGGTTCTCTGTGATGCTGACTGTATGTATAGGGATGTTGTCATGTTGGAGAATGAATTTGGACACCTGGCTGATGGTATTGTAAGATAAGAATGTGTCCAATAAGCATATGGTGTTTTTAGTTGTTTGGTCGAGGTAGGAAAAAAACTAATTTTAAAATATTTTTTAGTGGTGGGTTGGGATTATTCAAAACTGGATTTCGATGCAAAAAGAAAGCCTTACTTACCGTTTTGTGTCAGAAAACCTCTTTATTTATTTTTTTCAAAAGCCGAGTTTGGTCACTAAAGGATAAACAGCATCTGGCTGTGTCCTATTCTGAATTCCCTTATTGTTAAATTCCAGTCTTTATCTTCCCAGTCGTTTTTTAGACTGGCCCAGTTCAGTCCAGTCCTGTCCAGTTCGACTGAAAACTGAACAGGTGGTATGTGACAGCAGGTATGAGCTGACATCAAAGGATCCAAGGAGAGAAAGCATGAGAGAGGGAAGGAGAGAAAGGCGAGAAAAGCAGATCTGTAGATAAAAAGAAGGATAAAGAGAAGAAAACAATGAAAAGTATCGTGCACTAAACTGATGTGATGTGTGCTACATGTAAAATAGCCGGTACTGTCTCCCTGCGGATACGTTTGGTGGTGTTAGGCAGGTGCGGATAACACGGGTCTGGATGTTTGTCTCTAGACCAACAGCTTGCGTGCTTAACTCTTGTGAATACCAATTGTTCTGCGGTGATAAAACTCGACTGCAAAATACCAAAAACAAGAAGAGAAAGTATCTCCATCTTTCCCTTTTCTTCATCTCTCGCTTACTTTCAGAAGTTTTGCTTGAAATCACCAACTTTTTATGTATGCGTTAAAACAAACTTTGCCCGTGCTTTCCTTGGATCTCTGCATGTACTTTCTTTTTTAAAAGTCAATGAATGCAAACTTACATTTGCTTTTAAATTCACAGCATACATATTTCGCTTTCACATACACACTGTCGCCCATATAGGAGGCACTCTGTGGTTGATGTCAGGTGAATGTGGACATTGTTTAACGAGCCCTGGGACACGGAGAGATCCAGGCAAGGCAGGGGACAATAGAGAGGAGGAGGGTGGAGGACAGCAGCAGCAGGGAAAGGAGTAGGAGGGAGGAAGGGAATGAAAGAGAGCAGGGGTGGGGGGACTCGAGAGAGGACATAATAAATGGAGAAAGGCAGAAAACCACAGGCTGGATGAGGAGAAAGGGAAGTGATGCAGGATGGAAATCTTTCACAGAGAAGAATAGCAAGATGGGGATAATGAAAAGACAAAAAGTGGAGAGGAAAGTGGAGGACGCCCGGTCATGGGAGGGAGGTGGAAGAGGGGGAGAAAGTCACAAGGGAAGGAATAGGAAGAGTATATAGAGGTGAAACATAGGGGGGATGTATGTGATACGTAGCCTGAGGAAAAGAGGAAGGGATGAAAAGAGAGGAGAGGAAGGATGAGTGAGTGAAGGAGACAAAGGAGAAAGAGACTAAACACTGAGTACATAAAAACCTTCGAACAAGGTGAGAATCAGATGTGCAGGAGGTGAAGGGTGGAGGATGTGATCCCTCCTCTCTCCGACCTCTTCTTCCACTCTTCTTCTCCCACTTTTCTGTTTTACAACCTCCCTCTCTTCCCCCTTCGCTGTGTAACATTAGACTACTGGAAGGGAAAAACACCAAAGTCAGCTCTTCTCGTGGCTTTTGCTGTTCTTTCTCTTTTTGCATTATGTCATGTTATTCCTTATTCATTCTAATTAAACATACAATCAGGTCTATAGGGTGTTTTTTTTGTATTGTTTTGCCTCTGTACACCAACACAGTGGTCAAACAATCAAGGTGTGACTGAATTTCAGACCTTTTCTTGGGAATTATAGCTCTGTAGTTCTTTCATTTTCAAATGCTTAAATGTTATTGGACAAATTAACTTAATTTTAAATATAAGAATTGTTCTTAATATTTGGATGAAAATCCTTTTCAGTCAGTCACTGAACTTTAAAACCCACGGACATCACCAGATGCTGTGTTTCCTCTCTTGAGATGCTCTGCCAGGTCTTTAATGCTGCCATCACCTGTTTATGCTTTTTTGTGTTCTCTCTGTCTTTAGCTTTGCATTTAATAAATAAAAGCGACTGTACTGGGTTTAGACTATATATATTAAAAATATCTTGTGAAATTCTTGGTTTCCATTTACAGTTTGCTTTAGGTCATTATCTGCTTGCGACATGAGGACCTGCCCAAACAGTTTTGCAGCGTTTTGCTAAATCTGAGCCATGAGTACAGCTCTGTATACTTCAGAGTTCATCCTGCTACAGTCACATCATCAATAAACACAAGCAACACAGTTCCACATATTTCACAGATGATGTGGGACGTGTCAGATCATGAGTTGTTTATCATCTCCAGACTTTTCTCTTCCCATCATTCTTGTACAAGTTCATCTTGGTTTCATCTGCCCAAAGATTTTTTATCTGGAACCTTGTAGGCTCTTTTTGATATTCTATGTGTCAGAGTCTTATGTGGTCTACTTGTTATAAGCAATGGTTTGCACCTTGTTGCAAACGTTTTATATTTCTGGATTGTAAGTTGGTTTTCTTGATCATGGAAATAATTCTGTGCTCATGCAGTTGCCTTTTGTGGTGGATTGTTGATTTGGCGTCTCCTAAAGCGCTTGCTTTCTCTCTGATAGATTTTTTTTTCAGACTAATGATTGCCTCCTTCCCTTGCATCAGCATCTCTTCATGCTGAGAGTATAAAACTTTTATCTCATCTCTTTCATCTACTTAATTTGCCATGGAATAATAAGGAGAACCTCACATGTCTAGAAAAAAAGGGTTGCTAGTCAACTGTCCAATTACTTTTGAACCTCTAAAAATGGGTGACTGTGTATAAAAATGTCTGTCACTCCTAAACAGCTGATGCAACACTTTTGTTAAAACCCCTTGAAATGAAAAGCTGAAAGTCTGTACCGTAGTGACGTACAGAGGCAATCTGCTAGAGCAAATGTCTATTCTCTTCAAACTGTCTAAAACTAGTGCCATAATCACAGTCACTCTTTTTTTTCTCTTGCCCTGTTGATCCACGCTCAGTGGTGATTTGTGAAACATTTGCATTTTTTTTATTTTTTTTTTTGCCTTTTCACATTTCAATTCAGGAAGGGTCTGACATCCAATTCTGTGAGAGAAAGGTCTTTTTAATACAATAGATCCAATTATCCACTGTTACAGTGTGGCTTTCAAGATGAATCCTCTGCAAAAGCTGTCGCAAATCTTCTACAGCAGTGAAGTCAAAAAGATGTGTGGGATGACCACCATATCTGCGTATCTATATCCTCCCTTTGTTCAGTTGCTCTGCATGCCTCTCTCAGCTACTCTGTCAGAAATGGTCATTGAGTCCAATATGTAGAGACAGTTGCATGGCAGGGACAACGGCCCCTGTGTTTGTGTGTGTGTGTGTAGGTGTGTGTGTAGTCTAATTTCGAAATCTATCCACCCTCGGGCAGTAATAGCGGTTCATATTCTTCTGCTTACGCTGCTCTCCTTTGCCTCAGAGCATCAGGTCTGTCCCCCTGTTCATTTAAGTCCTGAAAATAAACTGTCACTCAGTCCATCTATGACAGGCTCTGTTTCTGTCTGTATACATATATATATGTTTATGTGTGTGTGTGTGGGGGGGGGGGGCATGTGTGTGTCTGAGTGGGCATTTGTGCGTATTTGTGTGAAGCTGTCAATTTGTCTTCTCCAGCTCCATCCAAAAAGACAGACAGCCCATTGAGGCGTATGCTGCAGAGAAAAATAACAACTCCAGCTGACAAACATACTTTAGTCAGCGTGCAAACACAGACCCTGAGACAGAAGGACGCGCTTTTGCATTTAAATCGAAACTATAGTCTACTCTTTACACTTACTGTAATGTGTGAAATTGTTACTTTATGTTTCTTTTCTATTGCTGTTAACTGAAAGTATTGATTACTGCTGCACTGGATGGGAAACAGGCTCTCCCTGAGGGGGAGAGTGTGGTTGCACTAGCATGAGTGAATGTGGAGTGGACCACATTCAGCTGCAGAAGGCAGTATTTAGTACCCATAAATACTGCCTTGTCTGCTTATCACGCTGCTGTAAAGGGGGCTGGGGAGTCAATCAGAGAAGTTAAAGTCATGCAAAGTCATGCAGTGTGACAGCATGTTGCTGCGTGTACGTGTGTGTGCATGTCAATATTTTAACAGAAGGGTAAAATCTATATTTAAGGAGGTCACTGTGCTCCTTCACCGTGGTCACCGTGGATAACGTGCAATGACGTTCCTTGGTTATACGTTGGCTTAATTATTTAAGGAGTCTGATATGAGATTTTGTTTTTGTTGTTAATTCATCAAGTTCTCCTTAGTATCTATAGACCCTGACTATTTTCCCAAAGGTTTCACAAAACTAATTCTGAAAAAAAAAAATCCCACATAAATTACAATTGTAATATAGCCATACATAAAACTGACTTTTGACATTTTAATGCATGGCTAATCTTTTCCTTTAGTTGAATGTAAAACAGTCAAGGAGTGGAACGTGAAGGCCAAAGATCATTAAGTTACGATGCATTTCCTTCACAGCATCAAAGAAAGCATAGCCTAGAGTGGTGCGGTTTGTTCTGCAGTAGCAGCGTGGGAATGTTTCAAGAGCACAAAGATGACTGCATGTAGGCAATATCAAAGGCCTAATGCACAGTTGTATTATGTATGCGAAGCAGCACACTGCATATTGTATGCGAAGCAGCACACTGCATATTGTGCTCTGAGAAAGGAAAAGTGAGAAATGTAACCTTAGGTCGTGGTCAATATGTGTTTCCAGTCACCTGAAACATGAACATATTAAATCACATAATTTAGCGTAGTGCTACTGTGACTTCATTCATCTTTATTTATTGCTTTGGGCATTTCCTAGAAGCTAATATGTGCGTATATAATACTGTATTTTATGTTGCATGCATGCATTTTTTTAAATTACCGCACTTCCTTGGAAAAATAGTCGCTACTACTATGAAAAAACGTTTTCTTTTTGTATGCATATGCGTGTCTTTGCCTATAATCTTAATCAACATCTTCCTTTTCTCACTTCTTTCAATTATTTTTTTTACATCACGTCGTCCCGCTCGCCCTCTCTGCTTTCTTTTCTCCCATTGCTACTCTCCACCTTATCTGCTGCAACAGGGAAAAAATAAAATAAGCTGCAAACATGAAATAAATTATGAATCATTTCTATAGGCAGCTACACCTGTAGTGAACTACACTGCAGAGAATGATGAAAACAAAAGCAATAAATCAAGGCAGATCCACAAGTCAGAGGCAATAGTCCTGCAGAAATATTCTATAGTCATCTCTCTAGAGAGCAGTGAAACAACCGTAATCCCTCATGTTTTTGATAGGTTTAACAATCTAATGTTAGCAGCTAGAAAGGATAATTTGGCATATATTGTTTGGAGGAAGCTAAATGCTGAAGACACTGTAGTTGCAGAACTCCCACTATTCGAATATTAAATGCAACACATTGTGAAATGTTCCACCTGCTTCTTCTTTTATGTCTTATAGAAGTTTGTGATGATGATTTTCTTTTTCTTTTTTTTTTTTTGGGGGGTGGGGTTACAATCTATATGGCAAAAAAGGAAAGAAATGTGCAACCTGCACTTTTATTTCACTCCATTAAGGTCATTCTCCCCACCAGCAGTCTAAAAATATCTGAAGGTTTTCATTTCTTGTCTTAAAAGTTTTATTTTACAAAATCAGTGTTGTCGACATTGATCAGACTCAGCATTTTTATTTCTACATCAATAATTTTTATATTAAAATATATACGGGCACTCTGTGGATTGAATTGGGTGTACTTAGTAAGTGTATGCTTCATGATGTTTTTATGTCATTATGCAAATGTACTGTTTATAAGGTCGTGGAAACCTGCAGCCAGCTAAGACTAGGATTTACTTACCTGGATGATTGAGCATGCATCAAGAGGATGTTGTGTTGCTCTTTTAAGTGTTAAAATTCTGTTTTTAAGCATTCTAAATGCATTTCTCTCCCTTGTGTCTGAGGTTTTTTTGGGAGAGCTCAGGTATAAATATTAAAATCATCAGAGGCTGGCTGTGTTTGTGGATTGTAAACACATCTGTCACTACTGTTTAATAGGTAAACAAGTCTGACCGCTTTCTGTTTGTTTGTAAACAACCATGTCCCTGTGTGATATGAAAGGTCATTAAAACAACCTGATTGCCACTTTCTACTCTAGCTGAACTGTCTGCGCCTCTGTGTGCTGATTCGGGGGCACATTTCATTTACATTTAAATTACTGGGCCATAGATGATGGTCTACACATTGCAATTTGCAGTGAATCAAAACTTATTTTGTTAACTCATCAGCACTGTGAGCGTAAAGCTCAGTCAGTTGACCTCAGAAACAAGTGCTGAGGAAAAGGGATGGAAGTCAAGGGAGCGGAGGAGGACGGTATACGACATGCAGATGTGCTTCCACTTTAGTAAAACCTTTTCTGAATGCCTTTCAATTAACCCACACAAAAGGAGTCAACCTTCTGCTTTTTAAGGTAATAAGACGGGTCTAAATATCAGTAATGTTTATTTTAGTCAGACTTTTTCTGCTGTTGTAGCTTTGCTAATAGAATTTCAAAATCAGACATCAAGTTGTTTGGAGTGAGAAAAACCTATTAATCCAGGTCTCTTATAAAATAATTGCTCTTCTGATACATGGGAAGCCGAGCAGGAAATTTTAGTTTGTTATTGCAGGGCTCAGGCCAATTTAAAGCATACATTTTTTATATGGGCATCCAAACTGAGACAATAATATAAAGACTAGTAAAAGTTTCCTGAAAGAAACATTTTTATGAAGCATTTATGAAGCAGTGAAATTTGTTTTATTCCTAGCAGTTGTCTTTAGTCTTGGAATACTTTTTGTATCCTTACAGTAAATATGCTCAACCTTGAACTGCTGTTATTTAAATCCAGTGTCAGTTATAATCCAGTTCAGTGGATGCAAAGAAGTACTTTAAATGTGTTTGTATTTGTGTTTGCATATCAATCCCCTGGGAAGACTCAATAATGAAGAACAGAATAGAAGCAGCACGGGACTCTGTCAACATTGAACCATTGTGTGTGTTTGAGTTTTACTGTGTGTGCACAGGCAAAATGGCAGCATATTTGATAAGCTGATGTATTGTCTCAGTGTGTGTGTGTGTGTGTGTGTGTGTGTGTCAGAGTGGCAGTGATCCATTGACCTGACAGCTCTTCCTGAGGGAGTGCACACATCCCTGTCATTACTGCAGTACCGACTGTTGATTGACTGCTTTCAGCACTGCTCAGGAGATGTCTGTCAGTCAGGCAGTCACACTGTTGATTTCAAACCAAAGTCAACACACTTGAGCGCCGCTGACAGAATAGACTGGTCATTGATGAATTTCAAAGTACATTTGATAAACAGTTTTATTTCTCAAAGTTGGTCAGCAAATGCACTGATTTAGCTGACGAAGAAGAACAGCACTGTTATCTTGGCATCGGTATTTTTTTGTGCTTTTGTAGAAAAAAACCCTATAACAGTTATCTAGAAACTGCGTGGCTTGTTGTATTGTAGTTGTTCTAGTAGTAAATGTGAAACTCGTTTATCAGCACAAGCAGATTCTTTTTTTGCCATGTGGAGATGACACAGCACAGAAGTAGTTTAATTAATAATAATAATAATAATAATAATAATAATAATAATAATAATAATAATAATAATAATGAATTACTAAAGTTATAACTTACTGGTTGCTTATGTATTTGTTCATCAGCTATAAATAAAAGAGTGAAAAGTAACCAGTTAGAAATCACCCTATGGAGTACTTTGTTAAAGTGTGTCTTTCTTGTACCACATGACACCATCTCTTATATACATGTGTAGCTGTTATGTTTAGCAATATAGACAAAGCAGTGTGAAGGAAAGAACTTCATACACACATTTATATGTTTGTTTAGTTGTTTTGTGTTTGTCAACCCTCTATGAAAAAAAACTCCAGGATTTTGTTTATTTCCAACTAATCATTTGTTATTATTGATTAAACAATTAAACTTGTTAAAGGGATGGACTCGAGATTAGATTTTGTGTTTATTTTGTGTTTAAGGCCACACACACACACACACACACACACACACACACACACACACACACACACACACATATATATGTATATATATGTATGTATATATATATATATGTATGTATGTATGTATGTATGTTGACTGGCATCTTGATGGTTAGTATAGTAGGATGCTACAAAAAACAAATAGCTAGCATATCAGCCATGCTGTGGCATTCTGTTAGAGCAGCGGTCCCCAACCTTTTTTGCGCCACGGACCGGGAAAACCGAGTAAACAATAAAAACGATAACAAAATAATGCTGAAAACCGATAAAACCCTGAAAACTATACATTTCACACGTGAGCCTCAACTGTCGCGGCCCGATACCAAATGACTCACGGACCAGTACCGGTCCGAGGCCCGGGGGTTGGGGACCGCTGTGTGCATGCAAGGCGCAAGGCAGGCAGTGCTTGCCCTATGAAACATAAAAATAGACATCATCAATTAAAACCTACCCAGGTGAAAACAAACTCTTTCCTTACATCTTAGACAATATTCAGTTGCTTAAAGGATCTCTTATTGCCATCCAGTAGATGATGCCATCTTGAGGCCACAAATGGCAATTGTCTCTGGAAGCTAGATTGACTCTGCTTGCCACTGGAATCTATAAGATTTTCTCTTACTAACCACCTCGGCCAACATGTATTGTAGAAGAGTTAGTGTGGTAAGAAGAAACATCCAATAACTCCTTTTGCACATAAGCAAGGAAGCCCTAATAAACAAGAGGGGGCATCCAATCCTAGCATGTCCAGTTTATTAAAACAGGTGCCGGCTGTTTTATTGAACAGGTGGAGGCTCAGATTTACATCTGTGAGAAATCATTGATTGACTGAATGTACTAAGTTTAACCAGCTGTTTTGCTAATAAACCACCTTAATTTTTCATTAGCATTTTAAATCCCCCTGTAGATATTGTCAGTAAACATCATCATCATCTAACTAAACAACTAATAATACCTTAAATTGCTTTAGACAGGACGGAGCCCAGAAAAGGGAAAAGAGTCCAGAAAGACTGTAGCTATGTGGTCATCATCTCTGCTTGTAAAAGTCACTACATGTCACTCCAGATAAGCTCAATTTTTTTGTCTTTAGGACTTCAGCAGCTACCATTATACCATTTGAGGGGAACAAGGGCTGCCGTTCATCTGCTTTGCTTTGTTTTCTTTCTCAACAGTTTAGTAAAATAGGTAGAAAAGGCTGGCAATGAAACTATTTGATAAAGGATTTCTATTTTTCAGTATAACACATATACTGTATCTAAGCTATCTCTATTCACCATGATCACCAGTATACTGTAAGTGAAGGAACATGGAGGTCACGGAAGGTTGCAGAAGGCAACTTTAAACAGATGTAATTTAGCTTATGTATGTATGTAGCCCAAGTCTCAAAATACCACAAAGCTAAGGAAATAATGTTAACACAGATACTCTGAGGAAAAATGAAAAATGAAAGCATGATATAGCCTTGAAACATACGAAGCACCCATGCAGTGTTTTGGTATATAAAACCTGTAAGTAATCTATTAACCTTTAAAGACCTGCTTCAAGTATTTTAATTCAAACTTACTTGTTTGTTTTTTGGGCTTTATTTGTTGTTGTTGTTGTTGTTTTTTAATGAATGGATGTTGGTAGTCACATTTAAATCATATGCATACTTTTGCCATGATTGCATGTATATATAAAATGTAGTTTAGCCTGAGGGGAGCGTAGGTTTATTCAACAAGGAAAAATTAAAACACACATACATGTACAAAGTACTTAATAAAACATTTTAACTGTTTTTTGTGGGTGTATGGAGTCTATATTTTTACATTATACACCGACATGGTGAATTAAATATGTGATTTCTTTCATCATACTAAAGGAAAATAAACAGGAACAAAACCAGAGAGAATGATAAGTCGAAAATAGTGCAGCTCCCATTTGACACACGCACAAAGAAAGAGAAAAAACAATTTAGCAGTTTCAATTTATTTCTTCAAAATGTTCTGATCAACAGCTTATGACACAGGTTATTAAGCACAGAAACTACACACACACACACACACACACACACACACACACACACACACACACACACACACACACACACACACACACACACACACACACACAGTGTTTTTGAACTCCAGCCTTGTAAAGGATTGTTCTGCTCAGCACCTTCACATCTATTTAATTGACTTGTCAGCACAGTATTTTTATCCTGCTCCCCTGTGTAAGTGTGTGTGTGTGTGTGTGTGTGTGTGTGTGTGTGTGTGTGTGTGTGTGTGTGTGTGTGAGAGAGAGAGAGAGAGAGAGAGAGAGCGAATTGGTATGTGTGTCTGTGTCTGCAGTCCTTCCCAGTGTCCTCTGTACTGGTGTTACTCCCTAGGCACTATGGCAAACAAACCTATAGGAGTGTGTGTGTGTGTGTGTGTGTGTGTGTGTGTGTGTGTGTGTGTGTGTGTGTGTGTGTGTGTGTGTACAATTGTGCTGGGCAGGCCTGGGGGGTATTTTCCTGCTGTGTGCTGCCCTCTGATAGGCTGAAGCCTGTGGGCACTTCCTGGTCTCTTCCTGTCCCAAAGCTTTTTGTGTGTACTTGTATTTCAGATGTTGTGGGGACATAAATATGTTTACAAATTCAGGGTTTGTTTTTAATTTATTTATTTATTTTGGTGCTAAAAGTAAACCTCCACAATTAAATCTTATGTTGAAGTTATAAAATGCAGTAAATGAATCTAGATGGAATGCTGATCTTAACCTGTTACTACAGTTAATCTGGCTAAACAAATATGAGGCTTGAGAGCTCACAGAATTGAAAAAGGCTTCACAGACAGATAGACACAGAGGTTTAAAGAAAATGACAGTATATCAGAGGAAAAATTGCTGAACTTGAGAATATATTGTAAAATTGAAAATATTGTACATGCTGCAATGTTGCACCTGCGTATACAAAAAGATTGTATTTCTCTCATTTGCTGTGGTTCCTGTTGCTTTTTTCAAAAATTATTTAAAGGCAAAAATATATCACAATTTTAAGAATTATGTTCAGTATCATAGACGACCCCCGTTTGGGCAACCATTTGGTGACAGGAAGAAACCTCCAGCAGAACCACGCTCAGCGACGGGAAAACAGTTGGACATGAGGGAAAGAAGACAGGGCAAAAGACACGCTGTGGAAGAGAGATTAATAATAATTAATGTTTAGATACAGAGTGGTGTATAATCACATAGTGAGTGAAAAAAGGTGAGTGAAGAAGAAACACTCGTCATGGGAAGTGCTCAACAACCTAGGCTTATTGCAGCGTAACAAAAGGAGGATTCAGAGGCACCCGATTCAGCTCTAACTAAAAGCCTCATCAAACTGGAAAGTTAAGAGGGTGTCTGTCTCCCAAATTCAAACTGGAAGCTAGTTTCACAGAAGAGCGATCTGAAAGCTGAAGGTTCTGCCTCTGATTCTACTGCAATGAACTAGTTCTTCATCGTCACTCTGAGACACAGCATATCAGCACAAACACCTCAAATCAACTGTCAAGCATGGTGATGGAGAGGTGATAATTATGCTTTTTCTTGCAACCACAGGAGTTGGGCACTTTGCAATCATTGACTCGATGATGAACTCCTCTGCATACAAAAGTATTCTAGAGTCAAATGTGAGGACATCCATCTGACATCTAAAGCATGGACGAAATTAGGTCATACAACTCTAGGACAATGATTTGGGATCCAAATCCAACAAATGATACAAACACAACAGCAAATCTACAACAGAATGACTGAAAAAGAAACGGATCAAGCTGACTGACTGAAAAGCTGTGGTGGGACCTAAAGAGATTTGCATAAATGAATGCCCACAAACCTCAATGATCTGAAGCAATAAAGTATTCTTCCAGAAAAGAAGTAATTCAACTTATTGTTGCTGAAGGAAATTCTACAAGCTGTTTAATCCTGTGTACTTAGTTTTTCCACATATTTCTTCTGGAGTTTGGCTTAGCTTTTTTTTTAAAAAAACAAAAAACTAATAGCTGTATCAATTTTTATAACACCCTGATATGTAAAACATTGTAATCGACCAAAGGTGTACTTTCTTAGTTTGCCAAAGCCATGATGAATTTATTTCTTTTAATAACACGTATCGTTATTGACTAGCAGTTGCGGTTTACCCAATCTGAAACCTAATTATGAGAGTGATGACAACCGACAACAGCTATTTCATGAGGTGAGAACGTTTGACAACACGTACAATAGATAGAAGAATTGACTCTTCTGTTGTGATTTATAATTGTATCTCCATCTGCCTGGTAGAAATTGTTTTGCTTTATTTGCAGCTCCAGTGTAGAGTTTAAATTACTTCCTCGCTAAGAAAAGAACTGTATTGTTAGTCCTTCAAACCTGCTGCCTATTTGCTTTGTTGGCCTTTTGTTTCTCATCCAGTTCTGTAATTATTTCTATGCAGTAACTGTTGTTCCCACCTCAAAAGATTCACCTCAAATGTGTAATAGTTAATTGAAAATCCTTTCTAAGGCAAAGTAGAGGCACAGATCAATTTTCTAGTCATTTATTAGGTATTATCAGGATATATGGAGCATGGCTGTGCTGATCAGCACTAATCATTTCTGATTTGACTCATAAGTTTGTGGCATTTCAAGTTTCATATGTTGTAAGGATAATATAAACCAGGAAAAACTTTTTCCGTTGCCTCTTGCTAAACAATATCCTGCAGTTTAGGTGATTTAAATCAGTGAAATTTGCCATCTTGCACCACATGGATAAGGAGGAAAATGTGTTTGCCCTTCATCTTGTTTAGTTACTCTCACTGGGATCATTATGGATATCTGTCTCTTTGCCTTTATCCTCACAGTGGAATTCAAAAATTGGGAGCTGCTTCTTTCTTCAGGCTTTGGCTACAGACACCGTAGCTACTCAACACTGACAGAGATCACAGTCATTAATCTGTTAAAAACAATAAACATCTGGCTTTCTGTCTTCCACATATTGCACCAATATGGTGCAACATGAGCCAATTAAAAACTTTTATACACACAGACACAAGCTTTTGTTCAAACACTCTTGATTACACTCTGTAATTCAGAGGACTGCATACACACTTACTGGAATCGGCATGCGCATACACACACACACACATGTTCACGCATTAAAAATAGACAAACATTAAAGAGTTTGAGGAAATTAAGAGAAACACATAAAGAACTTCAGAACTCCAATTCCCAACCTCCCACTGGGGCAATCCCAGTGCTTTTCTTGCCTTTAGAACCAATCGGGAAAGAGCTAAATGAGCCTCAGTCATCAGAGGACTGAGTGATTGGTTTGGGGCTTTGAGGACGAGATAGGGACTCTCAGAGAAACACATTCATTCCAAAATCCCAAGCAAGACTTAGTCAGGCACCACATGTTGAAGACAAATTTGTTTACAGAGGCTGATTTTCACAGTGACGTGGCTAAATCTCAGATGAGTCACATGAGTGAATATTACAGATAATGTTAGAAAATGTGGGATTAAACCTAACAGTGCAGCCTCAGATTGTTATTTTTACAGCACTGACATTAGCTGTTGCAGTTTGTGTCCCTCAGGATGCTGCAACGTCGTCATAGGTTAGTTGGGTGTCACATGCTTCTTTTCTTGAGATCACAGCTTCATTTAAAGATTTCATTATGCTGTGCTGTAAAATGGCCTTCATAAATTGCCAAGTTAGTGCGATGAAGGGGTTTGTGTGATCCCAGGAGCTATGTTGTCCAGGGCAATTTGCGCATGGTAGGATCTCCACAGGAGGGAGATAGGCCTGTGATTGACAGACAGATTGGTGCTGAGCTGAGCAGGAAAGCAAAACTGTAACTATATCAGTCAGTCTACATTGTCACTGTCACCTACGGCCACAAGCTGTGGGAAGTGACCGAAAGAAAAAAGTTGTGAATACAAGCTGCAGAAATGAGCTTCCACAGAAATGGGGAGAAGAGCTTGGTCATTCAGAAGAAGGAGCTCAAAGAAGAGATGCTCTTCCTCCACACTGAAAGGAAAGAGTGGAGAAGGTCCAGGTTCTGACTAGGATGGCCTTTTAGGTGAGGTGTTTAAGGAATGTTTAACTGGTAGAGACCTCAGGGTGAGACCCAGGATGCACTGAATGGATTAGCTCTTGG
This sequence comes from Mchenga conophoros, assembly GCF_057382185.1. NCBI lineage: Eukaryota > Metazoa > Chordata > Actinopteri > Cichliformes > Cichlidae > Mchenga > Mchenga conophoros. Next base: position 28,422,656 of record NC_140536.1, on the reverse strand, counting down.
CTGGTTTGGTAAAACATCTTGATGATCCCTAAGACTTTGGAGGAAATATTCTGTGGACTGATGATACAAAAGCTGAACTTTTTGCAAGGTTTGAGTCCCGTTACATCTGCATAAACTTAATACAGCATTTTATAAACAGAACATGATACCAAGAGCCAAACATGGTGGTCTTTGGCTGCTTTGCTACCACAGGATCTGGTGAACTTGTTGTTATTAACTCAAACTTACTTGGTTTCTGCAGCAGGACCCAAAACACACCAGCAAGTGTGTTTAATGGCTCTGAAAGGCACAAGGAAATAAAATATCGGTTTTTGTGTGCCCTAGTCAAACTCCAGACTTAAATCCAATTAAGATAGTGGACCTTAACTGTTCATGCTTGAAACCCTCCAATGTGAATTAAATTCTGGAACAAAGTGTGGGCCACAATTCTTCCACAGCATTGTGAAAGACTCCAGTTACCTGTTATTGCAAACTCTTTACTGCATTTCTTGGTGCCAAGGGTGGCACAACAAGTTATTAGGTTTGGGGGCAATTACTTTTTTACACAGGTAGGTTTGGATAGCTTTCTTCACTTATTAAAGGAATTCATCTTTTAAAAACTGCTTTTGTATTTATTAGAGTTGTCTTTGTTTAGTCTTAGAAATTGTTCAGTGATCTGAAACATGTAAATGTTATACATGAAAAAACAAAATAACAAGAAGAAATCAAACAGGAGGCAAATACTTTTCAAATCAAATCAAATCAAATCACTTTTATTGTCACATCACATGTGCAGGTACATTGGTACAGCACATGCGAGTGAAATTCTTGTGTGCGAGCTTCACAAGCAACAGAGTTGTACAAAATACAATAATGTAAACAAGCAAAATACAAGAATGGCTACATCTGAAACTAATAAATGTATGTACAATATATAATAGTATATGCAAAAAAAAAAAAAATTCTGGATGTGTATACTAAATGTTTTTCTACGTGTGTGTGTGTGTACACATATTTTACAAATTAAATAGAGTCAATAAATAAAATATATAAAAATATACAGAGTTGAGACATGTGCAAAACAGTGGCATTACTGTACAGTATGGAGTGCATAATGTTGAAGTTCCAGTAGTGAAGCTGAGGTGTCTATGACGTGTTCAGCAGTCTGATGGCCTGGTGGAAGAAGCTGTCTCTCAGTCTGCTGGTACGGGACCGGATGCTGCAGAACCTCCTTCCTGATGGAAGTAGTCTGAACAGTTTATGGCTGGGGTGACTGGAGTCCTTGATGATCCTCCCCGCTTTCCTCAGGCAGCGCTTCCTATAGATGTCTTGGAGGGAGGGAAGCTCACCTCCAATTATCCGTTCAGATCACCGCACTACTCGCTGGAGAGCTTTGCAGTTGTAGGCGGTGCTGTTGCCATACCAGGTGGTGATGCATCCAGTGAGGATGCTCTCAATGGCACAGTGATAGAAGGTCCTGAGGATGCGGGGGCTCATGCCGAATCTTTTCAGTCTCCTGAGAAAGAAGAGGCGCTGCTGCGCCTTCTTCACTGTTTTGTTTGTGTGTACTGACCACGTAAGATCCTCAGCCAGATGTACACCAAGGAACCGGAAGCTGCTCACTCTCTCCACAGCAGCGCCGTTGATGGTGATGGGGGTGTGTACTTCTCTGCACCTCCGGAAGTCTACTATCAACTCCTTTGTCTTTGCGACGTTGAGGGTGAGATGGTTGTCTTGACACCAGTGGGTCAGGGCGCTGACCTCCTCCCTGTAAGCCGTCTCATCACCATTGGTGATAAGACCCACCACTGTAGTGTCGTCACAATGATGTTGGAGTTGTTAGTGGCCGTGCAGTCGTGGGTGTAGAGTGAGTATAGGAGAGGGCTCAGTACACACCCCTGTGGAGCACCAGTGTTCAGTGTGATGGGGGATGAGGTGATGCTGCCCAGTCTGACCACCTGGCGTCTGTCAGACAGGAAGCTAAGGATCCAGCTGCAGAGGGAGCTGCTCAGTCCTAGATCCTGCAGTTTCCTGTCCAGCTTCGAGGGAACGATGGTATTGAATGCTGAGCTGTAATCTACAAACAGCATTCTCACATACGTGTCTCTCTTCTCCAGGTGTGACAGGGCAGTGTGTAGTGTCAGGGCTATGGCATCATCAGTGGACCTGTTGTGGCGGTATGCGAACTGTAGAGGGTCCAGTGAGTCGGGTAGTGCAGAGCGGATGAAGTCCCTGACCAGCTTCTCGAAGCATTTGCTCACGATGGGGGTCAGGGCTACAGGTTGCCAGTCGTTCAATGAGGAGATGGTGGAGGATTTGGGTACAGGGACGATGGTGGCCATTTTGAAGCAGGCTGGGACTACAGACAGAGAGAGGGAAAGGTTGAAGATGTGCGTGAACACTCCAGCCAGCTGAGCCGCGCATGACTTGAGGACGCGGCCGGGAATTCCGTCCGGACCTGTAGCTTTGCGTGCATTCACCTTCCTGAAGCACTTCTGCACATCCTCCTCAGACACAGTGTGCGCACTGATGTCATCCGCGGTGCGCACACTGTCTCACTCTCTCATGGTGTTCGCTGTGTCGAATCTAGCGTAGAATACGTTTAGATCCTCACACAGACAGATGCTTTTTCATAGCATTATAATATTAACAAATTTAATAAGAAGAAACTGATATAGATATCAACAAGGAAACAACCTAAAGCAAGCATACTGAACATGGAGACAATAAGACTCGCAGTAAACATAAAGATAGATACAAGGGAACATGTGAGGACAAAAACATGTACAGGATGAGAAAGATGAGCCAGAGGTCGGAGCAGATAAGAAAACACAGAAGAAACTTAAACTACTACTGATACAAATCAGAAGTCAAAGATGTCAGAGGAAATAAAGCTTCCAATATACTAGAATTAAAAACATCAAACCAAGAACCCAAAAATCTAACAAGCACAGGAATCAAAACTTCGAATACCTGGAATTTAAAAAATAAATAAATAAATAAAAACATCATAAACAGAGAAAAATTCTCCCAAACTCCCAAATGACAAAAACCCTTCTGATAATAACAACAGATGTTTAGTACATGGACTCCAAATAAAAGAGTGTTTTGTTTAGTGTGCGTACACTGAGCATTGGGCTAGTAGGGTTCTTACTCTGAGCTGTTAGCTAACAGAATCAGTGCATGGACTCCTGTCATATTATTACATTTGAGGCGTTAGCTGGCGAAGTTAGAATGGATATTTTCCCTCCCTGGGTGCTCCTGGGAGGATAAACAGGCCATCCATAATTAACAGCCGCTCCGCCTGCATTCTGATCCACTCTGCTTTAAAAAGAACAACTGTCACCATCAGTTAGAGAGGGGGAGAGGGGGATGAGTAGCAGTAGAGTGGGTGAAACACACACACACACACACAGAGAGATGGGGAGATCATGCTCAGGAAAAGATTTGCTTCCTGTATATTAAAAGCACCGTTACACATTCTCTCTCCTAGTTTGATGTGCTTTGCATTTCTTGGAAAAAGCTGATCCAGTCAACATCACTGCTGTTTGGTTTACAGCTGGAGAACCTAGGAAGAGTAGTGTGAGTTAAGTGCAGTTGTTTGGGTGATCTTCATACTGTGTTGTGAGTATGATATGTGTTGTGCTTAGCCTGCAGTGTGACTTTAATAACTGGATGATCGTAGGCTCTCTAAGGACAGTGTCTCCACAGCAGCTCACGAACTCCATCTCATTCTAAACTCAAACTGTAGGAAACCTGCCACAGCTTAGTGAGGTCGTGTTTTGGATGTTTTCTTTAGTTAATATCTGCTGCCTCACTGTCACCGCAGTGGTTTTGTCACAGCTAATAACGGCTGCGTTTCCTCTTTGATTTACCAGTGGCTGGCTCTGTTACTATAGTTCCTTTCATTAGAACCTACTTGGATCGACTCGCCACGGCTCACCACAGCCTGACTCCAATCAACTGGTTTTCCATTGGAATCGAGTACCACCTAATGTGCGTAGTTGTTGTTATAACAATGCATTCCAGCATCCGTGACGCAATAAGTATGCGCCACAAACGGCACAACAAAGGTGGATGTCGAGGCGACGATATACCTGCTGCTCAGTCTGTGGCTTTTCATCAGACTCAGTGGAACATGGCGTTGTTTTTGTAGCCATTTCCCTCGTTGCCAGGTTTCAAAAATGGTAGTTTTGATTTTTGTGAACAAGACGCTCTCATGACTCATCGAGTGACACCACTAACTGCTCAGATTTTTTTTAATTAAAGCAACACACAGAGAGCATATTGCACTAACTGTAAACTTCCATGGACCTGGATTACAGTCCAAGACAAACACTGAATCACTGCAGCTAAATTTTGGCAATAGGTGACTTGCAGTTCTTGATTTTTATATCCTTTTTGTTGTTGTTGTATTGTGATAACGGTGTTTCCTCTCATTTAACATGGCAAAACACCACCAAAGCCTCTGGCATAAATAAAGTTAAAGATGTGTTTGTCTTATATTATGACAGCATTAGTAGGCAACTAAAATCAGCTGTTTGCTCTAGTCATTATTTCTTGGATTGACGAACGACTTCAGCCACAAACCCATGCCAACTTTCCATACAGACATATTTTAAACAGATTAGAGATGATGTCACTGATCAAGTTCTTACAATGACTCACTGATGACGATGACTCCTCTGGGTCCTCAGAATGATGTCATCAGTTTAAATAACATGCCGGTGATAACCTACAGCGTTACTAATTTAAAAAAAGACACATGTTTAATTCAAAACATGCACACATCAGGCTCACATATGTGGGAAAGGTACACATAGTTCCATGTAAGTGCTTGCATATGACACACACATTCACATGCACGAGCCCAAACACAGGGAGAAACATGTATATTCTTACTCACCCAGAACACATTTTGCCTCTGGCTCTCAAATGAACAATCTGTGACTTTATAATGTATTTAGTCAGAACATATTCAACATGAAAGCAGGAAGCTTCTACTGTGCTTCTCCGAATGAAAGGATGCAATTATCCAGAGCTTTTACAAAACAGAATATTTCCACCTACTGAACCTGCCAGCTAATTCAAACCGTAAACAACAACAATGCGATATTTTATACCTCCACCAAGGCTGACAAGTTCCCTCAACACTATACATGGACTGAGTTTGAAGATCCAGAAGTATTTCTGAATCTGTATTAGTTTGTGATATTACCTTAAGAAGATCGAGACAATATATGCCAGTTTTGGATATTTCAATTTGACAAGCATATAAAGATATGATATGAAATCTACAATTTCAGTGTGAATTGCAATGTAAACTGAATCCTTCCAGTCCTTACTAGATCCAGATCTGAAGTCAGATTGATGTTCAAATAAGGCAAAGCCCCACCTTCGGTAAAGTTTTAATCCAAATCAGTGGTTAACACTAAATCGTGTTTATAGTTAAGGTAAACCCCCCAAAAAATAGTTAAAAAAAGAAAAAGGTACAGGCAAATCTAGATATTGTACTAAAGATATTGTTCTGCAGCATCCGGTCCCGTACCAGCAGACTGAGAGACAGCTTTTTCCATCAGGCCATCAGACTGCTGAACACGTCATAGACACCTCAGCTTCACTACTGGAACTTTAACATTATGCACTCCATACTGTACAGTAATGCCACTGTTTTGCACATGTCTCACTCTGTATATTTTATTTTATTTATTTTATATATTTTATTTATTGTTTACTCTATTTAATTTGTAAAATATGTGTACACACACACACACACACACACGTAGAAAAATATTTAGTATACACATCCAGAAATGCATATACTATTATATATTGTACATATATTTATTAGTTTCAGATGTAGCCATTCTTGTATTTTGCTTGTTTACATTATTGTATTTTGCACAACTCTGTTGCTTGTGAAGCTCGCACACAAGAATTTCACTCACATGTGCTGTACCAATGTACCTGCACATGTGATGTAACAATAAAAGTGATTTGATTTGATTTGATTTAAAGTAGTTGTACTTTTCATTTTGCATTTTTCATTTTGATTCATAATTACAAATAATATTTAACCTAAGTAATTGAAATAATAACCTCTTGTGAATCACCACTCTACCATGATGAATGGATTTTTGTGTTCCAGTGATTCCAGGAGCTCTGAGTTGTTGTTGTTGTTGTTGGGTTCAGTTTCCCCATCACCAAATTGCTCCTGGGTGAGGACTTGGAGTAGAGCTGCTACTCCACATTGAAAGTGCCAGTTGAGGTGGTTTGGGTATCTGAATAAATGCCTCCTAGGTGAGGTTTTTTAGATATGTCTTACCAGCAGAAGAACAAGGCAGACCCAGGGTATGCTGGCTATCCTTTCCAGCTCATTCTGAGCTCAAATGGATTGCCAGGAAGGTGGGTCGGTGGATGGATGGATGGATGGTTATTTACCTTATACTGGGCCTTGGTTCAGCACCTATGTTCAAGCACGAACCATTTTAGTACTCTCTCTGTCCATTTGAGCAAACTTTCTTCTGATTGTCCGAAAACATGTGAACAAAAGGTTTGGACTGCAGGACATTATTGGGAATGCTTGCTATCACTGGCACCATACAAAGCTGAGACAGAATAAACAAAAAGCACCAGTGTGGTATTTCTTAACTACTCTGCCTACTGTGTCCTGCATTTGAGTTGTTAACCTGTTGCTCTGTGTTTATATCGATAATGTTCTGGATTTTAAATGAATGAGCACATTTGCATACTTTTTTGGCAGTTTTACACATTATGTCTGATTTGCAGCTTATTTATAATAAATGTGTGTTATTGTGTAAGATGCTTGCATCAGAATCCAGGACAGTTGTCATGGGGACCAGACGGATGGTGAAACAACAGTTGATTGTACTGAATGTTACTGGCACGAAAAAGTAGCACTGTTCCTTTGTGTCTTCTCTCCTTTGTACCATCACTCCTCCTTTGTCCCCCCTTCTTCTTCACTCTCCTCTCCTGTCTTCCCTTGAGTTTCCTCTCCTCTCTCTTCCTTTCTTTTTGCCCCTTGTCTCCCCCTATATTCTCCTCTCTCTTGCCTTACTTGTGCTCCCATTCTCTACAAATCTATATGCAATCATCCTACTGCAGCAGCCGAATTTAAATGTGGAACAAATGTTGTGACAGACTAAAGCTGGATAGAAGTCCTTATCCGCAGAGTGAGAACTGAATTATCCTGCTTGAGTGAGCTGCTGACACACACATATTGAGAGGAAGAGAGAGAGAGAGGGCAAGTCTCAACGGAATTAAAACAACCTTTCTGTCTGTCTACCAGTAACCCTGAAAGTCAGTAATTCCTTAATTCCACTGTGGAGACATTCAAACATTTTCTTTGACTTAAAGTTGTCAGGTTTTGCCTTTCCTCAGCGGTAGCCGTGAGCCACCAGGACACCTGTGGAAGGAAACTTAAATAGTTATTCCAGCAATGTAGCATTAGCCCTGGATAGAGTTGGGCGGCTTTAAATGAAAGGACTGCATTCGTCAGACCTTGTCTGAAACTCAATCAATGAAAATCCATATTGGAGGACTAAAATAATCTGAGATAACCTGAGATAACTAAAATAATCTGAGATGTGGCTCTTTGATTTTTTCTCTTTATTCTGCTAATCTTGTAAAAACAATAGAGTGTGCCTGGTGTCACAAACAACTTAAAATAAACCACAAAGGGAGTGATCAGGTAGTTTATCCTGGGTAAGTACAAAGTGACTACAAAGTTACTTAAGTTGGAGTTAAGCATCATCTCATGCTAGAGGTGCATGTTTTTCCCATGTTTTTTCTTATTCCCAATATTGTCATGGCTACTGAACGGACCCACGCGCAGACAGTTCTTTCAAGGAAACAAAAGGGGATTTATTTACAATAGGGATCACCTTAGTGCAAAATATATGTACAGTGAGTTGGGAGGGGGTCCAGGGCTCCAGGGAGAGAAGGGGGGGGAATCCACACACACGCTTCCTCTTCCACTCAGTCACCGCCACCGCTCCTCCGCACACACGCACTCCTCTTCAGCCGCACTCGCTCCAACACTCCACACACTGCCCCACTTGGACAGGTCCGGTGATTCGGTCCAGAATCTACAGACAGAAGATCAAAGGTTAGTTCCACAACATAAAACACGTGTAAGCGATTCTTCTTTGAATATGCCGCGAGCACGAACTCAGGTGGTTCGACGTTCCAGCGGTGAGCTGCTCTGTGCCACTGCCTTAAATAGCAGCTGGGGAAATCAGCCAGATCAGCCGCAGGTGGACACCATCCACAGGGGTGCGTGGGCCAAGAGTGAGAGCCCGTAATGAGCTCCACCCAGGCAGAGAGGAGGAGGAGAGACAAAAAACTAAAACTAACAACAACAAAACCTGTAGCCAGCGTGGGCCAACCAGAGAGACACGGGGACCGTGACAAATATGGAATCAAATATTATTAACACGTTAATGTGGATACAAATGCTGTGGGAAAAAGTTATGCTGCATAAGAATTTTAACTTTCTGTGGGTTGCATTTCATAACTTGCTGTACCAGGATGTCATCTGGGAAATACTGCAACATTTCACATACTTAGGTATTAGAAAGAAAGGATCAGGTTGCAGGACAGCTGATTTAAATTCATTTTATTATAGTGCATGGAAGTGAAATCACTCTCTGATGATTAAATGAGAAAGAAATAGAAAGAAATACAACACAGCTTTCCTCTTGTTTTATTTCTTATTATCTTAACAGAGATTTATAAAGATATCTTAAGTAATCAGGTAATTCTTGGATCTTTTACAGTTTTGTCTACATTTTCATTCAAATAATGCAAACTGGTTCCAACCCCCCAAAAAAGCTTCTAAAATTAATAACGTCCCAAAAAGATTATTTTGCACCAAAATGGGTCCCAGCAAAGCTTGCTCTAATTGTTCACTGCAGACAAAACAGTTGTTTATTAGAGACTTTGTGTTGTTGCAATCCAAAATGTTTTTATTTTGGGTCATTCAGCCTGGATGATCCAGATTGCTGCTGTTACAATAACATCACATCAATGTTTAATAGTCTGCAATGCAGAGATAACGCCTCTGATAGTCAGTGTGTGTGTGTGTGTGTGTGTGTGTGTGTGTGTGTGTGTGTGTGTGTGTGTGTGTGTGTGTGTGTGTGTGTGAGAGAGGGAGAGAGGTTTTGCATGTCACTGACAAAAAAGAAAGAGAAACAAAAATGATGAGTGTGAGGGATAACACATAAATACATTCAAGTGTAACCATATAACTCAGTTTCCATTAACATTTTTTGAGTCTCACAATCATCCTCAAAGTTGAACTGTTATTTTTGGTCATCCCAGAACGGCGCGCCAATCCTGTTTCATAACAATTTGATTTATTCTGCCAACAGGGACAACGATAAGAAAGCTGATAGTGCTGCCAAGTCCTCAAAGAGCAGAGTACAGAAGACAAAACATGAAACATTCAGCAGAATTTGGCAGCTGCTTTTTGAGCGTAAATAAATCAATTAGATGTACAGTGCCTAGAATAAAACACATTTTCCATTGCTATGGGCCCATTTTCTGGTCCAGAGCTGCTGGTGTTCTTATGAAATGGAGCTCATTTAGTAGAAAAAAAAACCCTCAAAAGAAACCAGGAGCAATAATAATCACAAATATTTTCACTGCACCACAGTAACTCAAGAATATGCAGCTTACCATTTAATACACTGGGTTAACAAAAATCTGAAAAATTATCTTGTATTTTGCTTTAAATACTTTTTCCCACTTGTCAGGAGAGCAAGCTGCGGAAGTCAGACGTCAGCCAGGGGTGAAGTGAAACTATAATTCAAGGCTCAAATTTGACCAGGTGCTAATTATAAGTGTGTTGATATAGTCAGGTTTTTTAAATGAGACTTTTTATATATAATTTCCCTGTGTGCACCACAACGTTAGATTTGAAATCAAAGTCCAGACGTCAGTGTCATTTCAAGAGGTTTGAATGAAATATTTAACTGTTCAGGAATTATAGCCACTTTTGTACACTGTTCCTCGTTTTCAGACCCACAAGAATAGCTGGGCAAACTAACATTAGGGTCGTTAGGCTCGAGGGTCATCAGGTCCTGCGCGGACCAACTGTGTGGGGTGATGGAGCACCTCTTCAACCTGAGCCTGAGGTTGGGAAGAGTCCCACAGCTCTGGAAAACCTCCTGTGTTGTACCAGTGCCAAAGACTTCACGCCCCAAGGACCTCAACAGCTACAGGCCGGTGGCTCTGACATCCCACCTGATGAAGACCCTGGAGCGGTTGGTCCTGGCTCAGCTTCGGCGCCTAATAAGCTCATCACTGGACCCACTTCAGTTTGCCTACCAGCCTGGCATTGGAGCGGATGATGCCGTCATTCACCTCCTACATCGTTCCCTCGCTCACCTGGAGACCGCTGGAAGCACTGTGAGAATCATGTTCTTTGATTTCTCCAGTGCCTTCAACACTATTCTTCCCTCGGTTCTGAAGGACAAGCTGGTGAACTCTGGAGTGGACCATCACCTCACTACCTGGATCCTGGACTACCTCACCGACCGACCACAGTATGTGAGGACTCAGGGCTGTGTGTCGGACAGGGTCGTCTGCAGTACGGGGGCCCCACAGGGAACGGTTCTGGCTCCGTTCCTCTTCACCATCTACACTGCAGACTTCTCCCACAATTCCACCCAGTGCTTCCTGCAGAAGTTCTCTGATGACTCTGCAATAGTCGGCCTCATCACTGATGGGGACGACAAGGAGTACAGAGGTCTGACCCAAGACTTTGTGGACTGGTGCCAGCTGAACTACCTCCAGATCAACGCCAGTAAAACCAAGGAACTGGTGGTAGACTTCCGCAGGCACAAGCATTCTCCACTGCAACCACTGAACATCCAAGGTATGGACATTGAGGCTGTGGACAGCTACAGGTACCTTGGTGTTCATCTGAACAATAGACTGGACTGGACTCATAACTCAGACGCCCTCTACAGGAAAGGGCAGAGCAGGCTGTACCTGCTGCGGAGACTCAGGTCGTTTGGAGTGGAGGGCCCACTCCTGAAGACCTTCTATGACTCTGTGGTGGCTTCTGCTATCTTTTATGGTGTGGTCTGCTGGGGCGGCAGCATCTCTGCTGGGGACAGGAAGAGACTGAACAGGGTGATCCGAAGGGCCAGCTCTGTTCTAGGATGCCCTCTGGACCCAGTGGAGGTGGTGAGTGACAGGAGAACGGCGGCTAAGCTGTCATCCCTGTTGGACAACATCTCCCACCCCATGCAGCAGACTGTGACAGCACTGAGCAGCTCCTTCAGTGGGAGACTGCGGCACCCACGGTGTGGGACGGAGAGATTTCGCAGGTCTTTCCTCCCCACTGCTGTCAGACTCCATAGTAAAGACTTTAACTGATCAAGCACACACATCCATACATATGCAATAATACTAAGTGCAATAATCCTTTCTGTCATCGTTGTATTTTTAGTATTTAGTATTTAGTATTTGTATTTGTATTCTATTTTTATCTTATTGTATATTTATTTTATTTTATTCTACTGTATATAGTATTTTATTTTATTCTATTCTGTACAGTTGTGTACTGTATTTATTCTTATTGTATTCTAATTTTTGCCTCATAACTTTTGCACTGTCCACTTCCTGCTGTGACAAAACAAATTTCCCACGTGTGGGACTAATAAAGGTTATCTTATCTTATTAAAAAAGAACGGCTTGGTCATTGAAGAATATCTCATTTCTTTGCCTCAGTTTTGCAGCATTTGGCTGAATCTGAGCACAAGGTGTAGCCGTGTACATCTAAATTTATCCTTCTACTTCTATCAGCAGGCACGTCATCAATAAACACTAGTGACCTGGTTCCACTGGCAGCCATACATGTCCATGCCATACACTGCCTCCACCATGTGAGACAGATGAGGAGGTATGTTTAGGATCATGAACTGTTTCTGTCCTTCTCCTTACTTTTCCCCTTCCTATCATTCTGTTCCAAGCACTTGTATCATCCTTTCTTGTCACAGCAAACCACTGCAGGTCCTCCTTCAACACATCCACTAATCAAAAACACTTAAGATCTTATTTGGTGGCAAAATGTATTTTGCTGCTCATTATATACAGGCAGTTTTTATGTCCAGGTGATCATTGCAGTAAAAGTTTATTTTGTTAACGCTTTAAAATAACTGCTCACATAAGTGCCTGGAGGCATTGCAAGGTGGCAGCAGCAGGTCTCAGCGAGTCTGCATATGTGCACTTGAAAAGCAGATGTGTTGTTTTCAGACCTAAGTTATGTTTGCAAAATTATTCCAAAGTCTGTGACTGGTTTTGTTACTGTGTTTTCACCATTGTATGCCCGAAGGCACATACACGCAAACACGCACACAGGTGGCTGTTGCTTTATGCCACGTTGTGTTCCCCACGGCAACCATGCAGCGGTCTCACACGTACACGCACACACCATCCACTTCTTCTATAGAGGCTTCTTCCCTCCTCACATAACCGTCTGACAGACAGCTTAGAGTATCTGTTATCTTCCTGTACATGAAGCACCACATACCCCAGTGGTTTTCAGCATTTTGGTGGCACATTTACAAAAAACAACATGATTCTCAAGCAAACTGGAATGACCCAAATTTGTTTAGCTTGGAGGAGGAAAAAAAACATAAGCTCATTAGATTTAATGTTAGACATGTGGTGTTGATGTGGACTACATTTCAAACAAAAATGTAAACTTCCTACATTAATGTGGCATCTTTTACTCTTTCTGGAAAATAGTACACTTGAAAGAAAAGTAGACTCGTAATTCAAGCTCGATTCCTGCTTGTTTCCATCGCTTGGTTTTTTCCACCTCTTGGGCCATCCATTATATTGTTGTCATCTCGGTTTTGCCAGTCACTTCATTTTTATTTTATCTTCTCTTATTTGTTTGTGTGCTTGTGTATGTGACCATGACTAACAGGTCACTGCTGTTCAGCACTGCAGCCAATCCCTTTAGGTCCTTGTTTCTGCTGCTTGTTTAGTGACCTTGACAGCTTTTTCCTGTCCCTTTGAGTCTCACTATTCCCACTCTTTGTTCCTGCTCTTTCCCTACATCTTTCTCACAAATTTCTTGAAAATCCCATTCTCTTCTATTCCCTCTTTTCCTCTAATCCACCTCTTTTTTTTTTTTTGCGCTTGTCCTGGTCTTTCTTCTCCTCTTTGCTCTATGTTTAGCTACCTTCTTAGGGTTTTCCATCCCTCTAGGTCAAATCTTTCCTAATCACTTATAGTACCCTCATCTCTCTCTTTCCTTCTTTCTTTCTTTCTTTCTTTCTTTCTTTCTTTCTTTCTTTCTTTCTTTCTTTCTTTCTTTCTTTCTTTCTTTCTTTCTTTCCATCTTCTGCCATCATTTGCTTCTCCTCTATTCAGCCAGGGTGAAAAGTATCATTACAGCATAAACTCTAATGGATTCTGTCAGTATTAAGTGAATGTTGGTGGTTACATAGCGAGTGATGTCAAGCAAATACATATATTAAGACCTTTGGTCATGACAGCCTAGAGACTCTACCACCAAATATATAATTATTTGCTAGGTTCGGCATTCAGTTCGGTTTTGGTTATGGTTTTGTCTTATAATAGTCCATCCATCCTTGCATCCTTTTCTTTCTACTTATCCATCTCATTCAGACTATCCCAGGTGTCATAGGGCAAGAGGATCACAGATAGAGGAAGTGGCTGATATTGAGAAATCTTACCAATGGCTGGACAAATCTGGACTGAAAGACAGTGCAAAAGCACTAATCATGGCAACACAAAGTACTGTCAACATCAAGTAGGCATGGCGTAGATGACCTCTGGGGTTATTTCCAAGGCTTCTGCAGTGGTTATTCATTGTCAAGGTTGCACAGATTGTTTTTGTCTTTTATGAGATGAACACAGACTGTTTTATCCATTGCACCTGCAGCTACACATCTCCTACAATGTAATGTGTTTGATTTTGTCATTATGTGTGGGACGGAGAGATTTCGCAGGTCTTTCCTCCCCACTGCTGTCAGACTCCACAACAAAGACTTTAACTGAACAAACACACACATCCACACATGTGCAATAACACTAAGTGCAATAATCTTTTCTGGCATCGTTGTATTTTTACTCAGTTGTATATAGCATTCGTATTCTATTTTTATCTTATTGTATATTTTTATTCTATTTTATTCTACTGTATATAGTATATTATTTTATTCTATTCTGTACAGCTGTGTACTGTATTTATTCTTATTGTATTCTAATTTTTGCGTCATAACTTTTGCACTGTCCACTTCCTGCTGTGACAAAACAAATTTCCCACGTGTGGGACTAATAAAGGTTATCTTATCTTATCTTATCTTATGAGAAAAGACAGTATTAAGGCTGCGGTGACTGAGTTTTATTTCTTGTGAGTGTTGTAACTCCCACTTGGAAATAAACTCTGAAATCATTTCAAACAGATCAGTTAAGATCAGCATGAGCCAGCAGACTCTTTGACTTGCTTCCTCCCATTCGTCTCTCTCCTCCCCCCATGTCCTCTCCATCCCTCCTCTTTCCAACCTCCCCAACATCCTTTTTCTCTAATTTTCTCCTCTTTCTATTTGTACCTCTATTTTCCCCTTCTTCCTCCTTCTCTGTGTCTCCCGCCTTTCTTCTCACTTACCCGCTCTTCCTCTGCATCTACCCTCCTCTTTCTCTCACTCCTCTCCTAATCCCTCCTCTCCACCCTAATTTAAACTCTTTGAAGTCTTCAATAAGGCTCCATAATAAGCTTCTCCCTCTCCAGGCAAGGCAAGGGAGCAGCCTCTCAGTTCCCTTCTGCCTCTCTGTGAGTGGAGGCATGTTTGTGCGTGTGTGTGTGTGTGTTCGCTGTTTATTAGCATTTCTGCTTGTGAGCTTTCATGCCTGTGTTTGTGGATGTAGCGTACAAGCATGTGTGTGTGCACACTTGTGTCTGTGACAGAGAGAGTAGTGTGAAGCTAAATGCTTAGCAGAGAGCCCTGAGGGGAACTGAGGAGCATATTGTGAGCAGATCAAAATACGACTCAGCTACAGATTAAACTGTATAAGTAGGTTATTGATGCAAAATGTTCTGCAAAAGCTAGAATTCACTTAGAAATTAATGAATTGAAATTAATTGAATTCAACTGAGTTTAAATTTTGAACACTTAATAAAACAAATAATCAAACAAGAGGCGCTTTCATCTTCTCTCAGTAACTACTACAAGTCACATAATGCAGGCTATCAAACAAAACACAGTCAGTATCAAAAAGATATTTTTCATTTGAGCAGGTGCAGGTTTTCATAAAGGAAATCTCTGTACTTTCCTAAGTCCAACTCCCTTAACCCCCACCTGTCCACAACCCTCATAGCATGATTCTGCCACCACCGTGCTTCACAACTGGGATGGTGTTTCGTAGGGAGAACCTGGTTCCCCCTATGCATGATCCAAGATTAAGGTCAAACAGTTGAATGTTCGTTTCATCAACCATAGAACCTGCAAATGGGCTTTTAAGTGGCTTTCACTAATACATAGGTGTGTCTGGCTATTTGGCCTTAAAGTCCAGATGGGTGTAGTGGCACCTATGGTTGTCCCTGTGGAAGTTTTTCCCTCAACCCCTGTGTCTGCCTCGTGTGTCAGTCTACGTGTTCCCTGTTTTATTGAGACAGTCTCACATCCTGTGTTAGTGTGTTCGGTTTTGCTTCCTGTCTCATTTTGTTAGATTAGCTCCAGCTGTGTTCCCACCTGTTCCCCATCCTCTTGCTACCCCTCTGTGTATTTAAGACCTTTGTCTTCCTTTGTTTGTTGCTTCTGCATATCTCCCCTTGTGTTTCCCATGGTCCAGGTTTCTGGTTGCTATTTTCTGTGAGCTTATGTTTTAGTTTCTTCCCAGTTTAGGTTTTGTTAGTTTAGTCATTGTCTCTTTTCACATTTAGTTTGTGTTTTTGTGCCTGCCGCTAATAAAGGCTCACTTTCAGTTTAAGTCCGTTGTCAGTGTCTGCATTTGGGTCCACACTCTCTCTCATCTCCACGGCGTATGTCACAGCAGACGTGACAAGTACAGTTTTGTGAATAGCTTGCAAAATCTTCTGTAACATTTTCACTTTGTCATTATCTTGGATTTTTTTCAAACATGACAAAAGGTGAAAAAAATAAAAGGCTCCAAATGCTCTCAAGCTTTCATTTTATCTTAAAATCTGATCATGATGTCTGGTCGACTTTTCGACGGGTCGAGCATTTTCACAGAGTTTCTGCAATCGCATTCTCCTTTCAAATGGATCTTGGCAGTTTTGAAGGAAGTTAAAACTCTTAGTCTTGGTCACCCATTTATTCAAGACTAAAAGCTGAAGAAGATGGAAGATGCTAACTGGCTATGTTCATGTGGCTGTGTGTGTATGTTCAGTCTTGATAAATGAGCGCATTTACGTAGTGATATTACAATTTAAAAACTGGCAACAAACAGAAAACTGCTGTGCACATCCACACCAGAACAGCTTAGGATTTTAGTGATGCTGAAGGGTGCTGTGGAGATTTGATACCTCTGACTGCATCTAAGCAAAAAATATTCTGACATAATTTAGGCATTTATGTCTCCAGAGAGAACTCACTTCACTGGTGATGGACAACGTGTCAGTGTTTGGTTCATTATGGGAGTCCGTGGCAAGGGTTTGGCTGGTTATCTTTGTCCACTGTACAGTACATCTCTTTGAGCTATGATAGATTAGGGAATGGTTTCAGCACACACACACACACAAACTTGCGCACATGCACATACACACACACACACAAATCTCTCAGCACTTGTTTGACACACACATATAAGTACAAAAATAAGCAAACACACAGTATATGCGCACATCCACACAAATATTCAGATGGCACACAAATACACATTGCCTATTGGCTAACTGTCCGCACACACACACACACACACACACACATACACACACACACACACACACTGCTCCATGGGTTTATCTTCATGATGATAGTAATCAGTATGAAGCCCACTGGCTACAGCAGCAGGCTGCTTGGTAGTCATTACCGTTAGCTTAACTGTTTACACTCGTTAATCAAATTAGCAAGTCACACACAAGCCCCGCACACACTCACACACAAAACTGCACACACACACAAACATGCTTTGCATACACTTTGCTGAAACACACTGGTAAACACACACGCAAACAGGAGATGTAAACATGAAGAAGGGCTCTGAGTTCCATGTGAGATTAATTATCTCTGTCCTAAAGCAGAGACAGTCAGAGACGGGGGGGGTGGAAGGGAGGAGGAAAACAGATCTCCACACTTCTGCAGGTAGAGAGATAAAAATGAGATAAATACAGCGAGAGATGGTGAAGAAGAGAAACAGACACCGGGAGCCGGTGGGTGGTAGACAGATGGGAACAAAGATGTACACAGGAGCTGAGGTCACACCTCTACTTCTGATCTTAAAACTGAAATCTCAGAGTACTCTAAGTATCCAAAAACACAAAAAAAAACAAAAAAAAAAACAGGCAGAACAACAGTGACAACCAGAGCAGGGAGCCCCGAGGCTATAAGAGAGTTTTTAGTGTCTAGTGGTGTCTGCATGTTTTGTCTTGAGGCCAACTTGTTGAGGCAGTGGTGAAGTTTTGATTCCAATGAGGATGGTGAGCAGCAGTGAGACAAGATATGATATAGCCACACTGAGGATCAGTGTATAGATAAAATAGGTATAATTGTAGGTTAAATAGTCAATGAACATTACCTTAAAATCTATAGCTGCCGCTATCAACCTCTCTTTCAGCCATTATGTTAGAACATGTCTGTGAAACACCATACCCCATAAATTTGCTGTATGCAACACTCCCAAAGGCAGCAGTCATAATCAAATCATCAAGCATGAGTATAGAAGGATTTTCTTCTTTTAAATTACAGTCTGAGCTCAGCATGAACATCAGCCTTAAAGCGCTTGGTCATTATTGTCCAGTGACAGTTCTAATAAAGTTTATTTGACCTATGCCCTGACTGTTTACCAAATGACAACAGGCAAGGGGGTTATGAGCTTGATTTGTACAACATTTACAGGAAAAGAAAGAGGCTTGCTCTGGTTCTGAAGCACAACTTCCATTGTTGTGGGGAAGCAAGGAGGCTAATCGCTGGTAGAAAGGTTAGTTTCAGAAATAGAAAGTGGAGAAAGACACAAACTGACAGTTTTAGTGCAGTTAAATTACTGTGGGGGCTACCTGTAATAACCCAAAGATGTGTTAGACTTTACAAAACACAAAGGCATCAGCATAATGGGAGAAAGAAAAAATATGGAAACATTTGTCAGAGCTTTGTAGCACTCACTCACAGGGGAAAAAATAAACTTGGCAAGAAACTCAATCCAATAACAAAAACAGAAATGACTCTGTTTTTTTCCACAGCTTTCCATAAGCACTGAAATGAGAAATGGATTTTAATTGTTTTATGTTTTTTTTTGTTTTTGTTTTTTTGTTTTTTTTTTTGGGGGGGGGGGGGGGGGGGGGGGGCAAAAAAAACAATCAGACCAGTGACGTCACTGCCTCAGAGATTTGATGCATCAGTTTACACTGCATGTTGGAAAATGTTCAGCAGAGGACGATGGTGTCCCCTCGCTCAAGATGTTCTCAGTAAAGATTAATGGAGAATAGGACACACTGTGCATGTGTATGTGGTTGTATTTTTGTGCCTGGTAGCTGCCCTGTATTTGGTTTCTTTATAAAGACGCAGAAAAAGGATAAGACTAACTAAAGCAGCTAAAGCGCAGATTAGCAGGCAGCAAGCTACTTTGTGATCCCATCTTGCAACAGACACGCACCATTTTTATCATGGCCATACATTATATAAATGAACATTTTACCATTTGCACACACACACATGCACATACACAGACAGATTAGCAGGCAACCATTTATTTGCAATATAATCTTTCAATCCAGGACTCGCTGCAGTGAATTTTAGTGACGTTACCATAATGACTGCAAAATCAATTCCCATAGCAGTGCATTATGTGCACATTATACGGCAAGCATTCATTTACAAGTAAATGACTAACTCGGGTCCTGAGGAAAGGGATGCTTCAAAAAAGAGTTAATGTATTTACATACATATTTCACAATACAGTAGATCTTTTTATACATACAGTATACCGGTAAACTTCACTTGAACAATTTGTTTCTATGGTTATCAAGACACTAATTGAACCTACTCTGCATATAAACAGTGCTTTCTTTTAAGCTCAATATAAAAATGGGAGTTTCTAAGGCACTCTTCTGATTCTGTTCTTAAACACCTGATCCTTCTCTGGTATTTTACAAAGTTATATAGCATGCACTCGCTGCCCTCTTTATTAGATGAACTCTTTTACTTTAAGACCTATCTTCATGGCACAGATTCAACAAGGTGCTGGAAACATTCCTCAGAGATTTTGGGTCCATATTGACATGATAACATCGCATGATGCACATCCATGACATGAATCTCCTGTTCCGCCACATCCCAGTGATGCTCTACTCGATTTAAATCTGGTCACTGTGCAGGCCATCTGAGTACAGTGAACTCATTGTTTTTGAAACCAGTTTGAGATGATTTGAACTCTGTGACATGGCTCGTTATCCTGTTGGAAGCAATGGTCAGAAGATCGGTGCACTGTGGGATGGACATGGTCAGCAACAAAATCCACGTAGGCTGTGGTATTTTCATGACGCTCAGTTGTTCCGGAGCGTTACAGAGTAACAGTGACAGAGTTACTTTTGCCTTCCTATCAGCTTGAAGCAGCCTGGTGATTCGCCTCTGACCTCTGACAGCAACAAGGCATTTTCACCCAGAGAACTGCTGCTCACTGAATATTAAAGATAAAACTATCTTTTTCAGACTATTCTCTGTAAACCCTAGAGATGTTTGTGTGAGAAAATCCCAGTAGATCAGCAGTTCTTGAAATACTCAGACCTCAATCATGCCATCACTTTCTAGATTGTAACCCAAACATCACTGACATCTCTGAAAAATATATATATTTAATATAGTTACACGCCTCATAATTATGCCAGATTATCCTGATTTTTTCATTAATCCTCAAGTAATGAGGTTGATTTGCTGCGTCGCATTTTGCAGAGTTCCTTGTTATCCTTTTCAAAATCCAGCACTTAACTTCTATTCTGTGCAGCATTCTGGGTTTTTTCTTTTATTATTCCAATAAAAATGTATATTCTTTAATAAATGGTTTAATTTATACCATTTTCGGAAGCAAATACTTGCAGGATGTTTTTTTTTTATATTGACGTACTATTTTATATTATCAGTGGCTGTGAAATGTGGGGCAAACATCCCCCTTTTCGGCATGTAGTGGCGTTGTTTATTGCATGTTTACAGCTATGACACATTCATATATGCATGAATGCACTCAAACATAAGCACACAGATGAGTGTAGACACAGAGACCATAAACTCACCCAGACACAGAAACACACGCAGACTGCAAAAAACATAGACGGAAACCCTGCCAGGCGCTGAGAAAACAGATAGTGAAAGAAAGGTAGCGAGGAGATAATGAAACAAGACAAGAAGAGCTGGATAAAACACAAGTGGAGGAAAGTGGAGGTTAAAAAAAATGCGCGCGCACACACACACACACACACACACACACACACACACACACACACACACACACACACACACACATACACACAGACAGCAAGAGGAAGGTAATTCCAACGTAGAGAGAGAAGAGAGAAATGTTAAATAGGTGGAAAGAATAAGAAAGTTATACAATTAGAAGGTAAAACTTGAAGTAAATAAAAGAGATAAAAGGACATCATCAACAGAGAGAAGATAGGTGTTGTAAGAACACTTAGTTCTTACAACAGTTTTATGCTTCCAATCTGAGGCTATTCATTCATTCATTTATTTATTTATATAAATACATCCTTTTTAAATAGCTATCAGATTTATTGACCAAATAAATAAGTTAGAAATGGGTAATCTATTTGATGATGATACTTAATATTACAATCTGCTTTCTGTGAAACAGCAACACGCTATGCAGCCAACACTTGTTAAATTAATAATGCCACCTATTGACCCACAGTGGTTTAGACAAAAGCATGACAAACTTTTTATAGCATACTGTTTGTTTAAACTGTTTTTCTTTGATGCTATATTTTTCCTAATAAACACACACATGCCAGATATTGTTAGTAATATGGCTACATTTAGTTTTCTCCTAAATTCCAATGTATTTTAAATACTAATGAAAAGGTGCAGTTCATGGCTAAATTGATCATGTTGTTTCTCAGGGCAATATGTTAGGAGTGGATAAAAAGCCTGACGGACTTTTTAGAGTGGAGCTCAAACATTGTATGTTTTCTTGCATGGATCCGTAACATGGTATATACAGCCTTAAAGTCTTAAGATATGCTTAATTTCTGTATATTTTGTTACAAAATTAGAGTTTATTGAAATGTGCAAACATACATGGATTACAGTATATATGATAAAGAGTTTGTATAATTCTACTGAGCTTGAAAGTTGAGATTTGGTGTAACTATCTTTAGTCTTCATCACAGCCTGAACTCTCATAGGCAAACTTTCTGGTAATTCCTTTAAGTAGTCTTCGGGAATAGTTCTCCAGGATTCATGAAGGACATGCAAATCTCTTTTTTGGATGTTGGCTGCCTTTTTGTTCCCTTATCTGTCAAGATGTCAAAGTAAGTTTTTTGCTGCATTGGCAGTCTGTTTGGGATCTTTGAAAAATGATGGAGTTGCTTTAGATGAATATATTCCAGATGGTACAGCAAGATGGATCAAAATCTGAAGATACATTTCTGTGTTCACATTTCCATCAATTTTGACAAGCTCTCTAACACCACTGGCTGAAATCCAGCCCCAAACCATGACAAAGCCTCCACCGTCAAACCTGTTGCCACTAATTTTCAGTTCAGTTCTTGTGTAACTTAGCACACCTCAGCCTTTTCTCCCTGATTCCCTTCCTTAAGAACTGCTTCTTGACAGCCACCCCTCCACTGAGACCATTTCTGATGAGGCTTCAGTGAACAATAGATAGATCACCTGAAATGCCTTCAGGTCCTGTGTCAAGTCTTTGATGATTTTTTTTTCCTGACAGGACAAGATACTGTTCATCTAATGTAGATAGTTTTGTTTAAGCGTGTCACTTTTTTTGTCCTCCACTTTTCCTGTTTGTCAAAAAATTGAGGAAACACTGCACACCATGCTAAGTTATGCCAAGCTTTCAACAAATACCTGTTATAAGAAATGAGGCGTAACAGTAAAATCAATTAATGAGGACAGGTTGTTTATTTTTAAACCCTTAAAGGTGACATTCCCTCTTTATCTTGTGGTAATAATGCAGGTCAGAAATACAGTGTAACAAATTTGTCTGATTTCAGTCCATTTTAACATATGCAGTTTTGTTGAATTACGATTTTGGATGTATGTTTTCAAAGGAAATGGGGTTTTTTTGCACAGGGAAAAAAGCTACAGTGATTAACAGTATTGGTTTTTCACTCAATTGCATATTACAACCAGAGTGAATAGTCAAAACGAGGCAGGTAGCGGCGGATCAGTAGGAAGCAGTCAGAAGAGACAGAGTTGTTGTGCTAATTGTAGTCTACCCCTGGTGTGGGTGGAAATGAGATCCTGAAATAACTACTTCCTGGTTCTATTTGCAGCTGAGGTCAGCAGCGGAGGAGTACATCATGCTGATAGGTGTGATGTGGCTCTGTCGGTTTGACCCTCACCTGCCGCGTATCCTTTACTCAAACCCTGGAGGGCGAGTGTGTCAGTGTGTGTAAGCAGACATGCATACATGCAACACATGTGTCCAAATACAAACAAGTAACTGTTACAATGTGTCCACGGTTCGAGTGGGCGACCTTGACTGAGAACAGAAGGAGACACAACCACACACACACACACAGACACACAGACGTGCCTCACTAGAAATATATAGTTCTTTGTGTTTAGTTTTTGAGGAGTTTTTTTTTAAATGCAAACGCACAGAAATTCTCTCATACGTAGGATTTGGTAAACTTCCAAGACACACCAACATACGCTTGCACACACACCTCACCTATTACCAAATCATTATGTACAAATAGCTAAAAGAGTACAGAAATAACTTAACCTTGCAAGCTGACACACACAAACATATTCTGTCGCTCTCTCTCTCAATTTGCATCTGACACACACACACACACACACACACACACACACACACACACACACACACACACACACACACACACACACAGTATAGGCTTTAGCGTGGCATTGAGTCATCAACCCTCTGCTGTTAGTCTTCCTCTTCCCTTCACTGCAGGGTCTTTGGTGCTGTGAAGGTCATGCAGACTAATGAACCTACATGAACACGTGCACACCTACACAGTGCACATACAGTACTGTGCAAAAGACGCACAGATACCACCTGGAAGGCATCTGATTGGTTCAAAAATGCACTACAACAACCCTAAACATGCAGCCAATACCAGCTTCAGTGGCAAGAAGAACAAAAAGTTCTGCAGCAGATGGTCCAACTTCTTCAGAGTCCAGATTGCAACATCATGACTTCAATCTGGGATTAGAGCAGCTTGAAGACCAGAATAACTGTGGCAGGTTCTCCAAGTACCTGGAAATACTGAGTGCATGTTCTCACCACTAAATTTTGGTTTTGTAAAAGTTTCACTTAAAGTCACTGAAATAATAAGTAAAACCTATTTATAACATTGTTTTTGAAATCCTCCTTGCTCTGCTTTTAGAGATCTGAACCTTTGCTCTCCACTCTGCCTGCCTACGTCACATGTGCCGCATGTACCTCATTCAGCTCTTAACATGTTGTGTGAGTTCAAATTTATATTTTCTTTATGTAATTATACAGACTGTGCAAAAGCCTTTAGCACTGGGATTAAAGTGAGCCTGCTTTAAGAAATAATTAGATTTTCTTGTTCCTGAAGGTACTGTGGCTCTTTGGCACTCTTGTATTATCGGGAGTCTTTATCAAAGTACTATACCTTTGTACTGCATTTGCACATGCTTTGCAATCATGTGCTGTGCATAACTGTAGCAGTGTGTGAATTAGATTTAAGTGAGGAATGAAAATAGCCGGTTATGGTTAGACACAGCTGTGAAGGTCAAGGTTAGGATAACTGGCTGGGGATTGCATTATGCCGGTAAATATCCCCACAAACATAGCCATACACACTTGTGTGTTTGTTAGGGGCCTGGTTTTCTCCTGCAGGCTGGTTTGAATCGATAGCATGGGAAAGTGCTGAAATAGCAGCCTGATGCATACACACACATGCGCACACACAGATATACAGATACAGAAGGGTGAGTCACTTGAGCAGAAAACATGAACAAGAATGCTGACTTCTGAAATAAGGCAAACATAGAAAGGAAGAAAGAAAGAGCCAAGCTTTTAATGGTGGGAGTATTTGCTGTGCACTTCTCATAATGTGCTGCTAATTCTTTTCCCTTTTTTCTTTTCTTTTTTTTTTTTTTGTTATTATTTATTTTATTTTATTTTCGGTTGTTACAGACGGGACAGACATGACTGGGAGAAAGAAAGATGAAGGAAAAGAAAAACAGAAGGGAAGAGGGACAGTGAGAAAGGGCACTTAAAAAGAGAAAGAAGAACAAAAAAATCTCCTGGATCACCTGTTGAGAGAAAAAGAATAGAAAACAAGCAAAAAAAACAGAGCAACATACTAAACACAACACCATCATGTTAATCTAGCTAAGTGTAAACAGCAGTAAATACTAAATATTGAATGTTGTTGTGTAGCAAGCAGGGCCAACAGCGCACAATGTGCTTGGAACTAGCAGCCAATAGAGGTGTAGTTTATGTACAGTATGAACAGTGAACACCCGTGTGCCCACCTGTGTGGATCAGCGTGCTTGTATTCCAAAGGTTTCCCCATGTAATGGTCTGCTAGAGGATGTAGAGAGCCATAGCCCTGTCCCCCAGGGCATGAAGCAGGCATGGAGGAGATCCAGGCCCCAGACATCCAGAGGCCCCAGAGTGCGAGAGCCCAAGGAGGACCACCGGAGGGGCATCCGTGCCACCCTCCTGGGAAGAGCTGACGAGAGCCCCAGATGAGGGGTCACCCAGTAGCCACGGAGCAGAAGCCAGAGGGGGCTGCAGTGGCGTGCCCGCCGGCTCTGTGAGGGCCCCCCTTTGCCCCGGAAAAGGCCTGACCGAGCAACAGGAAACAGGCCCCGCCAAGTAGTCACCGGGAGTGAGCTGGTACATACCTGAGCGCCCAGCCCCGGACACCAAGAACCACCAACGCACCAACCCCTGAGGGCATCAGTTACTGGCAGGGAGTGCGGTGAGGGGAGATAGGCCTTTGGAGGGCCTGGGAGTTCCCAGAGAGGTGGAGTGTAAGACCCGACCTGACATATAGACACACACAGACACAAACATGCATTCCCATCCTCATGCACACATATACAAATACTCAGCACTCACTCAACGTAGGGATAGACATACATGGACACAATCGCACTCCAGGTACCCTCGCCCCTGGAGGGGGGAAACGGCACCTAGACCCAGGAGATGTTACCCTTTCCCCCGGGTGGAGGCAAGCAGACCGCCCCAGGCTCCACAGCAGCAGGGAGGCCCCGCATCCCAGATCCCAATCGGACGGCCAACACCTCCTTCCAGCCCCCCCGTCCCGATGGCTAGGAGAGAACAGGGGTGTGTGAAGACCCTAAACCACCCTCCTCTCACTCATGTGTAGTGTTGCTGCGTGTTGTTCTAAGGTGCATTTAAAACACGGGAGAGCATGGTGCTGCTGCCAGAGAGCAGCAGGTGTTAGCACGGCCCCTCCCGAGACAATGTCTACATGGATTTAAAATTGAGAGGTGGGCACCAGAGGTGGGGTTGAATACACAGACCGTCCACTGGATGCCGTTAACGTGCCCACTCTCAAGGCCCTATATGTATGTGTTATGAGAGTGTGAGTAATGTGGAGGTCTAAGTTGTGGAATAAAATTGAGGCTCAGGTGGCCAGAAGGGGACGGGGGTGGGATGCCTCCCCTGCACCCTGGTGACACACCCACACCCCAAGGCCCTACTTATGTGGGTGGGTGTGTTGGAGTGGGAAGAGGGAGGCAGTCGGGGATGGGGAAGAAAAGAAGGGAGGAGCAAGATGCCCCTCTCTGGGGCCAGCTCCCCCGCTGACCCCAGTAGGCACCCCCGTCCTTCGGCACCCACCAAGGCAAGGGAACCCAGGCCCATCTAGACCGGGGCCTATGGCAGCAGGACCGCCCAGCCCCGCAGGACCCAGGGCAGCCCACCCGACCCAACCGCAGAGGAAACTGTACCCACCCTAACATTCAGTCATCTCCCAGACTGCACAAGACAGTAGACACCCAGGTTAAGTTTATTCTCCACCTCTCCTATGACTCTCCCCCACCTTCAGAGTGGACTCCTGCAAGGATGGAACAAACTCCCTGTCAGTTGAAGAGCCCCCTAGTTAGGAAGATGCGCCAGAGGACCCTGGCGCCAGGGCTGAGCCCCCGTGCATCCCACCCGCCCACGACCTCGGCGACACACCAACAAGGACCGAAGCCCCCAAGGCCCTCTAAGAGCAATCAGAGCCACTAACCAAGTTATGACCACAACTCCTGGGTTAAGCCCTCCAGGGATAACGTCCCTAGGGATTCTCCAGACGCCCTAAGCCCGTCCCAACCTCCACATCAACCACAATGGCGAAGGCGGGACCAAACTACGACCCCCCACCCCCGCTAGGTGATGGAGCCAATCAGAGGAGCCCAGAGGGATTGATCTAATGTGGTGGCAGAGGCTGTCTTGAGACCAATGTGATCTATTAGATGGTTTCTATATTGGCTAGAATTAAGATTATTTTGTTTTTCCAGTTCATGAGAACCATTTTCTTGGCAATGCATAGGGCAGTAAAAACCATGTGGACTGTATTAGTTTCTGTAGTGACATCATCCAATTTGCCCAACAAGCACACTAAAGGGGAGGTTGGAATTTTACATTTGAGACACTTTGATAAGTCTTCACATATCTCGCGCCAAAACTTCTGCACTGGTGGACAGAACCAAAGAGCGTGGATGTAATTGTCTGGTGTATTGCCTTGACAGTGTGAGCAGTTGTTGGAAGATGTAAGGCCCATCTTGAACATCCGATGACCTGTATAGTGCACTCCATGTAGTATTTTGTATTGTATTAATTGCAGACTGGGATTTCTAATCAATTTAAAGGTTTTTAAGCATATCTGAGACCAGAGGTTTTGGTCTAAGCCGACTGACAAATCTGCTTCCCACTTTGCAATAGGAAGGGATATTGATTCATCTATTTTAGAAAGTGTTCTGTATATTTTAGACAATAATTTGGGGGATTTAAGAGTAAGAAAATGTACTGGTGGTGTTTGCAATTCAACTTGACTGAGGTTAAATTTCTTTTTTACTATAGATTTAATTTGTTGATATTCTAAAAAATCTTTTCTTGTTGATCCCATATTGTATAACTAGTCTGTCAAATGGAATAAAGTCTGTTCCTTCTAATATATGTTCTAAGTATTTAATTTCTTTACAACTCCTTTCTGGAAAATTAATCATATTATTGTTTTGTAATATGTCAGGGTTATTCCAGATAGGTGTACGTTTACATGGGATTAATGAAGACTCCGTTATTTTTAGAAACTCCCACCATGCTGTCAGAGAAAAGCTGATGTTGATGCTTTTAAAGCATTCATGTCTTTTGATGTTTGAGCTGATAAATGCTAGGTCTGAAATCTCTAGATCCTTGCATAGTGCCTGTTCAACATCTAGCCAGGGCTCATCTAAGAAGGTATGTTTTGACCATTCTGAGATGAACTGAAGCCTGTTGGCTAAGAAATATTGTTGAAAATCAGGCAGATCTAATCCTCCTTTATCCTTGGTTCTTTGTAGCGTTTTTAAGCTGATATGTAGGGGTTTATCTTTCCAAAGGAATTTAGAAATATACGAATCCAGAGATCTGAACCAATCTTGTGATGGTTTGTTCGGGATCATTAAAAGTAAGTAATTTATTTTTGGCAAGATCATCATTTTTATAGCGACCCTTCCCATGAGTGATATGGGTAGAGATTTCCATCTAGTCAGATCGCCTTCTTCTTTCTTTAGAAGTGGGATGTGTGGGAATTTAGTTAAGTCTGAAAGCTTAGGAGAGACATTAATACCTAAATATTTAATATTTCCAGATTGTAGTGGGGCAGAAGAAGAATTATGGAAGGAGCAGTTAATTGGAAGAACTGTAGATTTTGACCAGTTAATTGAATAATCTGAAACTCTTGAAAACCAGTTTATTAGAGTAATTACCACAGAAAGGTTGGTTTGTGAGTTTTGGAGAAAAAGCAACACATCATCCGCATAGAGACTTTTTATGTTTTACGTTCTTACATTTTATGTCCTTAATTGTTGTAGCCTGTCTAAATGCTGCTGCTAGAGGTTCGATAAAAATTGCAAAAAGTGAAGGGGAGAGTGGGCATCGCTGCCTGGTGCCCCACAGGAGACAGAAGCTGGAGGATGTCTGGTCATTTGTTCTGACACAAGCTGTTGGGGAATTATATAATATTCTTAGCCAGTTTATGAAAGAGTTTCCAAAACCAAATTTGTGTAAAGTTGCAAATAAAAATTTCCAGTTAACTCTGTCAAATGCTTTTTCTGCATCTAGAGATAATATTGTGGTTTCAATGTTTTTACTGTATGAGTAGTCTATTAAATTAAGTAATCTATGTGCGTTTGTTGATGAGTGCCTACCTTTTATGAAACCAGTTTGGTCAGGATGAATTACAAAGGGGGTTATCTTCTCTAATCTTTTTGGGAGGGCTTTGCAGATTATTTTGAGGTCTGCATTTATAAGGGATATTGGATGATAGCTTGCCTGGTTTTAGCAGGAGACTAATGTTGGCAGAATTCATATTTGGTGGTAGTCTGCCATTTTCCTTGATTTCCTGCAACATTCTGTGGAATACTGGTGCAAAAATTGTCCAGAATTCTTTGTAGAATTCTGCAGGGTAGCCGTCTGGACCTGGAGCCTTATTACTGGGCATACTTATCAGGGCTTCCTGGAGTTCACCTGGCGTCAGTGGCGAATCCAGTGCCATTGCTTGACTGTCTAGTAATTTTGGAAGAGTTACGTTGTCAAGAATCTGATCAATTTCATTTTTAGACGGGTTTATTTGTGGTGAATATAGAGTTTCATAGAAATCCCTAAAAATGTTGTTTATTCTTCCAGGGTCATATATTGTGTTTCCAGATAAATCTTTAACAGCACATATAGTTGTTTTTTCTTTATTTATTTTTAACTGGTTAGCTAGAAATCGACCTGATTTGTTACTGTGTTCAAAATTCTGCAAGCGAAGTCTTTGTACTAGGAATTGTGGGTTTTTTTATTAATAATTTCATTTAATTCTAGTTTTGTTTTGCATATTTTGTTCATTATCTCTTTATCTTGGTCGCACGCGTAGGATTTGATGGTTTTTTCTAGTTCCTGAATATTTTTGTTTTCTTCTTTCTTTTTGTGTGATGAGAAAGAAATTATTTTAACTCTCATCACAGCTTTCCCTGCTTCCCATAGAACAAAAGCTGATGTTCCGGGAGTGTCATTAAAGTCTAAATATGAAATCCACTCTTTTTAAAAATGTTTAATAAAGGCTTCATCTTTGAGCAGCGATGTATTGAATCTCTAGTTTTTACTTGGTGTAGCATTCTTCTTATGTATTAGTGTTAAAGATACAGGAGCATGATCGCTGACAGCTATAGAGTGAATCTCATTGTCTGAAATATCGCTCAGCAGTGAGCTACTGACTAGAAAATAATCCAGAAGGGAGTAGGAGTGAGGGACATGTGAGAAGAAAGAATATTCCTTACTGTTGGGGTGAAGGGAGCGCCATGCATCGCAAAGACCAAAGTCACTCATATACTGTTTGATTATATTTGTGGACTGCCAATTGCGCTGAGTTCCTGTTGTGTTGAGCCTGTCCATTTCTTCATTTAGTCCAAGGTTGAGGTCGTCTCCAAGAATAAGTGTGCAATCAAGGTGTTCAGAGAGTGCACTAACAAATCCGTGGAAGAATGAGGGTTCATCAACATTTGGACCATATATCCTTACAATACATAGCTTTTTGTTAAATACTGATAATTTAATAATAAGGAATCTACCCTCTGGATCTATAACTGTATCGAGTACTGTAAAATTAACATTTTTATGTATTAAAATTGCTACTCCCCTTTGTCTAGAATTATAACAGGCTGCAAACACATTAGGAAACTCGGGTGTTTTAAGTTCGTTTAAACCTGTGACAGGCCTGTGAGTCTCTTGTAATAAAACAACATCTGCCTGTAGTTTTTTAAGCTGGTTAAATATCTTTAACCTCTTTCCTCTGGTGCCAGCTCCATTTACATTCCATGTGACAAACTTTAGTGTGCCCATAATTGTGTGTGTATGTCTAATGATGTACGCTGGGTGTTTCGTTTAGACGGGTGAAGAGAATGTGGAAACATCACTTGTTTGTAAATAGAAAGAGAAAAAAATGTGTGGTGAGAGGCTCCATAAGTCTGACTATGTGTGTGTATATTCACTAATATGAACAAGCGTGGCTTGCGTGTGTCCTATAAGTCTGTGTGTTCTGTGAGGGTGTTGTAAACGTGCTGCCATTGAGCGCATGTGTTTGCGTGATCGTGGTGTGTGAATATGCAGAAATAGAGGGTGTTGTTTGTAGGTAAGTGGAGAATTAGGTGATCACAGCAGTGAAAGAAAAGAGAAGAAAAAAAACACGAGAACGGTGAGCGACAACAACAAAAAAGAAAAGAAATGGAAACATTCCAATTAAAGCAGTGACGGAGGGTGACGGTGTTATATCTGCTATGACATCATACTGATATTACAAGGTTAAACCCATTTTAAAGGAGAAAGTGTGAATGAATAAGAAAAGAGTGTAGCGGGTTCTTATCTGGAGTGCAGTCAATATAACCATGGAGTGGTGCCGGGGTCGCGGTAGAGCTGTCCGTCCACGTAGATGACAGCGCGGGAGCCTCTCTGGATGAAGCTACGTTGAACTGGGAACAGGACCTTGCGTCGTTCCAGGATCTCTTTGGGGAACTGGTCGTTCACGCTGAAGTCCATTCCTTTCAGCTCCCTGCGGCGACTCTTCACCTGTTCCTTCTGTTTGAATTGGCCGAATTTGGCCACAATAGGCCGTGGTCTCCCAGTCGGCGACCTCGCGGCCCCCAAGCGATGCACTCTTTCGAAGGCGATGTTCTTTACGGTGTCCTCCGCCAGCTTCAGGTGGATTTTAATGAAGCTTTTCACTGTTGCTTCTGCGTCCTCTCCGGCAGATTCTGGAATACCAGAAAACACAAGGTTGTCTCGCATGCTACGGGCTTGTAGATGATAACGGATTCTTTTATTTTTTTATTTTCTATGCTTAACTGGGTCACGTTATCGGTGAGAGATTTGACCGACTCCCGTAGCGTGGAATTTTCAGCGGCAAGCGTTTCCACCTGCTGCTGGCTGAATTCCAGGGATTCTCTCAGAGATTTAAATTCCCGGTGTAAAATCTCCACCAGGGACAGCCTCGCGTCGAAACTGGACAATCGCTTGTCGATTGACTCCAGGATGTCTGCAATGTCTTTGCCGGCAGGCGATGTTGTACCGGGGGAGTCTGCCAGGCGACATCTCTTCGATGACGGTGTCTCAATTTTGGCCGGGGAAGATGCACTCTGAGCCTTCTTCATTACTAAATCTTGGAAGCACCGGTCGATGTAATCTTGGAGAGCGTCTAAACTCTCCTCGTTGTCCTCCAGGGTGTTAGAGATGATAGGACAGATGCTGTTAGTTATATGACAATTGATTAGTTTATTTGGCAATACTGAAGCTTAAAGAAACTTTGTTAAATTCTAGCTACCATTCGCTTTTTTTCCACCAAATCTCCGGCGTCTGACATCACCTACAACATGGGTCTCTTACCTTTTCCCGTCACTTCCGTCACTTACCTCCCATCTCCTGTCTGTGTACCCTTCTCCCTTTTTGTATTTATCATGCGGCGTTAGTGCTCTCAGCTTTCACCTTCACTTGACATCCATTTTTTTTAATGACCGCTGTCGTTAGTGTGGCAGAAGACAGAGTAGGAGGTTCCACCCCACACAGGGTCCATTGAGGCTGTAGATGAATCACACTTGGTTAAAGAGTGACTACGTTGATGGTGTTAATAAAACCAAGTTAATGTGTTGAGCATGTAAGAGGGCGGGTTGAGGAATCTGAAAGATTACACTGTAAACCTGCTGTCTTACATTAATGTTGTTTGCAGCTATAATGGGTGGTGTGTGTGGTAACCATAATGTTAATGGTTGTCTGGTAACAGTTTAGTGTTGAGTGAGGTGCTCGTTGAGGAGTGGTGGCTTATTTTCTGTGGACTGCTACCATCCTTTTGTCTAATATTCCCCTTCATACTGTCACATCTTTTAGGGCATTTTGCAAGGTCATGAGGATTAGAAAGAAAGCAGAGAAAGCAGTTAAGAAGTTATGTCCTCTGTTTGGACTTCACGCCTCCGTTTGGCCTTCTTAGTGGCTAATTCAAAGCTTTTAAAGGTCAGTGCAGCACAAAGGTAAGCATCCCCTTAATGTCTCAGATTATATTAAGACAGGTGTGGAGAGGCTGGGCATTTTGACATGTTTAAGTAGGAATAGCTGTAAATAATGACAATAATCAAAACTGGCTGACATTTATGTAGGTGCTTCAGTTTCAGGGTACTGGTAATGTGCATACTGGCTCACTGCCACACTTAGATAGGACAGATAAAGTATTTACCGAAAGTATTCACTCACGTATACAAATTATTAAATTCAGGTGTTGCAATCTCTCCCATGGTCACAGGTGTATAAAATCAAGCACCTAGGCATGCAGACTGCTTCTACAAATATTTGTGAAATAATGGGTTGCTCTCAAGAGCTCAGTGAATTCCAGCGTGGTACCGTGATAGGATGCCACCTGTGCAACAAGTCCAGGCATGAAATTTCCACACTACTAAACATTTCACAGTCAGCTGTTAGTGGTTTAATAACAAAGTGGAAGCAACTGGGAATGGCAGCAACTCAGGGTCAGTGGATGCTGAGGTGGAGAGACTACAAGCCAGTTACAAAACAAGGTCTGTAAATACATGAATGAGTTTGGTGTGGAAGAACTTGACTGGCCTGCACAGAGTCCTGATCCCAATCTGATAGCACACTTTGAGATGAGTTAGAGTGGAGACTGTGAGCCAGGCCTTCTAGTCCAACATCAGTCTTTGACGTCATAAATGTGCTTCTGGAATAATGGTCAAAAGTTCCCATAAACACACTTCTAAACCTCATGGAGGTTCACTGAAGAGATAAAGTTGTTATAGTTGCTAAGTTTGTATCTACATCATATCAAACCCTTTGGATCAAGAATAGGATGTTTCAAGTTCATATGCATGTGAGGGCTGATGAGTGAATACCTTTGGCATAAAGTGTACTTTGTCACTGTTATTTGTTATTTTTCTAAGACTTTAGATAAAAATGTTCTGCTGTGTAACATGCTTGTTTAATACTGAATAATGTTTTGTAATAAACAACAATTCGAAAAACTAGAGAAAGTCTTACAACTTGATGAGTTATCAATATGATGTGTTAAGATACATGGCAAAAGCAAAACGCATGGCTATTCTTGTGAAACTTTTGATGAATTGTTAAAATTTCCATGCTTCCTATTATATTGCATTAAAAAAGATTTCATTTAACCATGATGGGAAGTCAAGTAAAGGAATAATTGTTTATTACATACTAGAAACAGCTGTCGACTTGCGGTTTTAGCTCTGTGTTGGGTCCACATGTAACATGTGAACACACCAAATTTGGAAGGATAACTTCCCATCTCTGGAAATGCAACCGTCCAAGAAGCACACTAATGCACAGATGGTATGTAGGACATTATGTTGCCGTGTTGGCGTCTTTCACTTTGACTCTATAGACTCACCCTATGTGTGTGTGTGTGTAACTCAATGTCATAGCAGAAAAAACACTTACAGCACAGGTACCCCATGACAAATAGCATCCTTACTGTTCTGTTCTTTTTCTGGGCAGCTAATAGAGTGCTGATAACAAAAAATAAATATGTAAATATCATAATGTTGCAAATGTTGGGTGGAAGATTTCCACGTTGAGTCTGATTCCTGTGCTCCTGCAGAACCAGATGTGGGCTCCGCTTACAGCCTTACCCACCAGTATCACCAGTAAATCCGGTGCATGGTAGGGGTTTTTGTTCTTTTCATTCCACATACTGTAAAGTGATTCAACAGGCGCGAGCTTAACTCCAGCAACAAGAGTCCTAGTCAACAGTGTCTGTGTGTTTCTCTGTGTGTGGGGGTGGATGGATGTGTGCATGTGTATGTGTGTCAGCGTGCAAGTGGTTGGCGCTATTAAACATTCACCAGCTCACTCAGCTGCTGCTGTTGCTGCTGTTAGGTTCCCAATCTGGGTCAAGTCTCCCTCCTCTCCTCCCCGAGCTACCTCTACCCCTCCACCCCGCCTCCTTCCCTCTCTATCTCTCTCTTGCCCACTCACTCGGTCTCTTTCTCTCTCTCCCTCTCTCTTTCTGCTCAGCTCCCTAAGTGCTTTCTCTCTGTGTCTGTTTCATTTCCTCTTCTCCCTCTTTCTCCTCCCACCTTCTCTCTTTCTCTTTTGCCCATTTCTCTTGTCTCCTCTTGCTCTCTCTAAGGGAGTATTTGCTTAACTACACAGCTCAGAGGCAAGCCCATGCTCTCTTCCAGTGTCCAAGTCAAATAAAAGACTCTTATAAATTTTTGAGTGACACGATGAATAATTTGGTATTTTTTTATGTGGGGTTTTCAGCATCAGATTTTTTTGCACTTCTTTGCTAATGAGGCATTGTGTTCAGGCAGAGCACCTACATGGCATCAGCTGCTCCATTCATGCTTCACCACAAGTGGCTCCTTCATCAAGGGCTTTGCTATCACTTAACTAATAACAGAGCTTATTCTAGTGTCACAGACAGTTTCACAGCCACTCTTGCTGCTAAATGCAACAGAGATTATCATGTTTGAAGCTGATTTATGTGGCAACAAATATGATGACTTTTAAAAAAACATGTTTTTGTTTGGTTTTTCTTGTTTTTTCAAATAAACTGGACAGTGGAAAGACCAGGACAAGGTGGGCCTCGGGGTGGATTCATATCCAGTGAGCTAAACCAACACCCAAGATGATGATGGCTTTAGTAATTGCGGCTTTTGAAACAGCAGCATTATTGCTGTGCTGTGTTTCCTCACGACAACGAGGAGAAACAGCAAGTGTCCTTGTTCTTGCAGAGTCTCTAAATGTAGCATTAAATGGAGCAATAATAATCAACCTTAACATTCTTTATGTAATTTCAGAGAATAAACAATAAATGCTGTTGTCGCGCATGTACACGTGCATACAAAAACATACATTTCGGTAAATGAGTGAAGGACATTTCAGAGCAGGCCGCTAAACAATAAATAAAACATATCGGCGTCTCCCGTCGCTGTAAGTGCAAGCACCGCTGCTGCTGACACATCAGATGTGCTGCCTGCAGTGCACCACAGAAGTTGGGAATTAGGAGTTACAAATAACATATGTCATGATGATGTCTGGACTTTTAGTTGGACTTGAGCTTAGTTTTCCCTTCTGTCTTCATGACTGTCACCAGCTCGACACATTGTGCTTGGTAGTGAAACCATTTGATTGACACTGCTGTAGAAATAATACGGGCTTGCCTTTTCAGCTCACTTATTTTCTGGCCCCGCAGCTGTCCTTGGAGCAGTTTTGTCTTCTTGCTAAAACAATAAATCATCCACTGTAAGCGAACCACATCGCCTTTGGCCGAACAACGATGAACACACATGCACATGACTGCACAAAGAATTTAAACATAGACGTGCTCGCAATATCGCTGCAACCATCCGACTGAGTAAAGCTGTTGAACTCACATTTTAACATCCCTACTGTGTAACGTACGCAAGCTACAGGTAAGATACGTTGCACACTGTGTCTCCTGAATGCATCTTACATATTAAAGAAGTTCTTTAGCCATTAGGTTTCCTAGCAGCATCCATCCTGTTTCCTCCTGCAAATGTTTTAAATATGTTTTTCTTGCCTGAATATTGTTGTTTGGTGCGAAGAAGCATTAATAATAATGGCATAAATGTGTAAAGCTGCTATCACAGTATGTCAGCTGTCAAGAAATAAATAAAAATAATAATAAAATGTTATCTGTTTGCAGCAGCATGCATGAGAAAAAACTGCAAAAGAACAGAAGAAAGAGAAACAAGGAAAGGAATCATTCCCCAGCTATCTCACTACATCAGTATTGTCTGTTGTATATATTTATTTTTGCTAATGGCATAATCACTAAGTCATGACAGGAAACTCCTTTCTGCAGCTTTGCATTTCATTAACTGCTTGGTGATAAATTGAGAAATTTGAGCTCAACATCTCCCCTC
The DNA here is from genome assembly GCF_057382185.1 of Mchenga conophoros. Classification (NCBI taxonomy): domain Eukaryota; kingdom Metazoa; phylum Chordata; class Actinopteri; order Cichliformes; family Cichlidae; genus Mchenga; species Mchenga conophoros. The sequence continues at coordinate 28,386,132 of NC_140536.1, read as the reverse complement.
TGCTCCTTCTACACCTCCACCTACCAGAGTTGTGAACAGCACTTTTTCTCAGCCTGTTGATGTTTCTGATGACAGCTGCCATTTCTACAAATAGCCTCGGATGTGGTGAGAACATTCACAACCCTGTCCTACACCACTTTGCTCTTGACAACGTGCACGAGTGGGTGGGGAAGCTGTAGCTACATGGATACAGATATTTTACTGTTCACTGTTTGCCTGCTGATAAAGCAGGATGCAAATCTAATCTGTGGAGTAGATGCACGTACTGTTTATTTATCCATATCCGCATGGGATTATATCGAAGTGGTGCAACATAGCCTTATTTATGATGGTAGCAGCTCTGGGAGGGTGTGTTTCATTAGGATCACTTGTAAAATTTCGAGCCTAAAACTCAATTACAAAGGCAGCGTTAAAGAAAAACTGCAAATCTTTATCAGATCAGATGAGGAACAGCAATGCTGCCTTCATCTTTTTGCCCATAGCAGTTATGAGTATACCTTCATTGTAAGAATAGCGCATATTTACATTTGCTTTATCACATTCAACAAAGTTAATTTGGACTTCAGTTAAGAAGTGCAGGGTAACACACTAAAGCAAAATGAAAAATACTGTTGAAGCTAAATTTTTCGGTCTGATCACATTTCAGCTTGTTCATCATTTAAGGCATTTTCTAAATTAATACGCGTTTTCCCTGCACAGCATGGCACTACTTAGTCCATAAAGCACATTACGATGCCTGTTTTAACAGATGACATCACAGAACCCAGAGGAAGCCGGACTTATCACTGCACAACCTCATATAACGAGATGGGAGGAAGTGAAATGAAATGATGAATAATGTGCTCGTTAAATTTGTACTTTTTCAACTTGCAAAACATTTCCCGCAGCTGATCACACGACAGACTCTGCTCCCTGATACCTGGTGTGACCTGCTCTGCAGGAGACAGCATGGAGGAATTAGGTTCACTCTAAATGTCCGGGTCAGGCCGAGAGTTTTTCTTTAACGATGGACATTTGGCAAAATCCTTTGATCCAAGTTGGATCTTGCTGAACTAATCGCATGAGTCAGCAAAACTTCCAAAGCACAGTTTCCTTTACAGCCAGGACACACTAGAAAGAAAAATAGGATGACAACCTCCGTGGGACTTAGAGAAATTGATGGTTATCCGGAGATCACAAAGATTTTTTTCACTTTCAGCGACCGACTCCAAGTTAACCAACTGAGCTGAGTTTGCAACCACTGGCTGACCACAGGTTGAGTAGTGGGAGGCAATCGGTCTCCAATCACTGCAATCACTCTCAGACAGATTGGTGAAGGTTCACAAAGTATTGACATGTAATTTATAAACACAAACAGATTCCAACAAATTTCTGTTAAGTGTGAATTTCTCTGTGTATGTCAACATATTTGCAATTTTCACTTATCACAAACAGATTGCATACAGTCTCCAACTTGATTCCACTCAATTGCAAACTGACACCAGACTGATTTGGTTCTATTGCCATTTCACTATAAGTTGGGTGCAAGAGGTGACAGACCCAGTACGTTTCTTCAAAACGAAAGTCAAAAAATGTACACGCGTTCTGACTGGATATACTATTGTTAATTGACAGTGTCATCATTTTTAGTTACTTTTTGCATTAGAATTAACATAGCCTGCATCAAAAACATGGTGATCAAGTCAAATACTAATGACAAAGTGCATTTTGTGAGGATAGGAGTGTTGAAAGGTTCACAGAGTTAAACGATGTGGGAGAAAGACGGGTGGAGGTGGACAGCAGAAACGATGACATCAAAGAAAGTAAAAGAGTGTGGAAAAGAGGGCAGGTGTAGAGGTTTCTGCGCTGTTATCAAATGCCATCGAAATTAAAGTCAGCGTGAGGTTAAGTGAAGAGGTTAATGTCACTACTGGGGACCTTTAAACTTAACTACAGTTTTCACAGATCAAATGTGAACTATCTGAATATAACCTGTGGTATTTTGATTTTATTTTGCACCCTCAGCAGTCCTTCACTTCCTGTTACAAGTAGTGGTTGATACACACATGCACACACACACCAACACACACAGTGTTAATTTGACTTGCCAGGGAGGAAATAGTGTGATTCGCTTGAGTAGGTCCCTGGACATGAATCTAAAGACAGTAGGGAGCGTGCAGAGCAATCAAGTGATAAAGCTTATTATCTGAGAGGAGCTATATTCTAAGACTTATTATCTACCAGGAGTTAAATGACTTTCAGGTCCTCAAAGGCCTGGTGGCCTGGTTTGACTCGGCAGGAGAGAGAAAAGAGAGGTGGCAGGAGGAAGAGGGATGGTAGAGGACAAGTGAAAAGGGAAGGAAGAGAGATGTGTGAGAGAAGCAAACAGGTGATGCCGGCGAAGGGGAGGGAGATGAGAGGGGGGAGGAAAGGAAACCCAGATGTGAAGAAGGAGGAAGAGGAGGCACAGAGGTGGAAGAGAAAACCAAGAGGATCAGAGGGGAAGTTGAAAGGCAAGGTTGGGAGAGGAGAAGGTGATTCATAGGCGTGGGCAGTCACTTTTCTGTCTTCATACAACTGCTGAGAAACCAATCTTCTGTTTAGGGTTGGCAAATATACTCCACAAAGCTGCAGGGTTCTGCATTGTGTCTTTGTTGAAGCAGTTCAGGTAGTTTACCACTATAGATACTGTAGATAGTTTATTGCCTTGGATACCACAGGTGTTGGCATAGCAACAATAGATTTGGAGTGTCTGTGCTTACTAGGAGCAAACATCGGGGCTGAACTGTTACTTCACTTAAGGATGAGCTACCACATGATTGATACAGTGGAGCAGACTTACAGCTGCAGCTGTACTGTAGTGCATGCTTAATGTGTTGTCCATTATCAGAGAAACAGATGTAATATAAAACAATCAGACTGGGGTTTTTTGCATTTTTTCCAGCGTGAATGAAACAAGCTGAGGGGAGGAAGTGATGGGATTCATTCTGGCATAGCACGGCACATGAAAACAGCGTTGTCACATTTGCAGTTTACGTTGCAAAAGCTTTGAGTTAAAGTAGCACACATAGTACTTTTTAGGGATGAAAAGTGACTAGACTACTGTCTCAAACATTTAGGACTGTAGGTCTATAAATCCATGCTTTTTCTGTTCCCTCGGGGGTCTACTCTCTGGTTTGGAAATAATTTTGGATCACATGCTTCTGAGCATCAATCAGGGTTTGTTGGTTTTGTTATCTTTGACTTCGATTTATCCAATAAGGTTATTAACAAATGCCTTACTGAAAAAAAAAAAGTCCAACATTCCCCTACTTAACAAGTGTTTAATGTCCTAATACAGAGTTATCACGGTGAACATATTTAACCATCAAGTCAGCTGTGAGTTTAATGTTAGCCCAGTGCCTGTCTAAATATACAATATTGACAAAGCTAATGCAAAGTATGGGCTGTTTAATCAGAGCAAGTGTTTTTCTATGCAAATGAACTGAGCACTCTTTTGACTTAAAAGGCAAACTCACTGCAACAGCATGAACTGAAGAAGAAGAAAAAGCTAACAGGAATTTTAATAACTAAATCAATTAACACAGTGTCCATTACCTGCAGGTCAAATTACTTCCTGATTTCTATTATCTTGGATAGTAGGAAATACATATTTCTTAAGACATGACACAGACTACAACAAATTGCCTTGGTTCGTTAAGATTATTCTTTATTATGAAGTGCCACAAAATGCTTTGTGTTCATTGTGCTTACATTGTCTGAATACTGGCTCAAAAAAACCCAGGAGGTCCTCACTCTGCAACAGAGATCCAACCCTCCTGAGGTAAGGTGTGTCAGATATCACTATACAGCAGTAAAAATGTCTCAATCCAAAGGATTCTTTACAAACCCTCTTGCAATAAATGATTATTTAGGTTTATTACCATTCTTTAACTTGAAAATACAAAAAAGAAGAGAGGTCAAGCTAGTACAAGGTTTTTAATTCTTCTCTACCTGAATTCTAGTTAGTTTCATTGTGCTACTTTCTTTAGGGTGGAGATGACTAAAATGGAAGTGCTTAAAGAGGCCAGACCAGGAGCTTGGCCAGAGACAGACACACAGACAAACAGACTCAAAACGAATCCTTTCTCCTTTAAAAACCACTTAATAGCCACACGTCCACTTTAGCCCTAATACATTTAGACTACAGTGCAAAGTTTCAACCAGAGTTTACAATGATACAATTTGGGATAAGTAAACAGAGAAACTGCAGAGATGATACTTTCACCCTTTTTTGTCCTATTCTTACGTCTACTATCAGTGTCTGAGAAACGTGTGTAGAAAAATAAAGGTGATGCTTTTGTTCTCTTTGCGTAAAGGGAATCGCAATCATGCTTTTAACACTGTTTTTGCAGCTGTTTGCCTTTTTTGTATTTATAACTGTTGTTGGGTATTTTGGCCAAAATCATACGTAAAAAGGCAAAAGTGCTCGGCCATAACAGACTGGAGCGCTATGACTAATCATCTGATACAATTCAAGTAATTGCAGCTCAAATCTAGTTCATACATCAAGAAAGGAGATAAGACCTACAATTTGCTGACTCACACACTGATTCCCTCAGTCACAACAGAAGTGCTTCCTTTAATATTGCCTTTAAAAAAAGTTTCTTTGGAAAATATAATTGTATTGTACTGTGTTATTGTGCGGCAAAGCATTTATCACAAACTGTAGACTTTTTGACTTTATAAAATTGTCAACCATGGCTGCCTTTGATCATTCATCTCTGAGATAAAAATTTGTTTAGCTAATGCATCCACATAACCGTGCTGTCCTTTTGTCCGTGTGCCCTTATAAACTGTGTTCAATACAGGCCAGTCCGGACTTACACTGAGTGTCTGAGGAAGCACTGCAATTACAAAAAGCTTTCTTTGTTAAAGATTCACATCTGAATATTAAACCTGTTCTATTTTTTTAATTGCTCAAGCTTCACTGTACACAAAAGTTTAGTCACCCCAAATGGCTCGTCAGCAGGCACCGCGTGCTCACATGTGAGGACGTGCACCCATGCATCTGTGCACCCGTGTTTATGTTTCTTTGCGAGATTACGATGTCGACGTGCTGCATTTTATGATGAACACACAAACATTTTCCTGTGCAAATCTGTGTGTCCTCAGTCTGTCTCCTGGGAAGCTCCATGAATCTGTAGAAAAGGTTTCTGAGCTGCAGAGAACTGGGTTCAGCAACACTGGTATTGACCACCTAGATTAAAGGTTAAATCTTCCATGGGGTCGGGGTTGATTAAAGTTAGCCTGTCCGTAGGTTTCTCGATCTTAGAGTTACCCTTCAGTTGGCCCAGTAGGGGTGAGTGGGGACTACTGCAGAATAATCAGGACTCAGTCTGGTGTATCTACAACAGTTGTAGCTAAGCTGCAATCTGACCATCAAGCTAAAGTGCATGCTGTTCCTGTGGTTTAAGAAAGCACGCTTTATGGGTTGGAAGCGAACCGGAAGAGCAGATGAGTAATTGCATTTCGGCTGAAGTCGACTTTGGTTCAACTTCAACTAAACTTTGTTGTTAACAGATAGCAGCTGCATGTCATATATGCTAGCTGTCAATTAAGGGTGATGGATATCTTATTGCATATTTATCCAATCTAATTGCTATTTTAACCTTAACATAAAGATAAAATTGGTGTTATTAAACTTGGCCGACTGTGACAGGAAATACTGTTTAAACGCATTTAAGTGTCATTTTGCCATCTCATAAACATCAGTAAACCACTGAATTTTGATGTATGGCCAATTATCCAATCTAAGTATCCAATCTAAGAAAAGGCCTGAGCCAAAGTAAGGCCTTGTTTGTTTTTGTTAACAATTAAATCACTAGAGCTATTGCAGAGCAGGGCAGTCAGGGTCATACAGTAGTTATCCTACAATAGGCCTCTCACCCAGCAGGCAGCTGATCCCAGCCTCTCTAGTCTACATCCTACATTAGTTCTACTCACTAAGAGGCAGGCAGTGCATAACAAGAGAGGAAAGACAGGACTTTTCTTTTTGATACTCTAACACTACATTGGCATGTTCCCTGATGTCTGTAATATTAGTATTTTTTCTGTTTATGACTATAGGTGAAGTAAAACATACCTGATTTTTAAACTGCTATACAGTAGTAGGTAATACTTCATAACTTCATCATAAAATACCATGCATTAAGTGATTATTGCTTTTAAAGAGTCCTATGGAGGCTCCAAGAGAAAAAAATAATAATATTGCCCTCGGGTTCTAGCTATAGGATTTTGGCAAAAATCATAAGCTTTTTATGATGTTGGCATAGGTTTTCATAATTTTTTTCTGTTTTCTTTTTTTTTTTTTTGCATGCAATAACGTTAATAAGAAAAAAGATATTAACAACATAATAGGAAAAAATAGTACTCAAAAAAGTGACATATGCTTTGGCCTGTAGTGGTAAAAAGAGGTTGGCAAATATCCTACATACATATACAGAAATTAAAGTGCAACAAATAAATGGCAACACTTTTCATTGTTATCAAATCAAGTATAAACACATAAAAAAGAAAAAAAATGTCAAAACAAATAAATCAATAAATAAATAAATAGTATTTTGACCTCAGTAGTGGAGAGAATATGGTCACTTGGTGCAGCAGAGCATTATTATCATTATTATTACTATTATTATTACTATAATTCTTCCAAAAAAGAAACAACATCAGAATGAAAAAACTTTCACTGCATTTGAGTGCAGGGAGGAAACTAGTAGCTATAGGCTTACTATTGTCTTTGTCGTCATCCTCATCGTCATCCCTTTTTCCAAAATATACGGAGTCATACTGTATCTAGAAGCCAGGAGGAAGTCAGTATTAATGTCTCCATCCTCAATGGACAGAGGAAGAGGACGTGAAGAGTTTTGTTTTGTTTTGTTTTTTGAGGAAGTGCATGCGTCGATCAGTTAAATCCTTAAGTGGGCAAATCTCAAGGAGAAAAAATTGTGCTATCTTCATCATATTCATTATCACGAATAGGCTCCAAGGGAGGCGAGGTGGGGGAGGGGGCAGAGGGCCAGTGAGGAGGGGTGAGGAGGGAAAGCAAGGTCACATTCTGACCCAAAAATATATTGTTTGTGTCTGCAGTTAAGTCCGTAAGGGTAATTGTAATTCACGTCTGCAGTTTTGTCTCGTTTGATCTATATGGGGGGGTCATGCATCTAGGGGGCCGAGAGGAGAGAAGGGGCCTTTGAAGCAGGCAGACTCATAGTGCTTGTTCAGATAACTCTTGAGCGCGAAGGTCTTGTTGCAGCGTTTGCACTTGAAGTGTTTGAAGGCCGAGTGGGTCTGCATGTGAGCGCGCAGGTTCGAGCGGTCTGCGAAGGCCTTCCCACAGTGGGCGCACCCAAACGGTTTCTCCCCTGTGTGCGAGCGCATGTGGCCCTGTAAAAGCCAAGGTCGGCTGAACGCCTTTCCGCACACGTCGCACTTGTGCTTGAGGTCATGAGTGAGCAGGTGCATGGCCATGGCGGGCATGGACACGTACACCTTCCCGCAGGTCGGGCATTTCTTTGCCAGCTTGCTGTCCAGCGAGCGATGCGTTTGTTTGTGCCGGCTCAAGTTGGAAGACGTGGCGTAGGTTTTGCCGCACTCGTTACAGGTGTGCCTCTGGATGGTCCTGGGGCTGCTGAGAGCTTTCCTCTTCGAGCGGCCATCGGTGATGAAGAAGGCATCGACTGTGTAACCCTCGCTCACTGCAGCGTCTCCATTGATATAACCATCCGTGAGTTCTGAGCCAGGGCTGTCAGGAGACTCAGAGTCGGGAGCCCCATAGTCACTGTGGATACCATCGTAGAGAGGATCAGGAGAGGGGACCTTGATGCCACTGTCACTCTCACCATCGTACACAACAGGGCTGATGTAGTCACTGATGTAACCAGCTGTTAATGGAAAACAAACAACAGTATTAGCATATTGAAAAGAGAGCTCATCTTAACATGGTATGGAAATTTAATGGTGTACAGGACTTGACCAAAACATTAGTTACTGGTGCCCCTATTGACATAACTTGATAGGTAGTAAAGAAACTGCTATGTTAAGATTAAGGTGGCAAAACATTTTCTCTGATCACAGAGAGATCCATACCAACAGGAAATGTGAAGGGCATTAATTCCTGCACGCGGAGAAAACTGCAGGAAACACATGAATAAGTCCAGATTAGCATTAAACTGCTGTAGCCTGCTAGACAAGCTTATCTTTCAGTACAGATACAGTAATGACAGAGATTCAGTATGCTGACCAGAATTACACAATCTGAATTGGTGGAATTAAATAAGCGCTTACTCACTGATGCAAACTATTATAATATGCCATTTGGGATATACAGCTGGCTTTACACAGCTGTGTGATGTTTTCCCCTGAATCTTCTTCCCACTCGAGTGCATTTATGTTTATAATAAAGACATAGAGAAGGGATAAATATTTCAAACAGCTGGTTCATCCCACCAGTAACTTGTTGCTGACATGTTACTGTAGAAACACAAGAAAGCCTCCACCAAGTGTTATGGGCAACAACGACAAAAAAACAGTGACATGACAGGTGTTACTGTATTATATTTGATGAAAAACCGATTTGAATTTCCTTTTAAATAAAACCACATATGGCACCAAAGTATGTGAAACATAAGGCAACAGTAAGATCTATTCCTCATCTCATTCTAAATGTAGAGATATAGATTTTAAGAGGCTTTTCAAATGTGAGTGAGCACACCACCGTAACACTGCCACATCTGTGTCCAAGTCAGATCCCTGCATTTGTCTTGCAGATATGACAGTCTCTGTAATCAGCTCACAAACAGCAGATCAGCAGCAACAGGAGCTGCACGTAAAAAAATGTGAATAGACATTTTAAAATACTGAGCGTTAGTCACTTGCCTGCATAACTGTGGACCTTAGCGGTGTATTGAAAGGGTCTGCAGGGTTAGGGTTTGTTCAGGGATAATTCAGCAATACATTTCCCTTAGCCATCAAAGGCTGCAGTCAAGACACTTCTTCTGTAAATGGTAAATGCACACAAGCTGACCCTGAACTCGAGAGAGCTGATTTAGCGTGTGAAAATGAGCATCAGCACCATGGACAGATCCAGTGCAGTGCGTGTCAGGGGCACGATGACGGCAGGCCTGCAGTACCGGCTTGTGGTGTGGTGTTTCTTTTCTTTGTTTCACAAATCTGTGGAGTTGATGACTTGGAGGACAGGCTTTAATTACAGGAATCCATTGAAAAGCTGTACAGGGACACACAGCACAGTCAGCTTATGCTCCTGTTCCCTGATGATTGATGCATTTTTGGAGAAAAATAACGCTCATTCAAATTTTATGTGGAAAATAATACATATCGTTAGCTTCATAGCATAAGTGCCTAAGTCATTGACTTAGTCAAATGACTTAGGCAATTATGCTATGAAGCTAACGATATGTACTTCTTTAATGTGTACTAACCAGCATTATATATAAACAAATGGGTCATACATTCTTAGATTTAAGCGTAAATCAATACCTTTGTCAAAATGCACTTGTTGTACACTGTTGTTTATGTTTTTAATATGGATCGACAGGTTGGATAAGTTAATAGCTCCAATTCATCCTTAATTGTCCCTGAAGACAAGCTAATAGTGGCAATATTAGCTGAGCTTATATCAAGCTGCTCCAACAAAAACTATCAATAGAAACACATTAGGTTCATCACATAATAGAGTGTAAAAATGAACTGGAACAATAACCAACCTATAAGATAAGATCCAACTAATCAATGTTTTTGAGAGGCTGTTATTGTGATGAAAGCACGAAATAATGACCACAGGTTTTGGGACACCTGCGTCGTAGATTCCTGTGCTTATTACTTATGTAGTCTCGGTAATGAACAAGCAACAAGCTCCATGTGACGCACATATTCTATCTCGCACGTATGATCACAGCCATGTAACATCCACTACAACGTCCCGTCACATCATTCACTCACAGGACGCAGGGCGGGACATAAATTATTCCAAAGCCGGTTCGTTCAAGCAGAAGGTTGTTCCCAACACTGCGTTCTGCTGTGGGCTGACTCTGCTCCGAGCCATGTAGAAGCTGCATTAAGCTGTTAACATCGCATGTTAGGGATGGAGACAAAAGGTGGCCGGGACAGGCTGAACAGGCGGCTGATGGCGTGTGAGACCTAGCAGGGCTTGTTAACTTCGACGTCATAAATACATCGCTGACAGCTTTCTTGCTTTACGTGCTGAGAATCACAGACAGGTCCGCGCATGGGACGCACATGTTAGCCTGTGGATGACACTGGGACGGGAGTCATGCGGTCTACACGGGCAGAGGCATCGCTCTCTTTCTTTTCTTCCCCCTGTAAAATGTGACGCACATAGTTGCAGGTTGTGCGGAAGTTTTCAGCTTTGGAGGAGCACAAAACAGCCAATCATTTTGAGTCTTTTCAGGATAATTACAAAAGTCACCCTCATATGGCTAAAGAAACGTCTGAAAATGGTATAAGAGAAGAAATGCATCCACATTCAACAGTTACAGCGTCATAGCCACGGTGCAGAAATCTGCCAACACTGCAAAACTGGGACAGGCACACCTGTACAGAGCACGAGGGGGAAGGGCCACGCACAACGTCGAAAGATGAGCCTGAGATGAGACTCGTTTTATATGCAAAGAAGAAAACAATGTTTCAGGGAAACACTAAAAACCTGAGTGTTTTACAAAACAACGTTAAAACGATGTGTATGCTTCACCTGCAGGCGAAGGTGAAGACTTATGTCAGAAGACCATTATGCAGCTTTTACACACACACACACACACACACACACACACACACACACACACACACACACACACACACACACACACACACACACACACACACACTTATCAGGAGATAACCACGATGTTTCATCAGATTGTTTTCTGCAAACTCAGAGCTACATGGGAGGCAGCTCTTGTGCATCTCAAACATCACCCCGAGCTTGCAGAAGCATAACCGCAAAGGGTTTCGACTAAAACCAAGTGAAAGTGAGCTCGATATGAATAACCACTGTCCCGTTTCTGTCTCCTTTAAGCTTATTTACACTGCGAAGGGAGAGAAAGACCCCGCTGGGTGTAAGCCAGAATCGATGAAACATGCGACGCGCTTGATTTAGTTGATTTCACAAGTGACCTTTTCGCTTCGGCTGCAGCTCAACTCCTAGAGTTGAGCCCAAACGCTTCGACCGAGGATAATGTAACTTATGTACCCCGGTAAATAAAGTCTTAGACTGTGCGGTGTGGTAACATCCAGTTATCAGAGTGCATAGTTTTATGAGATTGACAGGTCTTCTGTGTTTTACTGTCCGAGCTCTTTTGCAGAAGTGAAGCAGCATGCAATTCTTTCACAGTCTGTGCTATTGATAACGCTTTGCTCCACTTTGATATTTTTCAATGCGCTGATTAGTGGAGGGCTTTGAAGCTTTTATTACCCGTGAGAAAAGTAACAAGCGTGTGGTAACTCTATGCTGTCTGATGTTTTGTAATTATCTGCCTTGATTACACCCACATCACCCCACAGGTAGCCAGCCACTCTGCAATAAGTTTCAGAGGTTATTGATGTTAGATGATGCTATACGCAAGATAAAAGGTGAAGAAAAAACGAAATGCGGTGCTGATACACTCTGAGTTCACGCTTACATTTTATAGTTATTGGTTGGCAGGAATGTGCACCGGTGTATCAAGCCCCAGGGTCAATTTTTAACGACCAATCACAGGAGGGAATCCCTTTAAGGCACAACAGGTAAATCCTGTTGAAGTCTCAGTCTTATTTCGGAAACATGTTCCCACCTTCGCCAACCTCCTCCTCTGTGAAATCGATTTTCTTCCGAGACACCTGTTAGTGCGCGCTGTGTAGGCTGCATGACCTACCTTTGTCATGTAGCCGCAGGCTGAGGTCTGTCCTGTGCCGGTAGGCGTTCTCCAGATCCGCCCCGGTGGAGAAATCATCCAGTTTCACCTTTTTTACCAGGAAAGACCTTGGCATGGTGGTGAGACACCGACAAGCTGCGCACACACACGCACTCACAAACACAACGACCCACACTCGCAAACACAGCCGATCGCCGACAGGCAGGCCAGCGTGGTGATTCGCCCGTGACACACCAATCAGACCGGCGGGCCGGGGGAAGATTGTCTTCAGATTGGGGAGAAAGCGCGAGCCTTGAATTGATCCGGTGAAAGAGTTGACGATCAACAAGCGCTTGTGTGTTCTTCCTCTTCTGCTCCGGTCTCTCTCGCTGTCGTCTGTCCGCCCCGTTTAGTCCTCGCGCACAGGAGGAAAGAAATGCAACTTCAGCACCGGACAGCTCCCTCCGAGGCGCGGGGAGGGGGTACGGGGGAGGCGAAGGGGTTGCCTCGTGCTCTTTTGAGCTCGCGGGAAGGCTGCAGACCAGGGGACAGAGGGCTCGCGAGCAGTCAGGGGAGATAAATAAATAAATAAACGAAACAGGCGATGGAAGACACCCCGCAACGCGCTCGGGCCTCTTTAAAGAAGAGGAAGAGGAGATGGAGCAGGGAGAGGAGGAGGAGGAGGAGGGAGGGAGGGATGCGAAGAAAACAAGAGGGAAAATTGAAGGATAATTTTTGGAAGCTTTTCAGTAAGAGAAAAAAAACGGTCGGACACCTCGTCCTCCCCTCTTTGCCAGAGAAATTAGTCCTTTATTCCACCTGATGACGACCACTCAGGCCGGTAAGGAAAAAAAAGAAATCACAGTAAGACTCCCTGCGGACGGATGCATCAACAGCATCCCTTCTTTCTCTCCTCTCTGTATCCCTCTCTCTCTCTCTCTCTCTCTCTCTCTCTTCCCCTCGTCTCTCTCTTTGCAGCTTCCGCGAGGTGTTCCCGTGAGTGTGCCGTCTCGCGATCAGCTGTTGGCATTTATACGGCGCAGTGAGAGAGAGAGAGAGAGAGAGAGAGAGAGAGAGAGAGAGAGAGAGAGATGGGGGGGATGGATAGACGCACGAGTAGAAGGAGTGCTTAATTTAATCCATCCCACATCCCCGGGGAGCGACGACTGGCCCGGATGATTTATTGAAGCTGTTATCACCCCCCCTTCTTTCTCTGTCTTTCATTCTCCTTTCTCCCCTTCTCTTCATTTGTGTGTGTGTGTGTGTGTGTGTGTGTGTGTGTGTGTGTGTGTGTGTGTGTGTGTGTGTGTTTGAAAGAGAGAGAGAGAGAGAGAGACGCCATGTTTTGAGGAGATAAGACTGAAAATTATTGTTATGGTTTTTTAAGCTCATCGATTTGATTGCGCTATCGCAGCGTGTAACACGAATTTTAAATATTGTCCCATTGTGCACGATTCTTAGCAGTCCATGTACTTTCGTTTTTTTGGGTCTCCCCCTACATTTGAGCATATTGTATCTTTTCTTTCTCTCTCTCTCTTTCCTTTCCCATCACATGGATTTTACGGCGGAATATTAACTAGCATGCTGAGAGCCTACTAATTATCATTAATGTCGCCCCGAAGGCAAATGGTTGCAGACCAAATGGAGTGTTTTACAGTGGCTGAAGGTAGAGTACTGTCAGCTCCAGAGTCACACCGAGTTCACTGAAAACTTTTCCTGCAAGATGTTGATATTATGTAATAACAACAGCGATCTTTTAAGATGAATGAATCACATGTATTTAGACTCATGTTCCATGAGTATGAGATTAATTCAGGTTATTTCACTGTGAAGTGGAAGAGGGGAAAGTCATCATTTCAATTAGGTAGTCCAGTGTTGTAAATTTGAGTGTCATGCATGATCTAAAATGTGGCTTTGCATGGGCAGACGCAATGATTACACAATGCTGTGTTGCTTTGGGCCTAAATGCAAGTGCAAATGTCTAAGATTAAAGGTAAAGTGTTGCTTTACGTTTTTGAACAGCTGGAAAGTTGATAAACATCTGTTACAGGTTAGCGGGACCTCATTGGATAAGTCAGATCCAGAGAGAACACACTTAAAGATCAGTTTGTCCTTTTAATAACTGGTGTTAGAGGTTATTGGTGGGAAATCTGTGGGAAATTTGAGGCTAAAAACATTTAGCTTCAAAGGTATTAATTACAATTTAAATAAACACATCACTTTCTTAATAAATGCTTTAATGTGTGTTCAATCATCTCTTTCTCATTCAGAGAAAAATATTGCATTATCGCATTGTAATTATTAGATTAATAGTACTGTTCTCCAGTACAGCTCCAAAACTATTTTATTTGAGGAATATCAACATGTGAGGAAAAATTATTTGCCAGATAAATATTAAAGATTTAGACTATTTATGTCTAATGACAGAAACATAACAAAAGGGATTTTTGTCAGATATTTATTTATTTTTTAGCTATGAGGATCATCCTTGACTAAGACTTTTTTTAATCTTCAATCTTTCTTTTGAAGTAAATTAACTCATAATCTCTGTCAGACAGACAGATGGAGAAGGACAGCACACGGATGTCAAGTTAGAGAGGCAGATTTGGAGAAGGAGGGGTTTATTTTCTTTGTTTGCAGTGATGATAAGAGCTTGTTTGAGCTCAGTGGATGGATATCTAAGGACTGGAGGAGTCATGTGAGCAAAAATAAGTGTGTAGAAGTTCAAGGTGGTTTGGTGTGACTTGTATGTATGTGCACTTTATATTGATTACAGCCCATGTGACCAGTGCAGTCTGTGTGTTCAGTATTTTTTGATGATAAATCATGACTGTGAAAGCATTCTGTGGATTGTGTGTGTGTGTGTGTGTGTGTGTGTGTGTGTGTGTGTGTGTGTGTGTGTTTGTGTGTGTGTGTGTCCATCTGTTGTCCTTAATCAGGGAAAGAGCAGATGAGTTCCGTCACCTGGAGACTGGCTCAGGGAGGTCCAATTAAACACACAAACTCACACACATACACACATACACACACAACTGGCCTCACACATGAACACACAACACACAACACCCTCTACAACAACTGTCAGTCGACTAAAATAACCCACAACATTAACAATGTGTTTCATCATCACTAGTGGATATGTGGGTCCACACACATACACACGCTGACAAACACATATGGCCTAATAAGACACACACACACACACACACACATCCGATGCACTGAAACAGGTCTTAGTACACACAGGCACACTTCAGACTCATGCATAAAGGTTTAAAGTGCTTCATGTGTTTAGATTAAGTATTAGTTGACATTCAGCATATTGAAAATTAGTTTTACTCTTAATTCAAATGCCAAAGCATGCTAGGCGTCACTCATTGTGTCTGTATCAGACCCAGGACGTGAGAGTAATTTCTAAAGATATTTCCCTGCAAAGTACATGAGTGTGAACTGTAGTCAAAAGTGGAAAGCTCTGGGTGTTCTCTGTCTGCTGTCATCCTCACACTTCGCTAACAGCGGCATACTTTATTTTTAGGGAGGTTTTTAATTTGTGAGGAATATATATATGTGTGTACTTACTGTTTGAAATGTTTGAATGGTGTAAAACGTGTACCTTCGTGTGTCTTATTTATTATTGCAGTAGAAATAGAAGTGATTACACTCCTCATAATTTAAGGGGAGTTCCCTTGCCTCCTTCCTGTGACTGCATTACTGTTTTAGTAAAGTTTAACCTTGTAGTTTCTGTCAAAGAGCACCCAAAGCATTTGTTTTAGGTATTTTTCTCCACCAGCATCCACAGAGGCTGACATTATGCAATGTCCTTCACACTGTCCGAGCTGTCACAGAGACTCTGACTTCCACTGATAACGGTTGTGCAAAGAGCCGGACTGTGCAGTAGTCCATGGACAGCCACTGGCGCTATAGCTACTTGTATACCTCCTGATTGTTGCTGGAGCTGAGCACCACTGATTTTTGGGGAGGGGTTTTAGAGGCTCATTGATCTTCTTGTATCCTTTTTCCATTTTTGTGAAGTCTTGCGGTTGGAGTTTTCAATTCCTCTGCTAATTCTCTTCGATGAAGTAGCACAGTGCAGAGATACAGACACCATCATCTCCTTTTTGTTTCACTGATGTTTTTTTAATCACAGGTGTAGTTAGTTTCACTGCGTTGGGTTTCCACTTGTTTAACAATATAGTTTTCCTAAAGCATTTTTTAAAGAGAATGAAATATTTTTTACTTTAAAGGAAAACCGTGCTCTTCAATTTTGAAATTAGACAGGTATTTGGAGCCGATACGACTTTGAATCACGTAACATGTAAAAAATCTTGCTCAGGGGTGCACTCACTCCTGTTGTAATCATGTCATGATGTTTGTTTTACATTATAAGACTGATAATGATTCATAGTGCCAGAGAAAAAGACCTTCTATATATTTTTGTTTTAAACTAAAAATAGAAAATGAGGCAGTATTGTCGTTACGTAAAGAGTGATCCATCCACTGTTAAGGTAACATTTTCTTCCATCTTCCCCTGTTTTTCTGTGTGTGTGCACACTGTAAACCCTGTTAAAGCAAATCCTTTAATTTGAATCTTGAGCAAAGAAAAAAAAACTGGCTTAACGTGTGTGTGTGTGTGTGTGTGTGTGTGTGTGTGTGTGTGTGTGTGTGTGTGTGTGTGTGTGTGTGTGTGTCAGGCCTGAGGTTAGTCGTGATAGATGTCCGGTGCATTTTAATTGCCGCGGTGCCACGTCAAAGGACGACACCTGTGTTGTACACCAAACACAGAGACGCTGCCCATCTGCTCTGTGTACATTTTGAGTGAGGATGTGTGTAGGTGGATGTAGGTGGGTGTACAGGCAGCCATGCGACAGGCAGGCAGCATGTGCAGGTCCACTTGTTTTTCATCATTGTATAAACAGACCTAATTTTTTCAGATGTATCTCTCATTATCATATCTCACCCCTGTGTGACTACACATCTGCAGTATTTAAGCATCTTTCAGTATCACTTAGTGTATCAGCATTACATTTAACTTATTATTTGTGTTATAATTTTATTGTTATCATGTGGTTTGGGTGGGGTTTTTTTTCCTCACTTAAAACTTAAAACAAAATATTTCAAGTGTCAAAAATCACATTTCTGCCTCTTTCCCACTCTCTGTCCCTTTTTGCCTCTTATTTCGTCTTTCCTGAAGGTGAGTCTCTGTTCCGTCCTAAAGCTGTTCTGTCGCAGTAACGCTAAATATTGCTGAGCAGTTCTTCTCATCAGGCACACACATACACACACACATACATACACACATGCACACTTGCAGACACGCAAAAGTGCTGGGCTAGGGGAGAAATGTGGCCTGTTTCTTTGCAGTTTTTGATGACTCCCACTGTACTGGTGAAACAGAATGCAGTGTACATTAGCACAGGATAGAGTGTCCCAAAACGGAGGAGAGGAGAGGAGAGGAGAGGAGAGGAGAGACATTTTTTTTTATGGTTGAGATGATTTCATTTGATTTATGATTCATCTCAGCTTGAAAAGATAAAGAGATCATATCTGTGGGTTGTACAGGGTGGGTTAAATATCAGACAGTATCACTCTAATTCACTATACATAACTATGATCAGTTGATTCCAATAAAAAGGGATCATTCTATATTTATTAAACACTTTTCATGCCAAGAGTGACTCTGTCAGTGACTTCAAACAGGATAAAACAGTTATCCTTGCTCGTTGCAAAGTACTGACATCTGCCTTTCAGCAGCTCAGTAATTAACAATTTATGTCCTGTTTGTGTCATTTGAATCCAAATAATAGTGTAAAAGCTACAAGCTGTAGCACAGGTTGCATGCAGGATTACCGCCTTAGAGGCTCCACTTGCCTGTGTCACTGTTAGGTTGCCAGATTTACCTCACATAGCCCCTGAAAAATCACAACCTATTACACTCTGGGTTTCTGAAGGAAACCAAATATAATATGTTCACTAATCATCTATAGAGGTGCTGGTAGGCAGATTTTATTACATTTCAACAGAGTTGTTTCCCCTTTAAGTCTATGTGTTAAATAATTCTAGCTGTCTGCTGGCTCTAAGTTAATACTGAACGTATGAACACATTAGGGGTATTGATTTTGCTATCTAACTCGTGCCGAGAATTTGAGCGTACATGTTATCTCCATAAAATATCACATTATATACGAGAAAGAGAATCAATGCTATGGTTGAAAAATATAAACCACATAGACAACAACAATAAATCAGTCATTTTATTTTGTGGTTCAGGACTTTGTCCATTAATATTCAGGGTTGGTAGTGAAATCATATGTCGAGGTGTTCTTAAGCAAAACACGTTACTTCCACTGTGTAGATTAATATACATTTACTGGCCACTTTGTTAGGTACAGCTTTCTACCACTGTTGCTTTCTGAACTGCTTTAATTCTTCATGTCACAGATTCAACAAGGTGCTGGAAACATTCCTCAGAGGGTTTGGTCTATATTGACACGATAACATCACAAAGCTGATGCTTATTCGTCAGCTGCGCATCCTTGATATGAATCTGCTGTTCCACCACAACCCAAAGGTCCTATATTGGTTGAGATCTGGAGACTGTAACATACATGAAAATAATCTAATTTTGAAATAAAATATCTCCCTCTGTTACTGCAGCTTCTGCATGCGTGTCCTGTTCATGTTTTGGAGAGGCAAAGCGTGAAATGGACACGCTATCGGTAACGGGTTGCATCAGCCTGTCAGTCACCAACAAATGTGCCACATTTAGATTAACCTTAATCACTTTTCTTCCCCATTCCGATGCTCAGTTTGACCTTCAGCAGGTCATCTGGACCATGCCTACAGTGCATAAATGCACTGACTTGCTGCCATGTCACTGGCTGATTGAAAACCTAACAATCTGACGAGTGCATATGTGAGGAAACTAGAGAAATAGTGGAGCAATAAAGTAGAAAGCCATTATATATTCAGTCTATATAACATCATACCACTTTATTGATTTAAAAAGCAAAAGTGCATCGGCATCGACATTCAATCAGTTTTCATACAAATTAATATTTTTGTTCTTCTCATGACAGAAACTGTGATTGCGTCCAAATGTATAAATCAATTCTTCTTCAGTCTTTTGGTCTCGCCAGCTCTCCAAAGCTAACGAGAAGCTTCATTTCATAAATAAATCTGGAAAACTATATAGGATCAATGAGCTCTCGTAAAACTGTTTAATGCAGTTGGATTGTGTATGTAATGAAGTGATAACAGAAGATTTCACACTCAGCAGAGTGGAGATGAATGCTTCTGACATTTATTTCCGTTGTAGGAGACAAAAAGTACACGTATTCTCCAAACAAACAACTCGTGTTCAGACACAGACTGCACTCGGGTAGCCTTTCTGTGTATTTCCCTAAACTCCTTCTGTCCCACAATGCTACTGTGAGAGATATTTCTCTTCCTCTCTCTATCTTGGGGTAATTGTGTGAATCAGGAGAGATTGCATTTACCCAGACAGCTGAGTGGCGAGCTGGCAGGGTAATAAATGGCCTGATAACCAGCACTACTCTGATCCCTCTCAACGCAGAAATAAGAACAAAAAAAAAAAATCATTACCTCCTTCAGACAGGCCTATTCTGCAATGTCGCCTGTGATAAAGAGATACATATTTCGGAAACACGGGGTGGCAGGAAGGAAAGGAAAAATGGGAGAAGGGATGAGAGACAGAGTGATATCTTAAGTAAAACAGTTATGACAACGTTCCAGGTAACACTTTTATTTATTTTACAGATTGTCCCATTTCTTCGATGTTTTTGAAACAAGGAGCCTGAAACCAGATACAACAATGAAATGGAATAGTGTCAGTAGCAGGGTTTTGTGTTACATCCTTCCTCTGCAGCAAACGACTTCACGTGGGAGCTTTAACAAAAAATCAGAGGATGTGTGACCTGTTTCACATTACCTTTAGTTTGTGTCCATCCTGACTGTGTACACCTCTTAAGCAAGATCAAGCCAATCAAGGAAGTAATCAAAAAATTTGGAAGTGAAATGATACCAGTAGACCCACACACAGTCTCAGCAGTGTGTGCAAATGCAAGCTCTGGCTTTGAAACTGGCATTACTTATTTAGCTTGCATTCATGTACAGTACAAAGGCAGTCACTGCAGCATCAGGTTGATGTTTTTAGGTTTTTGTTTGTTCCAGGACTTGATCACATGACTACAAAGCTATGCAGACAACAATTTGTGTCACACTGAGGCAGATCTGTCCGTAGCTCCAAGAGTAACTGGGAATAAAGACGAGTTTCAAAGAAATACATTTTGATCTCTAAAGCCGCTATAATCAGTATTTAGATCACTACGTGTACATTTCAGGGCGATGAAGCTGCAGAGAATTATTACTTGACCTTTGCTGGGCGTTTAACTATCCTTAAGCCCAGCATTGTTTTCAGCCAGAGCAGGCAATTCTTCTCAAATGAATAGAAAGCTCTAAAAAGACTGGTGTTTCCCCAGGAGAACAGAAGAGTTTAACTGGACTAAGTGAGCAAAAACACAAATCAGACTAATGTCCAATAAATAATAACTGCTTGGAAACAACCCAAGCAGCACACTGTTGGAAAGTGAGGACAATTCCAAATACCCTGGAATCCACATTCACATGAACCTGATACAAACCAGTCACGGAAATACTGTCGATTAAAAGGCCCGACAGCACCACTGAACCCTCGAGCCCTTCAGCCTAAGGCCTCAAATCCCAGTGGACCTCAAGTGAAACGCCACAGAGAACCTTCTGACAGGCTGCTTCACCACCTGGTGCCTCAACCACATCAGCAAGGACTTTAAATCTTGTAGAAAGCAGAGCATGTGGGACAGCACGTAACTGGGTGCAAGCTCTGCAGCCTGCAAGAGCTGCACACCCAATGGTGGCTCAGAAAGTACCAGAGAGTACTAGAGTCTCCTTAAAATATCTGGAAAGTGATACAAGATTGACAAATTGCGCATCAGCAGATTGAAGAGGGTTTTTTTTTCCAATAACTCATAGGACCACACACACAGATTCAAAACACAAAAAATAGGAAAAAACTGCACGGTTATTCTTTTAATTATATTTTATTTGTCATAATGAAGCATCCCAGCTTGCATGATTGTCCACATGACCTCACAACTTTTTATAACCAAACAAGGAACAAACACTGACTGGAGTCAGCGTTTTCTGTTCTCGTGACATAAACCATCCTGCTGGTACAAGACTTGATTCTCAAATTTCAAATACACCTAAATGGTTCCACATTTTGGTCTTCAAGTTTAACCACCCCACTGACAAACTTTGTTCTGTTTGTTAAAACGCTCTTTACAAAGTCTTCTAATCATGGCTCTGAAGAGTGCAGTATGAACAGCGCTCAGTGCTGGCGGTAACATGGAGCGAATATGTTTCTTATTTCAAAATCATCAAAAGGAGCCAGATAACCCCTCAGTGGCTACACAGGCTCACTGCTCTTGCTCCCTTCTGGTCTCCTCCTCCTCCACCTCTCAGAGTGTTTCCAATATTATCAGGGGTTTCATCCCTTTGTTCCATCTACACCACTATTGCTTCTGCTTTTTTTCCAACCCCATCTCACACACAAGCAATCTGTCTCAGAAGCAAACACTCGCTCACACACACACATATGTGCTATCCTGATTACAGATACACATAACCACCCTGAAGGGCACGTGCACAGCACAAACCCCTGCTCACGCACACACTCGCACATGCCCTGCGTGAATGTTCGCCTGAGGCTGGAGCTTCAGTAGCCGCCTGATGTTCCATCAGCAGGACAGCACATAACTATTCCAGCAAACTACGACTCGAATCTTGCAATGTTTTGTCAATACCGCTAAATCAACTTTATTTGCCCCCAAAGGCCAAACGGTTTACAAACGCACTTCTATTATGAACAAATGAACTTTGAATGAACCCATTACATGATGTTTTTTTTTACTCACGTTGTTGTTGTTTTATTTATCTATTTATTTTACAAAAGTGCCCCTGCCTATTTTCTGTTACAGCAGACTAGTCCTCTGAGGTGCCACCAAACTCTGTCACCACATGTAACGTGACTGTGGATTTAATGCTCGTTTCACAACACAAAAGCATGATGTACAGTCAAATAAACCTCTGTAGGTGCAATGTTGGGAAGGTTGTGAACAGACGTGACAGCCGAGAAATGTGAAAGGAATTGCATTTACATAAATATAGCAGGGAAAGCTACGAGAAGGTGAACGATACAGGTGAGTGAAGACTTGACTGTTTCTAATTCTGGGACACAGGCGGTGAGGTCTGTCTCCAGGGTTTCTCCCAGTGTTTGCAGAGTGTCATGTGAAAATGTCGCCTCTGTAGTGCGTTTTGTGTAGCGGTGACCTTTTAAGGATCACAAGTATGCAGGAGCTCCACAACACAAAGAAGCCAGACTGTTGGAAGTAGATTATGTTTAGGTTTAAGGAGAAGGACTGAATAATACAAACTATCCGGGGGGGAAGTGTTCACTGAAAGGAGTCACAATGCCATCGCAGCTTTCATGCCTCAGTGACTTGAATTATTTACATTTTTTTCTTTTCAGTTTTATTTATATGGCATCATAACAACAGTCACCTCAAGGCGCTTTATATTGGAAGGTTAAGACTCTGCAATAATAGACCGAAAACTCCAACAATCACACGATCTGCTTTGAGCAAGCACTGGCGACAGTGGGAAGGAAGAACTTGATAATATGAGTCAAGTTTCATATTATCATTATTCAATATTATTGCAACCTCAAAACATTTAAAACATTTTTCAATATACTGAGTTTTGCAATAATATATAATGTGACTGATCACCTGTTTCTGATGTCCCCCACAGGTAAATTTGTCAATATCTATTTTATACACGCGATAAAGTTATCAGTCTGTTCCTTTCACTTCCGCTGTTTTTATTCTTGGACGATCCTTGAGCGCAACGATTCTTGTGCATCCTGCCACACAGGTAATTTACATTACTTGTTTTTTTTTCTTTGCATTTTCCCTTCTTTGGTGAAGGGACTCCTCAGATAACAAAACACAGGTGTGTTCCTTTATATATAATCTGAAGCTGCTGACTCAAATTAAAATTTACCTCCACAGCATGCAAATGCCTTCAGGTTCTCGTCTCAAACTATGTGTGCCACATGTGTAAAACATGATTAAAAAGATCCATTGTATTCAGCCACTGTATTTAAGATAGAGGGGCAACATGGCCCAAACCACAAACCGGCACCAGCTCCTACGTATTGTTAATGGATTACTTCTAAGTTTGTGAGAATGCATCAGATTGCTGGAAGATGTAATTACACACAAATCAATGTATATGTATGTATAAATTATTCTTTTTTTCCTACTAAATAGATTTTTCAAAATTATTGACTGTACCTTTAAGAAAAGATGAATGTATTAGTATAAACAAAGGTGATTCATTTGTTAAATTTTGCTCTACTAACAGCTTCTTTTTAAGGCTAATTTAATCAATCACGTTTATGACTAAAAGGAAAATATTACGGCCATAAAGTATTAAAATTAATTATGTTATTTCCTTTTTGTCTCTGCCATTGTTTTGACTGTGATCCTAATAATAACCATAAATATGTCATATACAGTTAAATATCATAGAAATGATAGGATAAATAATGGATTATTTTTCTTTTCACTGGTGTTTTCCTCACTTTGCACTTTAGAGACTTATAATAACTAGGAAAGTAAGTAAAA
Organism: Mchenga conophoros; assembly: GCF_057382185.1. Lineage (NCBI taxonomy): Eukaryota > Metazoa > Chordata > Actinopteri > Cichliformes > Cichlidae > Mchenga > Mchenga conophoros. Next base: position 28,362,503 of record NC_140536.1, on the reverse strand, counting down.
TAAGTACTTAGTAAATTAAATGTTGCTTCACAGCAAGAGGGTCCTGGGCGCCTATGGGGTTTTCTCTAAGAGCTCCTGCTACTATCAAAAAACATGTTGGATTAATGCTGCATTTATTTGGCCCAGGACACTCATAATTAACACTGGAGCTCTCTAGATTAGGTTCTTATGTTTTTTTAGTTTAAACATGCCCTCAGCTATAGCTGGCAATGGAATATGTGCAATAAATTAAGAAGGCCAGCATGGAAAAACTTATATACTGACGTTGATTAAGTAGATGTCAGAGCTGAACCTGCAAGGTTAGGCACACAGAAATGAAAACTCAGATGTCTCCTGGTGGGTTGGACTACTGTATTTGACACTGAATCTATTTAAGAACTCACTAAATAATAACCATGATTATCACTATAACCAGATCGTGGACTGAAAGAGATTTCCTATTTAAATCCACTTCCTGCTATATGTATCAAGTGATTCAAAACACTCATTTTAAAAAGTTATTTGTGAATCAACCAGCACTTTCTCTTGTCTTGTTGTATGCAAGTCACTGCGCTATTTTAAAATACTGCTAATTATAAAATGACCATATGATCTTCCATATGGCTCATTCTAATTGCATCTCTTCTCATCTGTCATTACACACTGATAATCAGCTACAGCTTTCTCTGTGTTTATACCTGTTCTTTTTCAGTCAGCTTTTTGTGCCTCTGCTCACGTATCTGCGTTAACCGAAGACTCAGAGACACAAATAAAAATATCACCTGGATTTGTTCCATCATCTTCTCTTTGTCTCACACAACTGTTTGCCAACTTCTCTATTTATTACCTTCTTGTCATATTTGGTTTGTGTTTACACATTTCTTTCTTTTTCTGTTGCATCTCTTTGAAGATGCACTGTCTCCTGCCAAGACATCCCTATCCTCCGTAACATTTCATGCACAAATGCCAGGAACCTGCAGAGACAAATTAAAACTCTATCATTTGCCAGTGGTCATTTGTGTCAAGACTAGCTCAATGCAAACCAATTTTCTTGAAGTGTTTTAAAGGACTTTGACATTTTATGAGGCTTATTCACATTCTTCCTGGGACTAAGATGAGGAGATCAGTGCCAATGATAGAAAGCATTACCTTAGCCTTACATTAGGACTGTGACCAATGGGAATCAGCTATCCTGGCTCTGTCTTCCATACACCCACCAGTTTTTAAATCTCACTAATTAACACTTTCTATTTCAATTGTTTGAGATATATTACAAAAAAAAGTACAGAGCAAAACATTGGTGAATTAATTTTAAATCAGTCTCTCTATTTCTTCATACAACAGCTTGGAGCAGTGACTTCCCAGCATCTTTTGCCAGATGTGTATAAACCACCCAAAAATGCCCAAATTCTATTTTTTACATGTCAGCTCTGGATCATTCTGGTGTGTGTTAATAGACTGCCATGAAGAAAAAACATCAACAATAATATTAAAGAAGCAATTGTTTTTATCCATCAATCTGGGAAGGGGTTTAAATCCATTTCCAAACAACTTCAAGTTTGTCATTATTCATGAAGAAAGGAAAACACTCAAAGAAGATGCCAAGTTATCTCAGGAGTGGACATCACAGCAAATTCGCTGCAAGGTCAGATAGTGCAATGCTCAGAGAAACTGCAGAAAACCCAAGCATTACATCTCAGATTATAAAGGCCTTATGACAAATGTTAAAAGTTCATGAGAGTGCAGTTAGAAAATGTCTAAAGGGTTACCAGGACAGTCTCTTCTCTCTAAAAGTATCATGGCAGCACAGCTTAGGTTTGCAAAGTTGCATCTGAACAAGCCACAAGGCTTTTGGAACAATGTCCTTTAGAGCTGATTGGTTACAATACACAGCAAACATAGTATATCAGCACAAACATCTCATACCAGCTGCCAGCACAGTGGTGGAGGGGTGAAGAATGGGGTTTGTTTTGCAGCCACAAGACCTGGGCACCTTGCACTCACTGAGTCAACCTTGGACCCCTGTGTGTACCAAAAAGTCACATGTGAGGCCATCTGTCCGACAGCTAAAGTTCTATAGGAATTGAATCACGCAACAGGAAAATGTTCCTGCACAGCATCAAATGAACAAAAGAATGGCTGAAAAGAAAAGAATGAAGGCGTTGCAGTGGTCCAGTCAGAGACCAGACCTCAACCTGACTGGCATGCTGCGTTGGAAACTGCTGTGCATAAACTCAGTGAACCAAAGCAACACTGGAAAGAAGAGCGGGCCAACATTCCTCCACAACAGTGAGAGCTGATGACATCATACAGAAATACTTCAGGTTACTGCTGCTAAAAGTGGTTTTATAAGCTACTGAATGATGGGCTGTACTTAGTTTCTCGCATACTGCTTCTGCCTTTTAGCTGAGTTTCTGTTAAATAAATAATAAAACTGTGTCATGTCACATGTCGTCATTCCATCTCAGGTTGTCTTTACCTCATTTTAAGACCTGGTAAAAATTTGATCACTTTATTTTCCTGATATACAAAACCTTAGCAAAACCTTAGATGTGACAGAGAGTGAACTTTTTTCTTTTTTTTCTTTCTTTAATATTCGCTGTTGTACCACAGGTTCCACCAACTCTGTTTCATCTTAAAAATTTATTTTTTTAAAAGCCTTGCATGGTCCTTTTTCTTTTAGCACACTCTAATTACATTATTCTAATCACAGAAATGAAGTGCTAATAATGTGCATATTTTCTATAGCGCTTAATGAGCACTCCACGAAGTGCAGCTGCTGCTGCTGCTGCAGTCGAGCAAAACACGGGGAATTAATGGCAGTCTGTCTGGTCGGGTGGGCAATTTGTTTATACTACAATCTTTGTACTAATAGCGAAACAAAGACCTGGTGATAAAACCACTGTAGCTACCTGCTTGTTCAGGCAACAGCAAAGTGGTGTCCCATCAGCGATGTCAACCAGTTGAAAGCACCTGTGTGAAGAGGACACAAGAGGAGGTAATGGAGACTAAAGCGATAATATTTCTGCTCTGCATACTCTCATCCTCCCTTCCAGCCTCTTTCCATACACACTGACTTTGTCCCTCACTGTCTCAGTCTCCACGCTGTCATTCTCCTCTAACTCTCTCGGTACCTCTTTCAGTCCCCATTTGTCACTCCCTCTTTCTTCCCTCCCTCTCTCGCTCTCCACTCAGTCGGTGAAGATGGATCACTCTGTGTCTGTCAGCAGTAGTATCACAGAATGAGAATGTATTGTCTGCTGTCTCAGATAATAAATGCTGCTATCTACGCTGCTGTTCCCAGTCATAATAGATGGCCCATATCTACACAGCTACTGTTTATGAGATTATCACAACCCTCTGCCGTCCCACAAGCCCCCAACAGGAGAGATGGAGAAATTACTTTATCGCTAGGGGGGCCCGAAAGTTATCATTTGTGAGGAATTCATCGAGTGGGAGCTTTGTGAATTGGCAGTTACTGCCAATTCTGCTGTGGCATCACACGCACTGAAAAGTGTGAGCACAGAAGCAGGAGAGGTTAAACTGTTCTGTGATTTCTCTTTTATGCAGCGGGAATCTGTGATGTGTTATATGAGAAAGGCCACCTGAAGGAGGGAGAAAGAGATTAGCATCAAACAAGACTCTCTCTGCTGTCTGTAGGGGTACATCACTATTTATCTTTTTTTTTTATCTTGTTCAGATTTCTCTAAGCATGTACTTAGTTCATATAAGTAATTGCATATACAGAACTATATATAGTAGGGACACTGCTGAGGGCAGTATTAAGATATCTGGAGCTCTTTCCAACTGGCTTTTATGGCTGCTAATTCAAATCAGTGCAAGTCATGTGATAAATGAAGGTCTGGACAGCAGAAAGAATCAGTCACAGTCACTGGTCACAAGGTTGGCGGTCATTACAGTATGCGTGTTTGTATGTGTGTGCTGGTCACTGAGGGAGTCTGCTGACATTTGACCCCAGTCTTGACCACCTGACCCTTGCTTGACCTCGCTGTCTGGCTCAGACTGCAGAGCAGAGGGTCTTGATGGCTCAAGCTGCTGACTGATGGTTCTCCTCTCTTCTTTTGGCTAAAAGCCTCGACCTGTGCCTGTCCGCAACAGGACTGAGCAGGGTGAGCCAACCGGGGCAGCTCAACATGACCATCATGTCCAAAATACTGGGCAACTGGATCATGTGGGGCCTGTGATGGAGCCTGTTTGCTTTTCTCATGTCTTCATGTTCAGGTAGTCACCATGTATGGTCTTATTCCACAGTACAATACAAACGCTATAATAATTAACTAAATAATGTTATTATTGTTCATATCAAGCGAAAAAAAAACATTAAAGATATTCTGTCGATATCAACATCAAGACAGGTAGCATTAAGTCCTCTGACCGATATGCCGTGCATGTCCAGTAGTCTGACCAATAGCTCTAATTGGCCCAAGACCTGAACAAGGGCATTAATTGGCTGCTGGCCTGGTCCGCATGAGCAGAAGGAGCCGCTGGCTCAAAGCTGTGCCGCCTGCTCTGCTGCACATGGCTATTAATCTGAACTTCAGTGGAATTTTCCTGAATTTTATCTTCACACTAATCTAAAAAGTCAAATTTTTTAAAAGAAATGGGCACGTTTTATTTCTGCAATTTTTGTGAAATACATATCAGATAACATTCCTCATAAACCCAAAGCAAACGCAGGTGCTGAGACCAAGACTAATGATGTATGTTGTTTTTTTAGAAATAAAAAAGTAAGGTACTGTACTCTGTGTCTAGAACTTTAAGTACCGGTACTGCCAAAAGCTTGGAGTTGCATTGGAGATTAACTTATAAAGGTCATCTGTGCAGCATCTGGCTTCCAGCCTGTTTCTCTAAAAAGAAAGAGCCTTTATCTAGAGAAGATAGGAAAGATAGAGAGATAAACATCTTTCAGTCATGTTTAATGTTTTAATGAATTGGGTCTTGTTAAATTAAGCCAAATTCTACTCAGAAGGGAGGTATTTTTTGTATTTTGTCCAATTCAGCTAACTGGTTAACCAAAACTTTCCCACTGCAGGGCATCAAACATAATAATAATAATTTTTGTCAGAGATATGTGGCTTTGATGGTATGATACACAGTATGTTTTAAGGAGTGAAAATATCTTAACACTTAGACAGTAGTGGTGCGTTTTTAGGTTTGTTTAACATTGTTTCTACACACTGATAAGTCATTAGGCACCAAAACACTACTTGGTATCATATAAGAAAAGGAGGCTGGGGTTTTGCCTGTTAAGTGGTACTTTAACTTTTTTTTCAGTCACTGCTTGTTTGGGTTAAATATTTACAACTATTTGGTTAGTCAAGGAAAAGTCATGTTTGGGGTTAAAACTGACCCCGTTACTCACATGTTAGAAAGTTTACAGCTTAAATCTAGTGACATTTGCTGTGTGCACAGTACAGTGGGGCAAAAAAGTATTTAGTCAGCCACCGATTGTGCAAGTTCCCCCACTTAAAATGATGACAGAGGTCAGTAATTTGCACCAGAGGTACACTTCAACTGTGAGAGACAGAATGTGAAAAATAAATCCATGAATTCACATGGTAGGATTTGTAAAGAATTTATTCGTAAATTAGGGTGGAAAATAAGTATTTGGTCACCTCAAACAAGGAAAATCTCTGGCTCTCACAGACCTGTAACGTCTTCTGTAAGAAGCTTTTCTGTCCCCCACTCGTTACCTGTATGAATGGCACCTGTTTGAACTCATCATCTGTATAAAAGACACCTGTCCACAGCCTCAAACAGTCAGACTCCAAACGCCGCCATGGCCAAGACCAAAGAGCTTTCGAAGGACACCAGGAAAAGTATTGTAGACCTGCACCAGACTGGGAAGAGTGAATCTACAATAGGCAAGCAGCTTGGTGTGAAAAAATCAACTGTGGGAGCAATCATCAGAAAATGGAAGACATACAAGACCACTGATAATCTCCCTCGATCTGGGGCTCCACGCAAGATCTCATCCCGTGGGGTCAAAATGATCATGAGAACGGTGAGCAAAGATCCCAGAACCACACGGGGGGACCTGGTGAATGACCTGCAGAGAGCTGGGACCAAAGTAACAAAGGTCACCATCAGTAACACACTACAACGGCAGGGAATCAAATCCCGCAGTGCCAGACGTGTTCCGCTGCTGAAGCCAGTGCATGTCCAGGCCCGTCTGAAGTTTGCCAGAGAGCACATGGATGATACAGCAGAGGATTGGGAGAATGTCATGTGGTCAGATGAAACCAAAGTAGAACTTTTTGGTATAAACTCAACTCGTCGTGTTTGGAGGAAGAAGAATACTGAGTTGCATCCCAAGAACACCATACCTACTGTGAAGCATGGGGGTGGAAACATCATGCTATGGGGCTGTTTTTCTGCCAAGGGGACAGGACGACTGATCCGTGTTAAGGACAGAATGAATGGGGCCATGTATCGTGAGAGTTTGAGCCAAAACCTCCTTCCATCAGTGAGAACTTTGAAGATGAAACGAGGCTGGGTCTTCCAACATGACAATGATCCAAAACACACCGCCCGGGTAACAAAGGAGTGGCTCCGTAAGAAGCATTTGAAAGTCCTGGAGTGGCCTAGCCAGTCTCCAGACCTCAACCCCATAGAAGATCTGTGGCGGGAGTTGAAAGTCTGTGTTGCTCGGCGACAGCCCCAAAACATCACTGCTCTCGAGAAGATCTGCATGGAGGAATGGGCCAAAATACCAGCTACTGTGTGTGCAAACCTGGTAAAGACCTATAGTAAACGTTTGACCTCTGTTATTGCCAACAAAGGTTATGTTACAAAGTATTGAGTTGTATTTTTGTTATTGACCAAATACTTATTTTCCACCCTGATTTACGAATAAATTCTTTACAAATCCTACACAGCAAAATCTCCAGTGTTAAATTAACACTAGAGAGTGTCTATATGGGTCCACACCTCTGAGTGTTAAATACAACACTGTTGAGTGTTAAATACAACACTGTTGAGTGTTAAATTAACACTTTTGACAGTGTTATATGTTTAAAAGTAACCTAGTCAGTTTTGAAGATTAACAAAGACTAACACTGAGCAGTGCTGATTTTCTAACACTGGAATATTTCTAACATTTTGAGTTATTTTCCAGTGTTAGAAAATCAGCACTGCTCAGTGTTAGTCTTTGTTAATCTTCAAAACTGACTAGGTGTCATGTTTCGGCTGTGTGGCAGGCAGGAGAGGACCCAAACGCAAACTCACAGAGACAAAAGGTAAACTCAAAAAACACAGCTTTATTGCTGGCGTGGAGTGGGACACGAAAAACAATACAAAATAAACTAAACTGGGAAAACTAAAGCACAAGGAGCCACAGGGGAAAAAATCACACAGCTATGATGGAGACTACGACACTGACAAAGAGAAACACAGGGCTTAAATACACAGAGGGATAACGAGGGAATGAGACACAGAAGGAGGGCACAGCTGGGAGAAATCAGGACTGACGAGACAAGCAAAGCTAGAAACACTCACATGAGGCATGGACCTTCAAAGTAAAACAGGAAACACACTGACTGAATTCTAAAACACGCAAACTTAACAGCAACTGGGGAGACAGAACATAGGAACCTGAAACGTGGTACAAAACATATAACAAAGCCAAAGAGCTAAACCTAAGATAACCATAACTGAGATCCAGGGAAACAAGAAACAGTACATCAAAGGACTCAAAACATAAACCATGATATAAAAGCACAGGATCTCTTCCAAATAAAATAGGAAACATAATGAGACGCAGACATGATAACCGGAACTTGACAACGTAAGACACAGACATGAAACACATGAAGAGCAGGGGAGACTTAACATGGGTTGGAAACACAAGGGGGAACTAATAAGCAAATGAAGTTCTGAAGTGAACTGAAGAAGCTTCTCGGATGAGAGGTGAAACGTCTTCAAGCAACTTAAAGAAGTCCAGACGCTTTTCTTTGCAAGCTCCTTTGTCAACAGTGTTGTATTTAACACTCAGAGGTGTGGACCCATATAGACACTCTCTAGTGTTAATTTAACACTGGAGATTTTGCTGTGTACCATGTGGATTCATGGATTTTTTTTTTCACATTCTGTCTCTCACAGTTGAAGTGTACCTCTGGTGCAAATTACTGACCTCTGTCATCATTTTAGGTGGGGGAACTTGCACAATCGGTGGCTGACTAAATACTTTTTTGCCCCACTGTACATAACAGATGGACATGGGCACAGTGGCAAAGAAGTAAAGTCTTGTTGTGAAGTTTAAGCAGAGTGTTTTGATCATTGCCATGCTACTATTTTGAAACCAGGACATGTGATAGTTCACGCTGACGTCTATTCTAACATAGGACGTGTTATGAACAACTGATCGGATCGGCAAAGCGTGTTTCTGGAATATTATGTTTTTGTTGCTGCAAGCACTTTTTATGCAGTTTTTGCAAAGCTATATGTGGAAGGAAACCGTGACCGAAGACAAGCGGATGGCATAAGATGTAAGTACAACTCCTCCGGTTTCATATGCAAAAAAAATTATTGCGCTAGCTTACGTGGTGCAGTGCTACCGGGATTTAAAAATAGTTGCGCCAAACGGAGCGTGCCCGCTCCGACCGGTTTTAAAGGGTTAATGTGGGAAAATACAGCATCATGCTGAATTCAGTATGACTTGAAACACAGAGGGGGGAAACAGTTTATAGCATTTCCACATTGGCTTTTCAGAATTTGATGGTAAGTCCATCTTTTATATACAGTCTATGATTGTGATCATAGTCTTTATTGTACACTTCCTGAGTCACACTATGAAAAAACAGGCTTTACAAGTAAAAGTAAATTGAAATTCAAACTGAGGGGGAACAAAGTACAGAATGTTGATATGAATATGAGAGAAAATGACGTGATCTACCACAAACAGAATGACCTAATATTTATATTGTGAATAAGCAAACTGACATGAACAGGTCAACATCAGGGTACACATGTAATGAAGTGCCACACATAATAGAAAAAAAAAGAATATATACTAGCTGCAGATGCAATTAGCAGCTATGGAGTTATTTGGATAGCAGCATATCTCGCTGTCTCCCATATCACTTCCTCCAGATGGAGACACCATATGTAGAGGAAGTCCTTTAGGAGTGTGTGGAGATGGTCTTTTGGTAATTCTAATCTGCTGTACAGTCATCATGTTTTTCTGTATGTGAATTCAGTTGATTCATTCAGTTCGTTTATTCATTATCAGCTTGAGATACAGTGCTTAATTTACACCATAAACTGAATCATAGAATTTTACAGCTAATTGGCCAACTGTTCCCATCAATCAATCGACAAATAGTTCTCTCAAATAATTTCAGAGTCCAAAGATATCACTCATGTCTTTAGCCAGAAGAAATATTTGCACACTTTTTGTGGGGTGGATGCATAAAAAGATAAGTGTCCTATAATGTGCAGTAACTTTGTTACTGGGAACCCACTGCCTAGTTTGCAGACTAAGTCGGTGGGAAAAACTTTCTGGGGCTTCCAGATAGTAGACCTGAGTTTAACGACCTCAGTTTGGTATGGCTGTTGTTTCTGAATGCAGATTTTTTTTTTTAAAAACTAAAAGAGAATAAATCAGACAGATTTTACCTAAATGCAACAAAAAATCTGCTGCAATGTTGCTCATAAACAGAGCTGGAATTATGAGCTGACTACAGACAGAAACCAGAAAATGCATCTCTTGCTGGTAAGGTATACTGTCCAAAAGTCTTGAGCCACCCTCCATTTCTTCAGATTTGGTTTCCAAGGAGCCAGATTTCTAGGAATTGCTCTTGAGCAGCAGTTTTCCTGACTTTCTGAAAGGTTTTTTTGGTTTTGGGGGGTTTTTGGACATATGCTGATTTTTCATTTATGTTTGTCTGTTTGTTAAAAACACAGATGAGGTCAAGAGAGAAAACAGCGAGTGCCTTCAGCCATTTGGAGACAAGTTGGAGACTCTGTCATGGTTTGGCTCTGCATTTCAGTCAGTGATGTTTTAATTTTGATCCACCCTTCAAAGCCATGGAACACTTATTGGTCATGGCTTGGCCTCCCCAGAGCCTGGACCTCAACATTATAGAAGCAGAGACAGTGAACAGAGCAAAAGACAGCCAACATCACATTTTCCTGGAAAAATATAAAGAAATTAGTGATGACTAAAAATGTTTTGCACAGCACTGTAACTCCACATTCATATACAGATATCTGCTTTGAAACTTTTGAACTTTGATGAAAGTTAGTAATTTAGACCATAAGTTTTATGTCTGTTGGTTTCAGGATTTTGTTGTTTTATCACATTTGACATTTCTGCCTTTTAAGCTACGCTTTAAAATGAGAAAGGTCCATGCTTTCGCTAAAACAGTCCAGAAAAGGTCAAACTCTTCAGTTATTGGATTGAGTCAGGATTTCTCAAAGCCTTTAAGCTCATCGTCTGAAAAAGGGAACAGTGTGCTGATATGGTCCACAAAATATGCTTCCCCAGTTGCACATCCACTGTCTCCTATTAAAAAATGCTTCTGTCATCTAGATTGTAATGATTTGTAGACCTTGACAAATGTCAGAGGAGACCAGGTGCAAAGCAGACAATTCTATACTGTAGTGAACTGTAGTGTGTGTTTTTTTTTTCCTTCCTTTTTTTTGCATTTGAGAAAACACAACAATGAATCTGCACCACATGTTTGGACACATGTCACAATGGTCATTCTGCTCCAGTCGGTCATCGTGTGTTCTGACTCCATATGTAGTGATCAGCTGGTGTTTGAGGGGAACATCCATCTAACTGTCACACTGTACTCCATAGGGAGCAACACTAGGACTAAACACACACACACATACACACACACACACACACACACACACCTTATCTCTGTCTGGCAGACCATTGGTTACTCATTAGATACAGGGGGTAGAGGGACAGACTGGAGACAAAGAGCAGCTATGCTAATGCTCTTTGATTTTTGTCTCCCCTCTCCTGTCTCAGCACTTGTGAAATCTATTCTTCTTTTTTATCTGTATCGCTTTTTTATACTCTGTGTGCTTGATATCATGGAACAGTAACATAATACGAAATTTATCTCACATGTAAAAACACGCATTTTTATTCTCTTATTGGGCTAACTCTACACACAGACTAGACTAACAGGGACAATTTCATGTGTCACTGCGTGTAAGTCACTTGAGTGTGTTTTTTGTTTTTCCAAGTGGAAACAATACTAAAAGAAGACATTAGAAGTATCTCAAGTTAAAATCTTGCCTGACTGGCCTACATCTTTATCACTCTAATTGGGCTCTTTTAGCTGATATTAGCCCTGTCTAATATACAGTAATTGGTTGACCTTTCCACTTCACCTGTCTTCATTAAAACACTAATTAAGAGTGTAATTAATAAATGCGAGGCTGCCAATTAGTAGATCTTTGAAATACAAAGATTGAGGTGTTCCCATTTGTATTTTATTGAGATGCTCACTCATTATGGGAGCCAAATGTCAGCTTAGTATAAAGAATTGGTAGGTTTTCTTTGAAAAAAATCCAACACTGATTTAAAGTGTCATTACTTTAACTCTAGAAACATGAACACCGTAACTCATCAAAGCAATATACAGTTGGAAGGTCAGTGGTTGGGCAAGCTCCCCAAACTTCCCCAATGGATCACATCTGTGTGTCTGATAGAGAAAGCCTTCTATGAATGAGTGAATGTGGTTTGTAGTGCAAAGCGCTTTGAGTTTTTTGTCAAGCTATAAAAGTGTTATATAAATCCAGCCCATCCGTTTAATCCTAAAAGTGCTTCTTAAACGTACTTATATACTTATGCTTTCTTTCTAGGTAGAGCCTACGACGCAGCCTATGTAAGTGACTGATGCAGTTGGCGGCATTTATAGTTGTGTGCTGCCAAAACACTAGTTGGCGGTGGGTTTTCTCTCTTCGAGTTGATCCATTGTCTTCCAATTGGACTGAAAATTTTTGAAGTGGTCAGAGATGCGTGGGAGGAAAAGACAGAACCGAAGGGCTGACGTGAAGTTTAGTGCACAAGTTTGAATTTCTTTTAGGTTTTCTCTGATTGATACAGGCTCAAATGTATATACACATTTTTGACAGTTTCCCTACTTCTTGGTGATGAGATGGCATCTTTTCACATAAGATTGAGTCTTCTGTGCCTTGAGGCAACTGTTGTTGTAATTTTGTGCTAAATAAATACAACTGAATTCAATTTAATTGAATTCTGTGCAATCTACTGTCGGCCACGGCAACCAGCTAGCGGCCAAAGCAATCTCAAGGAAGCTTTCAGTGCAGTATTTCTCTTTATGACCAGTTTCACACCAGTGATTACCAGCAAACTCCAGCAATCTTCAATCTTTCCAGTCGCAGAAAATACTCTTTTTTTCTAGCAACCGGTGAGTACCAGTCTCTAGGTTTGTGTGACTGGGTCTTTAACAATCATTTCACAGTGACTGCCAGAAACCAATACACATTTTTCTCCTATAACTAGTGATTTCCAAATGGTCTGTAAGAATGACTCAGGCCTAAAGTGTCTAAGTGCTTTTACACTGACAAGCAGCTAACAGCTGTATGCCATGTGCTGCGAGTAGCAGGTAAAAAGGTGGAGTCTAAAATTCTGCTCTCATCCTCTTTGGTTGTAAACTCGGTTATGTAGCGAAAGAAGAGGCACCACCAGCAACTAACTGGAGATGACACCTATATGATGACTGCTATTCATTCATCCCCGGCTCATCCCAACCAGCAGACCTTTTGCAACATGCCCAATGCTGTTCGCCTTATACGTGAGCATGTAGGGGTGGACTGCCTTTTTGTTTGATTATAGTTTTCTCCTGTTTTTATATTGTTAGGGAGGCAAGTTGTTGTCATTTGGTTGAATTCTTTTGATTAACTAAGTTTGGTAAATCCTCAAGATAGGCTCCTTTTGTTTGTCGTTTTGGCATTAGGTCCACCCTGAAGATATAACCAGCTCCTTTTTATATTGTCAAATACCATATTGTAAATAAATTATTGTCACACTTTACCAATCGTGTGATGTGGCTGCTTGGGGTCTGACGAGGATGGATCACCCTTGTGTAATGGTCTGGCCATAAGAAATGGTCAAATTCATGACTACACAGGTCAGTACACAGTGTACAAAGTGTAAACGTGGAACCGTACTGCCAGAAAAAGTGGGTAAATAATTATGTTTAAACTATTTGTGTGTGTGTGTGTGTGTGTGTGTGTGTGTGTGTGTGTGTGTGTGTGTGTGTGTGTGTGTGTGTGTGTAAGGCTCTTTTTTTAATTTGGAGGTAAAACTGAAACTAAATCTAACATCATTACATTGTCACTTTGGTCATAAACTAATTTTTGTATCAAACATTGTAGACAATAAATAAAAAGCAAGTACTTGACAAGAGTTTTGGATGTTTTTCAGCTAATTTTACTACGTTACAGACATTTTTTCAAGCAAAGAACACGTTCTTTGAAACCTTCTCCAAATTATTAGAACATTTAAATAATAAAAGAAAAAAGAATAAAACACTAACAATGACAAGCCATGAACAATAAATGGCAGCCCTAGAGGGAACGCATTGTTATAGTAACTGAGAGTCTAATTATTATCTGGGATCTAGTAAATGATTAAGTTTCTGAAAAACAAAGACTGAGGTGTTGCTGTTTAAACTTTACCGAGCTGCTCATTCATTGTGGAAGGAAAACGTCAGAAAACTAGTAGATTTTCCTTGAAGTGCCATGACTTCAAACTTGGAAGCATGACCACTGCACATACTTAAGGCACAGAAAAGCCCTTTGGAAGGTCAGTGGTTCAATTTTCTAATTTGCAAAAGGACTTTTGAATTTCTTTAATTACTCATTATTATATGTATAGGTATGTTTATTTATTAAAAAACACAAATACAACAATAACAAAAAGTACAAGTCAAAGATTTGTAGAATAATAAAATGAATGGGTGGTTTATTATTTGTCTAGTGTGATTTTCATTTATTTTAAAATGAATATGTTGCTTGTGCAAAGCCTTTGATATAGCTGAGGGACCACAGGGGGTCAGACACAATGGTGAGACATGCATAGACCGTCTGCTCTTGACTACATGTGCACATTGTGGACACGCACCCACACACTTACCCCATGTGGAGCTATAAGAAGGGTTGGTGAATGGATTAACAAGTAAACAATAGTGTGAAAATCGCACACACAGTGACACATTAGCATATACATGCAAATGCACACAACGCAAAACCACTCTGCTCTGTGAGTGTGTGAGTGTGTGTGCATCTAATTTTCATGTAGGTGATGAAAGAGCCCCCTTCATAAGCAAACACAAGTACTGTGAGTATTCATATACTAAAAACATGGATTTGTACTGGACTGTCCTTCTGTGTGTCTCACATTCCCATCAGTCCTCTCACTTGTCATCATTTTGAAGCGTCTTCAGACACATAGCGTACAGGCATCTGTTTGATACATCCCACCTGCAACTCATTCTTTGAAAACTGCTCCTGAAGAAGTCCCTGGATTATCGAAATTACTGAGTGTGCTCTCAAAGGGAAGGGAACCCCTGCCTCCAGGCTGTGACTGCAGCATATCCTGGTGTTTCTCTGTATCTTCTGAAAGATGTTCTTTCAAACATAAATCACACTTCCAAGCAGTGATGAATTCTGAAGAGTGATCAAGGTTATTGTCCTGGAGTGTGTGTGCTGCCTCAGACTGCATCGTTCTATATGCTAAGCTCTCTGTTGCCTTGGGACTTCAGTAAATTAAAGGCATGCTGGCATCACTTTCAAGACTTTAGATCTGTGTGTGCACGGGTGTGTCTGTGCAACTCCTGCGAATGTGAATTTTTTACACGAACACAGATCAGCGTTGAGTGGTTGTAAATTCCTGACACAACGATAAAGTCGACCTGACCAAGGTGTGGCATGCTTTTTTAATGCTGACTGAATTATGTTAGATCCGTAAACACGGGAACGTATCTTTTCTTAACTATTTATGTCATTTTAGCTTCCTAAACCATATATTAAAAGATGGACTGTACATCCATCTTTTAATATATGCTTCTGCTGTAGCTTGGGCATCTTTATCTTTTTGCATTCCTTTGTGCATGAAAAACTGGATCAGTATTGTTTATTTTTGTTTGTTTATTTGTGGCATGCCTGTCCTACTTTTTATGAGGTTCGAAAATCAGGTGTGCAACTTGATTAACTTAAAGTATATTAAAGTTTATTAAAATGAAATATAATTAACAAAATCAGATCTGGATTAAAAATAGAACCTGCACATTATGAACTTGTATGATTTTTCAAACCAGGTATAGCAGAAGTTTCTCATCCTCATTATCTTAACTGTCTCTGTGAAGGCTCTTTGCTTGCTAAAGTGCCAAAGGAGTTAATACAAGCTGCTTGACCAAGGTGATTACACAAAGACAAATTATCTGCTGACATGATAGGCAGTGTAATTTGCCAGCTTACTTGCTACTTCAAGCTCTGTTTTCACACACGTATGTGCTTCTTTGCATTAATGCAGAGATCGTAACTGATCTCAGAGCGATAAAAAGCTAAGCTAGGGATATCTTGATACTGGTCTCCTGTCAGCTGCTTGCCAAAGAGCACAGGATTATCCAGCTAAAACACATTTCTCAACTTCCAAAGCTCTTCCAAAGTACTTAACAGACTTCCGGTTTTGGCTGACTCTGTGTTAGACTGGTTTTCGTACTAATCTGATTGGCCCTTCTTTGACAAACAAGTTCACTTCTAACATTCCCCTTTAAACTTGTGGGGTTCCACAAGGTTCAGTTTTGGGTCCATTATTATTTTCTTTCTACATGCTTCCATTAGCTGGCATTATTATCTATTAATGACCATTCTTATCATTTCTATGCAGATGACATTCAGCTGTATATGTGTTTCAAGTCTCATCAGCTGGGGAGTCTGTCAATCCATTTTTTAAACTCAGGTTACAAATTGGCTCTCTAGCAATTACCTAAGTTTAAACGCCAACAAGACTGGCACCGTGATTATAGCTCCTCCTGAACTAAAATCAGTCAGGCTCTTGCTTCTTTTTAAATGCACACAGATGCCATCTCGTTTCATTCAGTCTGTTAGTCTGCGCTGATGAGTCTAACTTGTCTGTAATGTGTGTCTGAAATAGGGAAACTGATTAAACTGATTGCAAACTGGTTGTGTTCTAGTTATATTCCTGTATATTCTCTGTCCTACATCATTATTTGTAAAGGAATTTCTGAATTTCTGTTTCAAATCTATGATGTTCTGGTTGGACCCTGAATGTAAATAGGAAATGTTTATGAAAATGGCAACAGATTTACCATTTCTGATGATTTATCAGTATTTATATTTATTCCTGTATTATCACAGATTGCATGCAGTTTCCAACTTGACTCCATTCAACATCAGATTGCTAGAAGAGTGATTCTGCTTATTGCTGTTTTATTATACATCAAAAGTTATTTTTGGACAACCAGAATGAAAATGCAGTTTTTATCCACAGGCCATCAGGCTGCTGAATCACTGACTGATTACTAACTGTGATTATCTGCTGTAAAGCTTTTCAGCTACATAGTGCTTTATTTGAGTCTTTTTGGTTTAGTTATTAAATCTAATTATTTAATTGCTCAGTGTAATCACTGTATTTTGCCTTGACTGTAACAATCGACTTCTTGATCTTGATCTTTGCAACTGACCACAAGCAGTCACAAATCTGGTCTCCCATCTTTGAGGCAACCATTTCAAAGGCAACAAGATTACAAGTGCATTGCACATAGTTGTAGTAAATTTGGTCAGGCCCACCATCTCGAACTATAAGCTCTCCACGCACACATACATTTAATACAGCCTCTCATAAATCTATCTCACTTCTTGGATATTGCTAAAGTCCAGGTGCAATCAAAATTGTAATTTTTCTTTAAAAGTCAAACACGTTTTATCAGGACGAGATGGGAGATTGCATCTCATCTCAAATGATTCGTTTTAACCTTCGGTAGTCCAAAGAGGTCACAAATCAGATTTCCCCTCAAATTGTAAAAAGTGGAAAATCTGGGATAAACTGGTCTAGAATTCCTAAAGACTGAACACATCTTTAAAAAATGAATCTAGTAGCTATGATTTCCAAAAATGAATTCATAAATGACTGAGTGAAAGAGCACAGAGAATTATTTCCTTTAAGAAAAGAGACTTCAACATGTTACTTTTATCAGCTTTCACTTGTTTGACCATGGTTATAGGTTTCTAAAAGTTTCAGCTGAGTAAGGCGTTTGTGTCATACTCGAATGAACAATCAGTTTTCCTTTCTTTTCTTTTTTAATTAATAATCAGATCAAGTTATCTGGTGAGCTGTAAATGTGGAAACAAGTTCCACAGTGCACCCTGTGACTGATGGATTGAAAATGTCACAGTATCCATTTTAACAAGGTAGACGCAACCAAATTGTACATTTCAGACATTTGGGATTTTTGAGGATTATATAAAAGGTCTACTGTGCAAAGCAGGAACTCAAATCACATCTCTCCAAAAACTCAAACTACAACTCTCTACAATGCATTTCTCTTGAAATCCAGCAAATGTGCACAAATAAAGAATTCTGTGCCCTCTATTTGTTGGAGTGAGTGAGTAAATGGGTCCCTTAAGACCAAGCTATGTGACCATTGAGACAATGGGGTATTTTACAACTCCCTCCAGCCATTTAGACAGCTATTTCTGAAGCCGTTGCAGCCACTTTAGCCGGGGTCCCACATGGCGCTGTGGGCGGATATGGATAGACAGGGCAATTACGCTGGATTTTTCATTCACTCACATACACACACACACACACATACTTGTGCGCACTTTTAATAGCCTGGTGATTCCAGGCACCTTTGGAGGTGACCGTGAGACACGCACACACAGCTGTAAGCCATCCTGTGTCATCTAGCGTGATAATCTATGGCATCATTAACAGCAGTAATTAACATATGCTATCCATGAACATCTGATACCAAAAATTAACCAATCACAAATCAGCCTCTTTCTGTGTCTCTCTTCTTCTCTGCTTGTTTCTCCTTTAATCGTTTAAGAGTTTAGCATCAAGCCCACCTCTTCAACAGCAGCTCAACGCCTCCATAGCAAAATGCAGCTTAATCGCCAAGTTCATAAATCCGAAAATCTACTTCCCTGGGTCATTGGCAGAAAATCTCCAATTGAGTGGTACACCACTTAAAAAATTGCAGCTAAAGATAGTTCTGTAGCTGGTAGGACCTTTCTCAGTGTGTATCTGTGGGTGGTTTAGAAGCTCCTCTGAAACCCTGCTGTTATTCTGTAAAGAACCAAACAGCCTCCAGCCCGATAATGACTCTGCTGAATAGCTGCATGATTATACCTCTTTCTGTGAAATGTTTGTCTTTTCCCCTCCTCTGCATTTTGTCTGCATACCCCCTTATGGTCTATTCTCTGTTTCTTTTTTTTTATTTCCTCCTTTTCCCTTCTTATCTTCCCTTTTCACAGTCTGTACTCCAACCTGTTCTCTAACCTATGAACATCTTTAGGGTTACTTAACCAAAAGCTTCTTTAATTCTGTCTTATTTCTATTTACCTGTTTATGTAGATGCTTACTAATCACGAATGGTGAAGTTAAAAAAAATAAAACACATTTTTATTTGTGAAAATCTGTGAAAATGATCACTTTCAGAAACAAAAATGTTTTGTGACTCTATGAAAGAGTTGTATTGATGGAGTATTCAGCAGAGCTTTCAACCAACAATGATGTTTTTGTCACTTTTACACAAAAATTGCAAACCATTTTTGATGCACAAAGCAGTGATGCAAAGGATCCACCTTGAGGAAAGCGGTTCAGTTTTTTGTTGTTGTTTTTTTGTTTTGTTTTTTTAATTCATTATTTTTAATTCATTCATTTAATTCATTAGGCTACTATTTGTTTCATAACAAGCACAAACCTTTGAAATCTAAAATCCATCAGATGGCTCTTTTGAGGCTGAAAATGATCTCTGTCAACTTTGGGGAGGAATGACGGAGGAAAAAATGTGGCCTTTGAAGGAATTCACAGATTTATGGAAGCCTGTTTCCACCACTGAATAGAAATAAGAAAAAATATGGTGATAAGAATGCTTTTTGCACAGACAGGAAGTTGGTGATATGAGTCAGGTGCTAAGTTTTTAAATATACCACTCTAGGGTTGCATTGTTACGGAGCCCCGCAGGGGACATGGGAGAAAAAAAAAATTAGGGAGAAAAAAAAATTAAGACTGACTTTTGCGAGATCTCGCAAAACAAACTCGGGATCTCGCAAAACTTTTGCGAGATCTCGCAAAACTCCAACAATGGCGGCAGCTACTTAGTTGTAATATTACTCTTTCTGGGTCACAAAATACACTTTTAAGATATTTTGAGGTGTGAATGTAGTTGTGTAAACGTCAGATACCTGCTCGGTTTACAAGACATCACATATTTGCAAAAGTGCTCCGACATTTTTGGAGATCTGACACCCACTAGCTCGAAGCTAACGGGAGGTCAAGACCTACTACAGCCGGGAGGAACACCGCTTTACCGGCACATCGTGCCTCGACCTCCCGGTCGGCTTCGAGCTGGCGGCCTCCGAAGAATGCGGCTAAAACCTTTGCGAGATCTCGCAAAAGTCCGTCTTAATTTTTTTTTTTTCTCCCTAATTTTTTTTTTCTCCCATGTCCCCTGTGAGGCTCCGTACATTGTGAAGGGAAGTTTGCATTAGTAAACAAATTGACGTGAATTTGTGCCAGCTGACACCGTGCAAGTAAAAATATTTTAATTTCGCCAAAACTTGCTTCACCCTGCTTTGCGAAAACCCAAGAGTTGAGAGTCTCATGAAGCTATGAAGGAAAGGAGGCGAGTCTGGAGGAAAGTGGACAGAATCATAAGGCTGATAAGTTGTTCTAATCTAATGTTAATATGAAAATATGCTGTTGTAATTTGCTTCCAGCTTCCAACCATCCATTTTATTGGCCTATCCAGTTCAGGGGCGAGGGGCTTGAGCCTATCATGGGGCAAGGTGTTGTACCACACTCATACATTATCATAATCCAAAATCAGTATTCAAACCGACCAGTTGTATCTGAGCATTCACTTAGCATTAGTCAAAAAGTTAGCTAATGCTATTAATAATTATCACTAGCGAAAAAGCATGAGTAACCTAAATTTGGCTAACATAAAACCTAACAATAATATAGCTGTAATAAAGAAAAAACTTGAAATACTTGCCATTTGCTTCAGAAGAGAGTTTTATATAAACAAAGGCATTTTTTCCTCCACATTCCAAAGCTATGACATCACAACAATATGACTGATCAGTTGCAATTTTGATCCGGGAACAACACCAACACAGGGATATCAGATACACAATGCTGCAGTATCGTTATTATTATTTTTATTATTATTATTATTTGGGTTGTATTGTAATAATCAGACCTTATGCTCAGTATCTATTATCAGCATAAAATGGGACTTTAATTCAAGTTTTCAACACTGACAAGAAAATGGTCCATTTAAATTATAGCTGAGAAAGTAGTAGTAGTGCAATTTCACAGGTGTGTGGAACAAATCAGGACTCCGGTACAGATCAAACAGATGCAAGGCCACCATTCGAGTGCACCAGCGTAGCTGACTTTCCTCAACTTTGTGTTATTTCACCTTTCCATGACATATGAGAAAATGACATATCCATTGTGAGGTGACCTTGTGTCTTCATGTGTGTGTGTGTGTGTGTGTGTGTGTGTGTGTGTGTGTGTGTGTGTGTGTGTGTGTGTGTGTGTGTGACTGCTGCATCGGTGTAACTAATGCATGCTGCTACACACTCTGTTAAACCCCTCTCCTGGTACAGCCTGCATCTTCCCTCAATCAGTGTCTTCCATAACCTTCTATTGTCTCTCCATACATTTTCCATCATCAGCTAATTCATACTCCTACACACAATGGCACATACTTCCACAAGGAGGCAGCTACACACCGACAGCACGCCCCGAACAGACACACACACACACACACACACGGGGGCCTTATGCACGTTCCTGTTAACTCCACTTGCACACATCGAGCCCTCTAACACTCACGCGCAGACACTCATAATGCATTCTATGGCATTATAATAACTAAATGCTAATCTTACAGCATCACATTATTAGCTCTTAATGTATTCTGGAACACTATTAGCTGCTAACACTAATGCTAGGGCACTATTAATGCCTAATGCTAATGCAGTAACAGTGAGAGTCCTGAGCCAGCCCGCCCATGCAGGATTATGTGGAGCTTTATAATCCCTTGTTAGCTAGCACCGAAGGCATACATCACACCGCCAAGGTAATCTGAGTGCTGTATGACAGCTATACACCTCGCCCTGTCCTCATCTACTCCCATAATCTACTCCTGCTAGGATAGCTGCTCTATCAGCTACTTTTGGTGATGATGTGTACAGTTATACACCACACTTGTTGACAAGACATTCTCCATTCACTCAGAAGCAAACTGCAGAATTGCAGCACAAACTTTAAATTGTGTATGTTGAGTTTGGCCAGTTTCTACAGAGGGGAGCCACTAGAAGCACGGTACAAATTTAATGATGATGTTGCATAGCATAGTGTTTAAATGCCTTTGGAAAATGATCGCTCAGAAGTCTTCTGACTCAGTGGATGATAGCTATTGCCTCCTTTAAGTCAGTTTTAAGCTTTCGACATTATGTAGGTCAAGGCTATTATTTCCCATAAAAACGGTGGTTGATCTCATTCTGCTGTGCAAGCTATAGCATGCATGAAGTACACTAATTTTCTCACATGCTTTTGTTGGCATTTATCACCGAATTGTTTATGTGGCGATAACACACATAGATGGGTTACTAGTAATAATGTTTAAAAAAGTCATTTTACTATTAAAAAAATGCACTGCAATTAGCTGCTTCCTGTGACTAAGGAAAATTTGGGGGGTTTTTTATTAAAGGCTGTGGTCTCTGCAGAGCCCTTTTATTCAGTTCCAGTAAGATCCCAAAACTAGGTGAAAGGGCCTCAGTATAATAAGACCTTCCATTAAAAGTTTGCTATCTAGCAAGCAATGTGGCAGCCATCAGTGCCCTATGGCCAGTCAAATAAAAACATCTTGCACCTCTGTTTACCTTAAAATAAGAAGAAAGGAAAGAAAATGACTGTGAAAAAAGGTGGAATAATCTCAAAAAGTTAATCTGAAACTACTCATGTCTCAGTCAGACTAGAGTAAAAATAGGACACCAAAGTTCTTGTTACTCGGGAAAATTGGTGGCAATCCAGTGAATGCACTGAATTTTTTTGCATTCAGCAACTGATTGCAAGTAACTGCGGCAACCAACAAGTCACCCAGAGGTTGACTGCCATTGCTGTCCAATTTATAAATGCAGACGGATTGCCTGCATTGTTAAACTGGTCTGAGTCACCAAATAGATGCATCTGCAACACATTGGTCCTATAATATATTTAATTATATTTGATCTTAACATTTTATACATGAATGAATATAAAGTTATAAATATCTAAAGATGCAGTTAACAGGTATAATCTAATATTGTGTGCCTTTCACCATTCTGCATTTAATCATCAGTTATTATCAATCTTTGGCTCTCCTCCACAGTGTGTCTTTGCCCTGTCTTCCTCCGCTCACCTCTAAACAGCCATGGCAGATGGCTGCCCCTCCCTGAGCCTGGTTCTGCCGGAGGTTACTTCCTTTTAAAAGGGAATTTTTCCT
This sequence comes from Mchenga conophoros, assembly GCF_057382185.1. Lineage (NCBI taxonomy): Eukaryota > Metazoa > Chordata > Actinopteri > Cichliformes > Cichlidae > Mchenga > Mchenga conophoros. The sequence continues at coordinate 28,339,764 of NC_140536.1, read as the reverse complement.
TCCCACCATCCCCAATACTTGCTCTTAGTGGGCTGTCTGAATGTTTTTGGTTTCCCGTGTATTATTGTAGGATCTTTATCTTACAATATAAGCACCTTGAGGCGACTGTTGTTGATATTTGGTGCTATATAAATAAAATGAAGTCCAACCATCCATTCAAATAAAAACTTGTTTTGTAGATACTATCCCAGTGCACACTGAGCAAGAGGCACCCCAAAAAGGTTGCCAGTCTTCTACAGTCTATCATGTGGATACACTTTAGGTACCTGGAGATTTAGATAAAGCAGAAACTTCTCAGTCCAGTCAAGGCAAAGGAAAATTTAAGATAACTGTTTGCTTGTCTTGACTCTCGTTCTTGATCAAGCACTTTTATTTCCTGATCTCCTCTGATCTCACTCTCTGAGCTGCACTTGCTGTGTTGTGACTGCTTTATTAGCATTTCTGTCTCATTCAAGCAAACTTTTAGCAATGTATCTCAATAGCCAGATGTTCAGGTAAGCAACATAAATACTTAGTAATGACATTTTTCCTCTTCTTGTTATCGAACAGTGATAAGAAAAAAATGGTGGATGGAAAGCTGAAATGCATGATAGGAGGCGATAAAAAAAGGAGGGAGAGGATGGAACCGAGAAGGGAAAGGAGAGTGTGGAGAGGCAGAGGAGGAGGCGAGGTGAAAGAGGGGCGATAGGGATGAGAGGAGGAGCAGGAGGCAAAAAGACGGGATGGGGCAGGAGAGGAGTGGAGAGATAATGTACTGTAGGCTGATTAATGTCAAAGGCGCTGAGTCCTGAATACTTATGAAGCAGATGTCAATGGAGCTTTACCCTGCAAGGTTACACAGAGGGAGGGGTGGGATGGAAGGGGGGACTCAGAGGAGGGAGACGGGGATGAGGAAATTAAGGTGGGAATGAAAGTGAAGGAAAAAAGTGAATGAGAAAGAAAAGAGAAACAAACAAAGCAGGGATTGTGAGAAGCAAGGAGGTGATGGGGGCCATGCCCATAATTTGAAAATGTCACTCAAAGTTTTGCATCATTGCACTTTTAGATTTTTTTTCCTCTCTCCAAAGTTTGGCGGCTACAATGAAACAGGCTTTACTCAAAAGAGCAGGAAAACTCTTCTTCCTTCGGGCATGTAAAGGCCACTTCAGCCGGCGACAGCGCACACAGTGGCTGAATGTAAGCAGCTTTTTGCAGTTTGTGAAGCTTTAGTTGTCGTTTACAGAAAGCCAAGCGCAAACTGTGCCTGAGAGCAGTTTTTCAAGTGTGGCCACACAAGACAATCAGATGCCAGAGCTCAAACTACACTAATACATCAGCGTTTTTGAAAATCTCTGTGTCCCTGTCTACATAAAAACGCAAAAGCAGCTTATTCAGAATTATTTGCAATTTGCATTCGATAGATGGGATACAAAAGAACAGGATTACTCACTGAGGACACGACGTGTGGGGAAGGTGGGGAAGTTGAGTGATCCCTACTGCAAAGATGTGTATTTACTCACTTATATTCATGTGTTTGTGTGAGCTGTTGAGCGAAACGAGAAACCTGCGGTTTGAGTCAGTGAAGCATGTACGCGTGGCCTAAAAAGCTACCACATCTGACTGAACACCACAAGGTGAACATTCATCTTAAGCGAGTGTTTTCAGCACCAAAAGGGCAGCACATCGTGCAGATGAAGAGCATTATGTATATTCTGTCTTTAAAAACACAACAAGCAGAGCTCACTGTGTTGGGGCTTTCTATCACCACTTCTAGAGAACAACAGACCTTACACCCTCTCTGTTATTGATGACAGAGTAGTGACCTTTCAACTGTAACCTCAAGGTGCAGCCTTGACCTCAGGATTGACCTCTTGGGATAGTGGTAATGATACTGGGATACGTCTAATGACCCCTGGGTGGGAGAGAGGTCACTGATGAAAGGTCAAGAGCAGATGTCATGCGGCCACGGCGACCTGAGGAAGGGACCGCTTCTGCTGATTAACTGACCAGACAGTCAATTGAGAAAAGAGAAATAGCACAGGCAGGAAGCGCTGGGGGTCTCTTATCAAAGATTGCAAATTACAGCTATTCAGAGAGCTTTCAAAGGACTCATTCAGTTTGAAACATGAGTCAGGAATTAGAGAAGGAAAGGGAACAAAGAGCAGTAATGGTGGGACTTCTTTCATGGGATTTAATTTATTTTATTTTTTTTTTGACAGTTTTTGACTTTATTAAAGTGGCAAAATTAAAAGGAGGCTGAATGGTAGACTGATGCCTAAACAATGAATGCTCATTAATGCTGCGTCTCCTTTTGAGTAGAGCCGTAACAGAGTCAACAGAAAAAACAGGGACCCGCCTGCTGTTAGACTGCACATTGGGACCTGTCATGTCATCCTGTAAATATTCTTTTGATTGGCTAATTCATGATAAGTCCACTCCGAAATAACGCTGCTTTGCTGCCTGCAACATGGCACATTAGCTGCTTTTAATCTGTATCCACACTCTCATAATAATAATAAGGGAGTTAAAAGAAGGCTGAAAAAATGTAGAAGGCTCAGCTTTATTTTAAAATGTGCTTCATAGTTTTGATGCTTACACAATTTTTATTTTCTCGAAAGAAATTAAAGAATAATAAACAGGTATATGGTGTTTCGGGTCAGATATTTCATATTTAAGATACAGATTAGATTTGAGTCTATGTAAAAAAAAATTTAAATAGCATTTGACTTACAAAGAAATTTGAGGAGGTAGAGGAACCCCACGCATCCACAAGAACTACTGCAGAAGGAAACAAAATACTAAACTTAAGATAAGAGAAACTAAATGTTATCAAGCTTTTCTGGTATTTTTTTAATGCATTTTGAGAGGGACACGTGAGTTTAGGTTGCTGCACAATTTGGAGAAAGGTGATTGTCCCACAGCTGTGGTTTGGACCTGTAGTGCAGTTAAGATCTACAGTAACAGAAATGGCGAGTTTATTGAACTGTCTGACAAACTAAAAATAAATAAATAAATATCAGTTTGCATAAATGAGTTTTAGTTTGGGTCATATTTGAAACATATTTCCCCTTTTGTGCACTTTATTGCTCAAGATGTATCCAAGGTTTTTTTGGGGGGGGAGTAAAACACACTGATTATGTTGAGGTCAAAAAGTCACGTTTCATGTATGATGCATTTGGCGTCACAGGGTTAATCTGCTGCCACAGGTGTGACGGAGGGGGGCGTCTCCTCATGTTTGGTCAGATTCAGAGGTAAAGTGCGACTCTGCTGACATTGCTATTCCTCTCTCATCTCCTCCTTCCTCTTCTCTTCCATATCTCTCCTCTTGTGTCCTCTCCTCCACTCCTCTAATCTCTCTCTCTCTCTCTCTCTCTATTAGTAGTCTATTTACAGCATATTCAGTCTGGAGTCTGCCAACACTTACTGCTCTCCAGAGCTTTATCAAGCCACTGATAAACTCCACACTCACTTTTAGATACAGACACATGCACACATGTGATTTTATGGAGAGATTTGGCAAAGTGTGTGTGCGTTGCGTGTGTGTGTGTGTGTCTGAAGGCATGTTGGGAACATTCCTGTTTGTGCTGTAAGTAAATTTGTACAGGTACAGTATATAATGCATGAAGCCCGGGTTTGTCTGTAATGTGGGTATGGATATTTATGTACACGTGTGTTTATATGCGTCCTTTGTCCGTGTGTCCGTGCTCATGTGTATATGTTATCAGCAGTGTCCCAGTGTGCTCGCCGAGGGCCAGTCTATTTAGTGTTCATAACAAAGCCTTTTACTGAGGCTCCAATCAGGATTAAACCCTTATCAGCACACACAGACCACAGGACACAGCCAGGCTGTGTGTGTGTGTGTGTGTGTGTGTGTGTGTGTGTGTGTGTGTGTGTGTGTGTGTGTGTGAGGCAGACACTGGGGTGGGGGGTAAAGGGGATTATTCACACGTGTGTGTTTTATATAGTGCATTAGTACTTTTGTGTATGTGTGTCTGTGTGTATAGATGTACATATATAGACTATACAAGCTTACACCGTTATTGTGCTGTTATTGTGTGATTGTCACTTTGTGCATGTGCAGTATATGTGGTTTTGCACATGTGGTGTCGAAACTGATGTGAGTCAGTACACTCCAGTGTTGCTGCAAATATGAAACTCGGAGGCCACATGAAATCCAGTATCAAAGCCAGCAACTCCCCTGTGGGTTAGATGATTAGCATCAGTGTGTGTGTGTGTGAGAGAGAGAGAGAGAGAAAGAGAGGGAGAGAGCGAGCGAAAGGTGGATAAAGATAGAGACAATATGTTCAGAAGAGAGAAGACAAAGAAAGAAAGAAAGTGTAACACCCACAAACAAGTGAAGGAACTGCTCAACTGCATCGTGTCACCCTTTAGTCTTTACCCCAGTAAAACAGCACGGAGCTGTTACAGTGCAATATATGTATGTCGCATTCATACAGAGGAGCTCGGCTCAAATACAACTTTCTGTCCTGCATCTCTTAAACAATAAAGTTTTATGCCTCTCGTTGCCCACGGCTGCCAGTCCTATGAGGCATCTTAGTAATACAGTCATCTTTGTTCTTTTCTAGGTCAAAGCTCACAGATCTGATCAGAGGTCTAGGATCCTTTTAGAGATACACTATACTGTAGGCCTTTATTATTATGATAACGCTGCATCTAATTATGCAAATTCAGATCATTAATATGCATGAGCCTTGCTGCCGCCAGGGAGGAGCCTGGAACAGACACAACAATGAAACGGCAAAATAAACTGAATCTATGAATTTAAAAAAAGGATTATTTACACCCATCTGTCTGCTTACTGTGCCTACTGTACAAGAAACGTATGTGACCCATTAAAAAAAATCTCTGTTGCTCTGTTAGGTTTTTTGTTTGTTTGTTTTTATTTAGTTTTTTTAATTCTATGCAATTCATAGACACACAGCCTGATTTTATGCTGTGATTTAATGGAGCTGTATTAATCTTATATTTTAAAATGTCCTTTGTGTGCCGTTTGCACGTTTACAGCGCTCCGCTGTTGCGCTGATGCACAGGAAAGCTTTAAAAGAATGAATTGCATTTTAAGATATTGTTCCACAAAGGATAATTTCACATCATCTTCCTTCTCATAAACTGCTGTATACTAACAGGGTGTTAACCTCTAATTAATTTTCGCAAGAAACGCCTGAAGAAGAAACCACTCAATTTAAAAATTCTTCCCAGGGCTGTTTCTTGAAATAGGAAGAAGTTTTTACTGAATGTGACTGATTAAATAAGCATTTAAAATGCAGAAATATCTAAAGAGAAAAGCACAATTGTAGCTTTTCTCTTTTTTCTCTCCTTTGTTCTGCGTTTAAAAACACCTTCAAACGCAGCACACTTTAATGACTTGTTATATATTTAAGTCCCAGCAATTATTTATATAAATTTGTAAAAATGATCTGAAGGAAAATGACAGTCAGAGCTGGAAAGAAAATCAGAAGAAAAGCTGATTTTCTCAGTATGTCTAAAAAAACAAAACTATGTTATTCATGTTTTTCTCCACATAAATACATCTGTACAATAAGAGCACGCAGCCGCTGCTGTTAAACGATGATGAAAATGCAATATGACACTTCCTGTCTGCTCACTGTCCCTGATATACAGTACAGGTGCATCTACACGCAGTAAAAACTGGGTGAGCCATCACGGTGCATTTGGATATAGCACACAGAATTAAGCTGAAACGAATCCATGAATAAATATCGAAGTCCTCAGAGGATCATTAACACCTGTCTGCCTGCTCACAGCCACTACTGTATGCTAATATGTTGTACATTTATGACCTGCTAGTAGTGTTTAAAAGTGGAATAATGAAACTCGGGTGTATTGTGAAGCTGCAGAGACGGGATAAAAAAAAAGTCTGAAGATTATTTCTAGTTAAATCCAGTCAAAAACGGTGGCCAAAAGTCACCGTTACATTAAAAATTTATAGACTGAATCTATGAATAAATATATCCCCTCAGTAGATTGTAATGATCACATTTTCCTGTATTTTTTAAGGAGAAGAGAAGAGAAAAGAAAAAGGAAGGAAAACAGCGGAAAACAAAGACAAACAAACACAAACATATCCCGGGGCCATATTTAAATGACAGTTTAATCACAATCAAAACCAACAGTTTCATCAAGAGGTGTTTTGATGAAACGTGTGAATTAAAAGTATGAAAACCCAAATAAACAAAGCAGGCAAACAAACAACATTTGTCAGATTATTATCATTCTTCTGGGAGAAATAATTGGGTGTAGTGGGTGTCAAAGTCGCGGTTCAACCCCCCCGCACGCTGTCTGATATTGGCTGTAAATTTACATTAATGAGTAGAACATTCTCAGAAGAAACCAAGCCAAGCGCATCAAATCAGTTTACGCATATTCTTCAGAAACACAGAGCTGAAATAGCTGAAATCTTGACATTCATATTTTCTTATTTTCCAGGTTAAGTGAAAAGTATAAATCCTTAATGAGACAAGTTAATTTACCTCAGAACAAATTCTGAAGGAAGAAAGACGGCCTTTCAAGTATGACGAAACTATCGAGTTAAACTATGTGAGAGAGTAAGCGTGTGCTTTGGTTGTTTTAATGAGCATCTGTCAACAGACATGATAACCACGGTTACATCCGGGGTGATTTTCAGCCCACATTCGCAGCCACCCTCAGGCTCTACAGAGGGGTCAACATCTGGACTGAAAGAAAACAGCCCTCACACCCTGCAACACTTCTATCACTGTCATCATTAAAAATTTCTGCCAGGGTGCTCTCATTTTGTCTGAAGCATTGGTCAGTTATGTTGGTATAGTTCATATTAAACGGTTTTGCCAAATGCTCTTTTGACCGTCCGGCTTATGTTTGTTTTGTCAGACTGAAAAGAGCGTACTGCTTTAGGGAGGGGATTTTGGTGAATGGTACATAGACCTAGACTAAGCAAACGTATTAGAGAGAAGGATTGTGGTACTAAACGGTCCCTCAACCAAGTGTAAGTTGCTTAAAGCTTCAATAATGCTTTAGAAGCTATCACAACAAAACAAAGACATTATGCACTTTATTAATTCTGCTGTGCTGCTCCTGGGTTCGACTCTCTTTTGCCTTCAGAAATGCTTCAAGTCTTCATAGCACAGACAAGGTGCTGAAAGCATTCCTCAGAGATTTTGCTTCATGTGATAGCATCACACAGTTGCTACAGATTTGTCAGCTGAACATCCATGATGAAAATCTCCTGTTCCGCGACATCTCAAAGATCTTCTATTGGAGCTATGGAGTCATTACAGTACACTGAAACCAATGTCATGTTCAAGAATCCAGTTCGACAGGATTTGAGGTTTGTGGTGGTGTTAAATCCTGGAAGCAGTGATCTGGAGATATTGTGGTCATAAAGGGATAGACACGGTCAGCAACCACACCCTGGTCAGTCGTGGCATTTAAGCAGTACTTAAACTTCAGCAGGTCTTCTAGGCCGCGTGATTGGCTGATTAGATATTTGTATTAACAAGCAGTTAAACAGTGTACCTAATAAAGTGGCTGATGATTATATATGACTTGTATAAATTATCATTCATGTAGAGCATCACCCTGATTAGATTATGTAGGATATGTTCTACGATGCATCTGAAGTTGCAGGTTGCAGACAGGTTGTGCCTGATCATGAAGCTCAGCTGTCACAGTTGAAAGCAGCAGATAGAATTCACCAAACCATCAGCCAGACCCAAATGGGAGTGACAAAAAACACCCAGTGCATGTGTTTGGACTGTTGGAGGAAGCCAAAGTTACATAAAGATCAGGGTTTGGGTTCTTTACCTACATTATTTACCCACAAGCCATTATAGCTGGATGACACTAGCATGGATATTGCTTTTAAAGTCCAAAAGGAATATGTTGTCAGTGAATAGCGAAGTCTCTGATGCACTTGAAACTCTCTCAACACGTTAATTAACAACATTTCCTCATTATGTTAAAAGGAAACAGAATCAAGTTTCAATATAATGACGTGCTCTTCGGGGAAATACACTGAACACCATTTGTTGCAACTAGAAAGTCTGTGATGAGTAAGGATATTCTTTGAAGAGGCTGGCAAAACCATGGGAGCAGCACTTTAGCTATCAGTGCCTATAAGATGGTGTTTTTATATTTTTTTAGACTGAGTCACCTCTCAGCATTTCATGACTCCAAACTGTCACAAAAGCTGACTGAAGATGTTAGTTCAGAGACACCACTGACATCTCAGTTCTTCGGTGGCTGTTATATTTTGATGACATGGTTATGTTTTGAGCTGTATGCGGATAAAAACTGAGTTATCCCAGATAAACACATATGATGTGTCACTTGTGCTAATCTGTACTTTCTGACAAAGTCCCCCTTTTTGTGATGTTGTGTGCATGTGTGAACACTTCATATAAAACCTGTGTGTGTGTGTATCAGTGGATTTGTTGGAAAATGAGGGTTGTGTTTGTTTGGACACCTGTGTGGCCGGTTCTAGCTAAAGCCCCTGGAGATAGAAATGGATGCTATATGTCCCTCTGTGTGTATGTGCATGTGTGTGTCATGGGGGCAGGGTAATGTGCGGTGGTTCATGTGTGTAAATGCTGTAGTTTGTGTTTCCATTGGTCCATTAAAGTGAGCAACACAGGATGTCTGTCAGTTTGAAACATCGCAGGGGACGGTGTGTGTTATCCCAAAGGTATGTGTGCCTGCGTGGTGCACAGAAGCGTGACTGAGCCAGAGGCAAAGGAAGGTCACCTCACGTGCACAGCTCTGTGAAACAGCGCCTGGCGACTGTGCACGAGAAGCCAAGCACCAGCAGTCTCCCAAGGACAACAAAGTGCTTATCCAGGAGAAATAAAGAGGAAGGCTGTAGAGCTCTCAGATCACTCACACACACACACACACACACACACACACACACACACACACACACACACACACACACACACACACACACACACACACACACAGTCAAATAATTGTTGCAAAGGCCTTATAGTGTTTGCCTTGGGTAACTTTGGTGTAACATTTCACATTAAGCATGCAAGATGTTACCATGTATAAAATCAACATTAAATTACTATTTCTACTTACACAAAATCATTTCAGATTTCTTCTTCAATTCTTTATCTAAGCAGGACGCTGAGCTATAAACAGTATAACTGAGTCCATTCAGTAAAATAGGACAGCCCTTTATTTCTTGTGTATAATGTCATCCACAGTGTGGCACCACATTTCAGGATGACTGGATGATATTTTTCATGGTGAGGTACTGTTTGGACAGCATCAGGTGGTATTTTTCCTTTAGCCTTTTATTATGAAATACATTGTTTTTGTCCTTCGTATTAGACACAGAAAAATAACACCATAGCTTTCTTTTACTTTCTTTATCTTTCCTTTACCTAAAGGAAAAATTGGATTTGATTTACAGCAAAGAGGAAGTACACCAACAAGTACAGCTAGCTGGAAAAGTGGCTACGGTAGCCATTGGAGTTACAGCAGCTAAAACTGTCTTGTGTGTACAGATAATGAGCATTTTATTGAACATAATATCCACATAGCAGTTCATAATACATGGGAATTAATCTCAGTGCCTGTATCTTAGTTGTTCAATTAATTCTTTGAATTCTTTGATTCTAAAACATACAGAGAACACAAGCCAAAAGCTAACTGTGGCTCAGCTAGTCTGAGGTGTTCAATGGATTAATCTTAAAACTGGGACCAGACATTCATTTCAATTCAATTTTGTTTATACAGCGCCAAATCACGACAGCAGTCGCCTTTATATTGTTAGATAAAGATGCTGCAATAATATCCCAACAATGAGATGACCTGCTATCAGACAGCACTTGGCAACAGTGGGGAAAAAACTCATTTTAACAACACTTGAGCAATGTGCACATGATGTCACGAGAAACCAATGCGATGCTAAACCAGAATAACATAACAGGGTAACCATCTATCTATTCTATTAGTTATGCTGCATTTTGCAGTTTGATGTGTACATATATCTTCTTTCCTTGTTGATGTAGCAATTTCTCAGAGAAACCTTGGCTGAAGCAACAAAACATTCTGTGGACTCGGGTCGGGAAGCATGCCTACTCCATGGTCTAATAATCTTGGATCTTGATGTTGCAGACACATCTATATCTGACACCCATCTGTCCAGCTGCATTTGATCTTCCTGAAACATTGTGGCCACCATCAGAGTGACAGCTCCTGCTTGTACTTCAGGCTTACAGAGCCTGTCATTCTCTATCTGCTTATTTTCTGCTTTTTTATTTAAAAGAAGGGCAGGAAGATTGAGGTCATGGAGTTAGCCTGTATATTTGAAAATGTGTTTGTGAATGAAACAAATGTTTGCAGAGTTATGCAACAAACTTCCAGTAAAGATTAAAAACAGCAGTTGGCTGTGGTTATTTTAATTTGAACCATACTATTACAGAACAGAATGAATGAATTAATGCAAATCAGAACATGATGACATTTGACAGACACCAGTTAGGCCTCTATTAAGGCACTGAACCACAGGGCAGGGCAAAATCTTGAAATAGTACTGAAATATAAGCAAGTACAAAATGTCCAAACTATCTGATAGAGGACAAGCAAATTCAAAAGTCACATTTTACGGGTTATTGGTGAAATATATTTATTTTAAATAAAATAAAATCTTTTTCTTTTTCTTTCAGCTGCTCCTCATAGGGGTCACCAAAGTGGATACTCTACCTCCATCTCATCCCATCCCTTGCATTCTCCTCCGTCACATCAACACTCTGCATATCCTCCTTCAACACATCCAGAAACCTTCAGTCTCTCTTCCTCCTGCCTTGCAGCTCCATATTCAACATCTTTTGCTCAAGATATACGATTTGCCTTCTCTGTACTTTTCAATCAAGACTTTCAAAGCAAACGTCACATCTGTAGCGTTCTCTCTCAACATGACAGCGTACTGCTGTTCACTGATTGCCACCTCTCTTCTTAACCTGACTTTAACAACTCTTTCCCAGGTCTTCATGGTATGTTTCATCAGCTTTATCCCTCTATACTTATTTCATCACCTTTGTTCTTGAAAATCAGTGCCAGTACATGTTCCCTTTTCAATAGATAATTCCATACCTCCACAGGTTCATCATCTTTATCAACCATGTTTCCTCTTTTTGTCCTTTTCATACCTGACTGGCATTTTCTGATTCACTCTCTTTTCTCTCCCCTCTCTTTCATATTCATTTTGCCTTCACTCATTGGTACATTTCCATCCTTGGGTTAATCATTCTCGCCTGCTGCACATCCTTTCCAGCTTGATCCTAGTGTTCAGTTTCACATACAATTCACTATAAGCTGTGCCTTTTGGATGCATCAGCAGGGATGATGAGACAGAGTACCGGGCTGTGGTCGACTCCTTTGTCACGTGGTGTGAGCAGAATCATCTGCAGCTCAACGTGGCAAAGACCAAGGAACTGATCGTGGACTTCAGGAAGACCAGGAAACACTTGACCCCTGTTTCAATCCAGGGGGTCAGTGTTGACATTGTGGAGGACTATAAATACCTTGGAGTACACATGGACAATAAACTGGACTGGGCTAAAAACACCACAGCACTTTACAGGAAGGGCCAGAGTTGTCTCTATTTTTTGAGGCGACTGAGGTCCTTCAACATCTGCCAGAAAATGCTCAGGATTTTCTATGAGTCTGTTGTGGCCAGTGCGATACTCTATGCTGTTGCATGCTGGGGGAGCAGGCTGAGGGTCGCAGATGCCAACAGACTTAATAAACTAATCCGTAAGGCCAGCAATGTTGTGGGGATGGAGCTGGACTCCCTCAAGGTGGTGTCGGAGAGGCGGATGCTGTCCAAGATAAAAACAATGTTGGATAACACCTCCCACCCACTCCATGACATGCTGGTCAGTCACAGGAGCACAAGGTGTCTTACCCATCATAGGTTCCACAGCCCTCTACACTTTCTAAACTTATGCTCTATCTTATATACCATTTGTAAGTTATGCTAAGTTGGGAGTAATACTTCTTTATTGTATTTATTTTATTTATTGTCTTTATTTCTCTGTATTTTATTTTGTTTGTTGTCCTGGTTGGTCAGGGGTAACATCAGTAATACCAACACTGAATTAGCACTGAACTCCTCCTGTGGTTTTCCTGCTGCTAAAAACCTAAAAACGAAAACAGCAACAAAAAAAATAGACTGTGAGAAAAAGCTGTTTCCTTCCATGCAGTGTTTACCTCTGTCAAATTCTCCTCTCCAGCACATTCGATTTTTTATTTATATTTATTAAAAATTAAAACATACCGGAAAAGATACATTTCTTGCAACATTTTCTACTTTTGACTCACTTCCATGCTCACAAGACTCAACAGATGAATAAATACTGTATAGTAAGCTATACAAACCACAATTAAATAGATTATGGGTCAACAGTGAGCTTAGTCTTCATGTGACCATGGCCAGAGTTGTAAAAACCTTTCAGTCAAACAAAGAGAATCACATCTTAAAAGTACTTAAATTAAACCTGATTTGAAATTAGCTGCTGTGCACTTCGAGGTTGTCGTTTTGTAAAGTGTAGCCCACTTGCAGGAATGTGACCACAAGCATGTTTATCTTTTTCTCTGTCTTTTTTAGGAGACAGTCTTTGCACTGTGAGTTCAACCCCAACACCGAGTTTTCCTATAAAATCCACAGGGATCCGAGCGAGAACATTTGGTCCCATTGACCTGAACTGTGGTGTGTGCCATCATGCACCACTCACAGCACATTAAAAATTGAGTACGTGACAATTTTCTAGCTGTTTTTGGGCTTCCAGTCAACACTGGTCTAACCGACCCTACACACTTCAAAATATTAGCCTTTACATCACTTTTGGATAGACGTTGCATCTTACTCCTTTGGAAATCTTCAAAGCCACCTTCAGTTTCTTTTTGGTTTAGAGATGTGATGTCATTTCTTAAATTGCAAAAGATAGGCCTCGTGGCGAAGGGCAAATACAGAGAATTTTATCATATCTGGGGCCCCTTCGTAGACTATTGCAAGTCATTAAACGCTCTACCAGCTGATTAATATCATATCCCCCCCCCCCCCTTTTTTTTGTGTGTGTGTGTGTGTGTGTGTGTGTGTGTGTGTGTTTTGGGGTTTGTTGTTTGTTTTGGGTTTCTTATTAGGTTTTGTTATGTTTGTTTGTTTTTTCAATTTTATTTAAGCGTGTGTGGGTGTGCCTGTATTATCGTATCTGTTCATGTAAGAAAAACTAAAAAAATATGTGAGGGGAACAGATTGTATTGTCATTGTAAACTAATGTACACTTGTCTCTCAATAAAAATATGAAAAAAAAATTGAGTACGTTTTTTTTTTTTTATCAGACCAACACAAAGGTTGCTCACCAACAGTCATACCTGCCAAATTTGGTTCCCTGCAACTACACTGTTGGCCCCAAGTGCATTGCAAAAGCTCAGCAGTAAGCAATGCAGCCTCAGAGGGATATAACCATGAAGGGGACAGTGCTGTTAAAGTCAGGTTTAGAATTCAATTCAGTTTTATTTATATAGCATCAAATCACCGAGAGAGTCACCTCAAGGTGCTTTATATTGTACAGTATCTACAAAACAAGTTTTTACTTGAATGGATGGTTGGACTTCAATTTAATTTTATTTATATAGCACCAAATATCAACAACAGTCAAGGTGCTTATATTGTAAGATAAAGACCCTACAATTATACACGGAAAACCACAACATTCAGATACCCACTAACAGCAGGCACTTGATGACAGTGGGAAGGAAAAACTCCCTGCAGAACCAGATTCAGGGAGGGGCAGCCGTTTGGAGGTGACGGGAGGAAGACAGGACAAAGTCACATACAGGGAGTGCAGAATTATTAGGCAAGTTGTATTTTTGAGGAATAATTTTATTATTGAACAACAACCATGTTCTCAATGAACCCAAAAAACTCATTAATATCAAAGCTGAATGTTTTTGGACGTAGTTTTTAGTTTGTTTTTAGTTTTAGCTATTTTAGGGGGATATCTGTGTGTGCAGGTGACTATTACTGTGCATAATTATTAGGCAACTTAACAAAAAACAAATATATACCCATTTCAATTATTTATTTTTACCAGTGAAACCAATATAACATCTCCACATTCACAAATATACATTTCTGACATTCAAAAACAAAACAAAAACAAATCAGCGACCAATATAGCCACCTTTCTTTGCAAGGACACTCAAAAGCCTGCCATCCATGGATTCTGTCAGTGTTTTGATCTGTTCACCATCAACATTGCGTGCAGCAGCAACCACAGCCTCCCAGACACTGTTCAGAGAGGTGTACTGTTTTCCCTCCTTGTAAATCTCACATTTGATGATGGACCACAGGTTCTCAATGGGGTTCAGATCAGGTGAACAAGGAGGCCATGTCATTAGTTTTTCTTCTTTTATACCCTTTCTTGCCAGCCACGCTGTGGAGTACTTGGATGCGTGTGATGGAGCATTGTCCTGCATGAAAATCATGTTTTTCTTGAAGGATGCAGACTTCTTCCTGTACCACTGCTTGAAGAAGGTGTCTTCCAGAAACTGGCAGTAGGACTGGGAGTTGAGCTTGACTCCATCCTCAACCCGAAAAGGCCCCACAAGCTCATCTTTGATGATACCAGCCCAAACCAGTACTCCACCTCCACCTTGCTGGCGTCTGAGTCGGACTGGAGCTCTCTGCCCTTTACCAATCCAGCCACGGGCCCATCCATCTGGCCCATCAAGACTCACTCTCATTTGGAGTAAGACAACATGCATGAAGAGGATGATGTGGACAAAATACTCATTTGCCTAATAATTCTGCACTCCCTGTAGTGGAGGAGAGATAAAGATTAATAATGATTACATGCAGAGTGGTGTATAAACACACTATTTTGTTTACACCTGTAAAGTGCTATTTTTTTTTTCTAAATGTCATCTTTCAGCTTTTTTCCACAAATAAAAACTGTGCGCAAAAGACCCGCAAACTCTATGTTTTCCAGTGTCCTTAATGTCTACTTGTCCTTGATTAACTGTGACATCATCCAACCTATTCATAAGAGCCAAGACAAAACAGCACAATTCATCTCGAACTCCTGCATTACCCATCATTTGCAGACGGACATTTAGTCAGGGATGTATCAGACCTCTTCACTTACCATACTTTGTCAGCGAGTATATCATGTAACAACTTTCTATTTCTGTGCAGAACCTTGTTTTGTACAGTAAGTGGAGCTGTCCATTGCCCACAACCCTCTTCACTCTCGTCTCTGCCATCGGTGGTTCAGCTGTTGTTTCTCATTATAAAAACCACCTTATTGTGTTTCCTATTATCCCATGCTGCTCCGAGCAACCAGTATACTCTGTGCATCGAGGGTGTGAGTGTGTCTGTACAGTAGCTGCCAAATGGAGTCTTCATTTGCCTCCAACCTTCTCTCTCTCTCTCACTCTACTCAGGTGTTTGTCTCTTCTGTCCCCTCATTATAAAGCCACATCACCCCCATCTAACCCCTTTCTCCTTTACATCTCTCGCTCTCCTTTCTCCTTCGTCCTCTTCATTCCCTCTCCTTCCACTCATCTCTCACCCTCCTTTTTCTCTCCCCCCCTTCTCTTTACCTTTCTCTGACTCATTATCCAACAGCTTGAAGCAACCAGTCAGCCATATGTGAGTGAAAACTGCCACCTCACACTGTTAGCTTGTATTATATCGAGCCTTCTCTCTGCCTTTAACTTTGCCCGAAACCTTTGGCTATTTCTGTTCTTTTTAACAGTCAAACTAATTAACCGAGCAGCTCGCAGCCAGTTTCCAGCCGTGTGAATCTATCTCACAATTCTAGCTGGTTTTAAACTCGTGTTTGTGTGAAAATCCTTTCTCTATTATCCTTTTTTCTCCTTCTCAGTGTAGCCAATTAGTGAACAAAATCACCATCAATCTGGCTCACCGAAACCGTTGGCCACAAATCATAGGTGCCATTTTAAATTCATATGTCTCAAAGTAGTAAATTAAAATGATTATCTATCATTTAACAATGGAGCAAATGACTGCAGTGTGA
The DNA here is from genome assembly GCF_057382185.1 of Mchenga conophoros. NCBI lineage: Eukaryota > Metazoa > Chordata > Actinopteri > Cichliformes > Cichlidae > Mchenga > Mchenga conophoros. Next base: position 28,323,709 of record NC_140536.1, on the reverse strand, counting down.
AAGTTATTCGTGGTGGCACTCCCACAGAGAATTCTTTCCTTCTCTACCTTCGCAGCAGGTAGCAACTGGTGAGAGATCACAGTGAGACATTTAATGGTTTAAACATTTGGTATAAAGCAAAACCAGAGCCAAAAACAGTAAAAAATAAATAAATAAAAATCCTGGATTTGCATCTGTGAAGTCGTAAGAAAAAGTGCACAGAAAAAGTCTGCTTTAGCTGTTGGACAGATGTCCTCCCTTCTGACTCTAGAATACTTTGGTATGCAGAGGAGCTCATGGTCGACTCAATCACTGCAAGGTGACGTCCTGTGGATACAATGCAAGCTTTAATCATCAGCGCTCCGCCACCGTGCTTAACAGTTGGTATGAGGTGTTTGTGCTGATAGGCAAACATCTCTACTTTGTTCTCATCTGTCCAAAGAACATCATTGCATTATCAAATCAAATCAAATCAAATCATTATGTGGTTTGTTCAGACACAACTTTGCAAACCTAAGCTGTGCTGGCATGTTCTTTTTAGAGAGAAAAGTGGGTTGTTCTGGTTCACCTTCAGTACCTTCAGTACGTTTTTAGTCTTTTTCTAACTGTACTGTCATTATCGCTACCTTTAACAAGTTAACTGAGGGCTGTATAGTCTGAGATGTTGCATTTGGGTTTTTTGCTGCTTCTCTGAGCATTGGGCGTTTACATCTTCAGTTATGCAGAAAATGTTACAGTTCAAACCAGAAAACCTAGATCACCAAGGATGTCCAGACCCTCCCTGTGAACAGTGCCTCTGCATTCAGGTTCAGAGACAGGACCTGGGACAGGGCTGACTTGAAAGTACACATCAGGAAGGCCTAAAAGGACTATAAGAGGATAACTGAAGACCACTTTGCTGACAATGCCCTCAGGTGGGCTTGGCATGGTACACAGAACATCATTAACCACAAGGAAAGCATTCCCACAGTCACCAACGTGGACACCACACAGGCAGAGGTGCTGAACCGCTTCTTACACTTTGAGTTTAAAAGACCCAACTCAGACACTCCATCCACCCACTTACTGCACACCCATAATCATTAAGTACTTTGAGAGGCTGGTATCAAATGACATCAAATCAGTATTCCACTGACTCTTGATCCACACTCATATTATGCCAACAAAGTGAAAAGACCCACAAAGGATGCCATCGCCACAGCTCTGCATTATCCCTTGAACTATCGGGAACATAGTATAAACTATGTGAGGTTGTTTTTATGTTGACTACAGCTCAGCATTTAACACAATCATCCCAGAGAGATGATCAGGAAGCTGTCTGACATTGGCCTCTCCTCTTATACCTGCTGCTGGGCCAAAGACCTTCTCACCAACCAAGTTTGACTCCCATCTCTCTTCCACCCTCACTATCAGCACTGGCTCCTCAGAGCACTGTGACTGACTGCCCCTCAGTCCATCCCACTAATGCCATTATTTAGTTTGCTGACAACACCACACTGGTGATGTAGTGGCGAATTTCTGTCCCAAGCTTCGAAAAAATAATTCTTCCACTTCTTAATGTGAGCTGTTCAGATTTATTTCTGACTCGTACATACAAACAAAAGATGTCACGGTCAAAAAACTATTTGCTGCTACAGCGCACACTTCCATTGCCGTCCTGGCTCACTCTAACCTGCTACAACACATGCGCTGTAATGTTTTCTTACCCGACACAAATTAAACACGCAGCATTTATTCTCTAACAACATATCATACAAAATTAAACATGTAACAATAACTGAAACAGTATCAAAAATATTTCTCTATAGATTGGCTCTAACATTTCCAGCCCCCTAATTGGAGGGCGTGAAGACTGACAATTAGCGAACACTTACAAAAGAGCCAAAAACATTAACACTTCCTGTATCACACATGGTCATTCAAATTATCTTTCACAAAACCTGTAACCGATCAGAACATATACTGTATTTTCTCATTCCAAGTTACATGACATTCTCACAGATCAAGCATAGCTTGTCAATGGGTCTTTCTAAGGTGTTAGTCTTTGTCTTGATGATCACACGCCGCACCAGACCCTTAGCATCTGGAATGACACGAATAACTCTCCCCAACATCCACGAGCTTCTTGGTGCTGACTCGTCGACCACCATTACAATGTCCCCCACAGTTACATTTCTTCTGACCTGAGTCCACTTTTGACGCTCTTGAAGCATAGGCAAATACTCGCGCACCCACCTCTTCCAAAACAAGTCAGCAAGATATTGCACTTGCTTCCAACGGCGGCGGGAGTATGAGTCTTCCTTTCTGAAAAGTCCAGGAGGCAAACCCGGCTTTTTCTTCATCAGTAACAAGTGGTTAGGCGTCAGTGGTTCCAGGTCTGTTGGATCATCTGTTACTGTAGTCAGCGGTCTGTCATTTAGTACTGACTCCACTTCACACATTTGTGTCAGTAAACCTTCATCATTGACCAACTGTTCCTTCAGTATAGACCTCAGGACCTTCCTCACGGTTCTGATCTGCCTTTCCCATATCCCTCCAAAGTGAGAACCAGCGGGTGGGTTAAATACCCACTGGATTCCCTTTTGCATGAGACAATCTAGAATCTTTGACTGATTCCACTCTTGAATGGCTTCGCGTAACTCCCGTTCAGCAGCAACTAGGTTGGTGCCATTATCTGAACGCATGACAGATACCTGACCTCTTCTACACACAAAGCGTCTGATGGCGTTCAGACATGAATCAGTGTCCAAAGTGTGCGCGATTTCAATGTGCACTGCTCTTGTTGTAAGGCAGGTAAACACCACACCATACCTTTTTACTGTGCTGCGGCCATGCTTCACATTAAACGGTCCAAAGTAATCCACCCCAACATTAGAAAAGGGGGGTTCATCAGGTAGAAGCCTATCCTCTGGCAAATCTGCCATCTTCTGTTCCAGTGGTTTGCCTCTAGTTTTCCTGCAGATTACACACCTTGACAGAAACTTCCTCACTTCTGAGTTAGCGGATGGAATCCAATACTTCTGTCGCAGCCGTGAAAGCATATACAGTCTTCCACAGTGCCCAATCTTCTCATGTATATCCTGCAAGATCAGTGTGGTGATATGTGAGCCCTTTGGGATAATGACTGGGTGCTTCACATGTTCTGGCATCCCAGCAGCTGCGAGGCGACCACCAACTCTCAAAACTCCGTCCTGCATCACGGGATCAAGTTTCCTCAAGTGACTAGTCTTTGTCACACACTTGCCGTTCTTTAACATGGTGATCTCTTCTTGGAATTGTTGACTTTGACAGAACTTGATGATCTCTGTCTCAGCTTGCACCAGATCTTTCAGGGTAAGTGTTGTCTGCATTGATTCGTTGTCTTGTTCTTTCTGTTTAACGTACGTCTCTTTCCTTTTTTCACATCGTCGTAGCAGTAAGTCTTTGAGTTTGATCATCCATGCCACAGCTCTCTTCACTCGATGCCAGCTGGAATAGTGCTTGATCAGCTTGTTCAACGTGTGAACATTCTCAGCTGCATTTGTGAGATGTACCATGGTTGCATGCCTCACTTCGCTGTCATCTTTATCAATCCTTTCCTTGTCAGGTCTTTCTGGCCACTGTCTTTCTGGGGTTTTCAGGAAAGCTGGGCCGTGGAACCAGCTTAGATTCTTCATGAGCTTAGATGGTGCAAGCCCTCTGGATGCACAATCAGCTGGATTGATTGCTGTACCAACGTACCTCCACTGCTGGGGATTTGTTAGCTCTCTAATGACCGCAACGCGATTGGCCACGAATGTCTTGAAGCGAAGGTTTTCATTTTCAATATACTTCAACACAGTTGTGCTGTCAGTCCAGAATGTAGATTCAAGAAGATTCATCTGAAGCTCCGTTCTTAACATTTTGTCTGTCTTTGCAGCAACCATAGCTGCAGTCAACTCTATTCGTGGAATAGTGGTTTGCTTCAGGGGCGCCACACGGGATTTTCCCATCATTAACGTACAGTGAACCCGTCCGTCATTGCTGGTCATCCTCAAGTATGATGCTGTTCCATATCCACTTTCGCTCCCATCAGAAAAATGGTGGAGCTGTGCTGTTGCGACAGGACCGAAGTCCAATGGTCTCACACACCTGGGTACGGTTACCTCTGACAGCTGGCACAGCTCTTGTAACCACTTGTTCCACTTATGACTGAGCTGTTCTGGGATCTCATCATCCCAAGCAAGACCCTCCCTGCATAACTGCTGCAAGATCATTTTTGCGGGGAGAGTTCCTGGGGAAAGGAATCCCAGTGGGTCGTAGATGGAGCTGGTGACGGAAAGTATTCCACGTCTCGTCACAGGTCTTTCTTTGATGTTAATCCTGAACTTGAATGCGTCAGACTCAGGGCACCATAGAACTCCTAAAGCACGTTCCATAGGCAGCAGGTCATGGTTCAAGTTCAGGTCTCTGACATCTTTGGCTCTCTCATGCTCAGGGATGAATGAGAGCAAGGCACGACTGTTGCTTGTCCATTTCGTTAGGTGAAATCCTCCACCAGAACACAATTCAGTGAGGTCTGTGTATAACTCCATACCTTGAGTTTCCGTGGCAACAGACTTCAAGCAGTCGTCAACATAAAAATTTTCCAGAACTGTGCTTACAGCTTCAGGTGATGATTTGCTGCGGTTCTCCTCTGCTGTTCTTCGCAGTGCATAGTTGGCACAACTGGGAGAAGAAGTCGCACCGAAGATATGCACCATCATCCTGTACTCAGCAATGTCTCGATTGAGGTCCCCTGCTGGCCACCACAGAAAGCGCTGCAGGTCAGCATCGTCATCCGGGACACACACCTGATGGTACATTGCTTCAATATCTGCTGTAAAGGCTATAGACTCTTGTCTGAACCGTGTCAGCACTCCGATCAATGAGTTTGTTAAATCTGGCCCTTGTAGAAGTTCACTATTCAGTGAAACTCCTTGGTAGCTGGCAGCGCAGTCAAAGACCACCCTCAGCTTCTTTTTTTGTGGATGGTATACCCCATGGTGGGGAATATACCACTGTTTTCCATCCTTGCGGTTTAACTGTGTTGTTGGAACCTCAACGGCATATCCCTTGCTCAACATGTCACTCATGAAGGCAGTGTATTCTTCATGGAGTGCAGGATTCCTCTTCAGCTTGCGCTGAAGGCTCAGTGCACGCTGTAACACTGCACTTCGATTGTTCGGCATCTGAACGCACGACTTCTTCGTAGGAAGACTTATGGAATAGTGTCCATCAGTGAGACGAGTAGAGCTTGACACAGACTCCATAAAGTGGTGGTCCTCTTGAGACATTCCTGCTTTATCATCACAGTGACGCTCTGGAAAGTCGTGGTTATACTGTCGTACAAGCAGTTGTTCCACGTTGTCGATGGCTATTCTGTTCACAATAGCACATGGTTGTACATCATTGGCTGCAGTATCCGTTTCTCTGAGTGGTCCATTCAGAATCCATCCAAGTGCTGTCTTTACGGCATATGGACCATTGTCCTCACTTGGGATCACCTTCCATGGCTCCAATATGGTGTATTCTTTAGTTCCAATGAGAAGCTCCACTTCAGCCTCAATATGAGGCAACCTCACTTCGCGTAGGTACGGCCACTTGTCAACCTCTTTCTGGAGTGGGATGTTCTCTCTGGAAACAGGAATACTTTTCTGTGTGAAGACCTTTGACAATGCGATAAAGTTGTTGTCTGCCAGACTGCTGACTTCCAATTCTGTGAGCACATAACTCTCCTCTCGGCTTTTGGAATTAATGGTCCTCAACGTTAGCTCGGTTCGTCTGCCTTGCACCTTCAGCTGCCTTGCCAAGGCTTTGGTGCAGAACGATGCAGAGCTACCTGGGTCAATGAAAGCGTAAACCTCCACAGCCTTGTCACTCTTGCAGGACTTCACCCTTACAGGTACAATGGCAAGCACGCAGCTGCCTCCAGCCCCAGTACAGGCACTTGTCTCCTTTTCTTCAGACAACCCTGCTGGGCCTTTATCAGTGCTACCCATATTGACCTCATCGGGAGGCTTCTCTTCCTCATAACTTGAGAAGTGCAACAAACTTGGATGCTTGAGTGAACAAACCTTGCACACCATCTTCTTTTTGCAATCTCTGCTCATGTGACCCTTTAGCAGGCATCCAAAGCAAAGTCCGTTTTTCTTCAAGTAGTCCACTCTATCCTTATGAGTCTCCTCTCTAATCTTGTAACACTCTTGCAGTGTATGAAGTTTCCCACAGAACATGCAAGGTCTTGTGAAGGCGCAGTTGAGTGAAAGGTCACTCTGGTTCTTACTCACTCTGCTTCTTTTGTCCATTTCTGAACCTTGGTTAACCTTGATAGCAAAGCTGCTCCCATGTCTAATGTCTTTCTTCAACTTATTTCCTTGCTGTGGCTTTTTTATAACCTTGTCTGACACTGCTGTTTCAAGATCGCCAAAGAGTGGGTCGGACATGATCTTTGCTTGGCGTTCAACGAAGGCCACCAGCTCTGTGAATCTTGCTCTGTTGCAGCGCCGCTCCTGGATATCATATGCATGGACTCTCCAGCGCTCTCTTATTTTAAATGGCAACTTGGAAATGATGACCCTCATAAACGACCTGTATTCCAAAGGATCTCCGTGGAACACTGGCACATCCCTTTGTGGTAACCGAGCCAGCTGTTGGTTCTTTACAAGCATCTCTGTAATATCTGCCTGTTTCTGCATAACTTGATAAAGCTCACTTGGTCTGGTCTCCTGAAGTGAGACACCATCTTGGCGTTGGCTCGGCCCCTGCAGTGGAGTTCTATGTGTCTTAGGCATGGCCCCTGCTGCAGTACTTGGATCACCAGGATTCCTCCAAGAGGCAGACCTCTCTATCTCTGTTGGCTTCCCTGGTGTGTGTTTTACGTTGCCATGACCATTTTCGTTATTCATCTTCAGGAGGTCACGACGTGGCATTACCGTAAGTCTGGTTTCACTCATTTGAGACTTAACCCCTTCACATTCCTCATACACTTTCACTTTGGCAGTAGACACTGCAATGGCTGTTTCAATTTCCAGTCTTTCCTTTGCAGCTTTAATTTCTGCTTCTTTTAACTCTAGAGCCTGTTTTTCTTTCAGAGACGCTGCTCGTGCCATCAGAGCTGCTCTGTTAGCTTCTTCCTTGACGCGCTCCGACGATGCTGTCGACACCCTTGACGTGTTGGATACTTTAGACTTGTTTGACACTCTAGATGTTTTTGACACTCTGGATGCACTGTCCATGGGAGTTATCTCTTGATCACATGTTTGTATTTCAATCCATGTATTAACTCTATTAATGAACTGCAAACATCGTTCTGACATTGGCTGAAACCAAAGTTGTTGGTCAGCCTCCTTTTCCTCCTCATCTTTAATACACAGCAACACTGCATAATTGCATTCTTGAAACTCTTCATACAACTTCTTGTAAACTTTCAGTGCCTCTCTCACATCATTTACAGCCGGCAGAATTTCATGGCTCAAAAGTCGCTCAGTTTCATCTTCTTGTGCTGTCACTTGTCCTAATTTGCCTCTTCTCACCTTTGTGAGCTGATGCAGTTTGAACTCCAGACCTTTGTCTGTCATCGCCCTCTGGCTGCCATCACGCGTAACTACACCCACACTGTCATTAATGTCGTCCGCCATTGTAATCATATAACACCGCTAAGCCGTAATGATTTTCTTCGGCACAGCTGTCGGGTGGTGTACTGCATAAACTCCTTTATGCTACTTCCACAGGTAAGATGCATCTGACAAAACACTTTTTACTTAGCTGTTCGCCGTGTTGTTGTATGTAGGCGTCCTTATGCCGACGATCCGGTGACTTTTCTATGTCTCAGTCGGTGGCTCCACCGCGGAAAACATTCCTCCGTTACTCGCTAGTTTTTTGACTTTTATGTAGTGGCGAATTTCTGTCCCAAGCTTCGAAAAAATAATTCTTCCACTTCTTAATGTGAGCTGTTCAGATTTATTTCTGACTCGTACATACAAACAAAAGATGTCACGGTCAAAAAACTATTTGCTGCTACAGCGCACACTTCCATTGCCGTCCTGGCTCACTCTAACCTGCTACAACACATGCGCTGTAATGTTTTCTTACCCGACACAAATTAAACACGCAGCATTTATTCTCTAACAACATATCATACAAAATTAAACATGTAACAATAACTGAAACAGTATCAAAAATATTTCTCTATAGATTGGCTCTAACAGGTGAGATTCATAAATTCATATTTATAATGCAATGACAATAAAGAAAGTCTAAATCTAAATTTGCTTCAGTTTCCCCTCCTGGGAAAACCGTGCTATTGTGTTAATGCACAGCTGAATAAACCAGACCAGCAAAACACCAAAACCTCCACTTTTGCAGAGATGACTACACTTTCTGATGTACATTTGATTAGCAGCACCTGGGTGTATTAGCTTAGGTTTTTGTATTTTATTTTTTCACAATACTGCAAAGGATGTTAGATGTCAAGCTATAAAGGCTTTTTTAGGGTCCCAGTTGGTTAATCAACATTTTATTTTATTTATTTATTTATTTATTTTTTATTTTTATTTTTTGCTAATGCACTATAATTATTTATGTACTGGAAAAGACAGTTTAAACAGATCTTGATCCATAGTTGATGAGAAAACAGAAATGCATCAGTGATTGTTTGACTCAGATATGAGAGATCTGTCCGCTGACAGAGTCACTCAAGTGAAACTGTCTTGCATCTCACTGCCACTCAGGTTAACAAGATGATTCTATTTCTTAAGCAAGCAAGTCAGCAGTCTTTGCAAAAGTCCTCTCCACAACGATGACAACGCTGTAATTCACTTCCTGTGTCCCAGAGGGTCAAGCGTGACTTGATCCAATCAGAAATCATGCCAATTAGACGCCTCAACTGGCACTTAATTACCACTCTGAAGAGGCTGATGGGCTATTAATTAGGAGGACATTAACAGGACTGATTGTTCATTAACAGCAGAGCATATTAGAGAAGATAAGACCCGATGTTGTAATGGACTCTGGTTGGGGAGGAGAGAAAGGCTGACGTTGCCTCCAATGGAATTAGGTGACCTGCTACGGTGGTCAACTCTGGGATAATAATGTTAGCAATGGCTATTTAAGGGAAATACCACTTAATTTTAATATTGGGACTATATCATTCATATTGCTGAGGTCTGTGTTAGTGCATATTCCCATCTCATAGATATAGGAGACACATTAACCCAACAAGTACTTGCAAGGCACTGGAGGTGGCTAATTACTTCAGGCTGTAAAGCTGTCACAAACACAACAGACCAGGAAAACATGAAGATGAATCAGAACAGTGGAGACATTCGATTTCTGTCAGAGCTGAGGAGGCATATTGTACACTGAAGATATGGGGAGTAGGGGTCCAAAGAAGGATGTTTGGGCCACAAAGTGAATCAGAAGATAAAGTAAGGCATATATTATTTCAAACAAAAAATAAGAGAAAATGGAAGAGGGGTTTATTCATCAAAGCTAATGATCAGTACCAGGCTAGATCAGTAACTTGCTGCTATTGTAAGTGTACATTATATATGACTAAAAGAATATAACCAAAATTAATTGTTTGTTAAGTTCTATTTACCCACAACTTGCTTTTTGTTTCCCCCCCCCCCCATAAATCAAATAGGTGTTAGCCTCTTCAATGCAAACCACAAGTGACTTTTGCAAACTTCTAGGGTTCAAAGCAATGACATAGATGTTTACTACTACCCATATGTCCCTGCCCGTTGGTACCAGAGGTTGGCAGCAGGTCGCTCACCTATGTCTCTGCCTGTGTGACGGAGACTTTAATCAACACATATATTTGATTTGATTTGCCATTAAAATATGAACTGGCTACCACACCTTTTGTGTTGGCTGAATATCAGTACTCCTGGACTAGGATGTTCCCTCTGATTTGTTAAAGGGCAAGAAACACAAAAAACTCATCAGCTCAAAGTGGCAAACATCAGTATGGCACAAGACTTTGTAATCTAGAGAAAGAAAATGAAAAATCAATCCTACATTCTGTTTAAGTTAAAGAAGAAGACGTAAAGTAACTCACAGATGTTCTTAACCACGCATATCATGCTCTACCCACCAGGGGGCGTATTGATGCAGTGACATTAACGGTTTGATTTCGTTTGGCCTGATCTATCTTGGCCCGGTCTGTGTCAGTCCGCTGTAGAGGTTCCCTGGGGAAGGAATGTTCTAACATTTCTGACTCTTCATTTCACGCTTCATTTACCACCACAGTCTCCTAAAACACTAACTGTGGTGCGTGTGTGTGCGTGTGTGTGTGTGTGTGTGTGTGTGTGTGTGTGTGTGTACTTGAGCTTGTTCTTTCTCTCCTTTTAAATACTCTTTGTCTTTCTCTTACTGTACATATGCAAACACGTACACACCATACATAAATATATATGGATGGACACACACTTTAAAGGGTAATTTTTAATTAGTGAATGAGAAACCAGCTTAGAGGAGCTGGAGTCAATAGGTACTGTGTTGTTCTCCAAGGGCAAGCAGAGCATAAGACAGAATGGGCCAGAGTTCTCTTTAATGCGCACTGATATTGATGGTTGAGAGGTTTAAACACACATTACACACAAATGCACACCCACTAAGTCTGTAACTGTTGTTTTACTTCTAAAGTGAATGCAATTATCTCTTTCCTCTCTTTGCGGTGTATCCAGTGTGTATGGCTATGGCTCGGAGACATGCAATAAAAGTGTGTGTGTGTGTGTGTGTGTGTGTGTGTGTGTGTGTGTGCGAGAGAGAGAGAAGGGAGAGTTTTTATATTGGAGACACTGTATCTCATAAAGCCTCTGCAGTATCAATATCAGCTTCTTTCATACAGCCACAAAATAGAGAATTTTGCAGCTAAACGTTACTTTTTACTTTGAGTTAGTTTTTGCTACACGGAAACAATAACTGTGAGCGTACTGCTCCCATTTATGGATTCATTTGTATAGATCTGAGTGCATAATTGTGTGATAAAATCTTTGCACCCTTTGGAGAAACCGAATATTTCAGTACAGGCAAATCCTTCTGAGATTATTTTTCCAATTTGGCAGCAGAAATTTGCACAGTTTGGCTCAGACAGTGAACTGCCTTTTGGAGCTGAGCTGGTGGTAAAACATCAGATTTGGGACACAGGTTTGAAATTACACACACACACACCTGAAAGCAGACAAATCTAGCCTTGATGTGTAATAGCTTTTAAGCACAGTGAGGCATTGAGTTGTGTCACCAGAAGCAGTGTGAATGGATGGACACTATCATTACAAGCAAACACACACACACCACGCTTGGTTGGTATGAATAGATGGTCTGTCTCGGATTTGTGAGATTGGTTCCATCTGTTGTAGAGAAGGTTGTGGGGTCACACCCCGCCTATTACCTTTTTCTCTGTCCAATGACACTTTATTCACCCGACTATAGGTTTGGCAGTGTTCGATGGATGGAGCTAATCTGAGAAGGAGAAAGATGGGGAGGAGGGCAAGTAAAAGTAGATACAATATATGGACAGATGGATGAAAGTTACACATACAAACAGGACTGAGCCAGAGCCTTTCGATATAGGCAGTGCTTGCTAAGATTGAGAGAGAAAGAACAGCAGAAGGCATATCAATCAGAAACCCAAGAAGATTCGGCAGAGGAGAAAGAAGACGGGAAAGAAGTTGAGGAGAGATAGGAGCAGACAGGACACCAAAATGAAGAGGAGGAGAAGGACGGAGAGGAGACGGCGAATGTGGCCCACTGAAGGACAATCATTGTCTATCAGCATGAAGAATTGCCTTTCTTTCTGTCCCTTATGCCCACATGTGAGCGCACATACACACAGAGGGGAGCAAGCTGACCTGTGAGGGAGCACTGATTGAATCTTCAGTGGGATTAACAGGGATTTAGCCCAGTGTAATGATATCTGAACGAGTTGATTAGCTATCTGATGACACTGTCGTTTGACCTCTGCAGCACAAGAACACCTGGTAACTCATTGCATTCACTGAGGCTGCATTCAAACAAGGGGGTGAAAAATTGCTACCGTGGGCCTCCTTGAGGCAGCCATCAGGGCTTCTTCTTAGCTAAATGAACCATGAAACTGTGTCACTGTGTGGGCAGCCACAGCATGATCAGCTATGGTTAAAAATCTGTTTTCCCATGGTCTGTCCCTCTTAGGACAGTGCCAAATCACACAAGCAGTGGCAAAGGGCAAAGGCTTCCCAAGAAGGCGAATAAAATCCCCCCAAAAAACAAAAGAAATTTTGGTAATGATAAAAGGAATGCGCTGATGAGTGCTGCTGCTGTCTGCCTAGCCTGTTCTCATTCTCAGGACATGAAATATTGCCGTTTTACTGACCACAGATATAAACAAGGTGTCCTTTGGTGTCAGCTCCATAACACACCAGGTTTATGGCAGCAGTGAGAAGGGTCTCATTCCCAGCTCATCCCATATGTCAACTTGAAAAGGACCCTTTGGCATCACATTTAAAAGCATTGTGTAAGCTTTCAATGTGGAGGTCTAAATTATGATATTCAAAGTCATTTTTGGTCCTAACAGCTAACCAGCAAGGAAAATCGAAAGACAGTCCTGACTGAGAAACTTGTGACTTATTGCACCGGCACACCTAGAAATGTCCACCGTAGATTTTATTGCTCTTCGAAAGAGGACCATCATCTCTCTTTGTCCAATGCTGAGCAGCCAGTGCATCCAGGCACTGAATACTGTCTGTATATGTCTGCAACAGTAGTGGCATCTGACAGAACGGCAGAACTTAAGTTCACCAGTTAGCACATTATATCTGTTTATTCTTCCAAGACCAAAGCAAAGATGAAAAAATGTTCGTTTGGTTCTGATTATTATATGTGTGCTTATAGACACTAAACACTGACCCGTGAATCATTCGAGCATTAAAAAATGGACTTTTCTACTAGTACCTCATATGGTACTTTTCTATTCTACCTGAGCACTAAAAGGCTTGTGATACGACATGCTTAATTCACACAAGCACTTTTTTCCCTGTGCTTAAGAACTTTCTAACATTCACACTCAGAACCAGGCATCAGAAAGCAACTAACCTAACCAAAGATATTTGAGCTACAGCCACTTCAAGGGATGCATCAGTGTTGTGTCTACACATAACAGAAAATTTAGCAAAGAACCAACTTTAATTCCTCGCTTTGTTGTTAGCAGACGGTCAGAAAAACCTAGTTTATTCCTATTTTTTACATTTAATGTATGAAAAATTCTAATAATAATACTGTTTGTTATAAAATGTTATAAAATATTATATAAAACAGCATTTTTGCACCAATAAGGTAATTTGCAAAGAGCTGTTAGCTGAAAACCTGGGATATCTCTGCATGGTGTCCAATATGGCCTTAAAGAAATTTGAGGAAATTGGACAAGTGGGGCAGATGAGCAGTATCAGAAAGCTATATTGCTGAGCAACAGGCGGGAAAATTCTCCATCATCATCCACAAGTTGTTATGTGAAAGACTAATAATCAGTTAATAATGCAGATCCATACATATGCAATAATACTAAGTGCAATAATCCTTTCTGTCATCGTTGTATTTTTACTCAGTTGTATATAGTATTTGTATTTGTATTCTATTTTTATCTTATTGTATATTTATTTTATTTTATTCTACTGTATATAGTATTTTTATTTTATTCTATTCTGTACAGTTGTGTACTGTATTTATTCTTATTGTATTCTAATTTTTGCCTCATAACTTTTGCACTGTCCACTCCTGCTGTGACAAAACAAATTTCCCACGTGTGGGACTAATAAAGGTTATCTTATCTTATCTTATCTTATCTTATCTTATCTTATCTTAAAATGTAAAAGATGTTTTAAAAGATGAGCACAGTAAATTACAAAATGAGAAGGATTTTGTAATCAGTAAGATGTGAAACTGGTGACTGAAACTATAACCTCATCATGAACGGTTTTTTATTGTCTCCCTGATTTCCAAATGTCTTTTTAGACCACAGTTCGTGCCTCCTAACCAGAAACAATGTAGTACATGTTAGCTTTATTTTTAGCTATGTCCATCTTTTTATACAATCTATACTTGATACGTGGGCATTTAAGAGTTTCACTGCATTTCAGATACATTCTTTTCACATTAAATCATCATCCCGAGGACAAAAAAGAGCTTCTATATATAATCTCAACAAGATCAAAAAGAGCGACTCTCGAACTGGAAGCCGTCTTCTTAGTGAAGAAAATCCATAAACAGACAAGAGAAATTAAATATTGCATTTACAGGAATGGTCCACAGGCAGCTTCATTTTCTGGTGTGTGTTGAACGCCAGCTGGGATGGAAAAAGAGGCCGTCCGCAGAGAGTTTGTCTGTCATCACCAGTCAGATCTTTCCAATCTGTTCTTTAGAACTTGATTTGGATTCAGTGGCACTACTCACATCTCTAACAGTGTGGTTACGTGAAGATTGAAACTAGAATTTAAGGACATTGGGAACGTCGCCCTTTTTAAGATCTATCCACATGTGATCAGCGTGAGAGCTGATTTCTAGAAGATACAAAAAAAATCAAAGCTATATTTTTCTTTAGTTGTTTTATCTCTGTAATTTTTTAGTACTTCAGCTCTACTAAATTATTTTGTCTGGAGAGAAGCTGTGGAATCAAAATGAATTATTTTCATCTTGAAATTTTCCAATAACAGTTGATCACTGTTATCGGCATGATATTTACCTTCATGCTGAATCTACTGTGAAACTGATATCCAATATAAACATTGTGCTTCAACAATAATTCAGGTGTTGAAGTAGCATCATACGGATACAGACTGCTAAGTCTTTGTTTACAGGGAGTAAAAAAGTTCACTCTGCTACTTTTGCTGTTCCAATAGGTCAGAAACATAAATATGAAAGTTTCCCTGCTGACTCGGCAGGAGCTGAAGTTTGTCTATTGATCAGCCTACCAGAGCTGCTAGTCCATTTTTCTGACCTGGCATTTGAGACTAGCTCTCTTGAATTTTTCTTACATACTTTAAGATTGCAGATGAATAATGTAACATGACCGCTATCATTAGAGTTTTCCCTGTCTGTTGTGAAGGGCTTGCCCATGTGTCCACATAGTTCTGAGGGCTCCTCTCTGAATGTGAGAGCACAGGTGAAGCCAGTGAAGCTGTGAATCTGATCTGGTAATAAGTTCTGCAAACCTGGACATATGCGGTAACAACTATGTATCCGCTGAAGAGTTAAATGTCCCAAATGATGCTTTCCTTGCTTCATGTCCTGTTTACGTTCGATAGGCCCAATAACATAGGCGAAAAGCTGCCCTGTAAAAAAAATTCCATGTGCTGGATGTGAAATAAATAAGTACAGCTCCACCACCACTAAAATGTGACACTGAAAAAAAACTGAGACAAACTGGATGAAAATAGACATAAAGATGATTTTAGATCATAGAGTGTGTCTCCACAGGGTATCAGAAACTTTCAGAAAACTGCAAAAGTTCAGCGAGGGAAGTACTAGAAAACAAAACCGACAGAGAAGTCACTCATTGACTTCAGCCGGTGTGTGTGTGTTCTCCAAAAACGCACATTTTATGCAGTGCAGCAGGTGCCAAATCCTCCATCAAAGCGAGATGAGCCTTTTTAGGCACATCACAATCAATTTCTTAATGACGGTTATTATATGATTGAGCTGTAGTCCTCGATTGCTTACATCCTTTGCCATGCCCATACTGAAATTAGTGATAATTATCATCAGCCTGTTTAAATCAGTGTGCTCGTGTTTATTAAAGTCTATTACATGCTTTAAGGTAATTATGGATTCTGTCTGCATGGCGGTCAGTGTAAGCTTTCACTCTGTTGTGTCTTTATTAGCCCAACTATAGCAGAAGTATTTCTAATTTTTCCTTATACTCTTCTTAAACTTGAATTTATGACGACCTCTCAGATGGTAGTGTTTATCCTCCACCACCACAGTGGCTGAATAAGTTCTCCTGCCGCAGTTCGACTTAACGAAGCCAAGGTTTTGCTCAGAAATGGACACCCTGCTGTGACATCCATGACTCATCATGGGACACAGACTTGGCAGAAAGGGCAGAGCTCTGGCGCACCCAAGTGGAGATGAACTGTGACTGCAAAGACAAGTGCACCACAAAACCTGCTGGTTTCCATTTCTGTTGCGTGAGATACGCTCACTTATGCATGCATATGTCACAAATATTCATATATAAGTCATGCAAAAAAGCCTCACATAGCATGTTTGAGGCCTTCTATAAATCCTAACTCTAAGCACAACATAATACTGTGTAGCTTCTGGCATGTGAGCGCAGCAAAGAGGGCCCGAAATGTAAATGCACACACGCATGGAGACACTCTGCTGGGCTGTGTGCTTGGGTAGTAGAAAGCTCTGATGACGTTCATTAATCACGGTGTTGAGGTTTTGATGCCACAGCAGGAACGGCTCATGGATAAACTATACTGCCTTCATCAGCTTCACTCCAGCCCAGAGCTGGAAGAACACTCAGCCACGAGTAAGACGAGTCTTTTGCAGAAGGACTGAAGCATTGTGTTTGTTTTTCTGGAACATACCACCCAGTGTGATAGTGTTATTGGTGTTTTAGCTGCTGTTAAACAGCAATGGTGATCTTACGAGAAATAATATATGCTTTATATACAGGTTTTAGCTGAACAGGCAGTAGTGGGATCCGTTTATCTGTATAGAATAGATATCAGCTTGTCCTTCATTGATAACACATGGCTTATTGTTTGTATTGGGCTTCAAGACTGAAGGGAGGATACAGGGTAAAGTGTAATTACACATCTTGAGCAAATTTAAAAAAAAAAAAATTTAATTTAAAAATCAAGGAGGAACTGAAGGAAATTATTTAGATTGTTGCACCTGTTTCGCTGTCTCAACAGGTTGGACTCACAGCTTAGTGGTTCTTGTCGTATTCACGTATCCTTATTTGTGCTGTTTAGCCTGTATTTTTATTATTTGCATAATAGGAATCCCTCTCATGAGAAACACAACAGAATTTATTCTTTAATTTTTCATAAAGCACCATGAAATATCTTATGAAAATGATTGTGGCTGCCTGCCAAGTGCGATTTCTAACTCAGGTAGAGGGGTAAATTGTACGTAAAATGCTGCTTGTGGAACCAACGCTATATTTTTGTAAATGATGCGTGAAATTAAGTCCATCTGATGATTTGCTGCTTATAAAAATATTGATTACACCTTTTTGGCTTCATCTCTCTTTGACTGTGTGACTATCCAAGATGTAAATGAAGATGTAAATTTACACAAATTTCATTTACGAGAGCGCGGGTGGAAAAGAGACTCAAACTTTAGTACCACATTCAAGCTAGTTTTAATAGGCACATTATGAAAAGTAACTGAGTCAATGAAAAAGATGGGGGGAAAAAAACAGGTTAAACATTGCTCTTCTACTCTTCATTTCCACCAATGAAAGCACAGATCATTATAACAAAGTGGAACACAGAAACTTGCGTGTAAACAGTTACTACAGCAGGGAGGAAGGAGGAAGAAGGGAGACGTAATGGGAACATAACATTTACATTTGAGGAGATTTTTTTTTAACGAATAAGCAGAAGCACATCCTGTTGCTGACTTCTGAATGAACTTTTCCCACTGGCATATTTACAATGTAACATCCAGCTACTGACAGAAACATGCCTCATAAAAAGAATAAGCAATTGCCCAACACAATCTTTCTAGATGAAAGGAAAATCAATTTTGTTTAATTGATTTTGTCACATAGTAACAATTAAGATGTAGCTCACCCTGCTACTAACAACGGTGCAAACGGTTAGCTACAGTCAGCTTTTGATCTCCAGCAACTGTCTAGACTACCTGCTCTCCTCGCTGGCCTGACAGCTTCCTACGCTGACATGAGGTGAGTTCAGGTTTGAACCTGTTTTAGCTTTGAAGCCTTGCTCGACTGTCAGGGCACAATGCACGTTGCCTTTCGAAGAGCGAGATAGCCTGTAACAACATCAGTGGGCAGGAGACGGATGTAGGAGAACTCCTCAGAAGATGTGAAGCGCAGCTTTGTCTGTGGGTCTGTGTAGTTTGCCTGAGGAAAGACAAGAGAGATTACTCAGTGTGTTCTTTGTACAAGACTTGGCTAAAGTAATACTGTCCAACTTAAAACATTTTTTTTTAGCAGAACGGTTACTCACAGGGAGTCCAGAGATGTCTGAGTATTTCTTGGCTGGTTTTAGGGATGGCGGAGCATCAATGTTGTAGTCTACAAACACAAAAGGGTCATAAGATGAACTACAAATTTGAAATGTACTGTTATCTGCACTATTTTCACAGAGAAGTGGCTTTTAAAGTCTCATCAGTCTCATTACTAATGCAGCAATTCTCAAACTACTGCATTAAAGATGAAAGTCGCTGCAGGTGGGATGCAGATGACTAGAGCAAAATACAGAGCAAATCTTTGTTGGGGGGGGTAAGTGGTAATTTGTGCTTTTGCTTTAAAATGGCAAATCATTCTCTTTTTATTTAAAATGTCAGCTTTGTTAGTCACATTTTAAATACAAAAAAATGTGTTTTGGTATTAATTCACCACCATTTAATAAAATGGAAATGGAGCTGGAATTGTTTATAGCTGACAAATGCAAAAATGACTCCAGTTAAAAGAAGAAACTCACAGTTGGGATCATTGAGCTTCCAGGGTAAGGTACGCTCCAATGCCAGAATCTGTTTGAGGTTCTTCCAGGTCCGGTTCTTTTTGCCTGCTGCTGCTCCGCCAATTCCCGAATGCTGCCAAGATTAGAAAAGCGGAGGGAAAAAAGAAGGAGAATAAAAATTTAAGGAGAAACAAAGGAACAGGATGAACTCAGATTCATGCAGACATATGCACCCACCATGAATGTGTGGTCTTTAAATGGTGGAGGCTTTACAGTGGACTCTGTGATGGTGCTGGTTGGACCGCTGTCCGCCGATCCCACGGCCTTCACCTCAGCCACCGTCTCTACTGTTGTCATCTGATAAGACACAACAGTTAGATATACAGCAAACATGTTTGACTTAATTCACATGTTCAACATGTTATGCATAAATGGCAAAAGTTGGCTATACCCAGCTTAGACTGAAACCTCAGGTGCTTACAACAAGAAAAATAGTTTACAATCATACCTGAGCAGGAGTAACAATGCAAAAGAGAATTTGTTTTTTTAAAAAGAAAATACAAAATACAAACATAATCTATGACAAAAAAAAATTATATCAGGAATGTCTCAAAATCATTTTTACACAACTAAAACAAATGAATAAATCCAAAAGTCTAAAAAACTTTAATTCACTGAGAGTTGTTAAACATCAAATTTACTAGAAATGCACTAGTTGATTGGCCAGGGCCCAGGACTGGATGATTTCCAGTGGTTAAGGCCCTTTTCGATGACTGATCAGCCTCCCACATGACCAGTTGTGAGCCATGCGTGCACACACAGACACACAATGACATGTCGTTAGCGTGGAAGCTCCTCACTGTGATCGAGGACATGAAGATCACCAAAGTTAACCACAGGGGGACTAGTATGAAAATCCTCATAACAACAAACCTAATAACAGGTGTCAAAGCTCAGAGCCTTGGTATGTGCAAAAGACCAAATCAAGTATGAGCAAAATATAAAAAAATGAGAGAGGAAAGAGAAAACGGATGATGTCCTATTGCCTGGTAAACATGCTGGAAAATAAGAAAAGTACATAACACTGGTTTTGTCACATAAATCTGTTGCAGCCGCTTTCTTTGGTAAACTAAAATCTGTCAGGTAAAGCTTGGTCTGCATCAGCTCATTTTCCTGTTAATCATCTGTACCCGTTTCCAGCAGCAAAGCACTTTATTTTTCGTTGTGTGAGTGAGAGAAGATCCTGTAGCTTGCTGCCGTTTGGGGCAACTATAAACTTTAATCACTTCTCTTATTGTGAAAATAATATTTAGAAGAAAAGAAGACTTTAGTTTACATGTGCAGTCAATTATAGTTCTGAGAAGGAAAATCGGAGGTCACAATTTAAAAATTGGCAATCCGAGTCGGTGCATTTCTGCCTTTGAAGTTTGATCGTGCTGATTGTTGGTTTGTTTGTTTTTTTTATGGACATATTTTTTATTATTACCTAACTCTTGGTGCGAGTTTTTGATAATGACAAAAAGACGTTGCAACACACCTGAGGTGTTTTACTGTGCCTCGGTTAGCTTTTACCTGTGCCTGGGTTGTTGCTGTAGTAACCACTGGCTGCCCTTTCTTCTTCTTGCTGCTGTTCCCGGTGATCTGCTGAGTGGCTGAAACAGCGGGACTGCCGGGACGTTTCTTCCCACGGAAAGCGGCGGTGCTGGCGGCTGGCGGGGGAGTCTTGACGGTTATAGGGATCTGAGTTGCCATAGGTGGTGATTCTGGAGCAAAGTACCTATAATATATAATTATAAACGTTGTTTTCTCCCTCGGCACTTAGCATGAGCCAACCACTATCCTGATCGTAAACAGCGTTTCACCCGGATGTGGAATCAATTCATTTCCGCCTACGTAAGCCGCTAAATAGTTGACATTAATATTTATTGATGATTATAAACTATACTGTGTTAACCACTAATTGTAAAAACATAACATATATATGTTATTAAAATTATATAAATAATATACAAATAAATATATATATTTATGTTACCTCCACCCTCCACATCTTCTTGAGCTCTTCTGTGAGCCCTTAGTACTTTTCCATCTCCTGGTGTTCCTTCTTCCTAAGGTTCCTCACGTCAAGTCAACTCAAAATTTATTTCTATAGCACATTTAAAAGACTAGTGTACATCAAAGTCCTTCACAATAAAACCGCAATGTGGGCAGAACAAGGAACAAATAGTTAAAATTACATTACATGGTGTAGTGCAGGCTGAATGAAAGTCAAACTAATTTGCATCGAAAGTGAACAGGTGAACGATTGAATTGATTCCGATGTACGGATATCAACTGGGAGATTATTCCAGAGTCTAGGGGGCAGCAATGGCAAAAGCACGGTCACCTCTGGTTTTTAAACGAGAACTTGGTCGCATTAGGAGCAGTTGGCTGGAGGATCTAAGTGCTCTCTTTGGGTTGTACAGATCAAGGAGATCAGTTAGGTACCTAGGGGCCAGGTTATTCAGAATTTTAAAAGTGAGCAGAAGGATTTTGAAATCAATGCGATTCCTGGTGGCATAGCTACGTTTATCACTACGACTGTCTTCTTCTGCTTGTCCACCACTACTATATCTGGTTTGTTCGCCATCACCATTTTGTCCATCTGTATCTGGAACTCCCACAGGATCTTACCTCGGTCTCAGCTATCTTAGCTAGAACTTAGAACTTAGACTTCAAACTTTTTTTAATTGTCATTGTGCAGTTTCTGGCACAGCGAACTTGGATAACAGGACCACAAAGGTGCGAAAGTAAAGAAAACAATATACAAAGAAGAAGAAGCAATATATATGTATATGTGAGTAAACTATATACATGGTGTATGTGTAGAAACATTGAAACAGAAACATTGTGGGACTGTATACAAGGGGTCTGTGGTCATTTAGGATGGGGATGGTAATTCCACTGAGAAGGGGTGTCTCCCATTTTTACCTCGGGACTTCCAGGTCTACTCGGCACAGATGTTCTTGTATACTATCCCGGCCACTTGGTTCTGGCGTTCCATGTATGCCGTGCCTGCTATTTCTTGCACCCTGCTGTTATGTGCTGGATTGTCTCAGGGGCGTTTTTACACAGCCTGCCTGGGTCTTGCCTGATCGTACTTAGGGCTTGTTCCTGTGCTGCCATGATTAGCGCCTCTGTGCTGTCTTTCAGTCCAGCTGTGTTTAGCGACTGGTAGGATTTCTGGATGTCAGCCACTTCCTTCATCTGCTCGTGGTACATACCGTGCAGGGTCTTGTCCTTCCACGATGGTTCTTCTCCTTGCTCCTATTCTTTCTTGGGTTTCTGCTGATTGAGGTATCCACTAAGCACACGGCCTGTTGTGGCCGTCTTCCTGATGTACCCATGGATGTTTGTTGGATAGTGGTTCTGACACGCACTAGTCCTCTATGCCCTTTCTTTCTCTTATCATACAATTTCAGGGTGCTGGATTTGGGGTGAAACCATGGCCAGAAGCTTCCTTGACTTGATGTCACTGGCTTCTATCTCCTCCTTTGGCCAGCTTATCATCCCAGAAGGGTACCTGATTATCGGCAGGACATAGGTGTTAATGCCTTAATCTTGTTCTTTCCATTCCAGAACTTGCCTGACCCACTGCACGTATTTGGTGGTTCCGGCTTTTCTAGCAGCTTCTTCGTGGTTCCCATTTGCCTGTAAGTTTCGCAGACCTCAATGTCTGCAATGTTGCCTATTGATAGTGCAATCCCCTCAGTTCTGACTACCTTTCTTCTCTTTGTTACCATCCGACTGCACTTCTCAAACCCCAATGACATTCCAATGTTGCTGCTGTACATCCTAGTGGTGTCGATGAGTGAATCAGTGTGTCGTTCATTCCTGGCAAACAGCTTGATGCCGTCCATGTAGGTGCCTGATAGTTGCTCCATTCCATAGTTTGTATCCTTAACCACTCGTGTCAATGATCTCACTGAGCTGGTTCAGAACAGAACAGAATATGCAGAACAGCAGAGGGGACGTGTCTTTGGTAGATCAATTGGCTTGAAGTTGGCCTCTAGTGTTGTTCACCACATCCCCATTGAGTTCCTGATGAAGGCTGTTGGGGTTCCTTTGATCTTGTATAGTTCTTTTATATATTTATTAACTCCAAAGCTGTCTAACTAATGTTTCCCCTTTTAAACATTGTAAGAGCCACTTTGCATTCAGTTGAGCAGCCACAGGTCCTGTATCTTTTTGCAGCGTCCTTGTTCTTTAATAATGTAGTTGTGCAAGATTTTGCATTTGTTTGTTCCCCTGAAAGCCTGTGTTCAAAAAATGTTTGCATTCTACAAGTACAACCACTGGATATAAGGTCACTGGTGACTCAGAGGCTCTTTCTGAAATGCATGGCCTCTGAAATAAGAACATGTATTACTTGAAAATATGTGAAGTTCCCATATAATCAACACTGACTTTTAGAGGATGGAAAAATGACAGTGTTCCCCTTGCTGTGGCCTACCTTCCATATATTCCACAGAAGGACTTTAAACGAATAATAAAACAAGCAGATTTTACTGTGACAACATCATAGAGCCACTGAAGCTGACGCTGAGAGGAGAGATTGATTCCACCAAGAACATTAAAAGCCTACAGATTTTATGGTCACGCTGCTAATCCCGAGGGGAAATATAGTGTGGCCACACTTCTGTACATGGACATGAAAACGACACAACAAGAGAACTGGAGTCTCATAAACCACTCACCAGGTCCTTGCTGTGTGTAGTTACAGTATTTATTGCTTCACCAGTGAGCTGCCCTAATGGATGACATCAAGCTTCAATCAGTATGAAGCTCCAGCATTTACTCCATTTAACCTGTGAGCCTCATCAAACTCTTTTATCATTTTGCATTGTAATAATTCAGTTCACATGTATTTTTGAAATTATGTAGAAAGGATTCTGGAATCATGAAACAAAATTTCTCATTTACTCAGAAAGTGTAATAGTTTTTAAAAAGCTATGGATCTGACAGGGGGGGGGGGGAAACCGAGACTGTAAGGTTCTCTGAATTAAGAATTTCAGTTTAATATTGTGCTTTCTGTGTTAGCCCTGTCATAGGCTGGCAACCTATCCCCCTGCCCTGTCAAGCTGCAGGTTCTAGCACCCCTGTGATTCTGTACTGGGAGAACAGATACCATGGATGGATGGATGGATGGATGCCTGCAAATTAGTAGAGACTCTGTTAGTCTCCGCTAAGTATAAGTATGAATCAGCCTATTTTATAAGATGGAAAAATGATAATGTGTCCCTTTTTGGGCCTTCTCTAAATTCAACTTAATTCCTTTGAAGGATTTTAAAATATTGCTCATTATTTTCAACCCTGTACTAAAAAGAGCAGTAGTAAATTATTAATATTGAACATTTTAATGTTAAACATTACAACTATTATCACAAAGGGATGTCAGTACTGTTGTCAGTGTTCTTCTTGAATGTAAGTTAACATATCCACTGTATCTGAAAGAAGCCAAGAAACAGAATGCGTTATTATTTGATTGTTAGACTTGACTCTCCTAAAACCAATACCACCTTCAATATAGCTGTCAGTAGGCTTAGCAGTGACAGAAAAAATCCTGTCAGTGGAACATTGCTGCCACCATGTGTTGTTCAGGAGGTACCACACAACTGGAGGCAAACCATAAAGAATCCCTATAAAAAGGGGTTATACTGAGTGAAAATACATACTGAAGGACGGCCAGGTGCCCAGTATACGTGGGACTGTACAGCATCTTTAATCATTGTGCCCCTTTGCACTCATTGAAACAATGACCCTCATTTTTATTAGCTCTAACTTGCAAAAATACATTTATGAGTTGCATCCGAAACTCAACGGCTATTATCGCACAACAGTTGCTGAAATAACAGCTAATAGTTATTGAATTATTGAATTAGAACCAAGGAATACACAAATGCACAAAGACACATGTACATACTTGTACATGTGTACGTAAGACCTTTAATGCAAATTTTAGGCTTTCTTGAATACTTCCTGTGGTTTCTTAGTGAAAGAGTTGGGAAAATTGCATTCAGATAAAATGCAGTACATTTGTTAAACCTTTAACTTGTATAATTTTGTTGTTTTGGGTTTTTTTAAGTTAGAGATTGGAGATTTTTCAGAATAGCTCTCAGCAATAGTAACATGTCCTATATTGCACCACATAAATAGTCTGTGGCCCACATTCAGTTTGTTGGTATCCGGTCACCCTATTTAAGGAAAGTTTCTTTTTTAGATTCTCAGTAGACTCAAATAATAATGCTGCAAAGGGTTACAGTGAGTTTTTCGTGACCTTGTTTCATTTTACTTTGGAGGCTTTGATTACACTATACAAACTCGTAATCTTTCCACACTCAGATGTTTTATTCTCTATTTGAGCTCCAGATATGTTCGTACAAATTTCCAAAGACAACAGTATTTCTTTCTTTCTTTTCTCTTTTTGGCAATAAGATTACATGAACTGTGGGACTAGACTTTCTCTTATTTCCTAAGAAATCCATAGTACTGCTTGCTTAACTTTTTCCTTCCTGCAAAGATTTCTGCACCAGCTTACAGCCTCTTATCTTGAGTCATAAGGTTCTGTGCTGCTATCTGCTCTCATTCTACAAATTACATACAAACATATAGGCTGATGTCTGTACAGATTATCAGGCATCTCAGTCATGGTATGTCCACAAGAGCTAGGTCAACCGCAACTGCTTTAGATCTCCAAGCAATCTAAGCCCATTTGCTCTTTATCATATAATGTGGTTTCCAGGCATTCTCCCTTGTGAAATGAAGCACTAACTGCTTGCAACCCCGTCACAGTATTCCACTGAAATTCCACAAGAAAGGAAATATATTTATGCAGCGGTTAAAGAAATCCAAAAATGTAATCGCCTTTACTTCCCATACATTTCATTGCCCCTCACATGTGCCTATCCAAGTGAGCATGGTAAAATAATAATACATTTCTACTGAACAGTCAAGGGCACAATTTGACCCAACTCATTCAAGCAATTCTTATGAAATTTAGTTTATCACTATATGCTTATCATTCAGGGAGAATACACTGGGACATTGGGAACACTACATCAATGTTATTCACTTCACCTGATGGTGCTTTTAATTATGTTGCTGTTCAGTGTGTGTCTGCAGCCTGAACTGGTCTACAGTAATCTACTTGTTGATCAGAGCATTATGCCATGCCTTGGGAAGTACATGCTTGTGCTCTTGTCATTCAGTCACTGTGTTTTACATAAACACCTTTGAGGGGGAAGTGCCTCCAGCAAATCCATCATTCTGTGCTGGCCCACCAGGGAAGAACCTGTCAGCATTTAGCCAGCTTACACAACAAAGATCTACCACATCCAAATTCAACTCGGTGCCCTCCGAGCTGCTGGGAAGACCTTGATGAACTCAAGCTGTGTGTATGTATTTTAGACACACACAGAGGAAGACTGCTGCTGCTCAGCTACTTTTCTTTCCCCGTCCTCACTGTGACTGGAGGACGAGGCTCACCAGGGAAATGCTGATTCAGAAGGTCTTTCCAAATGCCTCATTCATTTTTCAGTACTGAGACACTGCTGCTGCCAGCTACATCAATAAAGTATATCTAGAGACTCTACTTAAGCTCAATTGCAAACATATATGAATGTTTTATGGCTCAAGTTATGAGATGTAGCTGTGGGGCACTGGACCTGCACAAGCTACTTCTAATGAACACATCACCTGCTGTATTTGGTCAAACAGTCGTCTGGAGCAGCAGGGCAGAACCACCAACATCAAAGTAAAAGATTTGGCACCAGCTGTCAAGCGTACAGCCTAAACTCACCTGGGTGCCACACAGAGCTCTTCTTTTCAACAAGGAAAGCTGTTTTCTGTTGCTCTCAAGTATCCTGTTGCTAAAAAAAAAACGAGAAAAAACAAAAGCTTTTATTGGGGATTTTCTGGTGGAAAAATGCACACATGCTGTGAGCAATTTTATAGAACGTTGTGTAAGCCAGTGAGGTAGCTCTCTGCTCTAGTGGCTCTGTGTGGTATGGGAGGCAAACATGTAAGCCGCAACCTGAAGCAAAACTTATTGATCTATGTAAGCAGGCCATTGACTGGTGCTGGGTGTGTGTCAATGTCTCTAATGGGAATGGATAGCGTTTGTGTGTGTTTGAGCACAAGCAGGCCTGTACGCCTGCCTGGATCCTTCCTAGCTTATGTGCATTTGTATATATTTGATTATCACTTAGATATGAATGAGCGCACGTGTTGAAGCAAAAAAAAAATGTACAGTTGAAAAAAAGGCTGCTTTAACCATCATAAGATCCGCAAGATCACCGGCAACCTGTTGTAAAGGTAAAGGTAGGTTTTGTTTATGTTTACATCTAACTTTTAATGGATTTTTACCATTTGGCATACACAAATGGAAATCATATAAGAGAATAACTCTAAGAACCAAAATGCATGACTTAAGACTTAACTTAAAAGATAACATCTTCTACTTTGTGAAATGATGCTGGGTTAGGATACAATAATCAATGCATATGCCAAATCTCCAAAACTGGCCACTGTTGACTGTGGTATCAGTAGAAAGATGAATAAAACAAAACAAAACCACCCCCTTTCCCCCTTAGTTATACTTTGTATTGCATAAACAAATGCTTGCATTGCATTTAGTGTCATTCTAAGAGGTGCATCAGTGATATTTTAGCAGGTGACATTCTCCTTTCCTACTCCAAGGTTTGAGTTTAAAACAGCAGTGTCGTCCCCCCCCAATCCCACAGGCTTTAAGCTGGGGTTTTTTTGTTGGTTTATTTGCATCTCATGCTGATTCAGGCTATTTATCTGTTTGTTTTGTTTTGTTTTTTGGGTTTTTGGTTTTGTTTTGGGGTTATTTTTTTTTGGGGGGGGGGGGGGGGGGGGGTTGCACATGTGAGATTTAAATATAGAAAAGAAAAAATAACAAGATTGTAGGAACTTTTTGTAAATGCATAATGACTAACACAAGATGGCAAGCTTGTCCGGGGAAAATGCAAATAGGTTGAGCATGTGTGTGTGTGTATCACATATTTAATCATTCACTGTGCTCAATGCTGCTTTTTGAATACACCGTGCATGTCCTGACCTAGAAGTGCAGCTGTATTGCTATTCACATCTCATCAAGTCGAGGCAGAGTGTTTTCTGTCTGTGCAGGTAGAGCGATGACTCATAAAAATGAGACTCGGCTCCTCGCTGACTTCATTAAGTCCAACAGGAGTTTGGCACCCGCGCTGACACAAACCAATTTGCATGTGCAACCCTGAGAGAGTGGACCAACACCATATCTTGCACAACATATGTTGACCGCGGTGTATCTTTCAAAATTACATCCGTGTCTGCTTTGCCAATGTGAAACAGAATTTACCGTTGTAGGCAATGTGCGAGCAATAAATTGGTATGAGTTGAAGAAAATGAACTCACTGAGGCAGACAGCTAGCTCTGCCCAGCACTGGAAATGGTGTGAGCGCTCCCAACTGCTTCTCTTGTTCTGGTAATAAATTGTGACAAAAAAGGTTATGTTTTCAGTCAAGGCATCTAAACACTCTTGATGGAGCAGGTAATGGTGAGCAATACTGTTGACATCTTATTTATAGCTTCTTGTAACTGAGCGTGTCCCATTTCTCCCTTTTCCTTTTGCCAGAAAAGAAGCGCCCATTCACCTTTCTCTGCTTTTCCTTCTTTTTTCTGTGCAGCTTTTTATCCTCTCTATATAGCAATACATGAAAAGCCATTAGCTGGATCTGAGGTCTCACTGGATTGATGGTATGTGTGCAAGTAGTGGCCTATAAAAACAAGCTGAGGTAGCCCTCTTTTAAAATTACCTATTAGTGCTTCCCATCAGTTCATGACCAATTTGTTGTTTATTCCTATGTATTCATATAAAACTATATTTTATTAAAACTGTGACAGAAAGGATGAAAAATGTGAGTAAATGGCCTGATACAATATATTGCTTTCAGCAATATTTCCCAGTTGATATTAAACTTCCCTGCATCCTCAAGACACTATTAACTAACGTCCTGATGGAAGCAGCTTCTATTATTAGGGATAGATACGTTACGGATATATACTCACTGGTCATTTTCCTAATACCTATTTGGACCCTTTTTGCCTTCAGCGCTACTTTAATTCTTTGTGGCATAGACTCAACAAGGAGCTGGAAACACTCCTGTGTGATAGCATCGCACAGCTGCTGCAGGTTTGTTGGCTGCACGTCCATGATGTTAATTTCCTGTTCCATCACATCCCAAAGGTGCTCTCCTGGATTGAGATCTGGTGACTGTGGAGCCCATTTGAGTACAGTGAACTCACCACAGTGTTCAGGAAACCAGTGGGAGAGTTTGAGCTTTGTGACATGGCTCATTATCCTGCTGGAAGCAGCAATCAGAAGATTGGTACGCTGTGGTCATAAAGGGATGGAGGCAGTCAGCAGGCTATGGTGTTTAAGAAGTGCTCAGTTGGTGCTAAGGGGTCCAAAGTGTGCCAAGAAAATATCCTCCACAGCATTATCATCGCCATTCTTGTCTGACCTCTGGCATCAACAAAGGCATTTTCACCCGGAGAAAATGACTCACTGGATGTTTTCTCTTTCACACACCATTCTCTGTAAACCCTAGAGATGGTTGCAAAATCCCAGTAGATCAGCAGTTTCTGAAACAGTCAGACCACCTCCTCTGGCACCAACAATCACGTCACGTTCAAAGTCACTTAAATCAATTATTATTCCAAACTTTCTGCAAAGCTTTAGTTGAAAACGAAGGGCTTTCTGCATCTGCTTTAGGCTTTTGAATGTCTTGAATTTGGCTTACTAAATGTAAATGAACCCACCCAGTAAAAGATTAAAGAGCTTGTGCTGATGAACTAAGGGCTATAACAGTAAGTAAGGCAGGTTTTTAACATTGCAAAGTTTCAGAATGTATTTTTCCCCTACTGATGAAACAGCAAAAAGGGTTTGCTTTTAAATTTTGCTCACCGACTGAAACCTAACTATGTAGATTTTGCATGTTCTCCCTGTGCCTGCATGGGTTGTCTTGCAGTCTGAAGTTGATTGCCTTTTCTCTGTTTTGGTCTTGTGACAGGTTGAGATAGGATCAATTGAGTTAAAAGAGCTGTTTTTTGAAGGAAACACAGTAGCTTTCCTGACAGGTGTGTTGCTTAAAGCTTCCTTCTTTGGTTAAAATAATAATGATAATAATAATAATTTAATTGA
The DNA here is from genome assembly GCF_057382185.1 of Mchenga conophoros. Classification (NCBI taxonomy): domain Eukaryota; kingdom Metazoa; phylum Chordata; class Actinopteri; order Cichliformes; family Cichlidae; genus Mchenga; species Mchenga conophoros. Next base: position 28,293,847 of record NC_140536.1, on the reverse strand, counting down.
AATTTAAAAAAAAAAAGTCCATGCCTTGCAGATTTACAATACTCAGTGCTTTCTGACTCCTGAGTTGGACATTAATTTCAAATGAGAAACAGACATTTACTTAGTTTTCTTCCTAAATATGAATATTTCCCACAAGGGAGCTGTAGGAAGGAGAGGGCCAGTTAATACCGTGTTACAAGTGTTGCAGTTCCAGAAGTTTTCACAGGAATCACCCCCTGCTCATTTATACCGCGTGGTTAATAATTATAGGCTCATTACAAGCACCATCTCACTGATCTGACTTTGGGCTTATTATTAAAATCATTATTACTATAATTATGACCTCTATAATGTTTGTTTTATAACACATCACTCACGTCACACGAGCTCCAAAATGCATCATTCACACTAACAAGTAGGTTTCAATCAATGAAAATATGCGTAAATAAATAGTGGTGATCAATGAACTGAAATTTTCTCTTTTTTGGACTGTGTAAAAATAAAAACAGGGATCAGTTACAGTATTTCTTCCGGGTTGTGATAGTCGAAGGAGGGATGAGCAGTGATGCTGCCTGTGTTTGCTCCGCACATCAGCAGCCCTGCTCCTCTCTCTCTCTTTCCCTCTCTCTCTCTCTCGCACAGACCCAGGCAGAGGTTGTACGTCCGCTCCGGGAGAGAGAGCTCACACCGCATAGCGCTACAGCCGCCTGACACCGACAGTCCTACCGCACGCTCTTTTCAAATGGATGTCTCCTCCGTTCACGCCTTTTGACACCGGAAGGTGCTCCTGTAGCTGCGTGAGAAACACCTCATCCCTTGCTTGTTTTCTTAGGTAACTGCCTTCTCTCGACGACACAGAGAGAGCCATACTCACCCCCCTTTTCTTTCCATCGTTAGCCCGCTAAGCTAGCTAGCCCGCTAACTTAGCGGCGATACTTTGTATCGAGTCGGTATCAGTTTTCTGCCTGCGGACTCTTTGCGCCACGGCTGATTGAGGTGACCAGTCACTCTAGGTAAGGTGAAAATACTTGTTTTAACACCAATTGCAGTGATTGTTGTTTCCTCTCTTAGCCACATAGTCATTTTTGGAGGGTTGCTTCTGCCCAGTGACCCCCCTACGGTTATCTGGTAGCAGGCAAGCAGCCGCCGTTATGGCAAAGCGGGGCTTGTTGACAGAAGCAGCCGAGCAACAGGGATGCGATGCGACTCTCCGCTTAAGGCACAGATTGCCACTTTGCTTTCAGGTGAATTAACCGGTAGATGCTGTTCCACAACCGCACCGAAACACGCCAAGTGAAGGGAAAGCTGCTTCCCTGATAACGGTGCTCATAAATACTTTTTTTCTATCCATCCCGCGTTAGCGTTCAACCGTGACTGTTGATTTGTAGCGCGAATGGGCCACTGCCGGGGTCAGTGCTATCGCACACTTGCCGCATTTGACTGCAGCGACTTGTTTCCCCCTACTAACGGTCAATTCAAATGAGTGCTAGTTATCAAGTTTTCCTGACTGCTCTGTGATCTCACCCAGTGAGATCAAAAGAAAGCGTCTGTTTAAAGTAGAGCATAATGGTTACAGTGGAATGTGTATCTGCTCTTCCTTTTGCTCTTTTCCTCCTTTCTGAACATTTTAATGCTTCATTGTTGCATCACAACCCGAAAAAGATGATGTGTAAACCCGGAATTTAACCTCTGATTGGTCTGTTGTTGTGCGCCTAATAGAGGTCAGATGACTTTAGCTGGGAAAAGAGAAGAAAACTAGCCAGTGCAAATTTGAAGAGGTTAGTCACTTTGAATGTAACGCAGTCACTAAAAAGACTTTGTAAAGGGTTACTTAAAGCATGTGGGGCCTGATGTGTGCGTGTATGTATGAGTGAAAGAAGAGAGAATGTGCGGGCATTAACAATGCTGTAATTATCTCAGAGATAAGAAAATGGATCCACTATCAATCCTGCAAGACTCGGCAGCTCTGCACAGCAGAGCTGATGAAGCTGTAGGATTGACAGGGAACCAATTAAATTAATCTGTCATGTTCCTTAAAGGGAGAGAAAAGAGGAAGCATGTATTATTTATCCTCTCTCTCTCTCTCGCTCTCTCTCTCTCTCTCTCTCTCTCTGTGTGTGTGTGTGTGCGTGCGTGCGTGCGTGCGTGCGTGCGTGCACACACTCGTGTGGCATTGCCTGTAAGAGTGCAGCAGGAGAATACGCTGTGTTGCTTAAGGGAAGCTGTGCGGTACCTTGTTCACTACCTGTAGCAGCGGTCCCATGGTGCAGGCGAGCTCAAGGCTTTGATCATTTTCAACAGGATTATCTGTGTGGTAGCGCTGACTACCAAATAGAAGAAGAAATAACCTGACCACATAGTGCTTGGCTTCCTTGAAATCTATATGGGAAGTTGAAGTTGTGGAATCATAACTGGGGTTTTGTGCCATGTTGAGGATCTTTGCCTCAGAGCTGGATATCTAAACTTAGGCTTGTGTTATAAGGCATGACTATCCAGCTCTGAAAGGAAATGAATCATGTTCCTCATTTCAAGGCTGTGGAGTCTGCATGATGTGTTTCCTGCCCTGTGTTGCATTGACTGTGTGTTCAGGCTGTAGCAGATTTGCATCCGTGTGTGTGTGCTTGTGTAACCATGTTTGTTATGGCTGACTTGAGAGTCTTTCAAACTGGGAACATTTTGGCCAATCTGTGGGACGTACAGCATTGGGAATATAACAAAAATAGTTTTTTAGTGAATGAGATTAATTGAGGAGGGGAAAAAGTGTGTGGGGAAAGTACGTCACTGTGGTTTTAAGTCATATAGTGAGTATGACTAAGTAATGAGTTGTGTATGTTTTTGCTGCAGGTGGATATAGTCATTGCAAAAGCATGTTTTTACAAAACATCTAAATTATAAGGGACAGTTACAAACAAAGTGTCTTAACCTTTTCCCTATTTTTAATCACAGTGAGAAATTAGTAGCTCACGTTTTCATTGGCTTTGCTGCTGAGTAAATAATCTGGAAAGTGAAGGCGAAAATCACTGCCGTCCTGTTTGCGTGTTTGCTAGTGTTTGTCATCAAGCGTGGCTGTGGCGCATTTATTACTCCGAGCTGCTCTGGAACAATAGCTCTATTCTGATCTGTGTCTCCGGAGGGAAGCAGCAGCATTCGGGGACCCTGGCGATCTGTGTGCCAGTGAGGCTTGGTTTGGGATTGGGTTTCCACAGCCACCTGGAGCTCAGAGCACAGGAATGCCATTGTTCCTACTTCCAGACTAAGACCGGATCGCACACATGCACATAAAGAGATACATGCGAGAGGACTCATACCAGCCTGCCTGTTCCCCCCCAAAACCTGGGTCACCCTGCTTTGTTACATTGGCATTACTCACATGCACAGCCACCATGACCTGGCAGTGGCTGCTGAGCGTGTGAGTGCTTTAAATATCAGTGAGCAAAATTTATTGCACTTCCACTCTTTGTGCGTTGTTCATCTTGCTTACCACCTAACATAGGCCTGCAAAGTAGGTGAGAAGTATTTAATAAAGTGTAACTAGAACTGAAGAAATTGCCCAGTTAATCATTTTGTTATTGCTTCTCACAAGTTGGCAGTCTTTTTGCCCGTCATTGCAAAATTCTGATAGCAGCTTCTCTAGTGTGCACAACTGGCAGCCAAATCTGTGTCGTCTTTGTATTTATTTATTTTAATTAACTTCTAAGATTTGCTGTGCTGCTTAGACAAAGACGAGACATCACCTCAAGGATGCCATAATGAGCATTTTTCAGTGTTTTGTCATTTTCTGCTAAAACAATAAGTCATTTAAATATGCATAATGATGGTAACCGTTTATTTGCAAGAACAAGAAATAACTGGGACACTTTAATCATATGGATGCATATTGTCATAGACAAAAGCCACTGGCGGCGACAGATTTTGTGGTATCTGTTGTAGCTTGTCAAATGTCACTTTTGCTTTCTTTAATGGAATCTCGCTCTCACATGAAAAGGACTGCACAAACATCAGCTGTCAGTGCATGAGCTGATTACTGCCTGCTTACCAACCAGCTACTCCACTAAGATGGGTTTTGTTGTTAATAATGTTGTCTGATCACACTCACATCAGACAGAATTATCTCTACCCTCTGCAGCAGTTGGTTCTGGCATTGGCAGTGCAGCTGAAAGCTCATTTTCTTGTCACAGAGCAGAGTAGAGTTGCCATAAATTGGAATAACATCACCAACTTGGAGCTATTATGTATAATATATGTTTGTTTTTTGTGGTGAAACAAGTATGGGTTTTGTTTTTGTGCTGCCAAAAATCTAAAAAGTATTTTTGAAAAATAGACGATGGTGGTCGAATTAAAGCCAGTTTGAGCATGCTACAAGATTATTTAGCCTGTATTATATCTATCCCAATATCAGAGAGAATTAGCAAAAGCCGACACGTCAACTTGATTGAGGGGGTGGATCTAAACATCTGTTCTGCTCAAAAAAGGCAAGTGTGGCCCTGTAGCTAGTTTAGCTAGATCAGATAGCAGAGACCTAAATGGCTGATCTTCAGACAAGTAAGAGAAGCTGAAAACAGAGTGTAACGAGAAGGAGAGAGAGGGGATATTGGCAGCATTTAGCAGATTTTTTTCCCTGTTTCTCAGTCCTCTAGGGTTTAGGCAGACAAGTTTAGTTTTGTGCTCTTGTGTGTGTGAATGTGTGTGCTGGTGCTTGGCTATACGTGTGTGTCCTCTGGCTCTACAGTGGGTCACTTTAGGGATAGAGTTGCATAGAAGTGGGTCAGCCAGTGCCACCGGGGAGTCTTGCCAGCTCTCTGCTCCTATTCAGCATTGAACCGACTGAAGGCCTACACAAAAAGTGTGCGTCCACATATGTAAGGATTGTTTCTGAGAATTACATGTTAGTGTGAAAATCACACCCTTCACACTCAGCGACCTTTGCTGGATCAGCCATTTACCGAACATGTTCCTTCCTCGTTTGTTGCACTTTGACTCCTCATAAATATGCTTTGGTGGAAAAAAACTGTAACTGTGAAGGCAAAAAGAGCAGCACGCCTATATGTGGCGCAGTATGTTTAAACTGCATATAGGACCTCTACAGATGATTCAGAGCCTGTCACAGCCAGAGTGTCTCAGCTGGATGGACACAGTGTTTCTGCTGGCTTAATGATAAGGAAATAGGATTTAGCCCAGCATTCAGCAGAGGTTTATTTCAACTCCTAGCTGCAGTCTCTTGTTTTCTGCTCTGGCTCTCCTTTGACAAGGAATTAATGGTCTATTTCTGTTTTCATTTCAGTTGCGTATGTAAGTCTTCACAAGGTAGCACCAAAAAACCCAAATATTTGCATAGATGAAGACTTTGTTTGTCACGGTTTGTCGGGAGTCACCCGTGACTTTTATCAAATACAAATACAAAAGCTAGTGCTACAGTAAACTCAGTGATGCTTAAAGTGTTGCAAAGTGCTTTTTTTCCGTTTTGTGTTCCCCACAAGATGCTACAAATATCCATCCAACATAGCGGCTCTGTGTAGAAGCTTTTGAACCATGTATTTATGCACAATGTGACAGTGTGCTGTGTAAATGTGTTAATGGGTGTGGTAAACTCACAAAATATGATCTGCCAACTCTGCAGTTTTTCTCTCTGCATGGTTTGTTACAGTTCATTGAGTCTGGTCTATAGTTCACAACTCTTTTTTTTTTTTTTTTTGTTTTTTTGTTGCTGTTGCTGAGCAGTAGCGTTTAGTCAGTTAATTAATTAGTCAATAAAAAAACAACTTAACTGACAATTACTTTTATTTATTCATAAGTGTATTTATTTTTCTGATGAGCATTCTAAACATTTACTGGTTTCATTTTCTCAAATATTCAAATAAGCTTCAAATATATTTGAAGCTTCTATTTGTTCAAATAATAATCTGTACAGTTTGAAATGTTTGAAAAAGTTTTTTATTATTGCTATTATTACAGAAATGTAACACAAAATGGCAAACTGGAAAAAGGCTGGTCAACATGTGGACCATTGTACAGCTAAAAAGCCAAAGATTTCCCTCATGACTTGGTGAAGAACAAAAAAAACCCTGAATGTTATAATTAATTTATCAGGTATCCAGAAATACACTAATGCAGTTTCATGTCCACTGCATGCACGACTGTTTGATTTTAAGTTTGCCATACACATCAACTTAAAAGATGTCTATGTCTATGTCTATGTTGTGTTCGTCTTAAGTGGCGAAAAGAGGAAGCTGGAATACTGAGGCTGAAACAAGTCGGTTTTTGGGATGTGAGCGTTTATTGGTTTTAAGAAATTGTGGCAACTTAAACGCCTAATGACAAGTGCCGGTAGCCTGCTACTGTTTGCTGCACAGACAAAGTACCTAGCTTTAAAAGTCACCTTGAAAGTCTCAGTAGAATGAGCTAATACAGCATGCAGCAGCTCAGCATAGTCACATTGAGTAACAGTATATGCTGTTATCAGCTTTGCTCTGACAATTCCCCTCTTTGTAAAAGTGTCCTGTTCATGTGTGTCCGTATCTCGCTCAAAGCATCTGTTTCACTCTGAGATACTACTCGACAGAGGTAGTTTCCATGGTGACAGTCGTGCTCCTTGCCCCCCCCCCCCCCCCTCCTTGCTCGCCATAGGAAGAAGTGGTGTACGTTCAATTACTGCTGACTCATGGAGAAACAGTAGTGTGGTCCATAATTAGACAGACACGTCTCTTCTCTGTCTGGCTTGGAACCAGTTTGTGTCCCTTTTAATATTTTACACTCTGTTTGTTTTGCGTGTGTTTTGGCTTCTGTATTCGTCTTTCAGAGTTGTTTGTTTTGTTAGACTTTTCTGCTAAGGGAATTTTCTAGACAGTTTTCCCTGCTTGTTTTGACTGATTATGCTGTTAAAGTTAGAAAAAGATTTCTGTAAATTTGGTTTAAAAAAGTGGGACACACTGATGTAACATGATCTTCTAAAACTGTCAGGAACTTAAGGAAGCTAGCAACAGGGTTTTTTTTTTTCTTTTTCTGTTTATAGCGTGAATCTGATAAGTATGCACGTTTTTCCTGTAGGAACTTTACAAATTATAAACACCAGTTCTTCTTTCACAGTACACAAGTTAGACAAACAGTGCTAGCTTTTAAGTCCTTTCATGCAAATTCTCTCAGCAGTTGGAAAGTAAATTTAATTTGCTGGAGTCCTAGTGAAAAGTCCAGAGCAAGGGAGAACCACTTGGAGAAATAGTTTTGCACATGTGCAAAGTCTAATTTGAGAGAAATACCAGTGCAAACCTGAAAGCTGTAACTCCCTTTAGGGCTATCTGGCCTCTTGTGAATAAGGGAGGACTTATTTAAGTAGCTCCTTCTTCTATCAGATTAGATACTTATTTGCGACAGTATTATGACAGCACGACACAACCCACCCAGTGCTTCTAGGGCTGGGTAGGTTTTGTCAGGAAGCATCTGCTTAGCCAAGCACACATACAGTCTATGTCAGGGGTGTCAAACTCAAATACACAGTGGGCCAAAATTCAAAACTGGAACAAAGTCGTGGGCTAACGTTAATATTTATTGGAGAAAAAAAAATCTTCCTCCAGATATAAGAATGAATCTTTTCTTATGGACTCAAACAAGTTTTGCTGAAAAACTGAATATGGAACAAGCAAAGCTTAATACTAAACAATATATATATTAGCTGTATAATACCAGTAGGCCAGCTCTAATAGTAATTTGGTATGGCTTCGCGGGCCAAATGTAATTAGGCTGCGGGCCAAATTTGGCCCGCGGGCCAGAGTTTGACACCTATGGTCTATGTTATACACCTCAAGTCCACCACTTGGTGAGCATGTGTAGGTGGTGCACTGTAATGTAAGTTCTCAGCATGATCAAAAAACAGCCAGGCACTTGGACATCTGCATGGATGCTTGTGTTAAGTGGACTATAAAAAAACTGTACTATAATCCCTGCTTAAGTCAAAGGTGTTAACCCTGGATCCACTGAACTCGTGCATTTTCTCACTGAAATGGTTGAAAGTTCTGTCATCCAAAAACTAGCTCAGAGAATCTCTAAACATTTTTATACTTGCTGAAATTAACCAGGGAGAAAATCTGTCTTACAGTCATGAAACCCACAGCTGATGAGCTCAAAATGAAAATTGACTGAGAAAATCATTCTGACTGCTTCCAAGAGCCCGGCAGATGAGTGCGTGCGCATGACTGCTACTCAAGATATCATATTTCATGTTTTACTTACATCCGAGAAAAGGCTTCAGTCTTATCGTCCACTTCTAATCAGGGTACTACATTAGAGTCAGTCCAGTGAATCTCAAGAACAAAATAGGCCTCACAGAATAAGCGTTTTAAATACTCTTGAGCAGTCTAAGAGTATTTTGTGTGTGCACGGTAGCCTAGCTAAATTGTGTGTATAATTGACCTCTGTGGGGATATTTGTTTTCAGCATTTAATCCAGCCTCACTGTCCTGGAGCAGCTGGCAGTTACAGTCCACTGTACAGAGTAACTCCATTTCTGTAGTCTGTGTAGTGCCTCATGGTCTGCAGTACTGGCTAAAGCAGGGCCTGTTTGTACTCGGATGACAGCTCTTAATGTGTCTTTGTTTGCAGCGCTTTGAACAGTTAAACGAAAGATCTTGTTGTGGAAAAAGTCACCCTCCTTAAATGATAGTGATTAAAAGCTTTTAGTCACTCTTATTACCTGACAACAGCAACCAATGAAACAAATAACAGTTATCTCACACTGGATGTGGGTAAAGAGGTTACAATTCAAACAAAAGTCAAACAAAATGTATAGAGATAACAGATGGATTGCCAGTGACTACAGTTGGAATACTGTAGTCACTGGCACTATTAGTTGACTGTAATTAATATTACTGTCAACTAATACTGCCAGTATTAGTATTAGTTGACTAATAACAGTATTAGTTCATACTTTAATTTCCTTCAGGAATGTAGATTACAAATGAATTGAAATTTGCTGCCAAATATGCTTGCTGTTTGAGTGTTATATAGTTAATTGCTGAGGAATCTTTTTAAAACCCTGGGGTTTTCTCTGTGTGCTTGTATATCTTGTGTAATAATGGGTGGGGGATATAATGTTTGCTTCGTGACATATGAATATGGTTATATGAGACCTCAGGCAAGCTGTTTGGTGGCAATAAAAAATACTCAAATGCTTTCGCTTTTTGAACATTTAGCCGCTAATTTTCATTGTGTTTGCCTGTAGGCTGATGTTTGTCTTGGCCAAATTATTCAAGGGCAGCACAGGTAGTAAAAATATAAATAAACAAAGGCAGTCTGATACTGCTCTTCATATTCTTCATTTAAATGTTTTCAACTCCACTGGGAGTAAATTGTGCTTGTTCTTGGCTTAGTTTCCGCATGTTTCTACAGAAGGACACTACACTCTCAAAGGTGTGACCGCAGTGCCATTCTCAAGGTTGTATAAATAATTAATTGATGCAAATATAACTGAAGGCAACATTTGTGTCCTATATGGAAATTTGTCTGTAAGTTATTGGTAAGAGAGAGAAGCAGAGGAGGGCAGAAAGGACTGACACTGCTGTGGAAGCTCTGTGCTCTGTCTTAGCCGTGTGACAGAGTGAGCTATCTGCCTGGGGCTCACCCTCACGAAGGCACAGCTCTCCCCTCTGCGCAAACATACACAAAACTGTCCATCTCTGCCTCTTATCTAGTGTGTGCATGTGTGTGGGTCTGTGTGGTTTTTTTGTGCTAGGTCTCTGAGTGAGCTTGTTGTAGACCAGGCACACTGATAGTCATATCAACAGTTAGTCTAGGCTGATGGACTGCAGAACTACTCGTCCATTGTCCATTGTGTGTGTGTGTGTGTGTGTGTGTGTGTGTGTGTGTGTGTGTGTGTGTGTGTGTGTGTGTGTGTGTGTGTGTCTGCTAAGCTATCAGAAATTGCATTTCTACAAGCCACGAATGTCAGATGCACTGTGTTCATGTATCTTGGGAATGTGTGTGTTGCATGTGATGCAGTATAATCTGCCACAGGCTTGGATGTGGGTCACTGTGGCTGCAGCTCCACGGGTCAGAGAGAGACAGCAGCAGGGATGCTGCCTCTGTACTTGCTGCGCATGGGCTAGCCTGAAATATATTTCACAACAGTAGAAAATAAAAGAAGAACCAAGCTGCACTTGAGATCTGATTTGAGTTTTCTTTTTAACATAGCCTCAAGCAAAAATACCATGGTATTTTTAGTTGTTCAAGCCGTTTTCTGTATATTTACATGATTAAAAGTGTTACTTATGGGCACCTAAATTTCTGTGTGGTAGATTTTACAAGAATAGAGTCTACAGAGGCATACTGAGATATAAATAGAGATGAAAATTTACATGACTTCTTAATAAGGTTAGATATGAAAGAGGATGACCAGATTAGTCATGCCTGCCGCTCATAGTGGATTTCACCTGAAGTAATTAAGCCAAAGTTATTGCTGAACATTTAGAACCCACAGTGAAACTTATTGGAGGTTATGTAGTGTGACGAGGGGTGTTAGGAGTGAGTGTGTGTGTGTTTGTGTGTGGGTGGAGGGGCTATTGACCTCATGACAGAGTTGGTTAAATGAAGTATTGATACTGCTAGCTTTGTTAGTGTGTGTGTGTGTGTGTGTGTGTGTGTGTGTGTATGCGAGTGTGTGTTTATGTGTGTGCACATCTGCAGAGTTGTATGTGTGTATTCAGATATATTTACTCTGTGATGGATTGTGCATTTTGCAGATGCCAATAGGCAGTAGTGTGTCATAGATCAAACAACTTGAGTTGGCCCAGTGGTGTTAAATTTGTCTGAGGATTATGAGAACAAATCATGCAAACAGACAGGCAGGTTATGCGCCAATCCTAGAGAACGATTAATAGAGAATGTCTTGGGGGCGATTGTGGCTCAAGAGTTGGGAGTTCGCCTTGTAATCGGAAGGTTGCCGGTTCAAGCCCCGGCTTGGACAGTCTCGGTCATTGTGTCCTTGGGCAAGACACTTCACCCGTTGCCTACTGGTGGTGGTCAGAGGGCCCGGTGGCGCCAGTGTCCGGCAGCCTCGCCTCTGTCAGTGCGCCCCAGGGTGGCTGTGGCTACAATGTGTGTGTGAACGGGTGGATGACTGGATATGTAAAGCGCTTTGGGGTCCTTAGGGACTAGTAAAACCGCTATATAAATACAGGCCATTTACCATCTTTATTTTCTTGTTTAAAAGTTGCTTTAGTGAAATTTTCACTTTATTTTGTAAAAGGTTTGCTTTTTGCTGCAGCCTGAGGCCATAGATACTGCAACCCACATCTTTACAACACAACATTGTTATCATTTTAGTGACTTTTTCACATCCTTTCAACACCCCCCCCCCCCAAAAAAAAAAAAGCAGGTAGTGATAGCGGATGTCTTGCTCTCCGGTTCTCTCCATCTTTTCTGTTCACCTAGTGACCGAAAGCAGAGAGCAGCAACACCTACACAGAGGCTGTGCACTGTCAGAGGAGGACATTAGAAGGGACAAAATGTCTTTGTTAACTTCCTTTCTGAGATGATTTCTTTCATGCATCTTAACCTCAGACTCTTTAGTTTATGTGTTTTCTAATTTTTGTCAGAAAGTGGTTATAAAAACATGAATGTTCGGATTTCAGTTATCGCTATTCTGGATCCGATTGTATTCATAACAGCCTTACTTCTATGGACCAAACATGCTTTTCCATGCCACCTGTGCTGTTTATATGTATGTATTGTAGAGAAGGGATCTTTTTTATGCCACCAGAACTGTTTAGTTTTCTGCTGTTTTTGTGCTGATTTGCACTTCCTTATGCTAAGAGTAAGTGAAGCCAACTGCTAAAAGAGAAGAACATTTGTGAGTGCAGTTCAGTTGTTCTCAATGCCAAAAACACAGCTGCAAAAATACAGTCAAATTGGAAGTCTGCTGCTAACATTTCCAAAAATATTTTCATCCAGTAGAGTTGTTAAAAACACGGCGTAAGGAATCAGTCAACAACATCACCAGTCCAACATCCCTGCTGTTGAATTATTTTCTACAGGGCTGCACTGTATTGTCAGGCAGAGCTTATTTTCAGAAAGAGAGAGAGAGCGAGAGAATGGATAAATGAGAGGCAACTCTCTTAATGTTAGTCATATGGTGGTTGGAAACCAAAATTATTTTGACCGTGTGCAGTCCACTTTTGATCTTGATGCCTAGGTTGCTTCGAAATGGTTGCTTTGAAGACAGGAACCAGGTCTGCAACCACTTGCAGTCAGTTGCTGTCTTCAAAGCAACTTGTGTGACAGTGTTAAACTAACGTGGCAACAAGACAGAGTCAGTTTGCTGTCAGTTTGATATTGAATGGAACTAAGTTGGCAGTTATCTGCAATCTCTTGTGATAATACAGCAGTTGTAACTGATAAATTGGCAAAAATTGCATTTCAATTGGAAATTTCGTACATTCTGCCCAAACCAAAATGAAATGAGCGCTTACCAGTCTTGATTTTATATAGGAACAGAACCACAACACAACAAGTTGGCAACTAGTTGAGTCGAGTCTGTTTCAAAGAAATGTTTCTCACAAACTGCACTTATCTAAACAGACTGCCTCACTCTTATTGTGATGTGTTAGCAGTATGTTTGCATTTTTGAAGTAGACACCAAATATTGGCAACCCATCACCAGTCTGTCCTTCAATGATTGTGATCAGTGAGTGGGGCTGCAATTGGTTTCAGGCAGGTTGTCTCTTACTAGGTTACCTGTATGCTTGCATTGCTTGCACTCCAACAGAAAAAAAAGGCAACCACTGAGTCACTAGTCATAAGGAGTTTGCCATCCTATTTTTACTCTAGTGTGACTGAATCATAAGATAGAAATGTGTTCTAAATTTCATAAAGTAATTATAAATACTTCTCATTTTTCTTTTCAAGTGTTTCCAAAGATATTTTTCCAGAAATTACAATGTAGTTGCAGTGAGTGTGGCTAAAAGCCAGCTCATGTGATAGGAAACTGCATTAAATCCACACTTTGACTAAACCACAAAAGCAGTGCATTGCAGCGCCACGTGGAATTGCTGGGAAGTCTGTCTTAGATTGGTGAATGTTGCCGGGAGCATTTGTGCACACAGCTGGGGGTGTGCATGCGCTTAAGCTTGATCCTGTTAGCACGGCGGCTGGCTAGAACAAGGGCAGGAGGGAGATAGAAACCAAGAACAAATCACAAACATGCAGATGTTACCAAGATACACAGAGATGGATGGGGAAGTTGATGATAAATCTGGCCTGTCTAATCACTCAGGACACAGAAGAGGGAAGGTAGTGTGTATCTATGCTGTGTTCTTTGTCACTACTGTTAACAGTCTTGTGGCCTGGTGCTTTGTTTCCTGCAATCTCTGCCTTCAGTAAACAGGAAGCAGATCTCTGTCTTTCTGTTACTCGCTCTGTCCTTTTCTGTCTGTCCTTTGGTTCCTCTTTCTGCCTCTTCCTACACTCGCCTTCCTCTGCAAGTGCAAGCTGTATGTGTGGAAGGAATAGGCATGTAGGTCCCAATGCACGTCATTAGTAAGGTAAGCAAAAGAGGCAAAATGGTGAGCTGTGTCATCCAGGATAAGTATGACATGTTCAGGGATGTTGGGCCAGCTGCTTCTTACCTATTTTCTCCTCACGCTATTCTTGGCATTCCTGTTTTTCCCTCCTGGGCTTCCCCGGGAAAGATGTCAGAAATGGTGAGCTACGGCTGCAATCACTTGTGATAATGTTATTGTCATCTTTTGTTGCCTTTCCTCTAGTCCCTATTTAGCATTGATTTGGTTTTTGTGTGTGTATGGTGTGCTTCAGGCCCTGTAAAGCCTTCCTTTCCCACACCACTTGAACCACGAGGTGATTGACAGAGCAAGAGGTCAAAGGGAATGCTGAAAGGATTTGGACGGAAGTTGTAGTTTGTTCAGGATTGGCACAGCACTGTTTGTTGTTGCTAAGACCAAAGATGCCATCTTTAAGCTCCCATTGTTACAGCATATGCTACAAACAGAGTCGCATATCGCACGCACGCACGCACACACACACACACACACACATTCTTCATGCTCTTACTAAGCTATCACATAGTCTAAAAGAAGAGGCCATTCTTCCTGTCTATGAGTGTCTCCCCTCTACTCTGTGACTTTCTGTGGCAGTCTGTGGAGAGAGGGGAACAGTTAGGTCTAATGCTTAGACATGGCTGGTTGATCACAGTGTGCTCACACTGAGCTTTGGGGGATTGTGAAAGACTGATTTGACTGTCTGTTAGTTTTAGCTGTACCCACACTACACTCTAAATTGTCCAGAACAAAGGTTGTTCCAGAGCTCCTCAACCTTGTTTGGCTGCAGCTGTCACACTTAAGCATGCCAGCTTTATCTTGCAAGGTGTCATGTTGGACCTTATGATATTCTCTTTCTGCAAAATGTCTTGCTTACAGAGAGAGAAGCTTTTATGCTTGCGTGCAGAAATCTCTTCATTAGTCCGCACATGAGCACCTCCTCACCTCTGCATTTGTTAGTCCGCCTGAGTCACTGGTATTTTGGATTTACGACAGGAATTACGTCGGGTCAAGCTGAATGGAAAGAGGCCTAAGTGGGAGAAGAGACTGTTACACTGAATTAATAACAGAGGGTGTTCTGTAGGGACTGAGATAGAGGCAAGAGTAGGGTGGGATGAAGACACAGCCTTTTGGCTCCTATCCTGCATTCTCTGGTTTGGTTCACACAGCTGGAACAAAGAAGAAGGGAGGTGTACAAAACAAAGGAATGGCAAAGACTGCAGAAAATTCGAAATGCACAAACCTTTTGCCTCCTGATACTGATTGTGGTGTCTGTAGTAGGAGATCTGCCTTCACAAAAGCTTACCTTTGGGAGAGGAATTTCTTTTGCCAAATTCACTCATTGACATCCTTCATATATTAGTACTAAAACACCAACTTTCAACTGTACTTTAAATTTTTATGTATTTTTTATGTACATGGTGCAATTTGTTCTTTCTTTCTTTTTCTTTTTTTTTTTTTTAGCAGGAACTCCAGCAACAGTTGAGGGAAGATGAACAATTTTAATATTTGACCAACACGTTTCGGCTTGTGGCCTTCATGAGGGTCATCATGACCCTCATGAAGGCCACAAGCCAAAAAGCGTTGCTGGAGTTCCTGCTATGTTATTTCTTTCATCCTCTCCATGCACCTTGGAAGCAGGTGAAGTTGTGCCAGAAAAAAAAATTTTTGCTGCTTTTTTTTTTTTTTTTTTTTTTTTTTTTTACAATGCATCAGCCATAATCAGATACATTTTTCCATATTTTTATGTAAGGCCTTACAGCGATAAAATTAGCTCACTGCAGTAAAACTGGCTCAGTCACATCTGGCTCATGTGCATAGCAGTGTCAGTGCTACAATATATGCAGGCCGTGTTTTGGAGTTATCTCATTTCCGAAGGTAAAAGCTGGTATGATTTTGGTGCAGCAGGAAAAAATAAATGGCTATATCCCCAAACATAAATAAAAAAGTTCCTTACTATAAGTACACATCACACCTCTTAGCATGCAACAAAGTGGACACTCACGGCATAGACTTCTCTTTCTGCTCTCTGGATTAAGTGTAAAGTGTAAAGTGTGCGTGTTAGTCCCCATAGGGAAATAGTTCCTCTTCATTTAACCCATTCACCCAGTGAAGCAGTGGGCAGCCACCAATGCAGCGCCCGGGGAGCAGTGTGTAGGGATGGTACCTTGCTCAGGGGTACCTCAGGGTAGCCGTTCAGTGGAGTCGAACCCCCGACCTTCCGATCATGGGGCCACCACTCTACCTACTGAGCTATCCCTGCCCGGATTAGGGTTCCTGTGTTGGCTTACATAATGTCAGATTTCACTGGCACAACTGTGTGTTTGCCAGTGTTTGGACGGGTCCTTGCATGCTCACTTTCTCTGCCTCATACTTCTGTCCATATGTAAGCCAAAACAATGTGCCACTATATTTTATGCCTTGTGAACAGTGTGTTTGTGTTTGTGTGTGCTTCATTTCTGAAATGGGGCATGCCTTGGTAGCAGGAGTATCTATTACGAAATCATTTTGTGGTTGTAAAGGTACAAAGTCAAGTTTACATTTGTAAAAAACAGTCATTCAAAACTTCATGAACACTGAGGCTAGTTTATTATCACGAGCGTAACAAAGGGCACTACTGCCAGACACTTTTCTCACAATATTCATTCTCTCATCATCACTGCTGTGCTTGCTGTCTGCCGTCTTGGGTTTTGTGGTTTTTGTCATCTTTTTTTCCACCCAGACATGTAGAGCTCATAAACTCGCAGAGAATGAGACAGGTAGAAAGCATTCTGACTTTAAAAAGAGCAAGAGGTTTGCACAGACAAAGACAGAGAGCGTTGCTATTTGCACTGCAGTGTTGTGTGGTCATGTGTGAGTGTGTGGTGGGTGTTCTGTAGTTTTATTTTGTCATTGTCAGGGGAATCTGATGAGTATTTTTAGAAGCTCTTGCTTGTCCTGCTTCCAATTTGCAGATGAATTACATTCCACTCAAACTTCATGGAGGCTCATTTAAATCATGTAAAGAGTGAGAAAAGAAGGGAAGACAGAGACGGCTTACGACGTATATGAGAGATAAAGTAAGAGAGAGATGAGGATTGATGACTCACCCAGAAGGAGACAGGCAGACACCTTTGGTGGCCACGACTCTTCTCATACTGAGGCATACCTGCACTGCAGCACAGCCTCCTCACACTCACTAATGCAGAAGTGTGTGGGCTGGCAGGAAGAGATTTATGGTATGGCTGCTTTTGTAATACAATTCCTCAATATACACATATATACACTGGCTGGCAATATGAGGCCCCAGTGGACCAGAATGATGACTTGGCTTTAAAGTAGGCCAAGGGCCGGATTGAAGGACACGCAGACCCGCATACACACAGGCCCACTCTGAGTCATATTCGCTCTCATCTCTGCTCTCTGTGGACTTTTCAAAAATAGCAGATTAATCCAGTGAAATGAGCAGTTCTGAGAATTCGTCAGTTGCCTATCCCTGCTTCCCTCCACCCCATCATCCCCATCATCCCTCTGTTTCCCCGCTTGCTTTTTTTTATCCTGCTGCAAAGCTGGCGGCGTCTTTGGTCATGTTTGACCTTTAGATTTCCGCTGGAAAGAGGAACGATGATTGGTTTATGACATAATAAAAAGAGATGCGGACCTTGGATGCCAATTTTTAATTGACTGAGAACTTTCCAAAGTCCACTATACTGGCACGTTTGACTGAATCTTGGCTCATTTGCATAATTTGCTGAGTGGGAGCTTGCCCTGTGAGATTGTGTCGCTAACTTTGTAATCTTGCAGGAAAGAATAGCACCGTTGTTGTACATGCAAAGACAAGAAGTGTGTTTTTGGCTTCCTGTGGTTTTTTCATAGATCAGAAAATGTCTCCTTTCCCAGGCATTTGAAAAAATACTCTCCCTATGTACGATGCATGAATTTTGAAAACAATAAATAAATGAAGAGCTGTTTTAAAGCATTTCCTTATTCTAGTTTCAAGATTGCACAAGAGTTTCCTCTAGCCAGCATGTTTGGTGTCTTTTAACATCCTTAGCACAATAAATATTTATTCTAAATTTATTTCTCTTTTCTCTTCAAGGAGCATGTATGAGTGACGAGCAAAAGAGGAAGTGGGATCTCTGAAGCTCCGCCCCCTCTACTGGTGGAGCACCCTGCACATCTGACCAGAGACCCCTTAACTCACTTTGAAAGGTACGAATTAAGGAATGGCTACACAAAGTGATGCAACAAAGAACAGTTAACACAACCGTTTTTGTAGATAGGGTTGTTCATATTGAAACCTAAAGGGCTGAGATTTTTTTTTATTGTACTGTGTATTGAACTGGATATATTAAACAAATTTACCGGTTCATGCATATGCAACTTTTTCTTTTTTTTTCTTTTACTGACCTCAGCTCCTCTATGGTGACCCTTTCTTTGTTTTAATAAGCCAGTCTATCTTCTGGCTGAAAAATCCAATTTCTTTAACAAGAGAAGTTCAGTGGATAAAATTCAGTCTAAATATAACCTTTTAACATCGCACCCCATATGATCCTGATGTATACTACAAACTAGATTTATTCACATACGGGCAAAATCAAAATGTGTGCTTAAACTATTTTTGAGAAATTACATGTTACATTGTCAAACATAAACCTCAGCACCCCATTAACAGCAAAGTGCCTCTTTTGATTTTGTGTGCTGACCCTTTTGATTGCAAATTAGGCACATTTGCATTCACTTTGACTCAATTCTGGTGCTCATGTTGCATTTCTGCTGCCTTTGTCAAAGAGGTTAGCAAAGTGAAAGGCTTTCCATTGGAGAGGTGGGTCTGCCTTGTTGTTGCCTGAGTGAAGCGGGAGCGGGGCATGCAATTCTTTGTAAGCTTCATGGTGGGGTCCCCATTTATTAGCCTCATTCAGCTGTGCAATCATGTAGAAAGCCCAAGTTACAGCAGCTATATTTAACGAAGAATATACATATCTACACAGATAGATACTTTATTGATCTCACAAGGGAAGCTACATTGTTACCATAGCAGGATAGAAAAAAAAGGTATAGTTTGAAATAAATAAACAAAATAGTTAAAGTGCCACAGGCTCATTGTGAGGGCAAAGTCTTTATATATACAACAGTGATTAAAAAAACCAAAAAAATAAAAATGAGGTCAAGTTAAAGAAGAGTAAAAAGAAAGAATGAGAAATGAAGATATAACAAGAATAATGGCTAGAGTATTATTACAACTGTAAAATGCATGTAGGAGAGCACTGCTTCATCCGATCTCATATCACTTATTTCTCTCATTTTTTACTATCAGTAACTCATTAATGCGTCATAGAAACAGCTTGTAACAGTTATGTAACTGTCTCGTATTGTCTTCATATTTCAGACTTTGCTATGATCTATTGTTTATGCTCTGTGTGTTGAACCCTTGAACAAATCTATGCCATTGTCACACATTATTATACTAGCACACTATTTGTATACACAAGTTTAAGTATTCTAATTAAAGTGTTGTTAAACAATTGTTGAAAAACAAAAATTAAGGGTCATAGGTACATAAGTAAGGATTGAAATCACCGATTAGTTTGTAAATTGCTCCTGTTATCAATTTTGTGCCTATAAATGTGTCAAAACTAAAAGAAAGTCCCCAAAATAGTGACGCGTGTCTTTGCAGCACGTTGCTCTCTTTATGACTATTTACTGTCTGGTGGCTATGTGTGAAAAAGGGTAACGTGCTAAATACAGAGATGAGTAAAATCTGAAAATCCAAAGGCAAAATGTGTCATATTGTGTCAGTGTGGGAAGTTAATGTTAGCAGAAGTTTCATTTGCAACACTAGATTAGTGTTATTGGCTTCTGTGGTTCCCTGTTCCCCCCTGTTGCTGACATCCAGCAATGCCCTTCTCTAAAATTTACAAAGCTTTATTATATCTGATTTGTTACCATATTTGAAAAATCCAAACTACCTTTGGCACATAACTCTGTTGGGATGTTTCTTTGATCTTATCAGCTGCTGTAACAGCAACTATAAATCAACTTTTATCAAGCTTTTTCTGTTCCAGGAAATTCAGTTAATGTGAAGATTGCATTAGAGTTTTCTTAAGGAATTTTAAACGACACTTAAAGCGCTGCTGTGTTTGGTTCTAAAATGAGAATGAGAAAGTCAGAACACTGATCATCAATAATGCTAAAAATCGTAACAATGGCATAACGATGAAAAGAGGGTTGCAAAAGAACCATCAATGCAACATAATGCAAGGAATGCAATGCAACAATACAAAGTATTTTTCCTGATTCCTTGTTGTTGTTGTTTACTCTTGTATGTCTGTGTGCTTTATAATACAGATTAGAAATTGTGTAACACAACAGATACTTTAATGCAGTGAGGAATCAGAGCCTAGTTAACCTTTGATTTTTTGTTATTGTGTGTTACCTGGGGGGCAGCTAAACATATGTCTGCACATTGGTTTTTACACTGTGTATGTATGAAAATTGACCAGTAGCTCCACAAAAGTCCAAAGAATATGACAAATATATCACATATTATGTGCTGGGGAAATAGATATGCTGACATTGTACAGTCTATTAAGAAGTCATGCTTAATAGACAGCAATGCAGTTCTCTTCCAAGTAGCTTCAGATATAAACTTTAAAGACATTTTCTTTCCTTTTTTTGCCTAAGGTACTGTAAGACGTTTTACAGATGAAAGCAGCCACAAAATTGCGAGGTTGCACTGTAACATAGTCTTAGAAATATTAAAATTTTTCATATTTTTATATGAAAAAAAAAAATCAAAGCATATTGTTAAAGTGGTTAGTAGGCAGAGAAATCCAGCTGTGCTGTCAGAGACTCGTTAATCCCTCCTGCTTGGCATGAGTTATAGTAGGAATAGCAGCAGCTGTAATAGTAGAAAAGAGCCGCAAACATACAGGGGAGACCAGACACACAAACCCACTGGGCCTAATGGTTCAGACTTTAAGTATTACAGGGTGATTAGGGAGTTTCTGTGTGAGTACGTGTTAACACCAATTAACACACAGCCTGCGATGATGTTTTAATTGTGTAAACTGTTGTATTATTTGTGCCAGCCAGTGTGATCAAAGCCTCCACTGTGTGTACCTTTGCATTTTTGCGAGGCAAGTGCAAAAAAGTTAATAGTTGTTAAAAGATCATTTACAGCATACTAACATCAAATGGACCACCAGGATGATGCAGTCATTTATGTGTTCTTAGGTGTGTTGTGATCAATTTATTTTAATACGTGTACAAAAAAAGCTCCACTCTCTTTCCAACCATCAGGGGAACACCCCTCGTGACAGTAATGCATATTGATTTTGGCCAAAAAGGCCCCAGTGATTGGAGATTGAAGTATTTAATTCCACTTTGCTTGTGAGCCAAGTTTTGCATTGGTAATCAATTTTAGCTGGGACTTTTACGCTGCCATGGGCAGTTCTCTCTGTACTCCTCTTTGTATTTTAAACTGATTTTTAGAACATTTAACAATGTTTTATGTAAGTAGTAGGGATGAATCCTCTGCGATAATATGGGGAATACATTTTTATGGGATATAAAAGGCATCTATGTTCCTTAGTGAACACAACAACTTGACAAGAACAGGCATGTCTGACATAGAGAGCTGGATGGCAAACTCTGATTTTGTAAAAAGGAAGCTATTTCAACAAACTCCAAAAAAAAAAAAATTCTTTGCAAAATATACAAGAAAACTGTTCCTGATAAACGTGGAAACTAACTTGTTATATCACTTGGGGCAAAAAGACACCACCATGTAAAACCAGGGTATGAACGTACAGGAGGAGGAGATACTATCAGGTGGTGATGTGCAGGTTGTGTTATACTTTCACTTAGAATTACAGGGAAAACTCCACCACCAGTATTTGACTTATGCTGTGTCACTACTATTACGCTCTAATGCTGCTTCTGCTTTCACCTTGTGGCGAAAGATTCACGCTTTGAATAAGGTAGTTTGTCTTCAATGACAGTAGCTCATTGGAAAAGAAGGATGGAAAACGTTTTATCAGCATTTTATTTGTCCAATATTGTCAGAATGATCATTATTGTAAAATTACTTTAAATATTGTAATATGATTTTTGAGGCTGTATCACAAACCCCAATAGATAGTTTAGATAGATGCTGCAGGTCCCTCAACTAACAGAATCAGCTGTTTTTCACTGTTATCCACCTATGCGAAGATTCACAAACCAAATTTGGCTCTGATATTAATTGTTATATTTTAAGAAGAACTGTTCTGCGGTGCCTCTTCCTCGGTTCATAGGCCAGCTTTCTTGTGTCACTGGTTCTCTGTGGCTAGACTGTGTCCGCTTAGTCTGTATTTCATCAGGAACTGTTTATGTTTTGCATTTCAGACAGTTTATGCTACTCTACCAATTTATATTCATGCTTTAGGGACAATTACAAATTGCATTTGATTTACCTATTGTTCTAGATACACATTTTTTTTATCACTTTAATAATTTAGTTTACTTTGATTTGTTTTTGGAGGAGATACAAACCCAGCCTCAGGGGGTCACAAGCTAATGCACTCCTAGTGCTGGTCCCAAGCCCAGATAAATGGGAGGGTTGCTCCAGGAAATCTTTGCCAAGTCAAACATGCAGATCCATCCACTGTGACAAACCCATGGGAAATAAGGGAGCATCCAAAAATACTTTCTTTGGTTATTGGAAGGCCATGTTGGTCTGAGGTTGAACAGTGTTGAGGTTTATTTCAGTAATGGTACATTCTGACTAATACACTTCTGGGGGCTCCCCAAGGTTTAACGACTCACAGGTGTGGTCCCCTGAGAACTACATTTCTAAAGAGTGTTTTCTGCTTGCATTCCCAATGCCAGTAGGAATCCCAACATGATTAAATAGCCAGTTGGGAGTTGGCAGTTGGCATGGCTACAGCTAGGCTACAACCACAATAACAAGCCAGGGAGTACCGTGATTGGAGGTGTGTCTTTGTTGTGTTTCATGGTTTAAAGTTAACAGTTGAGTTGGAAATGAGACATGCAACTGAAACCAATATAACTCAGCATTAAAAATGACTTATTTCTTTGTGTGCTAAGTTTACAGGTAGCTGTTAACTGTAGACAGAGGCTTCCTCCCTGTACTACTTACAAAAGCCAGTTAATAGATCATTTGTGCCTGCAGCTTATGTTGATCCGTGACCAAGGATTGTGTCCAAAAAATTATGCCAGATTTAATTTGCTTTGATTTTCATGTTGATGCCCCATGTAGTTTGAAGGAAGTGCTAAAGGTCTTTATGTCTTTAGAATTGTAAAAAAGGTTCCTTTGGTCCTTGTTCATTGTGACTTCAGGTGTTCTTTTTTCAGTGTTGCTAATCAGTGGGTATTACCTGGGATGTTTATTATGGACCTGCAGTTTTTTGCATGCAGAACTCTGATGGGTAGCTGACATCTAGTGATCTCTTAACAGCTGATGGTCCGTCCAAGACAGGTTTGACTTAACTTGGGAGATAGCTGAAGTTTCTGATTTTCTCCTAAATGCCAAAAATGCTTTTTGTTTCAGTGCATTCACTGCCAGATGATAGTTTACCAAAGCAGTGTTTTTAAACGCCAGGTACTGACTGCATTGGGTATTCCCTAATTTGAATTTCTATTTGTTTTCCTGGGATTTGGGCTTTTTTTCTAAGCTCATGATTTTAAATTCATTGTAGTTGACTGTCAATACTGCTGCCGGAGGCTGAAGTGCTGTTTTTGTCCCTGCTTTTTTTTTCTTCTTTCAATTTTTTCCCCTTCATTAGCCTCTTCCAATTTTTTTCCTGCTTTTATTACTGATATGAGCCCTGTTTGCTCAGGATCGGTATTACCAGCATAACTTGTCCGATTTAGAAATTACCCTCGCACATCTGTGTGGGAGGGACACCTAGCACAGGAAAAGCAAGGTCTGTGTTTAGTAGGGCTGCACGATTTTGCATAAAATGAGAATCACGATTTTTTGGCTTAGAATTGAGATCACGATTCTCTCACGATTTTCTTTTCCAGTATAAATATTTATTGCACTTATTAACTGCACATCAACTTCGTAACAGTTGAGACTGAACATAAAAACAATAAATAAACATAAAAACAACAAATGTCTCACGTTTTGTTGTTGCTGCAACATGTTGTACTGCTTGAAATTCCGTCTCCACCGTTGCTCGACACTGCGTGTATAGAGCAGGTAGTGCAACAATAGAAAAATAGTTGCGGGACAGCACTGTGTAGCGTTTGTCTAGGGTGTTGATCATTTTCCTAAATCCCTCGTTTTGCACAGTGTTGATGGGAGCCATATCTTTGGTCAGGTGATAAGTGATAGCCTCCGTAATTTCTTTGTGCCTGCGGGAGTTCGACGTGTATAGGGAAGCGCTGTATAAGGTTCCCGTTATTGATGTTTGGGTGGTTGACCGGGACGGATTTTCTCCTGTCACTTTCTCCTCATCCCTGACGTGCTCTCCATTGGTTTTCCCCTGCTAATTCACACGGCACAGCCTCTGTATCACGTGGTATAAGGCTCCGCCCTTGTCATTTGTTGAGCAGGAAGAGTGAGCGCTTGTTTTCATGCAGAGTACGTCCCGGATCAAAATGCGGTACAATCGTCGTCGTCTTTTTTTTTTTTTTTTTTTTTTTTTTTTTTTTTTTAATCGTTGTCATTTGGAAATGAGATCGCACATAAGTATGAATCGAGATTGCGATTTTCTAACGATTAATCGTGCAGCCCTAGTGTTTAGCTTGAAATAACTAACATTATGATGCCCAAAGGGGAATTCACACGCTACCCAGCAGTATGTGAAATGGTTCAAGTCAGCCCCACCTTTACCTGCAGGAACATTAACATGAACCTGTTCATGCATCAATAACTAAAATCTAGTTGTCATCCAAAAACAAAGTAAACATCAGAGTGAAATGGGTTATTCTTCACAGCAATTGCTTTTATTTCTGGTGCTTTAAAACATTAATAATACTTAAACTTGTGAATCTTATTTTATATTTTGAATGCAGGCCTTTGACATTAAGCTTGAATAATGATATGAGTCCTCAGGCTTATATGTGGGCTATTTTTTGACAAATATTGATTGAAATCTGTCTGGCCCCTCGGTGAAGACTGAACTATTTATAGGTTGTCACATAAAACTGTTGAAAGATACTATCATATATATCAGCCATTCCATCCTACTTGAGAGGTTTCATCTTGACCTTTATGTGAATGACTTTCCATGCTGTGTTTAAAGAAGCAGAAAAGAAGTCTTGATAAAATACCAAACACACGCAAAAAAGATTTTCTTTAACATTAGAAATTATGGATTAGGATTATTGACAACCTCTGCATTCCTCATGTACTGATGGTCATTCGAATAAGACTTTACGTCGACTTAATTGTTTTCAAACGTCTACCTGCTGTGCTTATTCAGAGAATGTTTTAATTTAAACCCTCTAGCAAAATGGAATCGAAAGCCTTTCTAAAAATCAATAAAGCATGCAAAGATTTTACCATTGTTTTGTGGCGTACGTGCTGATTAATTAGAGTGTGTAGAGTGTAAATGTGGCCAGTAATACCGTGATTTGGTAAAAAGCCAATATGGGTTTGCTCAGGGGAATGTTTTCAATAAATAAGGCCAGGAACCAGGCATTGATAATACTGGGGGATTGACTCTGCTTACACAAGTGGCTTAGTAGTACGTGCGGTCTGATATTTCTCAGCTCTGTAGTGGGGATAAAAAAAGCCCCAGGCTCCACATCTCAGGAAAACAACCAGACTATAGAACTGTCGGGAGAATGAAACTAAACAACTGAAGCAGGGCCTGTTTCAGCTCAGCGCTGCTGTGTTTAAGCACGTCTATTGGCTTGATTTAGTTGTTGTTGTTGTGAGTGTTGTGAAATTGGAAATGTTGTGTCTGAGATGACGACAGTTAATCTTGACATCAGCTGATGTTGGGCACTCCTTTTCTGTACTCAGGTTAATCTTAATTATTAGATGGTCTGTGGAAATCATGAAATGTTCTCTAAGTGGCACCTTTTTCTTTTAGTGAGGTGACTTTCATGCTGAAATGCCGCGACGCTCACAACCATCACTGGAAAGAGAATAGCACCATTTTGATTTTGGTGTATTGATTTCTTTTAGATCGTTACTAATATCAGTATTTAGGCCAAAGCAAGGCCATTATCAATAATGCTGTTCAACCATATGTTATATATCATCTGTGACATCAACAAGGCATTTTCACCCAGAGAACTGCTGCTCACTCAATCTTTTCTCTTTTTCAGACCATTATTTGTAAACCCCACATGGTTTAGTGGGAAAATCCCAATAGATTACTGTTAAAGCAGGTATATTTAAGCCCCTTTCAAAACAAAGATCACACATGAGTAAAAAAAATAAATAAATAACAAAACAATGAACAATAATGTCCACCAAGTTAAAATCATTAAGGATTCACGTGACATGTGGAAGACAATCAGAGTGAGTAAGCCAGTTTGCGGAGCTGCTTTAAAAAACGGATTGAATAAAATAATAAAAGAGTTTTTCTAAATAAACACCTAACACTGATCATTGAGACCCATTCAAATTTAAAATATATTAGTCTGAATGAAAAAAAAATTAAAAACTGAGAAAAAATGTAGAACATAAATCGGTAATCAATCCCAGAGCCTCGCTCATAACCTATTAATAACGCAGTCCTGTCCACCTGCAGAGCAGCTGCCTGACTCCTGACATGCTACATTAATAGAAAGTTGAACCTGTTTTAGTGCCTTAGAGTTTGTAGCTCTTAGTTCAGAAACTAGTTTAGCTAACTTTGCATGTATTTTCCGCTGGAGCAGAGAGCATCTACGCAGCAAACAGGATTGAGTTGACCTCCTCTGCCCTTTTCTGACACTGTTTCCATCCCCCTTATCTATTTCCACTGATGCAGCTAAGAGCATGTCGTGATTCGACGGGGAAAATGATATCTTGACTCATGGGGGATTTTTAAGTGATGATTGAATTCTTCGAGCTCTACAGGCTCGCACTAATATTAACTAAAACACTGTCACCAATGAATCTTGTGGTTAATTAATTATAGATTGCAGCCTAAACAAATTCTTTGTGTGTGTGTGTATGTGTGTGTGTTCTGGGTTGTTCATTAAAGTGTCTTGGATTTTGCATTAGTCTGAATCATACAATGTAGCCTGTAACTCATGGTGAAGAGAGCAACATGCCAAAGAGGTACAGTGCTCGGTATGTTTTTTAAGTCCACTGTCAGATGGGCAGAGCGTGTATTTTCTCTCCCTTTTTTTTTTTGTTAACTGATGGCAGGTCTCTTTCACTCTCTCTCAGTCGTGTCCCAGTCCTTGGGTTTTTTATTTCCTCGACGGGATCAGTCTATATTCTGCAGTCAAGGTTATGATCTGGATATTAAGCGAACCCAGCTGATTTGCCTCAGGCGACTGTGTACTCCTTAGAGAAGCATGAAGACGGGGCTTCAGGCCACCGTGTTCTGTTTCTATTTCCCTCCCCTAATGTTAGCCTGAGCCTTGTTCTGCTCCAATTGAGATGCATTACGACTGTTCAGAAAATCAGCGCTCCCATCAGCGTTGTCTTGGAAACTGTTGAGCTTATCAAGCCTATATGACCCAAGGACAACTCGTACACCTGAATAGCACCGTCTCTGGTTTTCCTCTTAAGGAAGCTTCAAAAAGGCAGCATGTTTTAGACACTTTTAGAAACAAAATACACCTGGTTGTATATTATGATTTTTAAAAAACAAAACAAAACAAAACTGCTATACAGAGGGTCCACATTTGTCGTTTAACATATTTAGCAGGACAAACTTTGTGTTTATTAGTAACACTCATCATCTCTTTCATTTGCCCTCAGTCACGTACAGTATTATCTCCCTGCCTTCCTCTGAATATTCTTTTATACATATAAACATGAAATCCCTAGAAGGGAGGATCCTCGCTCGCAGTCATAAATTCTAAAGCGAGTGAAGTGCTGGATCCTCTTGCTGAGTTTTTCCAAATGGTTGTGAGAAATAGTGGTTGTGCAATCTCTAAAGGGGGATTAAGCCTGTGGAGAAAAGGAGAGGAGGGGAAGATGAAGAGAGACACAGAGAAGGATGTGAAGGAGGAAATTGTGTTTTTGTAGGGAAGTAGTGATGGCAACCGCTATTGAAAGGAGAAAACATCACTAAGAGAGAAACGGGAGGGAGTGGGGGTGGGGCGGCTGGGAACGAGAGTGCATGATGACCAGGATGGAGGTTTAAAAGAAAGATGGAGGAAGTGCAGTATGCTAATGGCTTAATAAGAACAATGGAGAGTTGTGGGTCTGTTTAACTTCATATGAAACCAGGCTGTTTAAAAGAGACTTTAAAGAGACTAGCACCCAACATAAACTAAACTGACAGACACTCACACAGAGAGGCAGAGCCCAGAGCACCAGGGAGACCGGAGGTGTCCTCTGCCATGCCTGATTAGAAATACAGTGAGTGGAGAGGCATGGCTGAGAGACAGCAGTAAGCAGGAGTGTGTGCGTGCGCATGCTTTTATTTAATGTATCTGTTGCTTGAAGCACTGCGGTCTACATTCTCTGTGATCAAATGGCATCTCCGGAAAGAAGCTGACATCCATCCGACAGCATTTTTGACATGATGCTGTGAACAGGAATATGTAAGTTTTTCTGTGATGGAAAGCTCCGATGTTGGTGTCCTTATTCATATAAGAGCTCTGCTATGTATGTGTTGCACCAGAAACGGTGAAGAGAGAAGTATATCCAAGATTCTGCTACATTGTGTGGTTTTGTGTTGTTGTTTCATAAAGGTCAAGCAAGGCCGACGCAGTCTAGCAGCTGTCAGTGAAACAGAAAGGACGGAGATTGCAGAGCGAGTACTGAAATTCAGCCTTCCTGCTAGTCCTGGAATTTGAACAAGTTTGAGAGGACGGAAAAAAGTGAGATAAACAGTCTAGTAAATTCCTTCAGGATATCCGGGGGAATCTGAATTTTCCAAATCGTTATTTTCCAGGAATCTACTAGGAACGATTTTATAACTGGCATGTTTTGTTTTATGATGGTTTTCAGTCCAAATTGTGACAAAAGACCAAGCTGGGTTTGAGTTTAAAGTGCATTACAGATGTGGTCGGGTCCTGCACTGTGGCTTACAGGAAAAAACAACAGAAGATAACATCAACGGTAAAGCAAATGTGAGAGCTATAAAGAGATACAATAACACATCCTATAGCATGGTGATTTTGTAAGTGCGCTCAGCTTTTTCACCAATATCGCTGCACAAACCTCTAGCACCTCTGCTGTGAACCATAACTAATGTTAGTAATGTGAACATACTGCACAGTTCAACACTCAGTACGGTAGCAGCTTTACAGAACGCAGCAACCCCTGTAGCTCTCCTTCAGTCACGCATGAGTGCAGACTGCCAGATGCCACAATGATCACCTATTAAACATTAGTTTCTTGTATAACTGTATATAAAGATGTTAGGGACAATAGCAAGACTGTATATAAAAGATAGACCTGGAGATGATTTTGAAGTCTTGGGTTTGGCATTTTGCCCATTGTGTCTTTGGCGTTTTGGAGCCAGTTAAAAGAGAATGTAATGAATGATTATGTTATTATGGTAACTAATGCTAGAAAGGTTTTTTGCATCCACACTCACATATGTGTGCTAATTAGTTTTAACATCTTACTATAATACAAAAAATCTGTGCAAACAAATTTGCCACACAGATGCATTGTAGGCCCCTTGACGAGCTTTATCCATATCAGACATCATGGTGTCATTATGTGTCCTAGCAACCACTAGGCTAAAGTGGCCCATTTTTAGCATGCAGACCTTATCTAAGCGACCATCTAAAGTATATCAGTCTGCAGAGAGCATGAACAGGTCAAACTGTACAGTAGTGTGAGTAAAACAAAACTAAAAGATTCTCACACTCTAAATGGTTCTATTTCCCGCTGTCAGAGAAGTGCGGTAAATTTGCTTTAACACCACAAACATGATCTAGAAGTCCAGTTCTGTTACTTGATTAGCTGCAGTCGATTAGCCCGTCAGTAGCCACCAGTAACTAAAGGCAGCCACTGCATTAATTATGACTTAATTAGACCCTAATGGAACATAATTTGTTGGTTATGTAAAGATTCGCTTCCTGTACACATGCTGCCTTTTCAAAGAAAAGTAACGGAGACCAAACATTTTCTTTGTACCAGATTGTAAAGATATTTATTTCTGGTATAGCTCTGGAGGTTTTAACATCCAAAGAGCTTCACTTCCTGGTTTGAGTATTTGTTTTTTCATCCCAGGTCAGGAAGTTTCCATTTGATGACAATTAAACAGTTTTTATTTGTTATATTACCGGTAATATTTTTCTATCATTCATACAGAAATACGACATTTACATTTTTATTCACATTCACATTTTTTCTGCTGTTTAGTGGCAATATTTAAAACACAGTTATTTTTCTACGTCTTAAAGTAGTCCTTCACAAATATGATAGATTAAACAGTAATGATATACACAAAACGTATTTGTCTGAAGTGTGTTTTATGTATAAATATCTATGATTTACACATCTATGTTAAGCTCTATGTTACTAGCTTACAATATCCCACTTACTATATCCTCACAAGAGAGTTTCCCTGAACTTGCTTTTCCCCTACAGATATTAAAAACAGATGTTTAATGTTTATTTTAAAATGTTTTTATTTCTTATTTAAAAAAAAATCTTGTAATTAATATTTATTTTGTGTGTCTGATGTTATCTAACGGAGCTGCAGAAGTGATGGTCAGGAAATGTTTCTAAAGGCTGATATGAGGTGGTTTGCAATAAGTGCTTTGTTTTCTTTTATACCTTACTCAAACTGAAACTGGTCGAGTGGCTAAGTGGGAACGTATAAACTGATGTAACATGTTACATTTTAACCTTGTCAAAAGTTGGTGGTGGTGCAGCAGTTCAATAGATTTCATTGGATGTTTTTTTCTCTCCCCAGGGGGTGAGAGATCACAGTTAAGCATGTATGTGCTGGTGGATGGATGCCCTGCACCAATTTTTTTTTCTTTCGCGTGTGAACCTGAGAGATAAAATCTTGCAAAGTTACAAAACGCTGTGAAGTAGAAGACAAGCTGACAAGACCTTTTTAAATTTACGCCTCCAGTTGAGTCAGCTTTTAATCCGAGAACAGTAATTTGCCCAACTCTGCTGGAGAGTACATTAGTGATGATTATTGATAAGATTTCATCAATACCAGTGTCATTATTGATTCTGCTAATAGGCCTTATTCTTTATCTATTTGCTTATCTATTCTTTATAAATTTTCTGTGTGAGGAAAAGGCCCACAAATGTTTTATTATTTGAAACAGAAGCAGGATAAAAACGGCTTTCATGTGTGCACTGCTCTGAGTCTGATGCCATAATTTCTTACTCTGGAGCTGCATCTGATAGATTAGATATTCTAGTTCTCGAATCCCATCCCTGGACTACATATATGCACATCATATACGGAGAGTACAGCTCTAACCTGAACACTAAAACTACTTGACTCACAGGAACAGAAGTCTGAGGAAAGACAAACAGTTAAATCTTCCCTCTTGTTTTCTGCTGTACACGGCACTTTGTGCTTCCAGAATCCTATCAGGTGGAATTTAGAAACGCTGCTCTGCAGTTCTCTTATTTCCCTGGCTGCTAAGCAAACCTAAACTAAGCTAAGCTAAGCTAGCTGTGCACAAACATCGTTTTTTTCCCTCCCGGGGGCACGAGAGAAATCACCGTGGCCAAATTAATTTTCTCCCTTCTGCTTGTGCTGCTGCAACCTGAGGGATCATTGAGGCAGAGAATCAGCCAAAGAGAAGGGAGATGGTGCTGAAGGAGAGAAGGAAAGGGGAGCAGTGGAATTTTAATGTGGCTGTGTCTTGTCTCTTGCTGCCTGCCAACGAAAAGCAATTACTATCATAGCTCCCCTCTCTGCTGTGTGTGTGTGTGTGTGTGTCCGTGTGTGTGTGTGTTTGTGCTTACCTTTGAGTGGGTGTCTGACTGCACTTTAGAACACAGGGATTTGGTATGTTAAAAGTACAAAGGGTAGATATCCTGCAGGGTATTTGGGAACACTGATATACTAGATGGTTGTTGTGTAGAACTGGACAGTAGTTAGAGTGTTGTTTAGATATCGTAAAACATTGGTTTTTAAACTTTTTGTGCCCAAAGGGCAAGACAGATTTTCAAGTCACACCTGTATAACAGCCTCTGAGTGTCATCTGAGATGTCATCAGTTCTTTTGATTGCATTTTTTTGCACCACCTGGACCTACCATACAACACCTGTAATATTCTAAAAGAATGTGTCACAAGGTCCTCTGGAATGCAACTTGCCTCCAACACCTTATCAGACACGTTCCCGCAATCCAACAAACAGTTTAGCTTCCTTTGGTTCAAATCCAGCTCTCTTTTTGAAGCGGGCCAAGCGACTCTCAAAAGGGATGTTTGGTTTCCAAGTGCCTCCTTAACTTGCTTGGCATGTCAACCTTAGCCAACTTCTTCTAACAGATGACGCACGCAGGCCAGAGGGCAGGGGGTTGACACAATGAAGCTATAAGATGGCCAGCTTACAGGACACCATCTACATGCAGTTTTCATTTTTCCCTTTTGTTTAGCTGTGGGGTCCTTGGCATTGGTTAGTTGTGGCTAGCTTGCCATAAAAATGAATTCCCCCCCCCCCTTGCTGTCAGGTTTTGATGTGTCAAATATTTGTAATATGCACCATCTAGAAACTGTACAAACAGACTTTTCTGGGATTTTGTTTTTTAGTTTATTTTTTAGTGGATAGAATTTGTCAACACACAGGAAATTAAAAATTCATTTGTTTGTCTTTGTGCAGTTGTGTAATGCAATATTTATGTATGGTTGTCACAAAATCCCAAGGCACACTTGGACTTAGTACACTGATGTTCTTTGGCAGCCCCATTCTGGAACCACTGCCTTTAAAAAACAAAAAACAAAATTGACTCTATAAACAATTATAAACGTTCATTGTTCTTAGATTTATTGCTTTGTTTCTCCAGTAAGACAGGAGTCCGTCATTTTGAGAATCTCACTGAGTGTAGAGACGACCACTTAGAGGGGCCCTGATAAAAAGCTTGACAGATAGGAGACAGGAGTCAGGCAGACTGATGGACAGGTGGAAGTAGAGCTGGGCGATATGAGATTTTTTCATATCACGATATGTTTTTTTCATTTCAGGCGATAACGATATCTATCACGATATGAGCCAAATAACTATATTTGTAAGATTTAAATGTGCCGTTGCTCACAAGTAAAATGTGAAATAATCAGCAGCTTGTTTTTAAATATTTATTTCCCATAATAAGTTCAACAGGGTAGATGTACTTAAGGAACATGAGACTTTTTCAGATAAATAAAAGGCAAATATTGCAAACTACACAAAAGACAGCCGCTAAAGCGTTTAAGTTTCAAAATAGAACAAATGAAACAGACTAAATTGTCAATTCCACTTAGAAACAAAATATTAATTCTAAAAATAAATCTTAGTTTGTTTTACAGAAGAACAGACAAAATTGACTAACTTTTCTCAATATCAAATAAACTGAGAACTAAAAGGAAATTCTCAATCTCTCCTTGTTGTATAGCTTAGCTTTTCAAACAGTTTTAACAGTTACTTTAGTCTGACAAAAGCCGAATGACGAATTAGCGCTTCCAGTCAGAGACTGAGGCTACGTCCACACGTACACGGGTATTTTTGAAAACGGAGATTTTCCGTTTACGTTTTAAAAAATAATCCCGTCCACACATAAAGGCAGAAATGAAGGAAAACGCTGCTATGAACATGCCAAAGCAGCAGGTGGCGCTAGATTCCTAACCGTGCAGAAATGTTGGTCAATCAGAAGTCTAGAAGCCTCGGTGGGAAAAAGTAAACAAAGCTGGGGCATAGAAGCAGAACCGAGTCGTATGTGTGGAGGGACAGTAACTGTGTGTATATGTAAGCATTTAAACACTGCAGAGAGGAGAATTAACAGTAACAGTATTGTAGAAATTCATTTCACCGAAACAATAACGTGGCGCACAGTGTGACGCATGCACCAGTTTATTGTATTTCCAGACTTGCTTTCGGCACAATTTACAGTGCACGCTACTCTGTTTTTTGTCAGACTTGAAATAGCCGAAATACCTTCACACTACGGAACTTCTATGGCTCTTCCGTTTGACAATCTCTCCAGCATTGGAACCATCATCTGTTTTCTCTTCGGTCACGCTCGGTTGATTTTTCTAGTCGGCACACTCATTTCCTCCATTACCCGCTGGCTGCTTCCCAAACAAACACACGTGCGGCTTGGCACTTGTGCTGTACTAACAAGTCACGCGACGTGACGCTGCGGCTGTGATTGGTTCGGCTCTGCGCTACTTAATTTGGATTGGCTGACATTATTATTATTTATTTTATTTTTTTTAAGAGGACAAGAGTGGCGAGGTCTATCGCGATAGCTTAATTTCTCTATCGAGTAAAAGTTATATCGCGATACATATCGTTATCGTTCTATCGCCCAGCTCTAGGTGGAAGTGTTTCCAGCACTCTGAGGCTCAGAGCTGCAGGAAGGCTAAACGCTGAGTGGACTGAGTAGAAAGGTGGGAAAGATATGAGAAGAGTTGCCTCCTCTACCATGCTTTCAAAGAAACCCTCTGATGGTAACTACCCCCCACTTCTCACTCTACATTTTCAGGATGCGGAGGTTCGCCTACTGTAAGGTGGTTTTGGCCACTTCTCTGGTCTGGGTGATGCTGGACATGTTCATTCTGCTCTACTTCAGCGAGTGCAACAAGTGTGATGACAAGAAGCCGAGAGGACTGCCCGGGAGAGACGGTGAGGGTGTATCACCACACAAACCCATACACAGACACATTTTTATGGCACTGTCAAGCATCAAGTTTGAAAAGCTGAATATGTATCCTCTGTAGACACCATGTCCAGACCACGAGATGGGCCTGGTGAAGGAGGGAAACCTGTGGTGATCCCTAAAGAGCAGCAGGAGAAAATGAAGGAAATGTTTAAGATCAACCAGTTCAACCTCATGGCCTCGGAGATGATTGCTCTCAATCGTTCGCTGCCTGACGTCCGCCTAGAAGGGTGAGCTGCCTCTCCCAGCAACAAGTCCTGTGTTTTGTCATGATAATAACAATAATACATCTTTTATTAGTCTTATTGTTTTTAAATGGCATGACCTATACAGTATAGCAAAATTAGGTAAACTTTAGATAGGAGATTTAAAGAAATGTCTAGTAAAAATGTCATATCTTAAAATGGAATAACATACAAAAATAAATGTAGGTTAGAAGCACCTCTGAGTATTCATTAGGAAGTTATTAAACTTTGATACTCGGAGAGCAGAGAGGGTGTGGTGCCCTCAAAGATCTCAAGGGAATTTGAACTTCCTGAAAAACAGTCAGGAGTTCCTAATTCGGTATTCATATTGTATGAAGCAGGGCCTAAATATCCTCTTTGTGTTATGTTGTGTAGTAAGTATAAACATAAATCATTATATGTTAATATTAATAACAGGAAATTGTACATGTCAAATCTATCCAGTGCCACCTAAACATCGCACAGACAGCAGAATGTTTTCCAAAGATGTATGATGTTTGGGTTTTGTTTGGGTTTTTTTGTGGTGTTCACAAAGCTTCCCACAATTCATATTATTATTTTCTTTCCAGTTTCAACCAGCTTCTGTTTTTCCTTTTTGCAAATCATTTGAAAATGGTTTTCATGGAAAAAAAACATTTAAAAGACAAATGTTTTTGGAGAGCTTTCACACTGTGTTAAAACAAAC
Source organism: Mchenga conophoros (assembly GCF_057382185.1). Taxonomy (NCBI): domain Eukaryota; kingdom Metazoa; phylum Chordata; class Actinopteri; order Cichliformes; family Cichlidae; genus Mchenga; species Mchenga conophoros. The sequence continues at coordinate 28,258,507 of NC_140536.1, read as the reverse complement.
TCTGCTGAGCACCATTTGTGTTGGTTTCAAAACTGCCAGTTGAGCTCTGGTGAGAATCAGTGTGCAGGATTTCATGACAGTAGATACGGTCATGTGAAAAGGAAAGTTTACACACGGCTCTGTGATTAAATGGCTTATAGGACCACCTTTAGTTGTAGTAACTGGAAGTAATCAGTTTTTCTACGACTGTATAGGTTTCTCACATCAGTGTTTAAGAATTATTGCCCACAATGTTGCTTCAGTTCATTGATGTTTGTGAGGGTTTTTTCACAGCTGTCTTAAGGCCCCACCACTGCATTTCAGTCAGGTTGAGGTCTGGACTCTGACTTGATCATTTCAGCACCATGATCCTTTTTTTAATGCTGCTCTATTGTAGATTTGTTGCTGTTTTTGGATCATTGTCCTTTAGCCTGACCCAATTTGGGACAAGTTTTATCTATCACACAGATGTCCTCACATTTAACTCTAGGTTACTCAGTGACTGCAAGGTGCCCAGGTCGGTTAAAGCAAAACAAGCCCAGCTGTGCTGATAGTTGCTGATGTGCTCTGTTTGGTTTTCAACAACATAACGTGACCATTATGGTCAAACATCTCCTCATTTGGTTTGCCTGTTGAAAAGATATTGTTCCAAAACAATTGTGTGGGTTTTTTTCTCTCAGATGCAACTTTGCAAAATTACCATATTTCCCGGACTACAAAGCGCACCTGAATATTAGCCACACAAGCTAAAATCAGGGGAAAATCCTGTTTTGTACATACATTAGCCGCACCTGACTAAAAGCCGCAGGTGTTTCAATGTTGACTTATCATATGTAAGAGAATATGCACAAAGGGAATTGTCAGGAAAGAGATGGCTGTTTGGAGACACACCCCTTTTTTTTAATATTTTGAAAAACAAGTTATGGGTACATATTTGCATAACTTTTTAGGTATATGTACAAGTAGCGGTAATTACAAGTAGGAAACATGTACTGTGCTTCATAAATGAGTAACAAATGTAGTACATAACAATAACCTACAGCACACCAGAAAAATAGATTCAGACTACCTTTTAGGCTCAGGTGCAGCGACACGGCTTTAACAAGAAGAAAAGTCAGTCATTCACCACCATCTTCCTGCGCACTAAAACCACCAAAGTCCTCTTCTCCAGTGTCGGATACGAACAGGCTCAGGATGCCTACGTCATCCACTCTCCGCTTCTCTCCTTCGTTGTCACTTTCAAAACAAAAGAAATCCTCGTTGTCAGTGTCAGAGTCGAACACCCTCAGAAGGGCCGTGGCGGTGTCCTCCTCTTCATCATGCAGCAGTCCAGCCCTTCGAAATCCGTTGGTGATCATGGATGTTTTCACACTTTTCCACGCTGTCAGAATCCACCGGTGGAGTTGAGCATAACTTGCTTTTCGCAAGTTTATCGCCGCTCGTCATCCACGACTCCCGCTGAACGCATAGCGCTACTTTGAAGTTTGTTTTTCACGCTACTTGTACAGCACTATGTTGCCTGGCGGATGGACACGTGACCAACATACCACTCTTGAACCCCGATACTGTGTGTCTGATCACATGCCCTTCCGCCAGGCAACGTAGTGCCGTACAACAGCGGAACAAACAAAACAAATCGTCTTACGATATGACAAAAATCATGGACAATCCACAGAAAAGCCGCACCTGACTAAAAGCCGCAGGGTTCAAAGCTTGTGCAAAAAGTAGCGGCTTATAGCCCGACAATTACGGTAAGCCATGCTGCAATGTTCCCTTTAAAGAGAAGCAGCTTTCTCCTGGGAACTAAATAAGCCATACTTATTTAGTCTTTTAGTAATTGTGCTGTCATGAACTTTAACATTCAGTATGCTAACTGAGGCCTGGAGAGTCTGAGATGAAACTCTTGGGTTTTTGCCAGTTTCTCTGAGCACTGGCACAGTTTGACCTTGGGGTGAATTGGCTGGGTATCCAGTCCTGGGAACATTGTACACACCTGAATGCTCCAGATCAACAACTCGAGTTGCTCACACTCACACTTGCTGATGATCAGTTAATCAAGTGCACCCATCTGCTATTTACACTCTTAATTCCTATGGAAGCAGTGAGGGTGTACCTAGTTCTTCACAGGATTGCGTGTGAATACCTGTGAAAATGTTCTTTTTGGGACTGCATGTGGTTTTAGAGCGATTCATTCATTCAAGGCTGCTGTTAAATCCAGCTGATGGTAAAGTGCTACCAGAACAGTTTTCATTAGCACATCACACAGGGATTTTTGTCTGATTGCTCACGGTCACAAAGAAGTAAAGCAGAGCCGTGCTTGTGTTTATTATATGTGTTGTAAAACTGCTTGACATAGCCAACCTAACAGTAATTGTGTCTTAATATTGCAATCAGTGAATGAAAGCACCATTCTGAGCACCTTTATTCTGCAAGGTTTCTGTAAAGTCATGAATGAACATGTGGTGACTGTGGGCAGTCATATTTACACAATTGCTGCCCATAAATAAATCCTAAACCCTGTCACAACAGCTAAAGCATCATTTTAGTGATGTAATGTTTTTTTCAACAACACTTTTATAATATAAGTTATGTGTGTAATTCATATATCATGTGAGCAGAATTTCAATGTTGACTGTGTCTGTGTGTGAGTGCAAGCGGTTTTAGGTTGAAGGTTGTTCAGTCTTCAGACAGGCAGACGATGTGCATCCAGCCAACAGCTGAAAAGATATGTAAAGGTTAGCTCAGGGAGGTGGAAAGCAGCCCCCCGCCCCACCCCCCGTCTTTTTTTTTTTTTTTGCTTCAGTAGAGGAACATGCATCAGAAATGAAGGTTTTTGGAGCGATGGAGAGGAAGACTGACTGAGAGGCGCAACAGTGACAGGAAGGGGCACATGCACAGTAGACAGGCAGGAGAGTAAGAGGACCTTGATCCGTGAAATGGGTTTTAGTCTTTGAGCGAGAGTTGATTACTAGGTGTGTTTTCACTCAGCCTTCCCCCCGTCTATCTGCTTTTCCAATTAGTAGATAAGACGGAGTCAATATCGTGCAAGGGAACGTGTGGCTGCGTGTGTGTAGGAGTGCATGCATTTGTGTCTATTTCACTGCGTATTTGTGTGTGGATCAGCAAGTTTAGGGAAACTGGCTGAATTCATCACAAATGAGGTTGTCATTAGCTGATACTTTATTAAAGGGGGGAAAAACTCACTTATGGTTTTTTAAGGCCCGAGCACTAACAGTGCGAAGGCCATATTGTAATTAATTTGTTGCATTATTATGTTTCTGTCAAATGAATCTGGGGATTTTACTTTAATAAACTCCTCATAGTTTAATGTAATCATCTTCATATTTGATCAGTCTTGAACTAAAGACTTTGGTCATGCTAAATTGTGAAGCTTTTGACTTTCTTTTGATTGCCGTGTCCGTGATGCAGTGGTGAGTTTTAGTCATTCAGCATTAAATTTTAATGTGTAATTCACACATAAATTGTCCAACTAGCCCCAAGCTTGACGTGATTTATAAGAGTTCATATATGACAGTATTTAACATGTTTTACACTCTGATCGAGGCAGGATCAGCGCATTAAATGTTGACCAGATAACCCTCAAAGAGTTGATGTTACGTTATTATGAGGGCTGTGAGTTTTTATTAAATGGTGGATCCGCTGGTGGCATTCCAGACTTTGATGTGCTGCCACGAGGAGCCAAAATAGTATAACTGAAATAGCTTTTGTTCAGTCTGTTCCAAACTTGACACTTAATAAGATTCAGACATCTATATCCCAATAGTCAATGATATTTTGAGCACCAGCTAGTGGGAACAGGAAATGTCAATTTTACTTTGATGAACTCCTCACAGGTTCACCATATTCACCTGAAAGGTTCTGCGAGTAAACTTCAAGTCTTCAGTTCAGCTCAGCTTTATTTCCATAGCACCAAATCACAATAGTTACATCAAGGCGCTTAAAGCCTTGATTATGCTTTAGTGTGAAGATTATGGCAGTCCACCCTAGGGCCATGGAAATTCTCCATGAATCACCTTTCGTGCAGTTTATATTTAATGGCTTTTACACGTCAGTGTGGCAAAATGGCTGTTTTGTGCCACCTACAATATTTCAGTGAAGCCACCCCAGCACCATATTTAATCTGCATTTATGTTGTTTTGTCTTAAGATAGACAAAAAGCCTGGAGCTTTGAGCCATACCTTAGGCCCAACAGGAAGTCAGGCATTTTCAATGTAACATGCAGTCTTGGCAGAATTATGACCATTTTCTTGTCTTGGACTTTAACAAACTTGTGCAAGAGATTTAATTTGATGAGCTTTATATTTTGTCAGGTCACTCTAAAGGGCACCATGTAGTCGGCCAAGGAAATGATCTGGATCTTTTTTGTGCAGCAGGCCTTATAACATCCACACGCCCCGGCCGAAGATCGCTACTTTCTGACGTTACGGTCACGCCTGTGTGTGTGTAATTCTATATGTGTCTGGGTGGATTTACAGTATGTGAAAATACTTTTCATGACCACACCTTTCAGAAAAGCTTTTTTTTTTGGTGATGACTACATTGTTGTTTTTGTTGTTTTTTGAGAATGCAGACTTTTATTGGTGTGTGTGTGTGTAATGTTGCAACAATAATGCTGTTTAATTAAAGCCAGCGCGCACGCCCATGTTTAAATATCCCCACAATTCCCTGCTTGAAGACGCAGCCTGTAACTCATTAGCTTGCTTTGCCGTTGCCAAATGTTGCTCCGCCACCCTGACTGTTCGAGTGCACAGGGCTCCCTACAATTGCTCTTTAAAAAAAAAAATGCTAATACAAATAAACATGTTTGCAACTGGCTGTGTATAGACACACGGTCTTCTTTTTCCTCTGCTACACACCAAAGATCATGCCTTAACTCATGTTTTTTTCATGTGAGCGAGAAATAATGAGCCGCCTTAGAAAAACATTAAAAGACTCAAAGGCTGTCTCTGTATTTTACAGTGAATCATCTTGTGTGCTCATCGACCTCCCTATTTTCGAGCATACGAACATGCACACCCCAAACACTGAGAATTACTTCGTGTTTTTAACGTGCTCCACGGGCAGCTGCAGGAGAGAATACACTCTTGACCTCCTCTCCTCTGTCGCTCTTGCATTCCTTGAGTCAGAATCAACCGCAGAGAGAGCGAGGAAGCATTCCAGCGCTCAGGATGATCACAAGCAGGAGGGGGAGTTATAAAGATGGAGGAAATCAGATCCTATTCCATTTGGCTCTTGTAAGAGCTGAATTTGTTAGAGGAAGGATGTCGGGCTGCTTTCAGTTTCGTCCTCCAACACTTAGAAAACACTTAGAGTGTGAGACAGTTTTATATCGGGCTTGCATGCAGGTGTCATGGCAGGCTACGATTTTTGCTTGACCTACAGATGTGTGTACAGATGATTCGGTCTGCTCTAACTCTAACCAGGTGACCCACAAACCCATACTTAATATATGTTATTCACAGGGATTTTCGTGGAACATGTTGCTTAATTTTGGTAAACATAAACCTGTAAAGAAATTACTTAAAAAAAGAATATTGTATGTAGTATGAATAGGTAGTCCTCTATGCAGCATTTACTGTAGTCTGTGTAACACTGAAGTAAAGCAGTCAAGGCCAGCAGTAAGGAGTTTTAATGTGACCCCTAAACTGATTTTGATGGTTTTTATAAACTCAAGGCAACCTAAAACATAGTGGAAGAATTTCTGGAAATTCATTTTAAACGTTTATTTGTAGGAGCGGGTATCTGTGCTGCTTTACAGCTAGTGCAATAAAACGTTATGAGCAAATAAAGGCAGCTACAGTGAAGAGACCGTGTTGGAGTAGCTACATCAAGCAAGAAGGCTGACAAGAAGACATCGGAAGGCTGATTTTCATACTGAACTGAAATCAACCTTGAAATTGTCAGATTTATTTAAACGGTGCAAACTTAGTGCCTAAATCCTAAAGCGTCAGACATACAGGCCAGAACTCAGCCGACAAAAGGTCCAATCCAGGGGACTGGATTGCTTTGCGAACTGGAAATTGCGGATAAGAAGAGAATAACTTTTTATTGTTTTGCACCAGGAAGTATTTTGTCATAAATCATTAGAAATGGATCAAGTCTTGAGGGAGATTGTCTGAACTGTTAATTTAATTGGAGCCAGAGGTCTGAATCATCATCAGTTTTACAGCCTGACAAAGACATTACCTATGGCCTGCCATGCCGCACTGAAGCGGGATGCTTCAGCCAAGGAGCCGTGCCCACACATTATTTTGATTTACGACAGGAGCGTTTCTTTGTAATGACAGTGGACTGACTGAACGTGAATCATCTGTTTTATAGCTGGATGGTTCATTAAGTGTGAGCCTTTTCAAAATATGTTTGGACTTTTTTGCACTAAAAGAAAGGGGCAAATCTGGGGGTGTTTTTTTTTTTATATATATATATAATTGGGTATTATGCAATGTTTTTACTGAGATCAAAGATCAAACTGCGTATGTGTGAGGCCCAGCCATGAACAGAAATAAGCTTGACACCTCGCCTAAGGAGTGTATACCTGACAATTTGACCATTTAAAATGAAGTGTTTCTCTGGAAATACTGTGGAGAGATATTTAAAAAGATGTGACTGTCTTCACTGTGCTAATATTTGTCGTCTTGTGCCTGTTGTCCTGTGTTAGACAACTGCATCCTTCACTGTCTCTCAGTAAGAGAGTTTGATGTGTGCACTCAACACTGCAACGAAAATGACTCGCACTCTAATTAATATCACTAATCAAGCGTGATCATGCTGACCCACTAATTCTGTCTTTCTCGGTCTAAATCTGGGGATTTACGCTCGGATACTCGTTTATTATTCACTCTCAGTTTTCTTTGAAGTTGATTACGATGATTTTTCACAAGAAGCAAAATAATGATCTGAGTGATTTTAGGACTGTCTAATGTGGTTTAGTTGATTTTTTTTTTTAACTCTTATATAAAGTCGATGTAGCTGCAGCTCTCACAGTCGCACAGAGCCCGGATTGTTATGTGTCTCCTAGGATTTTTCTTTTTCCTTTCTTTGTTCGGTCTCTGCAAGTTCATGTTTGTCTGTTTAAAATCAAGTCTGCGTTTTCACTTACTGCCTGTATTGTTGCCTTTTTTGAAGCCTTGTCTGCTTTTAGTTTTTGATGCATCTCGCACACCTTTTCTTTTTGCTCCTTTGTATTTTTTGTTGTTTCTGCTTCATGTTGTATGTTCAGCTGTTTCATCATTTGTGCTGTGCAGTTATGCCCCCTTGAATGAGCTTGCCTTGTGCTAAGCAACTTTGTATCATTCTACACACAAAGCATTTGGTGACATTGAAGCTTTTTGAAATTTAGAACTAATTAAAATAAGCAGACTGTAGATTAATAACTAATTTAAAATATAATTCAATCTCTGAAATAATGCCGTCTGTTTTATAGATACAAATTGTTATACATTGTATCAACCTTTTCCTAACCAGTTCCAAACTTTTTGGCCCAAAGTCTTTTAGAATACTGTAAATAAATGATGTACCAAGCTACTCTGACATCGTTCATTAGTTTTTCTTACTTCTGTTTTGGGTTGAGCGTTCTACTCTGAGCACCTCCCGAACAGACACCAGACACCATTTGAGCTCGTTTCTGCCTCTTCTGTCGGGAGTCTCATTCTCTCAGTCACTACCCACTGCCTGTGGCCTTAGGTAACAGTAGCAGCGTAGATCCCTAAATGGGCCAGACAAATATAAAATAACATCATGCTTGTTTGACCGTCACTTTAAACATTTGGCTTAGACCATTAACTCATGAGGAACATGTTTAATGAAGTATTAAACAACGTGAGACAATCTATTTTCTATTCTCTAATAGACTTCTTTTTGTCCATTAGGTTTATTTAACTTCTGCATTTCTGACTTCACTTTTCAGACCAAGAGTCTACATCTAAAAAAAATTGAAGGAGTTTCTTTTTGAATCATATCTGTTGTTCCAGAAGTAGATGAAAGCTTCAGGTTGATATCATATATTCTGTGTACAAGATTCTGGCTTTAATATCATGTCAGTTCTACTGTATGTCTTCTGGACCAGTTCTGTTGTGGCATCTCTTTGAGAGATGCAGTTAGTTAATAGCATGTCTCTGGGCCTTCTAAGTTTTTCTTTCTGCTTTAATTCATATGGGTAGCAGACCAAACTTGCAACCAAAGATTTATATATGTAGAAATATGCTTGTAAATATTCTTGTATTCTTGCAGCATGGAGTTGACCCTTTTGATTATTTTTTCTATGTTTTTGATTACTCGCTTTAGGTGCAAGAACAAGTTATACCCCGATAATCTTCCTCGCACCAGCGTTGTGATCGTATTTCACAACGAGGCGTGGACCACGCTGCTGCGAACCGTCCACTCCGTGATTGACCGCTCTCCACACACACTGCTGGAGGAGATTGTTCTGGTGGATGATGCCAGCGAGAGAGGTAAACTCACACACACGCACAGTAACACTCACTGCAGATAATTCCTTCAGTCTCTCTCTAGTTTGAGGCTTAGCCTATTTTTTAGAGCTATGATTTTTGCTGGATTCTGCGTAGGTAGATGTTTTTGCACATGTGTGTATGTGCCTGTGCTGGTGCCCAAGAGAGAGTCAGTGCATGTATGAGGGCTGTGTGTGCCACTCCACCCTGTGCAATACTGTTAATCCCTGTTTGGGGGAGATTAGGTCTTTAATTTGCCAGACGCAGGGATTACACTCTGTTATTACCCTCAATCCCCCACCCCAACCAACTACCACCAGCAGAAGCAACCTTACGAGACCTCAGGTTAGATGGTGCAGGTCACGGATTGTGTGTTTATGTTTGCACTTGTGTTCAAGCTGATGGAGAAGCTCCTAGCAGGTACAAGAGGTATCGTATGAGAAGGCCACATACGTGAAAGAAAGCACGCAAGCGCACAGTTATCTCTGATCCCTGCTGCTACAAATGGAGTGGGTTGGAGGAACAGCTTGTAATCCAGCTTTTGTTTTGTAGGCGCCTGTTTTGCATTCTTATCTGTTTATATATGCATTTATTAGATTTCCTCAAACAGCAGTTGGAGAGGTATGTGAGAAAATTGGAAGTCCCCGTCAGAGTCGTGAGGATGGAGCAGCGGTCCGGGCTCATCCGCGCACGCCTCAAGGGAGCGTCTATCTCCACTGGCCAGGTGTGTGCGCATGTCCACATACGAGACATCCACAGCAACTGCTCTCCATATTGTGTTTGCACTGTAGATTTGTCTTATGTTTTCCCTCCATGTTCTCAGGTCATAACCTTTCTGGATGCTCACTGTGAATGCACAACAGGATGGCTGGAGCCTCTGCTTGCCCGCATCAAACAAGACAGGTAAGGCACACAAACACGAAAGATACGCAGACCATTGGCAAGCCTGGAAAAGAAAATCAATAAAGTATTGTTGAGCCTGCAGGGGGCTTGCCCTTTTGTTTATCTTACGCTTAATTACTCATTCTCTGTTTACTGCTACCCGTAAGCAGGTATACACACACACTCACACCAGCACATGGAGAAAACGCACAGGGTTTACAAAGGTGTAATGAGAGATGAGTGACAGCTGGTGAGAAGTTGGTTCTGGAGGTGACACATCTTGCAGATGAGCTTTTAGCCTTGGTTGATGTCCACCCAGGGTTATGAACAGCAGGTTGATGTACTGTGTTTGTGTGCTGATGTCTTTCTGTTTACTGTAGGAAAACAGTGGTGTGCCCCATTATCGACGTTATCAGCGATGATACCTTTGAGTACATGGCAGGCTCTGACATGACATACGGAGGATTCAACTGGAAGCTCAACTTCCGCTGGTATCCTGTACCTCAAAGGGAGATGGACCGACGCAAAGGAGACCGCACGCTGCCTGTCAGGTGGGTGGTACACACAGCAAGATGAGTCTTTAAATTTCATTGCTATTATCCTTTTCATACTTATAAAACAGACTGACAGCAGTTTCTATGCTTCAAGTTAAGTCTTTTCATTTTACCAAAGGACATCTATGACCCTGGGCTAGTCCTGACCTAACTAAATTCTGCAGAGAGGCCCTTAAATCTTACCCTTTGATCCATGTAAACTATTACTTTTGCCATACAGTCACAGCTGATACCACAGTCCTCCTACTGCAACCCTCCATCCTTTGAAACAGTTTGCTCCATCTTTCAACCTGAAAATGAGTCCGACACTCAAAAGCCACTAAATTTGGTACACCCCATCAGAATAGGGAGAAAGGGTGATTTAAGTGACTTTGAAGGAGTATCTGCTAAACCACCATCTGGTTTACACAATATAGAGCAAAAAGGAGAAAACGGTGAGTTTAAATTATCTGGGGAAAGTGCCTTGTTGTTGCCAGAGGTCAGAGGAAAATAGACAGACTGCTTTGAGCTGATAGGAAGGCAACAGTAACTCAAATGACTAAGGTATTTTGGAAGATATGCAGAAGAGCATCTCTGAATGAAGCAGATGAGCTGCATCAGCAGAAGACAACACCGGGTGCAACTCCTGTCAGCTAGGAACAGGAAACTGAGGTTACAGTTTGCTTGTGTTCACCAAAACAAGATTGGAAGATTGGAAAAATGTTGCCTGGTCTAATGAGTCTCACTTTCTGCTATGACATTCAGTTGATGATAGGATCAGAATTTGGTCTGAACAACATGAAAGCATGGATCTATCCTGTCTTATATCAGCATTCAGGCTGCAGGTGGTGATGTAATAGTGTGGCAGATGTTTTCTTGGCAAACTGTTTTCCCTTTAGTACCAACTAATAATCATCAAAAACCAAAGCCTACATGAGTATTGTTGCTGATCATGTCCGTCCCTCTATGACCACAGTCTACCTATGCTCTCATCACTGCTTCCAGCAGTTCACGATAGTATATTGCGGCATTAAAGCCAAAAGTTTATTTTGTGCAATTGCATATGGACACGTTTACACACAGGAAGCAGTTATCTTTTCCAAGTTGCAGTTGATGAACACAGGTTACCGTTTCAGGATACTAGTTTATTTCTGTATTTCACACTCGCTTTTGTCAGGCACAAAGACACAGAAACAGCACAGCGGTTGAAAGCAAACAGCAAAGTGTTTTGTTTTTTTTTAATCTTTCTTATCATGACTCAAAGGATAGATAAGCCTCATCCCGTTCATAGATGTTTTAAACACTGACACCTGCTTTTACGTAGAGAAGGAGCCACCCAGGACCTCTGCTCACACTGTGAGCTCCTGGCTGCCCAGTTCTGCATAAAACTCACTGATTGTGATATGTCGCCTAAAGGCCTTTACATTCTTTAATCAGAAACACTTAGGCACTGCGCCTAAGCCTTCCTATAGCAGACAAAAATCCTGAACTCTTTATCTTTTTCAATCCCTGTTTATTCTATGGCTGCTACAACAGTGTATATGTTACCATTCAGTTTGCTGCTGCAGTTCATCATAAGAGGTTCTCAAGGCAGGAATACTGAAAGAATAGAGTGAACTTTCAACTTCTGTTCAATGCAAGATGTTTATGTAAGATTGTGTTTTTTGTTTTGAGGGGCTTTTTTTGTTGTTTGTAGACCTTGGAACTAAAATCAAGAGCTTATTTTTGCCTGTCTATCATCTCTTTTTCCTGCTCTTGTTTCTAAGCATGCTTGATGCCAATATTCAAGGTCACACACACACACACACACACACACACATAATGTAGCTTATGTAACACCCCGCGCCCCCGATTTCGGTTGTTTTTCTCAGTTCTGCTTGACAAAATTTTCCTCAGGGTGTCTTTTAAGTGGCCTAAAAAACAAAACTGGGTTGTTGTGTCAGGGCAGAAAATTAATTTCCACTAATGACACGATTTACATAAAAACCCTGTTCTGCCACAGAGCGCTTTCACATTATTGCACGTATGGAGTTTGCAGAATGAAAAAAACTGTAACGAATAATGCTGATGTGGTTTCAAGCTTCCACGCGTGCATTTGCTGGGGGAATTTCTCTTCATTAGACGATGCAAACTGCAGGTCTTTTGCTGTCACTCTCTGAGGAGCTGCATATGTTGACAGCAGAGGAGGAAATCAGCAGCTAAGCTAGTTATTATGGGCTCATCTACCTTGTAATTTACGGCAATGTGCAGAAGTCTACTCACTTGGGAAGGTTGTATTTGCCACTGTTGGACTTTAAAAAAATACAACAAACAGAAAAGATCTGAAGAAATTCTCTGAACTTGCTAAATGTGTCATTTTGATATTGTATGCTTCAAACACAAAGCTGAGTATTACCTGCCTTTTGATGCTTTATACAGTGGCAGTGTTCGTTTATTTCAGTCTTGTGATATGTTGAGATGATGAACCACGCTTTTATGTACGTAAGGGCCGGTCCCTGTTTAGATAAATGACTTTAATTAGAATCCAGGATTTGCTGTAAATTAGTGGGTTTTCTTTGTTTTACTGCGACGTGTTTGAGTGTCGTAGAAAAAAGTGATTTATTGTAAGCTGGGGCATTTAGAAAGCTTTGATATCTCTTCAGGAAAAAAGGAAAGGATACATAGATCTGTTGTGTTGGCTTCGTCGTTATTGTCTTTTGTTATAAAGCCACATTTTACGAACTGTTTGACGAACTGTTTTTCCATTTCTGGGTTGCTTATTATTTCCCGCTCTTAGCCAATTGCTGGTCATACACCATCAATCTGTGCACGTTCAGGATATGTTTGTCTGTTTGTGTTCTTGTAAGAGATTTTAAGCAAAAGCGAAAACAGGCAGTGGAGAAGAATAAGCTCTAAAGAGGAGGAAGCCGTTCTGTAAGCGGGAGGGAAAATGGAAAGAGGTCTCGAGGCCGTTTAACTCTGACATGACTGTCACAGCAACAGAGAAGAGAGGAGAAAAAACAGGAAATCAGCAAATAACAGGGAGTGAGAGGAGTGAAATATAAAACCCTGATGGAATGTGTACATACTGGATGACCTTTAAAAGGCCGGCCGTCAGTGATTTAAGTGGCACTAACCTGCCTTTCTCCTAATTTACCTTTTCTCTGATGTCTCTGTTCAGGACTCCCACCATGGCAGGCGGCTTGTTCTCCATAGACAGAGATTATTTCCAGGAGATTGGCACATATGACGCAGGCATGGACATCTGGGGAGGAGAGAACCTGGAAATCTCTTTCAGAGTGAGTGAACACACCCACTGACAACTGACATGACTCTATTCTTCCATTCAGAAGTGTCAGCTAGGGTTCAAAAACACACACAGATGTTACACCTCTAGATTGACTTCACTGAATAAATTGTTGACCTGACTAAGACTTCGTCAGACGTCATCCCGGCTGGCGTCGAGTCAAATTTATTCAGACTGGCACAGCACAGCCGGGACCAGTCTGCGTCATCCATCTCCCAGCTGAGTTCACTGGTCTGTCTTAGCTCGTTCAGCGCCCAGGACTTACAGTGTGTCTACTCTGCAATTTATTCTCTAAATTAGTGTTGACAAGGCTTGTTTCTCATAGATTTGGCAGTGTGGCGGGACGCTAGAGATTGTCACGTGCTCTCACGTGGGTCACGTCTTCAGAAAGGCGACGCCCTATACGTTTCCCGGAGGAACGGGACAGATCATCAACAAAAACAACCGGCGTCTGGCAGAAGTTTGGATGGACGAATTTAAAAACTTCTTCTACATCATCTCTCCTGGTGAGTTTTGCCACATTTTGTGTGTTTGTGTGTGCGCGTGTTTGCGTTCATGTATGTGCTCGTGTGTGGAGGTTAATCTCTGTGACAGGTGTGATCTATCCATTAACCCGCTGACTGCGTGATATTGCAGTGGTGACCCAACAGTGCAGGATGGGGGGAGGCGGGGAGTAATTTCACGCTACAAAGCATGCGTTAACTTGCATGAACACACACACACACACAAGCTTGCAGCAGAAAAGCAACCAAAAGAGAAGCAGAGCTACTGAAATGAAGAATATTTTTAGATGCGAAGCACCTCATGGAACACATTTATACCTCTCTCACTTTTGTTGACAGGGGGCGCTCTTCTGTCTTTCTTACGCTTGTTTCAATAACCTGACCAGTTGTATAATAGAGGTCTTACAGAGCTGGAAGAAAGCATCAGCCCTAATTAGATCAGTTCCCGGGCATAACAATGAGATCATAATTCAGTTCTGTTTTATTGAGTTTTATTTATATATCACCAAATCACAGCAACAGTGGCCTCAAGGCGCTTTATATTGTAACACTACAGTAATAGAGAGAAAACCCCAACAATCAGACGGCCCCTATGAGCAAGCACTTGACAATAGTAGGAAAGGAAAACTCTGTTTAACAGGAAGAAACCTGCAGCAGAACCAGGCTCAGGGTGAGGCAGCCATCTGTTACGAGTTGGAATTAGACAAGGAAGACAGGACAGAAGAGAAACACAGATTAATAATAACTAAGAATTAAATGCAGAGTGGTGTATAAAGAAATAGAGTGGAAAAAAGTGATTAAAGTTAAGAAGAAACACTCCAGCCCTAACTATAAGCTTGATCAAAAAAGAAAGTTTTAAGCCTAATCTTAAAAGCAGAGAGACTGTCTGTCTCCTGAATCCAAATTTGATGAGCTTTTAACCTGAATGGATACATGAAAGCACAGATATAAGGGAAAGTTATAGTTGTAATAGTGGCCCAAAGTTAAAAGACAAAGCTAATAATTGAAGTAATTGAGTGCATGATTTCCCATGGTCCCGTCCTGCTGACTGAGTATGTAAAGGTACTGTACTGAAAAAACAAGAAGTGGACTGTCTTGCTAGACGGGCCAGACTTCACTGAATTCAAGCCAAAGGGCCGCACCGTTTCTAAACACAATTCAATCATAACTCAACAAAATGATATGAGTAGCATCTCAGCGTTACAGGGTTTTTGTTTTTTTATTTGTAAGCATAAAACACATAAGTAGAAACTGGACCTCCACAGTGTGCTAGCTCCATTTTCGATGTAGTTACTATCAGTTATTATATGAAAAAGATGATTGACCTCCATTGCTCTTCATCAGGCACTGTTGTTGTCATTGTTGGGTCATTTTCAGCCCAGGTGTTACAACTTACAGTATTTCATGTTCTTTTCCAAAAAAAAAAAAAAAAAGCGATTTAGCAGTTTTGAACGTTTGGCTGCTTCAGATCAGCATGTGGGTTTTTTCTGCTCAATCCTAACACAGTTTAAATAAAGCTTATACACACGGGGGGAATGGCAGCATGCAGTGTTTTGTTTGACCTTTTTGTGTGTGTGTGTCTGCGTGTCCAGGTGTGACCAAAGTAGACTACGGTGACATCACGTCTCGCACTGCTCTGAGGCAAAAGCTTCAGTGTAAACCCTTCAGTTGGTACCTGGAGAACATCTACCCTGACTCCCAGATCCCTCGGCATTATTACTCCCTGGGAGAGGTACACTCGCTCACACAAGCAACACTTGAATCTGTATGGATCAAACGGTGTGGGTGTATATTCAAGCAATGAACCTGCTTCCTGTGTGTTTGGCTCAGATCCGTAATGTGGAGACTAACCAGTGTCTGGACAACATGGCCCGCAAGGAGAACGAGAAGGTCGGCATTTTCAACTGTCACGGGATGGGAGGCAACCAGGTAACAGAGAAATAACAAAACGCTGTAACTACACATGAATTAAAGTGTAAATGTTGATCACTGTTGACATCAGAGTTATTCTCGGCACAAAAAGAGAGAAAGTCTGTGGGTGATGTGTGCAGGTTTTCTCCTATACGGCCAACAAGGAGATCAGGACAGATGACTTGTGTCTAGACGTGTCCAAGCTAAACGGACCCGTCATGATGCTCAAGTGCCATCACCTCAAAGGCAACCAGCTCTGGGAGTACGACCCTCTGGTAAGTGGAAGACATAATAAAAAAAGCATTTTCTCAAAGTGATTCTGAAAAGCTGGTTAATATGTTCATCACCTGGACTGTTAGAAGTCATTATTATCATCTTATTATAAAAGCAGCCTGAAAAGCCTTCAGTTAAACCACAACACTACAGTTAAAGATCATATTTCTCCCATATTAGCTTCTCTTCAAAGTTTAAAATCTTCCTGTTCATGTATAAAACCTTGAACAATCAAGGTTTTGCCTACTAGGGGTAATTCTTATTTCTTTTTTCTGAACTGAGGGGTTTCTGTCAGATTTCATATTTATGCCTGCTTCCAAAATAAAACAACAGCCAATGAGGGTGATCTCTGCCTGTACAGCTTACCTGGGCTACCAGTGGGAAAAACATTTCTAATGGTCGACAGAGCATTTCTGTAGGTTTGGAAACTCTACATTAAGGGTACAGAGGAGGTCATCAGATGTTGTCTTTTTGTGAAAACTGGAAGCTGGTGTCAGGTGACCCTGAAGACTTCCTTAATTATGCAGCAACAGGCCTAGGATGCTGGGAGGTTCCCATGATGCACTTTGTCTTCTTCACCACTGCTGTATTTAATCATTAGTAATTATTAAACTCTGGTTCTCTCCCATAGTGTGTCCTTCGTCCTGCCTCTCTCTTTCCTTCTCCCTGACTGTTGGGGTTTTCTCCTGAATGCTGTAGGGTCGTACCATTATACTGTAGGTTTATAGCTTACAGTATAAACACACTGAGGTTATTGTTATTGGGAGTTGGTGCTATATAAATAAAACTGAATTAAATTGAATACTGTGAGCTCTCACAAAGGTCTTGACAGGCACAGAAAATAGTTCATTTACAGCAGGAAAACCTAGGACGTTAAATTCCCTTCCAACTGTATTTTTAAGGCACTTTAAAACAACAACGGCTGACACAGTGATGTATATTAGAAATAAATAAAATAGAAAGACAATAAAATATAATGGGCACAGCTCTGCTCTGCTGTGCTCTGCGACACACTGTCGACCTGTCCACGGTGTACTCTGCCTCTCACCCTTTGGTAGCTGGGATAGGGCACAGCCCACCCAGCACGATAAACAAGGATGGATGGACAGTAAAATGGAACTAAAGGGTGCAAAACGACACAAGTAAAAATGACCATCATACAATAAAAAGCAAATGAGATCAATGTGTCACACTGGGTCAAAGCCCAAAGGGTATAGACAGTATATTATTGGGCAGTGTAGCTTCCTGTGAGGGTCCCGGGTCTGAAACCTAGTGAGTTTTGAGGTTTATGGACTTTGTAGTTTTATGTTTCTTGGTTTTGTTTGAGTTTACATTCATGCAATTTTTCCATTGTTCTGTTCTTAGTGTAGTTAGTCTCTAGTTTTGTATATTTTCTCTTTTGTGTCAAGTCTTCATCACCCCTCTTGTTAGGTTTGTTTAGTGTTCAGTTTTACTTCCCCCAGTCTCAGTTCCCCCCTGTGAGTTTCAGTTGTGTTCCCACGTGTTTCCTCTCTGCCCCAATCACCCTTCTCTGTATTTATAGTTGCAGTCTTCCTCTTTGTCGTTGTCTGATCGTCTGTTTATCCCTGGTTTTGCTCTGTGTTCCTGTTCCTTTCCCTCATTAGCCTGTATTCCCCAGTGTAGACTGATTTTTAGTTCCTAGTTTTCCAGTTTTCCACTTTTTGTTTACCTTTTGCATTCAATACCAGCTCACTCTAAGTTCACCTGTGCCTGCGTCCTGCCTCTTCACAACATGTAGTCTCACAGAGCCTATTTAAATTGCAAAGACAATTTAGTCCATTAAGATAAGATAAGATAAGATAAGATAAGATAAGATAACTCTTTATTGTCATTGCACAGTCATACATAGTACAGTAGTACAATGAAATTGGAAAAACTGTCCTACGTCGGCACTACATATAACACAACACGACACGATATGACACATCACAACGTAACAAACAACACAACACAGTATATTAACTTAGTATAAAAAAGAAGAATAAGTGTATGTGTATTGCACACTGTTATTATTGCACATTAATTATTATTGCACCTTGTTATAAATATAAATATTATTGTTATCATTTTAAACATTGTTACCTCCCCCTAAAAAGTCCAGGGAGGTATCCAGTCAGGTCAGCTATTTACATTGATCAGGGCTATTGCCCTGTTGTAAAAGCTGTCCTTGAGTCTATTTGTTCGGGACCTCAGCAGCCTGAACCTCCTGCCAGACGGCAGCAGCTTAAACACCCGGTGTCCTGGGTGTGTGCAGTCCTGTAGGATTCTGCGTGCCCTCTTGAGACAGCGAGTGCTGTACAGGTCCTTCAGGGAGGGAAGGGGATGTCCAATGATTTTTTGGGCCATGTTGATGACCCTCTGGAGTGCCTTTCTGTGTGCTGTGGTGCAGCTGGAGAACCACACACCGATGCAATATGTCAGCACACTTTCAATGGAGCAGCGGTAGAAGACGGTCAGCAGCTCCTTCTTCAGGTCCATTTTTCTGAGGATTCTCAGAAAGTGGAGACGCTGTTGGGCCTTCTTTAAGACCGCAGAGGTGTTAGAGCTCCATTGGAGGTCTGTGTCTATGTGCACACCCAGAAACTTGAAACTGGAGACCCTTTCCACGCACTCCCCGTTGATGCTGACAGGCTGCAGCTCGGACTTCCTCCTTCTGAAGTCAACTACCAGTTCTTTTGTTTTGGTGGTATTGAGGTCCAGGTTGTTGTCTGCACACCAATCTGACAGCCTCTGAACTTCAGCTCTGTATGCAGTCTCATCTCCCCCTGAGATGAGCCCCACCACAGTGGTATCATCTGCAAACTTGATGACTGTGTTGTCTGGGTGTGAACTAACACAGTCATGTGTGTACAGAGTGTACAGTAGGGGACTCAGTACACAGCCTTGTGGAGAGCCGGTGTTGAGGCTGAGGGCTGAGGAAAGATGAGGCCCCACTCTAACTCTCTGTACATGGTCTGAGAGGAAGTCTCTGATCCAGCGGCAGGTGGTGGAAGGAAGTCCAATTTCCAGCAGTTTATCTATTAGTCTGTCCGGGAGTATCGTATTGAAAGCAGAGCTAAAGTCAACAAAGAGCAGCCTGGCGTAACGGCCCTGCACTTCCAGGTGAGAGATGGTGGTGTGGAGCGTTGTAGCAATGGCATCTTCAGTTGATCTGTTAGCTCTGTATGCAAACTGGAGCGGGTCGAGTGTGGGTGGCAGGCAGGACATGATGTGACGTCGGACCAGTTTCTCAAAGCACTTCATTATAACAGGTGTTAGAGCAACTGGTCGGTAGTCGTTGAGGCTGCTAATGTTAGTACGCTTTGGCAGTGGCATTACCAAGGAGCCGCAATAGAAAATGCTCTGAAAGTTATAAAAGCTCATTCTGATTCTTTCAGAATGAGCTTTTTCCAAAGCTGGAAAATGCAATATAAACAAACAAATAGTCACATTGTTAAAAATGCAAATTAATGTTCATGTAAATTCACATAAACACGCTGCTTTGCAGCAGTTTACAGTTAACTGTGAGCAAATCTATCAAAATGGATTTTAAATTAAAATATAAATAATGAATCTTTTCTAATCCCAGTGCACGTAATTCAACCTAGCATCATTTCTTGCCACAGTTTGGAGATATATCATCGTTGACTCGTTACCCAACCCAACCACAGCATTTACACCACAGAGAGCTAAAACTGAGCCTCATAGACTCGCACAGCAGAATTTGATATTCAAAGTATAACAAAGTCCATGTGCTGTTTTAACCAAAAAGACATTTACATGTTCCTTTAAATGAACCTTTCTAAAGAGTGATTTGTGTTTTTGTGCTGTGCAGAAGCTGACCCTGATCCACGTCAACAGTAACCAGTGTCTGGACAAGGCCAGCGAGGAGGACAGCCAGGTGCCCAGCGTCAGAGACTGCACGCACACACGCTCCCAACAGTGGCTGCTCCGCAATGTCACACTACCAGAGGTCTTCTGACCACACTCCTCACACTTCCAAATGCGCACATTCACACACACAGCGGCCCAGAATAAGAAATAAAGGCGAACGGATGTGATTTTATTTTTATTTTTCCAGCACCAGGAATGAAAAAGACTTCCCTACACTGGGATTTGGGAAGGAAGGAGGACAGATTGGACGGTACTACCTCTGCCGGACGTCAGAGGGAGGAGAGCGTACAAGCCTCCTTAAAGCGAGAAGAGAGAAAAGCCTCCCTCTGAGAGAGACGATGGCTGTTGTTTTACATTCATTTTGTTTTGGGGGTTTTTTTAAAGAAAAAAGAGATTTTAACCGCGGAGAGTTGACTCGCTCACATGCGCGAATACGAGGAACTAACTGGTGGAGTCATCACAGCTTCCCCCGGACAAAGCAGTCCACCGCTCAACTCATCACTTAACGTTTACTGACTGCCTCTTACGAGAGTGTGTGCACTTATTTGTGTGTGTGTGTGTGTGTGTGTGTGTGTGTGTGTGTGTGTGTGTGTGCGCGTGTACTGAGATGAATGTATGCTTTGAGAAGGGGACTGAATTCCTTGTTGATTTTCTTTCTTTTTTCATGTTTGTTTTATTTAATTTTTTATGGATTTTGAAAATGTACTCCTGTGAAGAAGGTTGTGCACGTGTGCATGTGTGAGAAGCTGTGATGTGTGTGTGTGTGTGTGTGTGTGTGTGTGTGTGTGTGTGTGTGTGTGTGTGTGTGTGTGCGTGTGCGTCAGAGCCAGTCCTATGGTCTTGCAGCAGTGTGTGTCTCCCTCTGGTGTTACAGTTTAGCATTTCATCTTACAGGCTGACGCCTCCGTGCAGAGGGACGACGCATACACACAAAAAAACAAACAAAACAAGAAAGCGATCACGAGGACCCGACGTCTGCCGTCAGCAGAAATCTAGAGATAGAGAATTATGATGTTTGTGATATCTTAAGATTTCTATGTCCAGTTTTTACATGGCTTGTCTGTTTCTACTGTTTCAGTAACCCTAGTTTGTCTGTACGTCTCTGTTGTCTTTAAAGATATTTAACATAGAGCTAACACACACACACACACACACACACACACACACACACTCAGAGGATACATGAGTCTGTTACTGATGTTCACTGCCTATTGTAGTGTTCAACCACGTGGATCTCCCCAGTAAGGCACTACATTGCCACACATAAACACACAGACAGACACACATGCTGTATACATATAGGAAAAAGGCTGCCTAAGCCTGATACTTCAGTCCATTTTTGTCATATCGTCTTCTCAATGACCTCTTAAAGAAAAACAAAAACACTCCAAGGGCTTCTTTCCTCCAGCGGAGTGTGTGGATGTTTGCATTTGTGTGGGTGTGAGCGTGTGTTTCTTCAGTACTAATCCCTGTTTACTAGAACAAACGGCACTCCGATTCCTCGCTATTGGACGAGCAAGCACCCGTAGCATAGACTGGCAGCAGATTAGCATACCCCTGCTTCCTCCGCCGTACTAAAGGAGCAAAACGCTGTTATTTTTTACACAGAGCCGGGTTCCCTGCACTCCCCCTGCGGACATATCTACAGCAGGAACGTGGCACCGCTATGAGAATTAATCAGGGACAGAATAAAAGCTGTAGAGAGCCAAAAGGAGGGAAAGGGTTGAACTGTGTGATTACAGAGAGCACAGCAGATGACATATCTTAATCCATTACTACATTTCTCTCACTTGGCAAGCGCACCTGCAGCATTTCACTATTCATATCTCAGTCAGAGGTAGACAGCGTGTCTTTTTCATTTCCACTATCACGCCTTCTTTATTCTTATTCTTTGTTTTTTTGTTGTTGTTTTTTTTAATCGCTTCTGCCGCTGCGAGTCAGGGCACCAGAGGTGATTTCAAAAAAGGATTTTTAAACATTTCAGCTTCCTCCAATGGAGGAAGGGTTTACACAAAGGACACGACATCAGTTCATCTTCGCCATGGACATGGCAGTGAGTGGAGGCCATCAACAGGTTGTTTTTTTGGGGTTTTTTTTTCATGTCTGATCGAGTGACTGTGGTGAAGACGTGAGAGTTTTTTTGATTGTAGGACAGACGGGGGAGCGTATCGATTGTTCTAAATTCGGGAGTCGGGTTAAGGGGTGGGTTTGAAATGAACTGACATGTCCAGGCTTCCACACTGAGCTGATCCAAATGTAGAAAATAAAAGTGAAAACGTTTACAGAAAACTTTGAGGTGCCTGGTGATTTCTGCCTCCTTCTGTCTCCACAGACGCACCACAAACCCTAACCCTTAATTACGTAGCCCAACCAATACTGAACTTTTACAATGATGTTTATAACCGAGAGTTTAAAAACATCTAGCACTTAATTAAAAAGTAAGTGTGCAGACGCTCAGTAATGTCATAATTACATATACAAAAATGGAGGTTCGTTGTCTGTGTCTTGAAATTTGTGTCTACGGTTGGTCTCCCCTGCCAAAACACATTTTTATTTACTTTAATATATTTCTTTTTTACTTTATAAAAAAGTGGCTTTTTTTAATTGCTTTGAATTGTGTATTGCAGTTTATTCTTATGATGCTTTTCCTGATCACTGGAATATTCCATTGCTCGCCATGTGCACCGTACAAATAACTCACTTGTGTGAAAAGGCAGGTAATAACTTGTGGGATCTTAAGCGCCAGCTGCTTTTTAAATTCCCCACGTTCCCCAAACTAAAATGGCACAGGAGTTCAAACTTTGGACACATTGCACAGTACTGTATTTTGCACAAACTGCTGTCCACAACGATGAGTTCACTGTACTTCTTACTGTTAAACTGAGGAAATCTCGGGTCCTGGTAGTCATGTGCTCTGGAAAAGTTAATGATCCAGAGTTCCTGGATCCAAATCTGCTCTGATGTCCGTGAGAGTCATGGATGTGGAAACGGCTAGGTCCACCTCACAAAGGCCCAGTGCCCTTATTCTGATGGGTAATAGCTAATTCACTGACACTAGGGGGACCCACACAATATTACAGATAGCGGAGAGTGGTTTTAGTGCAGCTGCCCAGTATAGATTAGCTCAAAAGCTCTAGAACAGGGACGTCAAACTCATTTGACATTGGGGAGCCACATGCAGCCACTTGACCACTAAAAGTCCTGTTTGTATCAACGTAAAGAGATATTTTAGTATTAGAAAGAAAAGCGCAATGGCAACAGTACGTCTCAGTTTCTCTGCATAACAAAGAAATGCTGCTGCAAACAAATGAAATCTCACTACGACTCTTTTGGGCTTAAATAAATAAATGTGTTTTTATTAATGACAGAAAATCTCCTACTTTTAAAATGACTACAGGTCTTATCCTACTATGGATTTAAACATTGAAAGTTTTTAAAACTGAACATTTTTAGTAATATAATAACAAAAGTTTTTGATTTCCTTCAAGAACACTTTTTTATAGTATCTGAAATATTTGCTGATTCTAGTTATTGCTATCATAGTTTTTATTACATATTGATTATGTTACATAAGAAATCCTGAATTAACAGTCTGTTGCCAAACCCCTTGAAGAACTGAGTGGTTAAAAGATGGAAGCGTATTCACAGACTCCACTGTTCACTGGGTCTGAGCTGAGATCGGCGCTGCTGGAGACACTGGTGGGTGTTGAAAAGATACATTTCTGCTCTGCTAGAAGTGCTGCAGGAGCGGTGAGTCTGGACCGAAACATCAAGATAAACCTGTGGGGAAGAGGCTGTCCTCGGTCCTGTTCATAAACACCGCAGGGTAGTGTGAATGTAGCCGAGTCGGGCTGCAGAGTGTTTTGTGGAGAGTGGATTATTTAAATTCCTCCACTTGATCTGCTGAATTATTCATTTGTCAGGATTAGGCCCGCTGAGAGCCACCAGGAAGACATATTAGACAACAGCGCGTTGCATACTCATCTTTGATAAACGATGGAATTTGTTTCCTGAAAGCATCTCTGTGGTAAATAAAGCACCGGGGCGAATTCATAATAGCGCAGCTTCTCTGTCTTCAAGAAGCAGAAAAAGACAATCGGCATCTCAAAGTTTTGTGGTTTTGACAAAAGTGAGATTATGAATCTCTCAGCTGGTCAGAGAAGCAGAGGCTCAGGAGCAAATCTCTCTGCTCACGTCAGGTCCAGCCTGAAAGGAGACGCCTGTGCTGTGGTTCTGAAGTGATTGTGCCGTTCAGGAGATTTCGAGCTCGCAGAGACTTTGCTCCAGTTTATGTGCAGCGTTGTGAGTTCATGGGAGCTACGGGAGGAGTCTTTGATCTGAAGAAGTGAAGCTGAATTGAAGCCCAGAGGGAAACCGAGAGAAAAAACAGAATATTGAAGTGCGCTTTGAGCAGCAGAGTGAATTTATTAACTTAGAAGTCTGCTCATCAAATGTGTTTGTTTAAGGCTTTTGTTGATTTTTATCTATGGAGTCGTTTTTTTCTGTTTTCTGTTTTGTTTTTTAACCAACACGCTACGTTATTGAAGTGCTGACTTTCAGCTTTAATTCAAGGGGTTTAACAAAAGAAGAATTGCATTAACGGTTTGGGAATTACAGCTCTGTTTATACACAGTCCCTCATTTTTATAAGAAATGGGAAAATTACCATAATTATAAGAACTGCTTTTAGTCTTGGACTCACAGACATCACCGGGTGCTGTGTTACATCTCTGCCAGGCCTTTACTACAGTTTCTGCTTGTCTCTGGGTCTCTCTGTCTTCAGTTGTGTATTTAGTAAATGAAAAGCATGCTCTACTACAACTCTTCAGTTACGATTCATGCACACGCCATTACAATTCCTCCACCATGTTTGACAGATGATGTGTTATGGTCTAAGGATCTTGGACAAAAAAGTGTCTGGACTTCTTTAAGTTTCTTGAAGACACTTCTTAAAGAAGTCCTGATGCTTTTCTTTCCGAGCTCCTTGGACTACGATGACCCGGATGACTGAGAACCTTCACAGACATGATGTGTTATGCTTCACATCATGAGCTGTTTCTCTCCTGCATTCACACTGATGACACTGTCTCTTGATTGGAGACCCCCTCAAGAGTGCTGCTGACTCAGTTAGATGTTGTGAAGTTGCTTTTCTTAACCAGAATTCTGTTATTGTGCACTTCAGTTGTTTTCTGTGGTCTTCCAGACCTTTTGGAGTTTGTCGGTGCATTCATTCTTTGTAAGGATGCGCTAGATTGTTGTTTTGGCCTCGTTTAAAGTTTCTGACAGAATTAGTTTTTGTTTGTCAGCCTAATGATGGTCTCTTTTACTTGCACTCGACATGTATTTGGACCTGATATTGAGATTTCCAATGAAAAGACAGCAAAAAAAACGCAAGTTTAACACTTAACCAAGTGTTTAACACTTAAACCAAGGTAAGAAAAAGAAAATCTGTTTTCTCAGTTTGGCCCAGGACTGAATGAATTCTGTTTGTTTTTTAACAGATAAACAGTGTAAACCCTGGAAGCCTGTGGTTTCAGTGAAGATCAGCAGTCTGGTGGGGGGGATTATATCTGCTGTCATTTCAGATGTCACTCTGTGCCTTTTGCTACAGCACATCAAATGCTGTGCGGTCTGCGTGTGTTTAACACTGACACTTTAGAAACCACCTTTATCAAGTGGAATTAAATTACATATTTTCATTTTATGAAGAGCTTCTTTTCTTTCCAGTAACAAACAGGAAAAAACCAGTGTTACGATTTCACTATGATTTAAGAGCGTGACGACAGGGATTTAATCAGTGTGTTTAAATAGACCGACTGTTGGCTTCAGCAGCAGCCGGAAAAGTGTGGATTTGATATTTATTCTGTCCATCTGTCCTGAGCTGTGCTGACACATTGACAATCTGTAAAGCCTTCACAGAACAGATGACACGATCTGACTCAACTCACACAAACACAGAGGGAGGATTTCATGTCTGTTTATTCAGGAACTTTATTCTTTCAGCTTCTTGGCTACTTGATATTAAACGCAAATCCCCCCCATCTTACTTTTTAGACAGGTACTCATATGTTACCAGTAATTCACTGCTTGCGATTGACTCTTTCTCAAATGTGTCTCAGAACAAAAACAAGTTCAAAAAAAAGAAAAATTCCACATATTTTAACATGAATTTTCGAGACTAATATCAGACACTGTTTGCTCATTGATCTTTTTCTGCCCTCTCATTCAGCAATCACACAACCCTCCACACAAGCTGAGTTAATGTTTGCTTGAACTCCGTGATTTTTGCACACGCAGTAGGAACAAAAGCCAAAGCAAATATTTTCTTTAAAGAACAGATCTGACTTCATTTGAGGGCTTAAAAATTAAATGATTCATCACTTATATACACTGATACCATAAAAGCCTCCAAAATAAAACCCAAAACTCTTTCTGACACAGACACAATTGAGATGACCTGCTGAAGTTCAAACTGAGCACCGGGTGATTTAAGTGACTTTGAACGTGATGTGGTTGTTTCTGCCACACTGGAGTTTTTCAGAAACTGCTGATCTGCTGGGATTTTCCCACACATCTCTGGGGTTTACAGAGAATGGTCCAGAAAAGAGAAAATACCCAGTGAGCAGCAGTTTTCTGGGTGGAAATGCCTTGGCAATCAGAGCTGATAAGAAGGTAGCAAAAACTCAAATAACTACTTGATACAAGAAAGTTATGCAGAAGAGCATCTCTGAGCACATATGTTGAATCTTGAAGCAGATGGGCTACAGCAGCAGAAGACCAGACCAGATGCCACTACTGTCATCTAAGAACTGAGGCTACAATTCAC